>NC_135234.1:378506203-379131203 GCF_051348905.1 Ranitomeya variabilis
ACTACTTTATATAACTCCGCATGGCAGCATGCTCCGGCACAGATAAATTGAAAAGTCGTCCCTTAGGAAACTTACTACCAGGAATCAAATTTATAGCACAATCACAGTCCCTATGAGGAGGTAGAGAATTGAGTTTGGGCTTCTCAAATACATCCTGGTAGTCTGACAAAAACCTAGGGACTTCAGAAGGAGTGGACGAAGCAATTGACACCACAGGAGCGTCACCATGAATTCCCTGACAACCCCAAATTGACACAGACATAGCTTTCCAATCCAGGACTGGATTATGAGTCTGCAACCATGGTAGACCCAACACGACAACATCATGCAAATTATGCAATACAAGAAAGCGAATCACCTCCTGATGAACAGGAGTCATGCACATGGTCACTTGTGTCCAGTAGTGAGGTCTATTCGTAGCCAATGGCGTAGAGTCAATTCCCCTTAGTGGAATAGGGAATTTTAAAGGCTCCAAATCAAAACCACAGCGCCTGGCAAATGACCAATCCATCAGACTCAGGGCAGCACCTGAATCTACAAAGGCATTAACCGGGTAAGATGACAGGGAACAAATCAGGGTAACAGACAAAATGAACTTAGGCTGTAAAGTACCAATGGTGACAGATTTATCAACCTTTTTTTGCGCTTAGAGCATGCTGAGATAACATGAGCTAAGTCACCACAGTAAAAGCACAACCCATTTTGCCGTCTATAATTTTGCCGTTCACTTCTGGTCAGAATTCTGTCACATTGCATAGATTCAGGTGTCTGTTCAGAAGACACCGCCAAATGGTGCACAGGTTTGCGCTCCCGCAACCGCCGATCAATCTGAATGGCCAGAGTCATTGACTCATTCAGACCTGCAGGCGTAGGGAACCCCACCATGACATTCTTAATGGCTTCAGAAAGACCTCTGAAATTTGCAGCCAGGGCACACTCATTCCACTGAGTAAGCACCGACCATTTCCGAAATTTCTGGCAGTACACCTCTGCTTCATCTTGCCCCTGCGAGAGGGCCAATAACGCTTTTTCAGCCTGGTTCTCAAGATTAGGTTCCTCATAGAGCAATCCAAGGGCCAGAAAAAACGCATCCACACTGAGCAATGCAGGATCCCCTGGCGCCAATGCGAAGGCCCAATCTTGAGGGTCACCACGCAAAAAGGAAATAATAATCCTAACTTGTTGAACGGCATCACCAGAGGAACGAGGTTTCAAAGAAAGAAACAACTTACAATTGTTCTTAAAATTTAGGAACCTAGATCTATCTCCAGAAAACAACTCCGGAATAGGTATCCTAGGCTCAGACATAGGACTGTGAACAACAAAATCCTGAATACTCTGAACTCTAGCAGCAAGATGATCCAGACTGGAAACCAAGCTCTGGACATCCATGTCAGCAGCTGAACTCAGAGCCACACCAAGATTAAGAGGAGGAGAGAAGCTAGCACAGCAGCTAGACACACGGCAACAACAAGAAAAAAAAAAAAATTCTCAAGGCTTCTTTTCTCCTGCTTCTGCCATGCAATTAACACTTTGCGGGCCAGCTGTACTGTTATGATCCCTAGTGGCTGAGGATCACAAATAGATCAGCAAGTGATTAAACTAAGGACGAGCTCTAGGGAGATGGTAACTGGACTGATCGCAAATCTGAACCTATCCAAAACAACTAGAGGTAGCCGGTGAACGTGCCTAAAAAATTCAGATATAGATATAGAAGCCCCCAACAAATATTAACGGTGAAGTAAGAAGAAGGCACATACATAGGGATGAAATCAGATTCAGCAAAAGAGGCCCACTAGTACTAGAAAGCAGAAAATAGAGCAGGGGTCTATGCGATCAATAAAAAACCCTTACAAAATATCCATCCTGAGATTTCAAAAACCCACACACCAACTAACGGTGTGTGGGGAGAAACTCAGCCCACTAGAGCAACCAGCAAGCGAGGGAATTACATTTTAGCAAGCTGGAACAGAAAACATGATAAACACTGCTGATCAAAAAATGAGCAAACAAAACTTAGCTTATCCTGGATGGACTGGGAGCAAGGTAGTCAGAAGGAATCTGAGTAGCACTGATTACATCGACAGCCGGCAACAAGTGGAAGTAAAACAGAGCTATATAGGAACCTCCCAGAGGATAAAGAACCAGCTGATAGCCAGAGACCAGCAGGATAACAGGCAAAGCCACCAGGGGGAGCCCAAAGCAAAAGTCACACCATACCACCAGTGACCACAAGAGGGAGCCTGAACACAGAGTTCACAACAGTGAGTATAATGTAACCTGTTTTTCTTATCTTTCAGGTTACATCTGGGGGCTTATCTACAGCATTCCAGAATGCTGTAGATAAGCCCCTGATGCCGGTGGCCTTAGCTCATATACGATTTTTGGGGTGACAGATTCCCTTTAATCTTTTTGTGTGTTATAACTATCTTGATTAAAGGGATAATCATTGAAAGTTTGAAAATTGCTATTTTTTTTTAATTTTTGTCAAATTTCTGATATTTTTTTAAATACAAAACATACCAACGTAAGTTTACCATTATCATAAAGTATAATGTGTCACAAAAAACAATCTCCAAATCAGTTGGATATGTTGAAGCATTTGAGAGTTATTGCTACAGAAAGTGACACTGGTCAGATTTGGCCCAGTCATTAAGGGATTGTGACAGGGTCACTGGCACAGTGAATGAAGGGAGATGTCACTGCGCACATTAGCGTCAGTGATGTAAAACCAGAATAGTTTTCCTCCAGCACGCTATGTGTTGAGAGGGTTAAGTTATGTTATGGGCTTTTTAGTTGACCTCCATAGAGCGGGTGGGAGGGGTTCCATCTTATCTCTCCACGAGCAGGGTCCTGATAGGACCTGTGTGAGGTCAAGGTCATGTGACCATCACATGGGATGTTAAATACCTGGACATGAGAGTCAGGCGGTTGTTGTCTCTTGGGAGAGCAGGAGCTCCCGCATAGTTCCAGGAGGAGCTCAGGACTGTGCTGGTTAGCTGCAGGTGAACCCTGCAGGGAATGGACTCATATGGACTGTGTTTTGTTTGTTTATGCCAGTAAGGCTCTATTTATTTTGCTGAACCCTGCCAAGGTTTATGCTATCCACAATAAATCAGCAGGTGATCTTCTATCAGAATGGTTCCCGTGTCTACCTGGGAAAGCAGCTGAGTGTGTCAACCCCTCACAGGGTTAATAGCCACATTGAGGAGTGACATTGGGCTAAAATTTGCACGAGTCTTTTCTTTCTTTATTAATCGTTGATATATGAGCTCGTAAGGAGTCCCCTGGGAAGGAGGAACTGCTGGATATCACATTGAAGCTGGAAATCGGATGAGGAGAAAGATATTCCCTCCCAATGGGAACAAAAGATGGAACAGCTTTATAGGCTGGAGAAACTAACTAACTGGGAACACAGGAGACATCTGCAGTTTAAGAAGATATGATCCCCCATGGTGCACTGACAGAGACACCTAAAGGCCCCGTCTCACTAAGCGATTTACCAACGATCACGACCAGCGATATGACCTGGCCGTGATCGTTGGTAAGTCGCTGTGTGGTCGCTGGGGAGCTGTCACACAGACCGCTCTCCCCAGCGGCCAACGATCAGGGGAACGACTTCGGCATCGTTGAAACTGTCTTCAACGATGCCGAAGTCCCCCTGCAGCACCCGGGTAACCAGGGTAAACATCGGGTTACTAAGCGCAGGGCCGCGCTTAGTAACCCGATGTTTACCCTGGTTACCAAAAAAAACAAACACTACATACTCGCCTTTCGGTGTCCCTTGCCGTCTGCTTCCTGGTCTGACTGAGCCGCCGTACACTGAGAGCAGAGCGCAGCGGTGACGTCACTGCTGCGCTCTCACTTCTCACTGTACGGCCGGGAGTCAGTGAGAGCAGGAAGCAGACGGCAAGGGACACCGAAAGGCGAGTATGTAGTGTTTGTTTTTTTTGGTAACCAGGGTAAACATCGGGTTACTAAGCGCGGCCCTGCGCTTAGTAACCCGATGTTTACCCTGGTTACCAGTGAAGACATCGCTGGATCGGTGTCACACACACCGATTCAGCGATGTCAGCGGGGCCTCAACGACCAAAAAAAGGTCCAGGCCATTCTGACACGACCAGCGATCTCGCAGCAGGGGCCTGATCGCTGGTACGTGTCACACATAGCGAGATCGCTATGGAGGTCGCTGTTGCGTCACAAAACTTGTGACTCAGCAGCGATCTCGCTAGCGATCTCGCTATGTGAGACGGGGCCTTAAGGTGTATAGAGGGAGCGAAGTCATAAAATTGGGGATGTCCTCCTATATAAACATTTATAACATATTGGAAACTATTGCCCTATAGTGTTTGAGTTATGTAAACCAAAATACCCTATTCACATGTTAACTGTATATTAATTACTAACAGGCCTGCATTGTCTAAATCTGAAGACACGTACAAGCGATAAAGCAATAAACTGATGTACCATGAGTTTCTCTTCACAGTGACCTCTGCCCCTCCCGGAGCCAAACTCTAACCCTATCCATCCTACACACACTCCTCTTCCTCCTTCCCCAACCTCTTTATCCCCTCTTTTCCCGTAAAGTTTTCTGTTTTCTGTAATAGCCCTCTGTGTCTGTTCTTTTCCATTTCCTGGCTGATAACTGGTTCATGCAGCATTACATGAACACCCGATTTCTTACATTATGGCTGGTCAGAACATTGAAAGCAATTGTTACCATCTACCTTTTGTGTCTCCCCTATTTCCTCATAGATTGTAAGCTTGTGAGCAGGGCCCTCATTCCTCTTGGTATCTGTGGATTTATGTGATTATTGTTATGCTGTAATGTCTATTATTGTTTCTACAAGTCCCCTCTAAAATGTAAAGTGCTGCCGAATATGTCGGCGCTATAGAAATAAAATTATTATTATTCTACAAGGGTCTGTTTGTCTGTTTCCTCAATAGAGTTAACAGCAAAATATGTGTCTAGAGACTTCTGTCAGTCTGACTTCATGATGGGGTCACCAAGAGGACACACATTCAAGCGCCAGTGGCATTGCTTGAATCTGAAGACAGGTACAGGAATGGAGACACTAACAAGTGGTGGTCCGAAAGACAATATTGTCAATATTGGCCTTTAGGAGTAGCGTAATGTCTTGATGTTTTAATAAAAAGTAATCAATCTTTGTGTAGACATCATGATAGTTATAGTAGAAGGTGAAATCTCTGTCCGCCAGGTGCAACAGGTTCCATGTATCAATCAATGAATGGTTCTGCAAACATTTAATATACGTTTTTGAATGGGGCATGAAAGTGAAGACACTCCCTTCGAATTATCAATAGAAGAGTCAAGGGCTGTGTTAAAGTCACCTCCCAAAATCTTTCTGTAATACCTTCTGTAAATAATGCCAGTCAATCGAGGTAGGTGTAGAGTGCTTTGTCCTGACCTGAATTGGGGAGATACAGGAAGGCAAACCTGACCTTGTTGGATGCAATGAGACTCTTGACATCAGCAGACGTCCCTCTCCATCAGTGCTCGACTCAAATAACTCGCAGGGTACTGATTGTGAAATAAGTATGCCTGAACCTCTGAATTTTGAGTCAGGTGAAAGGCTATGGAAAGCCGTTGGGAACCTGTAATTAGATATCTTATAAGGTGTCGGCTTAAGACTTAGCAACCAAATATGGAGCTTCTATGGAGTCCTTATCTCTCCATGGCTTAATCAGGTTGATGTGGTTGGTGTGCTTTATAGTTGACGCCGGCTACCTTTTTGACTATTTCACAGGGGCCCTGACGCTTGGACAGAAATTTTCTCTCTACTGTAGGCATCAGCACCAGTGCCCGATCCCCAGGGTCGCAGTGTGTTACCCGCGCCAATCTATTGTACACCCTCAACTGTGCCTCTTGTGCTTTGAGGAGGTGCTCTTTCACAATTGACATCACCTTGGCAATTTTCTCTTGCATCTGGGCCACATGTTTGAGGGTGTAAACTCCACCTCCCAGGTCTCATTCGTTACATCCAGGAGTCCATGTGGGTGTCAAACAGAAAACAGTTAAATGGGGAGAAACCAATAGAGGCCTGTGGGACTTCTAAGATGGAGAGTAAAAGGTAAGGCAGTTGACAGTCCCAGTCTCTACGACCTTCTTTAACATGGCCTTCAAGGTTTAATTAAACTTTTCCACCAAACCGTCTGTCTGTGGATGGTAGACTATAGACTAAGGCCCAGAGTTATGTGATTTGCAGGGTTTTGCCCAACTCTTTCATCAACTTCGACATGATTGGAGTCCCTTGTTCCACTAAGATCTCCTTAGGCAGCCCTGTTCCGGGAAAGATATGGACCAACTCCCGAGCTATACAGGAAAGAATTTCGTAATGGTACTGCATACCATGTAGCATAGTCCATGGACACCAGGATATAATGATGCCCTTTGGCGGACTTGACCAGGGGTCCCACTAAATCTATTGCTATGCAATCAAAGGTGACCTCAGTGATGGGCAACAGCACTAAGGGACTACAGAAGTGAGCCACTGGGGAAATCAGCTGTCAGGTGGGACAGGACCTACAATAGTTCATGATTTCTCGATGAAAACTGGGCCAGTAGAACCTCTGGAGAATCCGCTCCTGGTTTTGTCTACCCCAAGATAACCACCAAACACATTGGTATGGGCCATGTCTAACACCTTGCATCTGTAGGGCCCTGTTACCAATAACTGCTCGATCACTTCTCCCCTCTGCTTGGTAACACAATATAATAACTCCTCATTCATAGCAAAACATGGGTATCTGGTGCCGGCCCCCAGCTCTTGAGCAACACCATTAAGTACAGTCACATAATCAAATGCCCCTTTTAGAATTAAGTCCTTGAGTTGGGCTGTTCCAAAGTTTCCCATGACTAAGGGTGTGTATACACCTGAAATGCGCCAGGTATGAGACCTAGCCTTTTTAATGCTTTAACTACGTTCCAATAAAGATTCTATTTGATTCCTGAATGGTTGTGCGGGAATCTTTCCCCATTTTTTGTGTACTTTCCTGTGATCACCAGTGGAAACGGCACCCTCAGAAGGAATTCCGGGCTAATTTCCAGCTACACATATTAGTATCTACGTTATTGTTCTACTAGATTTTGCCTACCTGCATCCACAACAGTTGATTGTGTTTAAGTCTCCACTGGACCTATTGCTCATTGTTCTCTTCCCCCTCCCCCATTTGATCCATGCATTAACCTTTGCATATTAGTTTTGTATAATTTTTGTACACATTCTTTGGAAGGAATCTGTACATAATTTTGTATATATTATCTGATACACTGTATAATATGAATCTATTTTGTAATTTCATGCCCTTCAGCTGTCCTTGACAAAGACTGCTCCTGGTCAAAACTTTGGACAACATCTGTTTTTCTCTTTGCTGGATGAAAATTACACTCCAGCAAGACCTACAGTCTCATTTTCTTTTGTGATGACCCATGCTGCAGTTCATTGGCTCCCTGGTGTTGGGGCAATGGGTGTCATGATTCCCCAATGGCATGGGAACATCAGAAACACAAAAATAACAGACTAGCTCTCGGGTGATGGAAACTCAAGCTGACCGTGACCTAAATCTACCACACAACTGACAGTAGCCAGGGAGCATTCCTACGGCTGCCTAGATGCCACGCGCCAGCCGGAGAACTAACTACGCCTGGAAGAGGAAGGAACAGACCTGGCTTACCTCTAGAGAAATTCCCCAAAGATGATAGTAGCCCCCACGTATATTAACGGTGAGTTCAGAAGAAAATACATACACAGTATGAAGGTAGATTTAGCAAAGCGAGGTCCACTTACTAGATAGAGGAAGGATACAAAAGAGGACTTCACGGTCAGCTGAAAAACCCTTTCAAAAACCCATCCTGAAATTACTTTAAGACTCCTGTGTCAACTCATGACACAGGAGTGCAAATCCAGTCCACAAGAGCTTCCAGTAACAGGAAATGACAAAACTGTAAACTGGACAAGAAATACAAAACAATAAGGACAAGAGTCCACTTAGCTGATCAGCAGACTAGTAGCAGGAACATGCAACTGAATGACTCAGGTTACAATGATGACCGGCAAGGAAGTGACTGGAGAGCAAGGCTAAATAGGGAACTCCCAAAACTGATGGAAGCAGGTGAGCTGAGGCAGAAAAGCACACACAAGTCTCCAGTACCACCAGCCACCACCAGGGGAGCCAAAAAGCGGATCACAACAGTACCCCCCCCCTTAAGGAGGGGGCACCGAACCCTCACAAGAACCGCCAGGGCGACCTGGATGAGCCCTATGAAAGGCACGAACCAAATCCGAGGCATGAACATCAGAGGCAGTTACCCAAGAATTATCTTCCTGACCATAGCCCTTCCATTTAACCAGGTACTGGAGTCTCCGCCTGGAAATACGGGAGTCCAAGATCTTCTCTATAACGTACTCCAATTCACCCTCAACCAGCACAGGAGCAGGAGGCTCAGCAGAAGGAACCACCGGCACCTCGTATCTCCGCAACAACGACCGATGGAACACATTATGGATAGCGAAAGATGCCGGAAGGTCGAAACGAAAGGAAACAGGGTTAATAATCTCCAAAATCCTATAGGGACCGATGAACCGAGGCTTAAATTTAGGAGAAGAAACCCTTATTGGGACAAAACGGGAAGACAACCACACCAAGTCCCCAACACGAAGGCAAGGACCAACCCGACGCCGGCGGTTAGCAAACCGCTGAGTCCTCTCCTGGGACAAACCCAAATTGTCCACCACCTGTTCCCAAATCCGATACAACCGATCCACCACAGCATCCACTCCAGGACAATCCGAAGACTCCACCTGACCAGAAGAAAAACGGGGATGAAACCCCGAATTGCAAAAGAAAGGGGAAACCAAAGTGGCAGAACTGGCCCGATTATTAAGAGCAAACTCCGCCAACGGCAAAAAGGCAACCCAATCATCCTGATCCGCAGACACAAAACACCTCAAATACGTCTCCAAAGTTTGATTAGTTCGCTCCGTCTGGCCATTAGTCTGAGGATGGAAGGCAGACGAAAAAGACAAATCAATGCCCAACCTGGCACAGAATGCCCGCCAAAATCTAGAAACGAACTGGGTACCCCTATCAGAAACGATATTTTCAGGAATACCATGCAAGCGAACCACATTTTGAAAAAACAAAGGAACCAACTCAGACGAGGAAGGCAACTTCGGCAATGGCACCAAATGAACCATCTTAGAAAAACGGTCACACACCACCCAGATAACAGACATCCTCTGAGAGACAGGAAGATCAGAAATAAAGTCCATCGAGATGTGCGTCCAAGGCCTCTTCGGAATAGGCAAGGGCAACAACAACCCGCTAGCCCTAGAACAACAAGGCTTGGCCCGAGCACACACATCACAAGACTGCACAAAAACACGCACATCACGAGACAGAGATGGCCACCAGAAGGATCTAGCCACCAAATCCCTGGTACCAAAAATTCCAGGATGACCCGCCAGCGTAGAAGAATGAACCTCCGAGATGACTCGGAGTAGAGACTGGTCCAATCATCAGGAACAAACAGTCTACCAGGTGGACAGCGATCAGGTCTATCCGCCTGAAACTCTTGCAAAGCACGTCGCAGATCTGGGGAAATAGCGGATAATATCACCCCATCCTTAAGGATACCTGTAGGTTCCGAATCACCAGGGGAATCAGGCTCAAAACTCCTAGAAAGGGCATCCGCCTTCACATTCTTAGAACCTGGTAGATATGAGACCACAAAATTAAACCGAGAGAAAAACAACGACCAGCGCGCCTGTCTAGGATTCAGGCGCCTGGCAGACTCAAGATAAATCAGATTCTTGTGATCAGTCAAAACCACCACCTGATATCTAGCACCCTCAATCCAATGACGCCACTCCTCAAATGCCCACTTCATGGCCAAAAGCTCCCGATTACCGACATCATAATTTCTTTCGGCGGCAGAAAATTTTCGAGAAAAGAAAGAAACAAGGTCTCATCACTGAGCAATCGGAACTTTTCTGCGACAAAACCGCCCCCGCTCCGATCTCAGAAGCATCGACCTCAACCTGAAAGGGGAGAGAGACATCGGGCTGGCGCAACACAGGGGCAGACGAAAAGCGGCGCTTAAGTTCCCGAAAGGCCTCCACAGCGGCAGAGGACCAATTGGCAACATCAGCACCCTTCTTAGTCAAATCCGTAAGAGGCTTAGCAACACCAGAAAAACCAGTTATAAATCGACGATAAAAATTAGCAAAGCCCAAGAACTTCTGAAGACCCTTTAGAGAAGTAGGCTGCGTCCAGTCACAAATAGCCCGAACCTTGACAGGGTCCATCTCAACAGAAGAAGGGGAAAAAATGTACCCCAAAAAGGAAATCTTTTGAACCCCAAAAACACACTTAGAACCCTTTACACACAGAGAATTCTCCCGCAAGACCTGAAAAACCCTCCTGACCTGCTGAACATGAGACTCCCAGTCCTCAGAAAAAATCAAAATATCGTCCAAATACACAATCATAAATTTATCCAGATATTCACGGAAAATATCATGCATAAAGGACTGAAAAACTGAAGGCGCATTAGAAAGGCCGAAAGGCATTACTAAATACTCAAAGTGGCCCTCAGGCGTATTAAATGCGGTTTTCCACTCATCCCCTTGCTTAATTCGCACCAAATTATACGCCCCACGGAGATCAATCTTGGAGAACCACTTAGCCCCCCTTATGCGAGCAAACAAATCAGTAAGCAGCTGCAACGGATACTGATATTTGACAGTAATTTTATTCAGGAGTCGATAATCAATACAAGGCCTCAGCGAGCCATCCTTTTTAGAGACAAAGAAAAACCCAGCTCCTAAAGGTGATGAAGAAGGACGAATATGTCCCTTTTCCAGGGACTCCTTAACATATTCTCGCATGGCAGCATGCTCAGGTACAGATAGGTTAAACAAACGACCCTTTGGAAATTTACTGCCTGGAATCAGATCTATGGCGCAATCACACTCTCTGTGGGGAGGGAGAGAACCAATTTTAGGCTCTTCAATAATATCCCCAAAATCCGACAAAAATGCAGGAATCTCAGAGGGAATAGATGACGAGATAGGAACCAAAGGTATGTCCCCATGAGCCCCCCGACATCCCCAGCTTAACACAGACATAGTTTTCCAGTCCAGTACTGGGTTATGAGATTGTAACCATGGTAATCCAAGCACTAAAACATCATGTAAATTATACAACACGAGGAAGCGAATCATCTCCTGATGGTCTGGAGTCATACGCATAGTCACTTGCGTCCAGAACTGTGGTCTATTACAAGCCAGAGGTGTAGAATCAATACCCTTCAGAGGTATAGGAACTTCCAGAGGCTCCAAATCAAACCCACAGCGCCTGGCGAAGGACCAATCCATGAGACTCAGAGCGGCGCCAGAGTCCACATAGGCATCCACGGTAATAACTGATAATGAACAAATCAGAGTTACAGACAGAAGAAATTTAGACTGTAAAGTGCCAATAGAAACAGACTTGTCAACCTTCCTAGTACGTTTAGAGCATGCTGATATAACATGCGCAGAATCACCACAGTAGAAGCACAAGCCATTTTTGCGCCTATAATTCTGCCGCTCGCTTCTTGACAGAATTCTGTCACATTGCATTTTCTCTGGCGTCCCTTCAGAAGATACCGCCAAATGGTGCACGGGTTTGCGCTCCCGCAAACGCCGATCAATCTGAATCGCCATTGTCATGGACTCATTCAGACCTGTGGGCGTAGGAAACCCCACCATGACATCCTTAACGGCATCAGAAAGGCCCTCTCTGAAATTTGCCGCTAGGGCACACTCATTCCACTGAGTAAGCACAGACCATTTACGAAATTTTTGGCAGTATATCTCAGCTTCATCTTGCCCTTGAGACAGGGCTATTAAAGCTTTTTCAGCTTGAATCTCCAAATTAGGTTCCTCATACAGCAACCCTAAAGCCAGAAAAAACGCATCCACATTGAGCAACGCAGGATCCCCTGGTGTCAATGAAAATGCCCAATTTTGAGGGTCACCTCGCAGCAAAGAAATCACAATCTTAACCTGCTGAACAGGATCTCCAGAGGAGTGAGGTCTGAGAGAAAGGAATAATTTACAATTACATTTGAAATTCAGAAACCGAGATCTATCTCCGGAAAATACCTCTGGTGTAGGAATCTTAGGTTCAGAAATAGGAGTACGTATAACATAATCTTGTAAATTCTGAACCTTCGTAGCAAGATTATTTAAACCTGCAGCCAAACTCTGAGGGTCCATCCTTAAACCGGAGAGATCAGAGCCATTCAAGGATTAGAAGGAGAGAAAGGCAAGGCTGTAAATAGAGCAGAAATACAACTGAGCCAACTAAGTAGCAAACATGAGAGGAAAAAAAAAAAAATCTACAGACTTCTTTTACTCTCCTTTCTTCTGCCAATTACTTTAACAGTGTCCGGTCATACTGTCATGATTCCCCAATGGCATGGGAACATCAGAAACACAAAAATAACAGACTAGCTCTCGGGTGATGGAAACTCAAGCTGACCGTGACCTAAATCTACCACACAACTGACAGTAGCCAGGGAGCATTCCTACGGCTGCCTAGATGCCACGCGCCAGCCGGAGAACTAACTACGCCTGGAAGAGGAAGGAACAGACCTGGCTTACCTCTAGAGAAATTCCCCAAAGATGATAGTAGCCCCCACGTATATTAACGGTGAGTTCAGAAGAAAAGACATACACAGTATGAAGGTAGATTTAGCAAAGCGAGGTCCACTAACTAGATAGAGGAAGGATACAAAAGAGGACTTCACGGTCAGCTGAAAAACCCTTTCAAAAACCCATCCTGAAATTACTTTAAGACTCCTGTGTCAACTCATGACACAGGAGTGGCAATTTCAGTCCACAAGAGCTTCCAGTAACAGGAAATGACAAAACTGTAAACTGGACAAGAAATACAAAACAATAAGGGCAAGAGTCCACTTAGCTGATCAGCAGACTAGTAGCAGGAACATGCAACTGAATGACTCAGGTTACAATGATGACCGGCAAGGAAGTGACTGGAGAGCAAGGCTAAATAGGGAACTCCCAAAACTGATGGAAGCAGGTGAGCTGAGGCAGAAAAGCACACACAAGTCTCCAGTACCACCAGCCACCACCAGGGGAGCCAAAAAGCGGATCACAACAAATGGGCAGATATGTGCCCCGAGGCATGACATCTCTAACAAACCGCATTATTAGATAGGGCCTTCGGCTACAACTCCGATGCTTCCTGGGCCCTTGAATGCCCCCCCAATGTGGCTCTTGTTCCATTCTACTGGGCATCAGCCCCGCTTTAGGAACCCCAGTATGGAGTTGTTAAGACCCCTTGCTTCCCCAAGGAACTCTCAATCACCTGGTAACTTTCCACAAGACCCACCAGGTCATGGGCAGTTTGGGGATCCTAAACGTGCCAAGATCTCTGTTTTCAAATTGGCGTGCTCTTTTGTATCCTTCAAGGCCAGATCATAATAGGCTTTCTGTGGTTCCCTGCTAGATATGGTGCCAGAACGTCTGCCCATTGCTCCTGAGGCAGTTTCTCTTGTTCCATGAACCTTTTGAATACCATCAAGAATGCTTCAACATCATCACCTGAGGTGACCTTTTGCAGGCTCTCCTTACCGTCTTCCTCATGTATGAATCATCACCTTTACTTGGGGGTGGGGCAGTCGCTCTGTCACTGATCCGCCTTTGCTAGGAGTTCCATCTACTTCTACTACTAAAGCACCTGCTGTTGCAGCTGCTGCCACTGTAACTGGTGTTGCTTTTGCAGGAAATGTTGTACCAGGAGCCTGTTGGTCTCCTGCTGGGACTGTTGCTGCAGGATCAATTTGTTTTACCCCCTCCTCCATTTCTTCTGACCCTGATTCCACTCTAAGGGTATGTGCACGCGTTGTGGATTCCTGAGGATCCGCAGCGTTTTTTGCAGTGCAGAAACACTGCAGATCTGCAAGTGATTTACAGTACAATGTAAATCAATAGGGAAAAAAAAATGCTGTGCTCATGGTGCGGAAAATTCCGTGCGGAAACACGGATTAAAAGAAGGAGCATGTCACTTCTTTTTTGCGGATCTGGAGCGTTTTTGTACCCATTCCATTATAGAAATCCGCAGGGGTGAAAAACGCAGTAAATGCGCACAAAATCCGCAGTAAATCCGCACAAAAACACGTCAAATCCGCACCTGCGTTTTCTGCCAAGAAATGCAGAATCCGCACCAAAAATTCCGAAGCCTAATCCGCAACGTGTGAACATAGCCTCATGGCTGCCTTCACCAAGAACATGCATTTTTTCTGCAGCAATCATTCATAATCCTTAGGAATCTTGTTCGCATTCTCCACCAATTGTAGCGTTTCTACTTACTCAGTTCCGTTTTGAGGTAGGTACGGGAAGTGGTTTCAGTAAACGTCCATGTTGGTTTCTTAAAACCCAATAAACTGCTCAAGATAACAAAACAAAACAGCCTTTTCCAGCACAAAGTGATAACATAAAGTAAATAGTCCACACAGTAGTGAGGGCTCACCCGCTCGGGTTAGTGTCCAGCTCTTTAGTCCTTTGAAAAGGCAAACCGCACTGGAGGTCTGCACACCTCTACCCACAGACAGTAAATGAGATAACTGGTTGCCTTTCTATCTACCACAGGGTGTGATAAGTGAGCAGTCAGTCCCACCCATCTCTCTGACAGCTTGTAAATCGAGCCCTAACATGCCCTATTAACTTTCTCAGAAGTATACATTCTGGAGCCTGCTTTTTCAGGCTTACATCACCGAGGCTACCAACCTTGATGATACATATCTCCCCCCGAGGGCCTGTCTAACGGCCATCTTACAATACATATATGTATATAAGATCAAATAAAAAGATTATACGTCCAATAATAAGATTTAATTTGGTTGTCATAAAAGTTCATTGGAAATTTTTTGTAATTACAATAGTTCATGGTGTGTAGTACATGGATTTGTCCAGGAGGTGGCACTATTGCCTTATTGTAGACAGATGGTATGTAGCAGAGGTTTCTCTGTTAGTAGTAACTTTGTATCTGTTCTTGTTGAGGTTGGTTGGATTCGGAGGCCTGTTAATGCATGTTTTGCAAACTATTACTAACAATGCAAAAACATTTATGTCCGAACATACCAAATAAATATTTAATATCAAACACAAATTAACCTTCCAATACAATTATGTTATCAACCTGGTAACCTGCTGCGGTCATAAACAATATATGGGTAGAACAACACAGGCCCTTTCTAACAGACTCAATAAACGTACAGTCATGGCCGAAAGTGTTGGCAGTGGCATGCTTGAATTTTTCCAGAAAATTAAGTATTTCTCCCAGAAAATTATTGCAATTACACATATTTTGTTATACATGTTTATTTCCTTTGTGGGTATTGAAACAGCACACAAATAACAGAGAAAACAAGGCAAACAGGACATAATTTCACATAAAACAATGGGCTGGACAAAATTGTTGGCACCTTTCCAGAATTGTGGTTAAATAACTTTGTTTCAAGCATGTGATGCTTGTTCAAATTCACATGTGGCAAGTAACATTTGTGGGCATTATGAAAATCACACCTGAAACCTGATAAAAAGGGGAGAAATTGACTCAATATGTGCATTGTGTGTCTGTGCGTGCCACACTAAACATGCAGAACAGAAAGAGTAGAAGAGTACTGTCTGAAGACTTGAGAACCAAAATATCAACAATGTCAAGGTTACAATCCATGTCCAGAGATCTTGATGTTCCTTTGTGCGCATAATAATCAAGAAGTTTACAACCTAGGTTTCTGTAGTTAAAGGGAACCTGTCACCCCCAAAATCGAAGGTGAACTAAGTGCACCAGCATCAGGGGCTTATCTACAGCATTCTGGAATGCTGTAGATAATCCCTCGATATATCCTAAAACATGAGAAAAAGAGGTTAGATTATACTCACCCAGGGGCGGTCCTGGTACGATGGGCGTCACGGTCCGGTCCGGGGCCTCCCATCTTCTTACGATGATGTCCTCTTCTTGTCTTCATGCTGCGGCTCCGGCGCATGTGTACTTTGTCTGCCCTGTTGAGGGCAGAGCAAAGTGCTGCAGTGTGCAGGCGCAGGGAAAGGTCAGTGGGGCCCGGCGCCTGCGCACTGCAGTACTTTGCTCTGCCTTCAACAGGGCAGACAAAGAACCCCTGCGCCGGGGCTGCAGCGTGAAGACAAGAAGAGGACGTCATCTGATGAAGATAGGAGGCGCCGGGCCGGATCGCGACACCCATTGGACAGGACAGGGACCGGGAACGCCCCTGGGTGAGTATAATCTAACCTCTTTTTCTCATCTTTGAGGATACATCGGGGGCTTATCTACAGCATTCCAGAATGTTGTAGATAAGCCCCTGATGCCGGTGGGCTTAGCTCACCTTCAATTTTGGGGGTGACAGGTTCCCTTTAATCTCCATGGACAGCAGAGAAAAATTGATGAAAGCTTGCAATGCAGGATAGTCCAGATGGTGGATAAGCAGCCCCAATCAAGTTCCAAAGAAATTAAATGTGTCCTGCAGACTCAGGGAGCATCAATGTCAGAGCGAGCTATCCATTGACATTTGAATGAAATAAAACACTATGGCAGTAGACCCAGGAGGACCCCTGTTGTGATTCGGTTCGTGGGCTCCCCCGGTGGTCTCTTGTGGTACTGGTGTCCTGCAAGCTTTGCCTTCTCAGTTCACCTGTTCCTATCAGGATGTGGGAGTATCCTATTTAACCTTGCTCCTCAGTCATTCTAATGCTGGCCATCAATGTATCCAGAGTGATTCTGTTGCATGTTCCTGCTCCCAGTTTTCTACTCAGCTAAGTTGGACACTTTAGTCCTTAAGTCTATTTTTGTATGTTTTGTCCAGTTTGCACTTATGTGAATCTCTGCAGCTGGAAGCTCTTGTTGGGCTGAAATTACCACTCCAGTGGCATGAGTTGTCACATGAGTTAAGGTAATTTCAGGATGGTGTTTTGAAGGGTTTTGCAGCTGACCGCGAAGTCCTCTGTTGTATCTTTCTGCTATTTAGTTAGCGGGCCTCTCTGTGCTAAATCTGCTTTCATACTACGTGTGTCTTTTCATCTGCTCTCACCGTTATTATATGTGGGGGGCTGCTATCTCCTGTGGGGACATTCTCTGGAGGCAAGCCAGGACTGTGTTTTCTTCTACCAGGGGTAGTTAGTTCTCCGGCTGGCGCGCGGCATCTAGAGACAACGCAGGAATGCCCCCTGGCTACTTCTAGTGTGGTGTGTAGGTTTAGCATCGCGGTCAGCTCTAGTTTCCATCACCCGAGAGCTTGTCCGTTTATTCTATGCTTCTGATGTTTCCTTGCCATTGGAAACCATAACAGTATGGCCAGCCCAAAATGTTTAATCTATAGGCTGAAGCAGGAGAGAAAAGGAACTGTGTGAAACCTTTTTTTTTTTTTTCCCTCTGAAGTTGCACTCCAGCTCTAATTGCAGTCTCCTGTTTTCCTCTCCTCTTAACCCCTGAATGGCTCAGACTTTATCTGTTGAAATATGGATCCCCAGAGTCTGGCTACCAATTTGTATAATCTTGCCTCTAAAGTTCAGAATATACAAGATTTTTTGTTACATGCTCCTCGGTCTGAACCTAAAATTCCTATACCGGAGTTTTTTTCTGGAGATCGATCTTGTTTTCTAAATTTTAAATACAATTGTAAATTGTTTCTTTCGCTGAGATCTCATTCTGCTGGAGATCCTGCCCAGCAAGTAAAAATTGTTATTTCTTTACTGCGGGGTGACCCCCAAAATTGGGCATTTTCATTGGCACCAGGGGATCCTGCGTTGCTCAATGTGGATGCGTTTTTTCTGGCTTTGGGGTTGCTTTATGAGGAACCAAATTTGGAGATTCAGGCTGAGAAAGCCCTAATAGCCCTCTCTCAGGGGCAAGATGAAGCCGAAATATATTGCCAAAAATTTCGAAAATGGTCTGTGCTTACTCAGTGGAATGAGTGCGCTCTGGCGGCAATTTTCAGAGAAGGTCTCTCTGATGCTGTAAAAGACGTCATGGTGGGGTTTCCTGCGCCTACTGGTCTGAATGAGTCCATGACAATGGCAATTCAGATTGATCGGCGTTTACGGGAACGCAAACCTGTGCACCAGTTGGCGGTGTCTTCTGAAGAGGCACCACAGAGTATGCAATGTGATAGCTTTCTGTCCAGAAGCGAACGACAGATTTATAGGCGCAAAAATCATTTGTGCTTCTATTGTGGAAATTCTACTCATGTTATATCAGCATGCTCTAAACGAACAAAGAAAGTTGATAAATCCTCTGCTATTGGCACTTTGCAGTCCAAGTTTATTTTGTCTGTAACTCTAATTTGTTCGTTATCTTCTATTGTTGCGGATGCGTATGTGGATTCTGGCGCCGCTTTGAGTCTTATGGATTAGTCCTTTGCCAGGCGCTGTGGGTTTGATCTAGAGCCTCTGGAAGTTCCTATACCTTTAAAGGGTATTGATTCTACACCATTGGCTAGTAATAAACCACAATACTGGACACAAGTGACTATGCGTATGACTCCAGACCATCAAGAGGTGATTCGCTTCCTTGTACTGTATAATCTACATGATGTGTTGGTGCTGGGATTGCCATGGTTGCAAACTCATAACCCAGTCCTTGACTGGAAAACAATGTCTGTACTAAGCTGGGGATGTCAGGGAAATCATGGGGACACATCTTTGGTCTCCATTGCTTCATCTATTCCCTCTGAAATTCCTGAGTTTTTGTCTGATTATCGTGAGGTTTTTGAGGAATCTACTCTTAATTCTCTTCCTCCTCACAGAGATTGCGATTGCGCCATAGATTTGATCCCTGGCAGTAAATTTCCTAAGGGTCGTCTATTCAATCTGTCTGTACCTGAACATGCTGCCATGCGAGAGTATATTAGGGAGTCCTTGGAAAAGGGACATATTCGTCCTTCTTCGTCTCCTCTTGGAGCGGGGTTCTTTTTCGTAGCTAAAAGCGATGGTTCTTTGAGACCTTGTATTGATTATAGATTCTTGAATAAGATCACAGTCAAGTATCAGTATCCTTTGCCATTGCTGACAGATTTATTTGCTCGCATTGAGGGGGCGAAGTGGTTCTCTAAGATTGATCTTCGCGGTGCGTATAATTTGGTGCGAATTAAGCAGGGGGATGAGTGGAAAACCGCATTTAATACGCCCGAGGGCCATTTTGAGTATTTGGTGATGCCTTTTGGTCTGTCAAATGCCCCTTCGGTCTTTCAGTCCTTTATGCACAATATTTTCCGTGAATATCTGGATAAATTTATGATTGTGTATTTGGACGATATCTTGATTTTTTCGGATGACTGGGAATCTCATGTTCAACAAGTTAGGAGGGTTTTTCAGGTTTTGCGGACCAATTCTCTGTTTGTTAAAGGTTCAAAGTGTGTTTTTGGGGTTCAGAAGATTTCTTTTTTGGGGTACATTTTTTCCCCCTCTTCTATTGAGATGGATCCTGTGAAGGTTCGGGCTATTTGTGACTGGACGCAACCGACTTCTCTTAAGGGCCTTCAGAAATTTTTGGGCTTTGCTAACTTTTATCGTCGATTCATAACTGGTTTTTCTAGCATTGTCAGGCCTTTGACTGATTTGACTAAAAAGGGTGCTGATGTTGCAGATTGGTCTCCTGCTGCTGTGGAGGCCTTTCGGGAGCTTAAGCGCCGTTTTTCTTCTGCTCCGGTGTTGTGCCAGCCTGATGTTTCTCTTCCTTTTCAGGTGGAAGTTGATGCTTCCGAGATCGGAGCGGGGGCGGTTTTGTCGCAGAAAAGTTCAGATTGTTCAGTGATGAGACCTTGTGTGTTCTTTTCTCGAAAATTTTCGCCCGCCGAGCGAAATTATGACGTCGGTAATCGGGAGCTTTTGGCGATGAAGTGGGCATTCGAGGAGTGGCGTCATTGGCTTGAGGGTGCTAAACATCAGGTGGTGGTCTTGACTGATCACAAAAATTTGATTTATCTTGAGTCGGCCAGACGTCTGAATCCTAGACAGGCGCGCTGGTCGTTGTTTTTCTCCCGGTTTAATTTTGTGGTTTCGTATCTGCCAGGTACTAAGAATGTGAAGGCGGATGCCCTTTCTAGGAGTTTTGAACCTGATTCCCCTGGTGATTCTAAACCTACGGGTATACTTAAGGATGGGGTGATATTGTCTGCTGTCTTCCCAGACCTGCGACGTGCTTTACAAGAGTTTCAGGCGGATCGGCCTGATCGTTGTCCGCCTGGTAGATTGTTTGTGCCGGATGAGTGGACCAATAGAGTCATCTCGGAGGTTCATTCTTCTGCGTTGGCAGGTCATCCGGGAATTTTTGGTACCAGAGATTTGGTGGCTAGGTCCTTCTGGTGGCCTTCCCTGTCTCGGGACGTGCGTACTTTTGTGCAGTCTTGCGATGTTTGTGCTCGGGCCAAGCCTTGTTGTTCTCGGGCTAGTGGGTTGTTGTTGCCCTTGCCTGTTCCTAAGAGGCCTTGGACACACATCTCTATGGATTTTATTTCTGATCTCCCTGTTTCTCAGAAGATGTCCGTCATTTGGGTGGTGTGTGACCGCTTTTCTAAGATGGTTCATTTGGTGCCCTTGCCCAAGCTGCCTTCCTCATCTGAGTTGGTGCCCCTGTTTTTTCAGAATGTGGTTCGGCTGCATGGTATTCCGGAGAATATCGTTTCCGACAGGGGATCCCAGTTTGTGTCCAGATTTTGGCGGGCGTTTTGTGCCAGGATGGGCATTGATTTGTCTTTTTCGTCTGCATTTCATCCCCAGACAAATGGCCAGACGGAACGTACTAATCAGACCTTGGAGACTTATTTGAGGTGTTTCGTGTCTGCTGATCAGGATGACTGGGTCTCCTTTTTGCCGTTGGCTGAGTTTGCCCTTAATAATCGGGCCAGTTCTGCCACTTTGGTCTCCCCTTTCTTTTGCAATTCAGGGTTCCATCCTCGTTTTTCATCTGGTCAGGTGGAGTCTTCGGATTGTCCTGGAGTGGATACCATGGTGGATAGGTTGCATCGTATTTGGGGGCAGGTGGTGGACAATTTGGAGTTGTCCCAGGAGAGGACTCAACGTTTTGCTAATCGCCATCGTCGTGTTGGTCCTCGTCTTCGTGTTGGGGACTTGGTGTGGTTGTCCTCCCGTTTTGTCCCTATGAGGGTCTCTTCTCCTAAGTTTAAGCCTCGGTTCATCGGTCCTTATAAGATTTTGGAAATTCTTAACCCTGTGTCTTTTCGTTTGGACCTCCCAGCATCCTTTGCTATCCATAATGTCTTCCATCGGTCATTATTGCGGAGGTATGAGGTACCACTTGTGCCTTCTGTTGAGCCTCCTGCTCCTGTGCTGGTTGAGGGTGAATTGGAGTACGTGGTGGAGAAAATCTTGGACTCCCGTGTTTCCAGACGGAGACTTCAATATCTGGTGAAATGGAAGGGCTACGGTCAAGAGGATAATTCTTGGGTTACAGCTTCTGATGTTCATGCTTCTGATTTGGTCTGTGCCTTTCATAGGGCTCATCCAGATCGCCCTGGTGGTTCTTGTGAGGGTTCGGTGCCCCCTCCTTAAGGGGGGGGGTACTGTTGTGATTCGGTTCGTGGGTTCCCCCGGTGGTCTCTTGTGGTACTGGTGTCCTGCAAGCTTTGCCTTCTCAGTTCACCTGTTCCTATCAGGATGTGGGAGTATCCTATTTAACCTTGCTCCTCAGTCATTCTAATGCTGGCCATCAATGTATCCAGAGTGATTCTGTTGCATGTTCCTGCTCCCAGTTTTCTACTCAGCTAAGTTGGACACTTTAGTCCTTAAGTCTACTTTTGTATGTTTTGTCCAGTTTGCACTTATGTGAATCTCTGCAGCTGGAAGCTCTTGTTGGGCTGAAATTACCACTCCAGTGGCATGAGTTGTCACATGAGTTAAGGTAATTTCAGGATGGTGTTTTGAAGGGTTTTGCAGCTGACCGCGAAGTCCTCTGTTGTATCTTTCTGCTATTTAGTTAGCGGGCCTCTCTGTGCTAAATCTGCTTTCATACTACGTGTGTCTTTTCATCTGCTCTCACCGTTATTATATGTGGGGGGCTGCTATCTCCTGTGGGGACATTCTCTGGAGGCAAGCCAGGACTGTGTTTTCTTCTACCAGGGGTAGTTAGTTCTCCGGCTGGCGCGCGGCATCTAGAGACAACGCAGGAATGCCCCCTGGCTACTTCTAGTGTGGTGTGTAGGTTTAGCATCGCGGTCAGCTCTAGTTTCCATCACCCGAGAGCTTGTCCGTTTATTCTATGCTTCTGATGTTTCCTTGCCATTGGAAACCATAACAGACCCCACTGCTGACAGAGACATACAAAAGCTAGACTACAGTTTGCCAAAATGTACGTGAGTACGCCAAAATCTGGGAAAGTGTCTTGCGGACAGATGAGACCATGATAAAGGTTTTTGGTAAAGCACATCATTCTATTGTTTACCGAAAAAGGAATGAGGCCTACAAAAAAAAACAAACATTATCTATAGTCAAATTTAGTGGAGGTTAAAAGATATTTTTCTATCTCTGGTGCTGGGTGACTTGACTTGTGTTCAAGGCATCATAAAATCTGAAGATTACCAAATGATTTTTGGTCGCAATGTAGTGCCCAGTGTCAGAAAGATAGATTTGTGTCCTAGGTCATGTGCAGTGGTGTGAAGTCAATAGCGGCAGACCACGAGGCCGCTATGTGGCCTGTGAGTCGTGGGGCTCGATGCCAGCTCTGGCACCGGGCCTCCCCCACCCAGCATCATATTTTCAACTCTATCGGCATCCTAGTCCTGGATGTCGAAGCAGTTGAAAACAATGATTGGAAGTAGCCACATCAGCTGATGCTCATGTTCCCATCTTTCTCCTCTGCGTGTGAGCTCTGTGATGTCTCAGAATGGAGGCAATGATGATGTCGCCTAGTGTGAGTCGCCCGCCAGGGCCGTGGGGTACTCTGTTATGACCCCAATGGCGAGGGTCTCAGAGGAACGTGGAAGTCTGCAGAATACAAAAATCCAGCTCATAGGGCAGTGGTAACTGGGTTGACCATATATCTACTCCTAACGCCAACACTAGAAGTAGCCGGGGATCATTCCTACGTTGATTCTAGATGACACGCGCCAGCCGGAGAATCTAGCTACCCCTAGTAGAGGAAAACAAAGACCTTTCTTGCCTCCAGAGAAGGGGACCCCAAAGCTGGATAGAAGCCCCCCACAAATAATGACGGTGAGGTAAGAGGAAATGACAAACACAGAAATGAACCAGGTTTAGCACAGAGAGGCCCGCTTACTGATAGCAGAATAAAGAAAGGTAACTTATATGGTCAACAAAAACCCTATCAAAATCCACACTGGAAATTCAAGAACCCCCGAACCGTCTAACGGTCCGGGGGGAGAACACCAGCCCCCCTAGAGCTTCCAGCAAAGGTCAGGATATAGATTTGGAACAAGCTGGACAAAAATACAAAACCAAAACAAATAGCAAAAAGCAAAAGGCAGACTTAGCTGATATAACTGGAACCAGGATCAGTAGACAAGAGCACAGCAGACTAGCTCTGATAACTACGTTGCCAGGCATTGAACTGAAGGTCCAGGGAGCTTATATAGCAACACCCCTAACTAACGACCCAGGTGCGGATAAAAGGAATGACAGAAAAACCAGAGTCAAAAAACTAGTAACCACTAGAGGGAGCAAAAAGCAAATTCACAACAGTACCCCCCCCTTAGTGAGGGGTCACCGAACCCTCACCACGACCACCAGGGCGATCAGGATGAGCGGCATGAAAGGCACGAACTAAATCGGCCGCATGAACATCAGAGGCGACCACCCAGGAATTATCCTCCTGACCATAGCCCTTCCACTTGACCAGGTACTGAAGCCTCCGCCTGGAGAGGCGAGAATCCAAGATCTTCTCCACCACGTACTCCAACTCGCCCTCAACCAACACCGGAGCAGGAGGCTCAGCAGAAGGAACTACAGGCACAATGTACCGCCGCAACAAGGACCTATGAAATACATTGTGAATAGCAAACGACACAGGAAGATCCAGACGAAAAGATACAGGATTAAGGATTTCCAATATCTTGTAAGGCCCAATAAAACGAGGTTTAAATTTGGGAGAGGAGACCTTCATAGGAACAAAGCGGGAAGAAAGCCATACCAAATCCCCAACGCGTAGTCGGGGACCCACACCGCGGCGGCGGTTGGCAAAGCGCTGAGCCTTCTCCTGTGACAACTTCAAGTTGTCCACCACATGATTCCAGATCTGCTGCAACCTATCCACCAAAGAATCCACCCCAGGACAGTCAGAAGGCTCCACATGACCCGAAGAAAAGCGAGGATGGAAACCAGAGTTGCAGAAAAAAGGCGAAACCAAGGTGGCGGAACTAGCCCGATTATTAAGGGCAAACTCAGCCAACGGCAAGAATGTCACCCAATCGTCCTGATCAGCAGAGACAAAACACCTCAAATAAGCCTCCAAAGTCTGATTGGTTCGCTCCGTCTGTCCATTAGTCTGAGGATGGAAAGCAGACGAAAACGACAAATCAATGCCCATCCTACTACAAAAGGATCGCCAGAACCTGGAAACGAACTGGGATCCTCTGTCTGACACAATATTCTCAGGGATGCCGTGCAAACGAACCACGTTCTGGAAAAACACAGGAACCAGATCGGAAGAGGAAGGCAGCTTAGGCAAAGGAACCAAATGGACCATCTTGGAGAAGCGATCACATATCACCCAGATAACGGACATGCCCTGAGATAGCGGAAGATCAGAAATGAAATCCATGGAGATATGTGTCCAAGGTCTCTTCGGGACAGGCAAGGGCAAGAGCAAACCGCTGGCACGAGAACAGCAAGGCTTAGCTCGAGCACAAGTCCCACAGGACTGCACAAATGACCGCACATCCCTTGACAAGGAAGGCCACCAAAAGGACCTGGCCACCAGATCTCTGGTGCCAAAAATTCCCGGGTGACCTGCCAACACCGAGGAATGAACCTCGGAAATGACTCTGCTGGTCCACTTATCCGGGACAAACAGTCTGTCAGGTGGACAAGACTCAGGCCTATCAGCCTGAAATCTCTGCAACACACGTCGCAGATCCGGAGAAATAGCTGACAAGATAACTCCATCTTTAAGAATACCAACAGGATCCGTGACTCCAGGAGCATCAGGCACAAAGCTCCTAGAAAGAGCATCGGCCTTCACATTCTTTGAACCTGGTAAATACGAGACAACAAAATCAAAGCGGGAGAAAAACAATGACCAGCGGGCCTGTCTCGGATTAAGGCGTTTAGCAGACTCGAGATACATCAGATTTTTGTGATCAGTCAAGACCACCACACGATGCTTAGCACCCTCGAGCCAATGACGCCACTCCTCAAATGCCCATTTCATGGCCAACAACTCCCGATTGCCCACATCATAATTTCGCTCGGCAGGCGAAAACTTCCTAGAGAAAAAGGCACAAGGTTTCATAACAGAGCAACCAGGGCCTCTCTGCGACAAAACGGCCCCTGCCCCAATCTCCGAAGCATCCACCTCAACCTGAAAGGGAAGTGAGACGTCAGGCTGGCACAAAACAGGCGCCGAAGTAAACCGGCGTTTCAACTCCTGGAAAGCCTCCACGGCAGCAGGAGCCCAGTTAGCTACATCGGAGCCCTTCTTGGTCATATCCGTCAAAGGTTTCACAATGCTAGAAAAATTAGCGATAAAACGACGGTAGAAGTTAGCGAAGCCCAAGAACTTCTGAAGACTCTTAACTGACGAGGGCTGAGTCCAATCAAGAATAGCTCGGACCTTGACTGGGTCCATCTCCACAGCAGAAGGGGAAAAAATGAACCCCAAAAAGGGAACCTTCTGTACACCAAAGAGACACTTTGAGCCCTTGACAAACAAAGAATTTTCACGCAAAATTTTAAAGACCAACCTGACCTGCTCCACATGCGAATCCCAATTATCAGAAAAAAACAAAATATCATCCAGATAAACAATCAAAAATTTATCCAGATACTTCCGGAAAATGTCATGCATAAAGGACTGAAAAACTGAAGGCGCATTGGAGAGCCCAAAAGGCATCACCAAGTACTCAAAATGACCTTCGGGCGTATTGAATGCGGTTTTCCATTCATCACCTTGCTTAATGCGCACAAGGTTGTACGCACCACGAAGGTCTATCTTGGTGAACCACTTGGCACCCTTAATCCGGGCAAACAAGTCAGACAACAGCGGTAAAGGATACTGAAATTTGACAGTGATCTTATTTAAAAGCCGATAATCAATACAAGGTCTCAAAGATCCGTCCTTTTTTGCCACAAAAAAGAATCCCGCACCAAGAGGGGAAGAAGACGGACGAATATGTCCTTTCTCCAGAGACTCCTTGATATATGAACGCATAGCGGTATGTTCAGGTACCGACAGATTAAACAGTCTTCCCTTAGGAAATTTACTGCCTGGGATCAAATCTATAGCACAGTCACAGTCCCTATGAGGAGGCAGTGCACTGGACTCAGACTCACTGAAGACATCCTGATAATCAGACAAATACTCCGGAACTTCCGAAGGCGTAGAAGAAGCAATAGACACAGGCAGGGAATCCCCATGAATACCACGACAGCCCCAACTTGAGACTGACATAGCCTTCCAGTCCAGGACTGGATTATGGGTCTGTAACCATGGCAGCCCTAAAACAACCAAATCATGCATTTTATGTAAAACCAGGAAACGTATCACCTCGCGGTGTTCAGGAGTCATGCACATG
The DNA here is from genome assembly GCF_051348905.1 of Ranitomeya variabilis. Taxonomy (NCBI): domain Eukaryota; kingdom Metazoa; phylum Chordata; class Amphibia; order Anura; family Dendrobatidae; genus Ranitomeya; species Ranitomeya variabilis. Next base: position 378,533,016 of record NC_135234.1, read on the forward strand.
GTAACCTGTGTCCAATACTGCGGTTTATTTGCTGCCAATGGTGTAGCATCAATACCCCTAAGAGGAATAGGATTTTCTAATGGTTCAAGAGTAAAACCACAGCGCTTAGCAAATGAGAGATCCATGAGACTCAGGGCAGCACCTGAATCTACAAACGCCATGACAGGATAAGATGACAGTGAGCAAATCAAAGTTACAGACAGAATAAATTTAGGTTGCAAATTACCAACGGTGACAGGACTAACAACCTTAGCTATACGTTTAGAGCATGCTGAGATAACATGTGTAGAATCACCACAGTAGTAGCACAAGCCATTCCGGCGTCTATGAATTTTCCGCTCATTTCTAGTCAGGATTCTGTCACATTGCATTAAATCAGGTGTCTGTTCAGACAACACCATGAGGGAATTTGCGGTTTTTCTATCACATTGCACCGAATTAGGTGTCTGTTCAGACAACACCATGAGGGAATTTGCGGTTTTGCGCTCCCGCAACCGCCGGTCAATTTGAATAGCCAGTGCCATAGTATCATTCAGACCTGTGGGAATGGGAAAACCCACCATAACATTCTTAATGGCTTCAGAAAGGCCATTTCTAAAATTAGCGGCCAGTGCACACTCGTTCCAATGTGTCAGCACGGACCATTTCCGAAATTTTTGGCAATACACTTCAGCCTCGTCCTGCCCCTGAGACATAGCCAGCAAGGCCTTTTCTGCCTGAATCTCAAGATTGGGTTCCTCATAAAGTAAACCGAGCGCCAGAAAAAACGCATCAAGATCAGCCAATGCCGGATCTCCTGGCGCCAGGGAAAAAGCCCAATCCTGAGGGTCGCCCCGTAAGAACGAAATAACAATTTTTACTTGCTGAGCAGAATCTCCAGATGAACAGGGTCTCAGGGACAAAAACAATTTACAATTATTCACGAAATTCCTAAACTTAAACCTGTCTCCGGAAAACAGTTCAGGAATCGGTATTTTAGGTTCTGACCTAGGATTTCTGATAACATAGTCTTGTATGCCCTGCACACGAGTAGCCAGCTGGTCCACACTTGTAATCAAGGTCTGGACATTCATGTCTGCAGCAAGCATAGCCACTCTGAGGTAAAGGGGAAAAAGGAAAAAAAAAAAAAACTCAGAATCTTCTTTCTTATAATCCCTCTTCTGCAATGCATTAAACATTTAATACAGGCCTGGCAAACTGTTATGACCCCAATGGCGAGGGTCTCAGAGGAACGTGGAAGTCTGCAGAATACAAAAATCCAGCTCATAGGGCAGTGGTAACTGGGTTGACCATATATCTACTCCTAACGCCAACACTAGAAGTAGCCGGGGATCATTCCTACGTTGATTCTAGATGACACGCGCCAGCCGGAGAATCTAGCTACCCCTAGTAGAGGAAAACAAAGACCTTTCTTGCCTCCAGAGAAGGGGACCCCAAAGCTGGATAGAAGCCCCCCACAAATAATGACGGTGAGGTAAGAGGAAATGACAAACACAGAAATGAACCAGGTTTAGCACAGAGAGGCCCGCTTACTGATAGCAGAATAAAGAAAGGTAACTTATATGGTCAACAAAAACCCTATCAAAATCCACACTGGAAATTCAAGAACCCCCGAACCGTCTAACGGTCCGGGGGGAGAACACCAGCCCCCCTAGAGCTTCCAGCAAAGGTCAGGATATAGATTTGGAACAAGCTGGACAAAAATACAAAACCAAAACAAATAGCAAAAAGCAAAAGGCAGACTTAGCTGATATAACTGGAACCAGGATCAGTAGACAAGAGCACAGCAGACTAGCTCTGATAACTACGTTGCCAGGCATTGAACTGAAGGTCCAGGGAGCTTATATAGCAACACCCCTAACTAACGACCCAGGTGCGGATAAAAGGAATGACAGAAAAACCAGAGTCAAAAAACTAGTAACCACTAGAGGGAGCAAAAAGCAAATTCACAACAGTACTCGGTACCGGTTCCGATACTTAAAGGGGGATGTCACAGTGGCTGGTCCATGGCCCTGGGCGCCCAAGTAAGAGGGAATGTGTTTGGAATAAAGTTAGTGTTCGTGACGCCACATGTGGTATTTGGTGAGTGGGGACCGACTCTGCTTTAAGGGGTCCTCTGGGGTGATGTTATGGCAGCTAAGATGGTATAACTTCCCACAGGTGAAGTTGGTCCCCAGGGCTCCCGATGTATAGATGAGGATGGTGAGTGGTGCAGTAAAGAACTGAGGACACAGGTTTGCAGTCTCTTTACCTGGTTTACTGAAGGCTTCAGGCAACCGCAGTCCAGTGCACCAGATCACAGGTACAGGCAGTGTTCGGCCGGCTTGGAAGTGAGTTCAGAGTTCACTTTACCAGGTTGAGTTGAAAGCCTTCCTACTAGCACTTTGGTGTAGTCCCTTGTTGCCTGTGGCTTCTATCAAGGTCCTCTGTCCTACATAAAGGTGAGACACTAACCCGTATGACAGGTGGCTCGAGCCTTTTTGCAGGGTCTTTATCACGACCCAGGCTCTATGCGCCCCTGTGTCTCCTGGGTATTGGGGCGGACAGGTTACGTGTAGTACAGTGTTATGGACCTGGTGGTTAGGAGCACCTGGAATGACCTGATGGTTAAACTAGACGACAGGACAAGCTCTGGGAAGTGGGATCTCTGCTGACCGCAAATTCTAATCCTATCACACACACTAGAAATAGCCGTGGAGCGTACCTAACTCTCCCTAGACGCCTCTTCACAGCCTAAGAGCTAACTACCCCTAAAGATAGGAAAATAAGCCTTACCTTGCCTCAGACAAATTCCCCAAAGGTAAAGGCAGCCCCCACAAATATTGACTGTGAGTTAAGAGGAAAGTCACAAACACAGGAATGAAACAGGTTTCAGCAAAGGAGGCCAGTCTTCACTAAATAGACAGAGGATAGGAAAGGGATCTATGCGGTCAGCACAAAAAACTACAAAAATCCACGCAGAGTGTGCAAAAAGACCCCCCGCACCGACTCACGGTGCGGAGGTGCCACTCTGCACGCCAGAGCTTCCAGCTAGCAAGGCAATATCATGTTAGCAAGCTGGGCTAAAACTTAGCAAGTACTAAGAAATATATTCAGTACACAATGAACAACAAATGAACTAGCAGGGACTTAGCTTCTGCTGGAGTAGACAGGTCATCAGAAAGATCCGAGAGAGATCTGAACCAGTTCTGATACATTGACAGCTGGCATGAAGTAACGATCTGAGTGGAGTTAAATAGAGAAGCCAGCCTAGCTGCAAACAAGGGCAGCTGAGGAAGCAACCTCAAGAACCAGCAGTTCCACTCACAGCCACCAGAGGGAGTCCACGGACAGAACTCGCCGAAGTACCATTCATGACCACAGGAGGGAGTTCGAGAACGGAATTCACAACAGTACCCCCCCTTTGAGGAGGGGTCACCGAACCCTCACCAGAGCCCCCAGGCCGATCAGGACGAGCCAAATGAAAGGCACGAACCAAATCGGCAGCATGGACATCGGAGGCAACAACCCAGGAATTATCCTCCTGACCATAGCCCTTCCATTTGACCAGGTACTGAAGTTTCCGTCTCGAAATACGAGAATCTAAAATCTTCTCCACCACATACTCCAACTCCCCCTCGACCAACACCGGAGCAGGAGGGTCAACGGAGGGAACCATAGGCGCCACATATCTCCGCAACAACGACCTATGGAACACATTATGGATGGCAAAAGAAGCTGGAAGGGCCAAACGAAACGACACAGGATTGAGAATTTCAGAAATCTTATAAGGACCAATGAAACGAGGTTTAAACTTATTAGAAGAAACCTTCATAGGGACATAACGAGACGACAACCAAACCAAATCCCCAACACGAAGTCGGGGACCAACACAACGACAGCGGTTGGCGAAACGTTGAGCCTTCTCCTGGGACAATGTCCAATTGTCCACTACATGAGTCCAAATTTGCTGCAACCTATCCACCACAGAATCTACACCAGGACAGTCCGAAGGCTCAACCTGCCCTGAAGAAAAACGAGGATGAAAACCAGAATTACAAAAAAAAGGCGAAACCAAAGTAGCCGAACTGGCCCGATTATTAAGGGCGAACTCAGCCAATGGCAAGAAAGTCACCCAATCATCCTGATCAGCAGAAACAAAGCATCTCAGATAGGTCTCCAAAGTCTGATTAGTTCGTTCGGTTTGGCCATTTGTCTGAGGATGGAAAGCCGAAGAAAAAGACAAATCAATGCCCATCTTAGCACAAAAGGACCGCCAAAACCTTGAAACAAACTGGGAACCTCTGTCCGACACGATGTTCTCCGGAATGCCATGCAAACGAACCACATGCTGGAAAAATAATGGAACCAAATCAGAGGAGAAAGGTAATTTAGGCAAGGGTACCAAATGGACCATCTTAGAGAAGCGATCACAAACCACCCAGATGACCGACATCCTTTGAGAGATAGAGAGATCTGAAATAAAATCCACAGAAACATGCGTCCAAGGCCTTTTCGGGACTGGCAAGGGCAAAAGTAACCCACTGGCACGAGAACAGCAGGGCTTGGCCCGAGCACAAGTCCCACAGGACTGCACAAAAGAACGCACATCCCGTGACAAGGAAGGCCACCAAAAGGACCTAGCCACCAAATCTCTGGTACCAAAAATCCCAGGATGACCAGCCAACACCGAACAATGAACCTCAGAGATAACTCTACTAGTCCATCTATCAGGGACAAACAGTTTCTCCACTGGACAACGGTCAGGTCTATCAGCCTGAAACTCCTGCAGCGCCCGCCGCAAATCAGGTGCGATGGCAGACAGAATTACCCCCTCTTTGAGAATACCAGCCGGCTCAGGAACTCCCGGAGAATCCGGCACAAAACTCCTTGAAAGGGCATCGGCCTTCACATTCTTAGAACCCGGAAGGTATGAAACAACAAAATCGAAATGGGAGAAAAACAGCGACCATCGAGCCTGTCTAGGATTCAACCGCTTGTCAGACTCGAGATAAGTCAGATTCTTGTGATCAGTTAAGACCACCACGCGGTGCTTGGCTCCCTCAAGCCAATGTCGCCACTCCTCGAATGCCCACTTCATAGCCAACAACTCCCGATTGCCAACATCATAATTGCGCTCAGCAGGCGAAAATTTTCTAGAAAAGAAAGCACATGGCTTCATCACAGAGCCATCAGAACTTCTTTGAGACAAAACAGCCCCTGCTCCAATCTCAGAAGCATCAACCTCGACCTGAAAAGGGAGCAAAACATCTGGCTGACACAACACAGGGGCCGAAGAGAAACGACGTTTCAACTCCCGAAAAGCCTCAACGGCCGCAGAGGACCAATTAACCACATCAGCACCTTTCTTGGTCAAATCAGTCAACGGTTTAACAACACTAGAAAAATTCGCGATGAAGCGACGGTAAAAATTAGCAAAGCCCAGGAATTTCTGAAGGCTCTTCACAGATGTAGGCTGAGTCCAATCATAAATGGCCTGAACTTTAACAGGATCCATCTCGATAGTAGAAGGGGAAAAAATGAAGCCCAAAAAGGAAACCTTCTGAACTCCGAAGAGACATTTAGACCCCTTCACAAACAAAGAATTAGCACGAAGGACCTGGAACACCATTCTGACCTGCTTCACATGAGACTCCCAATCATCCGAAAAGACCAAAATATCATCCAAATATACAATCATGAATCTATCCAAATACTTTCGGAAGATGTCATGCATAAAGGACTGAAACACAGATGGAGCATTAGAAAGCCCGAATGGCATCACCAGGTACTCAAAATGGCCCTCGGGCGTATTAAATGCTGTTTTCCATTCATCGCCCTGTTTAATACGCACAAGATTATACGTTCCTCGAAGATCTATCTTGGTGAACCAACTAGCCCCCTTAATCCGAGCAAACAAATCAGACAGTAGAGGCAAAGGGTACTGAAATTTGACCGTGATTTTATTGAGAAGGCGGTAATCTATACAAGGTCTCAGAGAACCATCCTTCTTTGCCACAAAAAAGAACCCTGCTCCCAACGGTGACGACGACGGGTGAATATGCCCTTTCTCCAAGGACTCCTTTATATAACTCCGCATAGCGGCGTGTTCCGGCACAGATAAATTGAAAAGTCGTCCCTTAGGAAATTTACTACCAGGAAACAAATTAATAGCACAATCACAATCCCTATGAGGAGGTAGGGCACTGGATTTGGGCTCATCAAATACATCTTGGTAATCCGACAAAAACTCAGGGACTTCAGAAGGAGTAGAAGAAGAAATTGACAACAATGGAACATCACCATGTACCCCTTGACAACCCCAACTGGACACAGACATTGATTTCCAATCCAATACTGGATTATGGACCTGTAGCCATGGCAAACCCAACACGACCACATCATGCAAATTATGCAACACCAAAAAGCGAATATATTCCTGATGTGCAGGAGCCATGCATATGGTCAACTGAGTCCAGTACTGAGGTTTATTCTTGGCCAAAGGCGTAGCATCAATTCCCCTTAATGGAATAGGATACTGCAAGGGCTCCAAGAAAAAACCACAGCGCCTGGCAAACTCCAAGTCCATCAAATTCAGGGCAGCGCCTGAATCCACAAATGCCATAACAGAGTAGGACGACAGAGCAAATCAGAGTAACGGACAAAAGAAATTTAGGCTGTACCGTACCAATGGTGACAGACCTAGCGAACCGCTTAGTGCGCTTAGGACAATCAGAGATAGCATGAGTGGAGTCGCCACAGTAAAAACACAGCCCATTCTGATGTCTGTGTTCTTGCCGTTCAGCTCTGGTCAAAGTCCTATCACATTGCATAGGCTCAGGCCTCTGCTCAGAGGATACCGCCAAATAGGGCACAACCTTGCGCTCACGCAAGCGCCGATCGATCTGAATGGCCAAGGACATTGATTCATTCAGACCAGCAGGCGTGGGGAACCCCACCATAACATCCTTAAGGGCTTCAGAAAGACCCTTTCTGAAAATTGCTGCAAGGGCACACTCATTCCATTGAGTAAGCACAGACCACTTTCTAAACTTCTGGCAATATACCTCCGCTTCATCCTGACCTTGACACAAAGCTAGCAAGATTTTCTCTGCCTGATCCACAGAGTTAGGTTCGTCATAAAGCAATCCAAGCGCCAGAAAAAACGCATCTACATCAAGCAATGCAGGATCTCCTGGCGCAAGGGAGAATGCCCAGTCTTGAGGGTCGCCACGTAACAAAGAAATAATGATTTTTACTTGCTGAATGGGGTCACCAGAGGAGCGGGGTTTCAAAGCAAGAAACAGTCTACAATTATTTTTGAAATTCAGAAATTTAGATCTATCCCCAGAAAACAAATCAGGAATTGGAATTCTAGGCTCTAACATCAGATTCTGAACTACATAATCTTGAATGCTTTGTACCCTTGCAGTGAGTTGATCAACACAAGAGGACAGACCTTGAATGTCCATATCTACACCTGAGTCCTGAACTACCCAGAGGTTAAGGGGAAAAGAAAGACAAAATACACTGCAGAGAAAAAAAATGGTCTCAGAACTTCTCTTATCCCTCTATTGAGATGCATTAACACTTTGTTGGCCAGCTGTACTGTTATGGACCTGGTGGTTAGGAGCACCTGGAATTACCTGATGGTTAAACTAGACGACAGGACAAGCTCTGGGAAGTGGGATCTCTGCTGACCGCAAATTCTAATCCTATCACACACACTAGAAATAGCCGTGGAGCGTACCTAACTCTCCCAAGACGCCTCTTCACAGCCTAAGAGCTAACTACTTCTAAAGATAGGAAAATAAGCCTTACCTTGCCTCAGAGAAATTCCCCAAAGGTAAAGGCAGCCCCCACAAATATTGACTGTGAGTTAAGAGGAAAGTCACAAACACAGGAATGAAACAGGTTTCAGCAAAGGAGGCCAGTCTTCACTAAATAGACAGAGGATAGGAAAGGGATCTATGCGGTCAGCACAAAAAACTACAAAAAGCCACGCAGAGTGTGCAAAAAGACCCCCCGCACCGACTCACGGTGCGGAGGTGCCACTCTGCACCCCAGAGCTTCCAGCTAGCAAGGCAATATCATGTTAGCAAGCTGGGCTAGAACTTAGCAAGTACTAAGAAATATATTCAGTACACAATGAACAACAAATGAACTAGCAGGGACTTAGCTTCTGCTGGAGTAGACAGGTCATCAGAAAGATCCGAGAGAGATCTGAACCAGTTCTGATACATTGACAGCTGGCATGAAGTAACGATCTGAGTGGAGTTAAATAGAGAAGCCAGCCTAGCCGCAAACAAGGGCAGCTGAGGAAGCAACCTCAAGAACCAGCAGTTCCACTCACAGCCACCAGAGGGAGTCCACGGACAGAACTCGCCGAAGTACCATTCATGACCACAGGAGGGAGTTCGAGAACGGAATTCACAACAGTACAGCTGTCCTGCCAGTTTCTTCTGTAAGTCTTGGAGTCCCTCACAACCTTGGTCTTCCGGCTACCGGTATCTGCGCTTTGCAGGGAGGTAGCCCAATCGCAGCTGTCCTCTCCAGTTGTCACTCGCCTGTGCTTCGTTCTCCTGCATGCTCACTATAAATCTGTTTGTCTTTCTGTGTTATCTCTATCCAGGAGCTGCAGCACTTTCTCGTGGCTGCACGGCCCCTCATTTGCTCTCTCTTCTGTCTCAGACTGCTTCAGTCTGCTGTCTGGCACTAACTGTCTAACTTTCCCTCCAGACCAGAATCTATATATATAGGGGAGCCACCCACAAGCTGGATCAGAGCTCCCCCTTCTGTACTGGAGTGTGAACATGTATGCTTGTGTTACCTGATGGAAGAGATCTTCGCTTGCTTCCAAGCGTTACATCACTATCCCCATGAGGAAAGTAATGCCACTGTAACAACCAGGACCCTGGAGTGTTACAAGTGCACTTTCCATGCTGAACAGTGTATGGGGTCAGAAGATGCGCTGCAGAGAATGGAGCAGCTAGGGAATAGGGAGAGGTAAGTATTTGTTAATTTATTTTTAACGTGGGACCCATAATACAGTATAGAGGAATATATGGGGCCCATAATACAGCATTGAGGAATATCTGGGCTTCATAATAAAGTATGGAGAAATATCTGGGGCCCATATTACAGTATAGAGTAATATGTGGTTCCCATATTACAGTATGGAGGAATATGTGAGGCCCATATTACAGTATTAAAGAATATCCGGGGGCCCATATTGCAGTATGGAGGAAAATCTGGGGCCCATAATACAGTATGAAAAATTATCTGGGTCCCATATTACAAAGTGGAGGAAAGAATATATGGGGCCCATAATACAGTATGAAGGAATATCTGTGGCCTATAATACAGCATGTAGGAATATCTGGAGACCATATTACAATATGAAGGAATATCTGGGGTCCTTATTACAGTATGGAGGAATAACGGAGGCCCATATTACAATATGGAGAAATATCTAGGGCCCACATTACAGTATGGAGGAATATCTGGGGCCCATATTACATTATGTAGGAATATCTGGGGCCCATTATACTGTATGGAGGAATATTTGGGCCCATAATACAGTATGGAGGAATACCTGGGGCCCGTTATACTGTATGGAGGAATATCTAGGGCCCATTATGCTGTATGGAGGACTGTCTGGGCACATATTACAGTATGGAGGAATATCTGGAGCCCATGTTACAGAATGGAGGAATATCTGGAGCCCATAATACAGTATGAAAGAATATCTGGGGCGCATATTTAAATGTGGAAGAATATCTGGGGCCCATTTTACAATGTGGAGGAATGTCTGGGGCCCATAAAACAGTGTGCATGAATATCTGGGGCCAATTATACTGTATGGATGAATATCCGGGGCCCATTATATTGTGTGGAAGAATACCTGGGGCCCATAATACTGAATGACGGAATATCTAGGGCCCATTATGCTGTATGAAGGACTGTCTGGGGCCCATAATACAGTATGAAAGAATATCTGGGGTCCATTATACTGTATGGAGGAATATCTGGGGCCCGTAATACAGTATGGAGGAATATCTTGGGCCCATTATACTGTATGGAGGAATATTTGGGGCCAATAATACAGTATGAAAGAATATCTGGGGCCCATTATACAGTACAGAGGAATATATGGGGCCCATATTACAGTATGGAGGAATATCTGGGGCCCATAATACAGTATGGAGGAATAGCTGGGGCCCATATTACAGTATGTAAGAATATCTGGAGATGATATTACAGTAAGGAGGAATATCTGGAGCCCATAATACAGTATGAAGGAATATCTGAGGCCCATATTTAAGTATGGAAGAATATCTGGGGCCCATATTTAAGTATGGAGGAATATCTGGGGCCAATTGAACTATATGGAAGTATCTGGGGACCATAATACAGTGTGGATGAATATCTGGAGCCAATTTTACTGTATGGATGAATATCTGGGGCCCATTATATTGTGTGGAGGAATATCTGTGGCCCATTATACTGTATGGAGAAATATTTGGGGCCCATAATACAGTATGGAGGAATACCTGGGGTCCATATTACAGTATGGAGGAATATCTTGAGTCTATATTATAGTATGGAGGAATATCTGGAACCCATAATACAGTATGGAAGAATATCTGGGGCCCATAATACAATATAGGGGAATATCTGGGGCCCATATTACAGTGTGGAGGAATATCTGGGGCCCATATTATATTTTGAACCATCCACAGAAGAAGAAGTAATCAGGCTCCTTGCATCTTCTCGCCAGACCACTTGCACCAATTACCCCATCCGTCACATCTCCTCCAGTCCCTTTCCCTTGCTGTCACCACTCACCTAACAAAAATATTCAACTTCTTCTCTCTTCTGGTATCTTTTCCTCATTTAAGCATGCCATCATACATCCATTACTTTAAAAACCATCCCTCAATCAAAACTGTGCTGCTAACTATAGACCTGTCTCTAATCTTCCCTTCATCTCTAAACTCCTGGAACGCCTGGTCCACTCCCGTCTTATCCACTACCTCTCAGATAACTCTCTTCTCGACCCTCTACAATCTGTTTTCTGCTCTTTACACTCTACCAAAACTGCCCTTACTAAAGTAATGATCTACTAACAGCTAAATCTAATGGTCACTGCTCCCTGCTAATTCTCTTGGATCTCTCTGCAGCATTCGACACTGTGGATCATCAGCTCTTCCTCACTATGTTCCGCTCCATCGGCCTCAATGACACTGTTCTCACCTGGCTCTCTACCTATCTCTCACTGTATCTTTTGCTGGCTCCTCCTCCTCTCCTTCCCCTTACTGTTGGGGTTCCTCAAGCATCGGTTCCAGGCCCCCTCCTCTTCTCTTTGTATACTGCCCCTATTGGTCAAACAATCAGTAGATTAACCCCTTAACGACCGCCGATACGCCTTTTAACGGCGGCCGCTAAGGGTACTTAATCCACAGCACCGTTAATTAACGGCGCTGTGGAAAAAGTGAATAGCGCCCCCCCAGAGTCGGATTTTCTCTGGGGTCTCGGTTGCCGAGGGTAGCCGAGACCCCAGAGAACATGATTCGGGGGGTTTTTACCGACCCCCGAGTTGCGATCGCCGGTAATTAACCGTTTACCGGCGGTCGCAACAAAAAAAAAAAACGCGATTTGCCGTTTAATTTCTCTGTCCTCCGATGTGATCGCACATCGGAGGACAGAGAAATGTGGTCCCCGATGGCCCCCAATAGCCCCCCAATACGTAGCTACCTCCCCCGGTGCTCCTCGTGTCTCCCCATGGGCGCCGCCATCTTTTTTCCGGGAAAAAATGGCGGGCGCACGCGCAGTGCGCCCGCCGCCCGGCACCCGGATGTTCTTTGGGGTCTCGGCTGCCGGGGGTAGCCGAGACCCCAAAGAACATGATCGGGGTCGGTTTGCACCGACCCCTGCTTTGCGATCGCCGGTAGTTAACAGTTTACCGGCGACCGCAAAAAAAAAAAAAAAAAAAAAGCGATCAGTTATTTCTCTGTCCTCTGATGTGATCGCACATCAGAGGACAGAGAAATAGGGGGATTCGGGGACCCTATCATACTCACCCGGGGTCCCTGGGTCCTCTTCTGTCTTCTCCTGCCAGCCGGCTTTTTCATCATGGCGGGCGCATGCGCAGTGCGCCCGCCATCTGCTGCCATCTGCCGGCCGTCAGGAGAAGACAAGTTGGGGCTAAAATTAGGGTTAGGGTTAGGGTTAGGGTTAGGGTTAGAGTTAGGGTTAGGGTTAGGGTTAGGGTTAGGGTTAGAGTTAGGGTTAGGGTTAGGGTTAGAGTTAGGGTTAGGGTTAGGGTTAGAGTTAGGGTTAGGGTTAGAGTTAGGGTTAGAGTTAGGGTTAGGGTTAGAGTTAGGGTTAGGGTTAGGGTTAGGGTTAGAGTTAGGGTTAGGGTTAGAGTTAGGGTTAGAGTTAGGGTTAGGGTTGGGGCTAAATTTAGGGTTAGGGTTAGGGTTAGAGTTAGGCTACTTTCACACTAGCGTTTTTTGGCTTCCGTCGCAATGCGTCGTTGGAGAAAAAACGCATCCTGCAAAAGTGCTTGCAGGATGCGTTTTTTCTCCATTGGCTTGCATTAGCGACGCATTGCGACGGATTGCCACATGTCGCATCCGTCGTGCGACGGATGCGTCGTGCTTCGGCGGACCGTCGACACAAAAAAAACTACATGTAACTTTTTTGTGCGACGTGTCCGCCATTTCCGACCGCGCATGTGTGGCCGGAACTCCGCCCCCGCCTCCCCGCACCTCACAATGGGGCAGCGGATGCGTTGAAAAAACAGCATCCGCTGCACCCGTTGTGCGGCGCTTACAACGCTAGCGTCGGTACGTCGGCCCGACACACTGCGATGGGCCGAGTACGACGCTAGTGTGAAAGTAGCCTTAGGCTTCTTTCACACTTGCGTCGGTACGGGGCGGTCGCAATGCGTCGGCCCGATGTACCGACGCACGTTGTGAAAATTGTGCACAACGTGGGCAGCGGATGCAGTTTTTCAACGCATCCGCTGCCCAGTCTATGTCCTGGGGAGGAGGGGGCAGAGTTACGGCCACGCATCCGCGGAAATGGCGGACGCGACGTACAAAAAAAAGGTTACATTGAACTTTTTTTGTGACGACGGGGGCTAAAGTTATGGTTAGGGTTGGGGCTAAAGTTAGGGTTGGGGCTAAAGTTAGGGTTAGAGTTGGGATTAGGGTTAGCGTTTGGATTAGGGTTGGGATTAGTGTTACGTTTGGGATTAGGGTTGGGATTAGGGTTAGGGTTGGGATTAGGGTTAGGGGTGTGTTGGATTTAGGGTTTTGATTAGGGTTATGGTTAGGGTTGAGATTAGGGCTGTTTTGGGGTTAGGGTTGTGATTATCGTTAGGGTTGTGATTAGGATTATGGATCGGGTTGAGATTAGGGTTAGGGCTGTGTTGGGGTTAGGGTTGGAGTTAGAATTGGGGGGTTTCCACTGTTCAGGTACATCAGGGGGTCTCCAAACACGACAGCCAATTTTGCGCTAAAAAAGTCAAAGGGTACTCCCTCCCTTCTGAGCTCTGCCGTGCGCCCAAACAGTGGTTTACCCCCACATATGGGGCATCAGCGTACTCGGGATAAATTGGACAACAACTTTTGGGGTCCAATTTCTCCTGTTACCCTTGTGAAAATAAAAACTTGGGGGCTAAAAATCTTTTTTGTTGGAAAAAAATATATTTTTTTATTTTCACTACTCTGCATTATAAATTTCTGTGAAGCACTTGAGCTTTCAAAGTTCTCACCACATATCTAGATAAGTTCCTTAGGGGGTCTAGTTTCCAAAATTTGGTCACTTGTGGGGGTTTCTACTGTTTAGGTACATTAGGGGTCTGCAAACGCAACATAACGCCCGCAGACAATTCTATCAAAGTCTGCATTCCAAAATGGCGCTCCTTCCCTTCCGAGCTCTGCCGTGCGCCCAAACAGTGGTTTACCCCCACATATGGGGTACCAGCATACTCAGGACAAATTGGACAACAACTTTTGGGGTCCAATTTCTCTTGTTACCCTTGTGAAAATAAAAATTTGGGGGCTAAAAAAATCTTTTTTGTGGGAAAAAAAATATTTTTTATTTTCACTACTCTGCATTATAAACTTCTGTGAAGCACTTGGGCATTCAAAGTTCTCACCACATATCTAGATAAGTTCCTTGGGGGGTCTATTTTCCAAAATGGGGTCACTTGTTGGGGGTTTCTACTGTTTAGGTACATTAGGGGTCTGCAAACGCAACATAACGCCCGCAGACAATTCTATCAAAGTCTGCATTCCAAAATGGCGCTCCTTCCCTTCCGAGCTCTGCCGTGCGCCCAAACAGTGGTTTACCCCCACATATGGGGTACCAGAATACTCAGGACAAATTGGACAACAACTTTTGGGGTCCAATTTCTCTTGTTACCCTTGTGAAAATAAAAATTTGGGGGCTAAAAAAATCTTTTTTGTGGGAAAAAAAATATTTTTTATTTTCACGACTCTGCATTATAAACTTCTGTGAAGCACTTGGGCATTCAAAGTTCTCACCACATATCTAGATAAGTTCCTTGGGGGGTCTATTTTCCAAAATGGGGTCACCTGTTGGGGGTTTCTACTGTTTAGGTACATTAGGGGTCTGCAAACGCAACATAATGCCCGCAGACAATTCTATCAAAGTCTGCATTCCAAAATGGCACTCCTTCCCTTCCGAGCTCTGCCGTGCGCCCAAACAGTGGTTTACCCCCACATATGGGGTACCAGCATACTCAGGACAAATTGGACAACAACTTTTGGGGTCCAATTTCTCTTGTTACCCTTGTGAAAATAAAAACTTGGGGGCTAAAAAATCTTTATTGTTAAAAAATATATATTTTTTATTTTCACGACTCTGCATTATAAACTTCTGTGATGCACTTGGGAATTCAAAGTTCTCACTACACATCTAGATAAGTTCCATGGGGGGTCTAGTTTCCAAAATGGGGTCACTTTTGGGGGGTTTCTGCTGTTTAGGCACATCAGGGGCTCTCCAAACGCGACATGGCGTCCGATCTCAATTCCAGTCAATTTTGCATTGAAAAGTCAAATGGCGCTCCTTTGCTTCCGAGCTCAGCCATGCGCCCAAACAGTGGTTTACCCCCACATATAGGGTGTCGGCGTACTCAAGACAAATTGTACAACAGCTTCTGGGGTCCATTTTCTCCTGTTACCCTTGGTAAAATAAAAATTTGGAGGCAAAAAGATCATTTTTGTAGAAAAAATGCGATTTTTTTATTTTCACGGCTCTACGTTATAAACTTCTGTGAAGCACCTGGGGGTTTAAAGTGCTCACCACACATCTAGATAAGTTCCTTAAGGGGTCTAGTTTCCAAAATGGTGTCATATGTGGGGGGTCTCTACTGTTTAGGCACATCAGCGGCTCTCCAAACGCGACATGGCATCCGATCTCAATTCCAGCCAATTCTGCATTGAAAAAGTCAAACGGTGCTCCTTCAATTCCAAGCTCTGCGGTGCGCCCAAACAGTGGTTTACCTCCACATATGGGGTATCGACGTACTCAGGAGAAATTGCATAACAACTTTTGTGGTCTAATTTCTCCTGTTACCCTTGTGAAAATAAGAATTTGTGGGCGAAAAAATCATTTTTGTGAAAACAAATGCGATTTTTTATTTTTACGGCTCTACGTTATAAACTTCTGTGAAGCACTTGGGGGTTCAAAGTGCTCACCACACATCTAGATAAGTTCCTTGGGGGGTCTAGTTTCCAAAATGGTGTCACTTGTGGGCGGTTTCCACTGTTTAGGCACATTAGGGGCTCTCCAAACGCGACATGGCGTCCGATCTCAATTCCAGCCAATTCTGCATTGAAACAGTCAAACGGTGCTCCTTCACTTCCAAGCTCTGCGGTGCGCCCAAACAGTGGTTTACCTCCACATATGGGGTATCGGTGTACTCAGGAAAAATTGCACAACAAAATTTGTGGTTAAATTTCTGTTTTTACACTTGTGAAAATTAAAAAAAATGGTTCTGAAGTAAAATGTTTGCAAAAAAAGTAAAATGTTCATTTTTTTCTTCCACATTGTTTTAGTTCCTGTGAAGTACGTAAAGGGTTAATAAACTTCTTGAATGTGGTTTTGAGCAGCTTGAGGGGTGCAGTTTTTAGAATGGTGTCACACTTGGTTATTTTCTATCATATAGACCCCTCAAAATCACTTCAAAGGTGATGTGGTCCCTAAAAAAAACATGGTGTTGTAAAAATGAGAAATTGCTGGTCAACTTTTAACCCTTATAACTCCCTAACAAAAAAAAAAATTGTTTCCAAAATTGTGCTGATGTAAAGTAGACATGTGAGAAATGTTATTTATTAACTATTTTTTGTGACATATCTCTCTGATTTAAGGGCATAAAAATACAAAGTTTGAAAATTGCAAAATTTTAAAAATTTTCGCCATATTTCCATTTTTTTCATAAATAATCGCAAGTAATATCGAAGAAATGTTACCACTAACTTGAAGTACAACATGTCACGAAAAAACAGTCTCAGAATCAGCGGGATCCGATAAAGCGTTCCAGAGTTATAACCTCATAAAGTGACACTGGTCAGAATTGTAAAAATTGGCTCGGTCATTAAGTACCAAATTGGCTCTGTCACTAAGGGGTTAAAGAAGTTGTCCACTACTATAACTTTTTTTTGTTTATAAATATTGCTATTATGTGCCACTGAAAACATCTACTGTGTTTATTTTAGCAATATTACCTTTTATCATGCTGTAGCAGCACATCTTTAGTGCTGGATCCAGCTCTCATGGGGTTAATCAACAACTTCCTTTCTCCTGACTTACTGTGCTCTAATACTACAAGTTCCATGATGCATTGCACTCGCCTGTAACTCTGCACCTGGCACACCCACTCCAAAACACACCCCAACCCCTCCCTCCTCTCCCCCCTCTATCTTCAAAAAGATTTGTGATGTCATTTCTGTCCAACCTCCTCTTTTACATTTGTCCAACCCACACTCCATTACACACGTAGATAGATAGATAGATAGATAGATAGATAGATAGATAGATAGATAGATAGATAGATAGATAGATAGATAGATAGATCGATATCTATTTCCATAGATATGTCCATATCCATGTTTCTAAACCCCTTCACCCCTGGAGCGTTTTTGTTTTCGTTTATCGCTCCCCTTCTATCCAGAGCCATAATTTTTCCGTCAATATGGCCATGTGATCTTTTGCGGGACAAGTTCTACTTTTGAACGACATCATTGGTTTTACCATGTCGTGTAACAGAAAATGTGAAAAAAATTCAAAGTGCAATGAAATTGCAAAAAAAGTGCAATCCCACACTTGTTTTTTGCTTGGCTTTTTTGCTAGGTTCACTAAATGCTAAGGCTGTGTACACACATTGCGGATTTGATTGCAGATCCGCAGCATTTTTTGCCGCACTGAATTGCATCAAATCCGCAGTGTAGTGCACAACCAATGTAAGTCTATGGGAGCCGCAGACTTGTTGTGCACATGCTGCGGTAAAAGCCGCACCGAAACGCAGCTTTTTTTTCTCGCAGCATGTCACTTCTTTTGTGAGGAACTGCAGCGTTTCTGCACCTTTAGACTTTCATTGAGTTGGGCACATCCGCAGCAAAACCGCAGATGTAAAAAAGATCTGCAGTTTTGCTGCGGATGTGGGTCCGAGAAATGCTGCAGCTCGGGAGGATGGAAGTGTGTGGGCGGTGACGGTGTGCATGTATGTGTGTGCGGGCAGGGTCTGCGGGCTGTTCTGATGTGTGCGGCGCTGTGCGGGACTGTTAAGGTGTGTGCGGGGTCTGCGGGCTGTTCGGATGTGTGCAGGACTGTTCAGGTGTGTGCAGGGTCTGCGGGCTGTTCGGATGTGTGCGGGACTGTTCAGATGTGTACAGCCCTGTGCGGGACTGTTCGTGTGTGTGCCGGGCTGTTCGGGTGTGTGCGGGACTGTTCAGGTGTGTGCGGGGCTGTGCGGGGGTCTTTTGGGGTGTGTGTGCAGGCATCATCCGATGGGACTACAAGTACGCAGCATGGTTCAATAATACATCTTTATTTAGCTTTCAAAAACGCACCAAAACGCCTAAAAACCACGCAAAAAACGCACCAAAAGCAAATAAAAAAATGCATCAAAACCGTGCAAAAAACTGCATAAAAAACGCATCAAAACTTTAAAAAAGCATCAAAACCACACCAAAATTGCATCAACACTGCACCAAAACCGCACCAAAAACTGCATCAAAACTGCGTAAAAACCGCATCAAAAACTGCATCAAAACTGCACCAAAAACTCCATCAAAACCGCCCCAAAACCACACCAAGAACTGCATCAAAACCGCACCAAAACTGCAAAACTGCACCAGGTTTTGATGCAGTTTTTGGTGCAGTTTTGATGCAGTTTTTGGTGCAGTTTTGATGCTTTTTTTGGTACGGTTTATGCACGGTTTTAATGCCGTTTTTGGAAATAAGTAAATAAATGGAAAATGTGCATGATTTGAATGGAAACATGCATGAAAAAACGGATTCCAAGGCCGGATTCATCATTTCACAGCTCAGTTTCATATGTTTTTTTGCCGGATCTGTCGCTGTGCGTTTTTTCGCCGGACAGAAAAAACGTTCCTCTGTATGTGTTTTCCATCCGGCGGAAACAGCTTTTTTGATGGATCCGGCAAAAAAACGGATGAAACGTGTGGCCATCAGGCACAATCCGACGCTAATACAACTCTATGAGAAAAAAACGGATCCGGCAGTTTTCAAAACTCGCCGGATTGTGCCTCACGGCAAAAACCTGATGTGTGAAAGCAGCCAGATATATGGATAGAAACATCTATGTATCTATAGATATATCTATCTATAAATATATCTATGGATAGATATATCCATAGATATATAATAGAAAGGCCGATGTTTCTAAGGCCTCTTTCACACTAGCGTTGTGCAATGCACGTCGCAATGCGTCGTTGTGGAGAAAAAACACGTCCTGCAAAGTTGTCTGCAGGATGCGATTTTTCTCCATAGACTTTTATTAGCGACGCATTGCGACTGTTGCACCGTGTTTTGGCGCACCGCCGGCACAAAAAAAGTTACATGTAACTTTTTTTGTGCGTCTAGTCTGCCATTTTCAACTGCGCATGCACGGGCGAAACGCAGCCCCCTCCTCCCCGGACCTTGCAATGGGGCAGCGGAAGCGTCTTAAGACTGCTTCCGCTGCCCACTTCAGGCATTTTTGTCACAATATGCGTCGGTACGTTGGGCCGACGCAGCGCGACGGCCCCTTACCGACACTAGTGTGAAAGCAGCCTACGGCTACTTTCACACTTGAGTTTTTAGCAATCCGTCTTTTTGGGAAAAAAACAAATCCTGCAAATGTGTTTATGCAGCGCCCCAGAGTCCTGGTCGTTGCAGTACTGTTGCTCCGCCGCTAAGGGGGGCTATGGTACGTCTGATGGCACTGAAGGAGTTCATCTGACCAGGTATCACAGACACCAATACATTTCACAGTCTGGCATCCAGGGGGAGCTAAGGGTTCTATTTATTAGGCCACTCCTCACAATCTGGTAAAACTGGGGGTTAGGCAGGAAGTTAGGGAGAAAGCTGACTGGGTTGGAACCAGGCAACACCTTGTGGCAGAGGGTGTTGTAGGGGAAGATTCAGAGGGGTCCCTGTCAGGGGTGGGATCCTGACAGAGGCCTAGCAACCAGAGAGAACGTTACGGGACCGCGCCTGCACGATATAGCGGCGGTACCCCAAGAAAGGACAAGAAGCGAGGTATATTGTGCTGAGTGAGAAACGAGATCAACGCAACAAGGAGAATACCAGTAGGAGTCGTGCTGTAAGACGAGGCAACATCCTATTGAGGCGCAAAACCGGTGGCCGGAACGCCGAGGAAGTATAGAGCTCCAAGCCAAAGTTCAAACCTACGGCAGGACAGTCAGTTACAGGCGGGCTGTCTCACCCAGACCCAGGAAGACACAGGGGGGTAACAACAGGAGTGGGGCGACGCTGGAGTCCCGGAAGAGCTCCGAGCCTCCCCGTCATACGGGTGCGTCCTAACCGTAAGATCAGGGGGACGTAGAGGGAGAACATCAGAATCGAGTTGTGAGGGAACACGAGAAACAGACACAACAGTTGTGGGTACTATCCCGTAAGCACAGCAGGGGAGGACCACAACACACAAGCGCAGGAAGGTAGGCACAGATTTCCACCTGCAAAGGGAACTCTGGAGGTGCCATCGGACCAGCCGGACTTGCGCAGCCTGGTTAACCGTATTCCGGACTGGGGACCCTGAAGCCTTCAGTAAAGAGGTAAAGAGACTGCAACCTGGTGTCCTCGTTATTTACCGCGACCGGCACTTCACCGCACCATAACATCATCATCTTACCACCACCTTTCATTGTGCGCCCCTCAGCAGGGTCACGGACCGGGTCTAGCCACCATGACAACCCCAGAGCAGAGACTTAGAGGCCCGGTACCGGGTACCCCTCGGCCCTGCGACAGTGGGGGCGCTGCAAACTTGGCGTCACGAACAGGATCTACTTAAGCCTGAAGAATCAGGTCATGTGCGCCTTGGAACTGTGATTTATTGTGCTTGGACTGTGACTTATTGCAAAGACTGTGCCGCACCACTTGCCGCCAAAATCCGCCATTACAGCGCTGAGGAGAGCGCAGGAGAAGAAGAGGGGCGTGGAGTGGGCGTAGTCAAGCTGAAGAGCGCGAAAGACAATGGCCGCCCAGTCTAAATATTTCTGCACCGTGAGGACGTGTCCGTCAGCAGCCGAGATCCGCCTCCTGATTCTTAATGGTGGGCGGAGACAGAGAAAACGAAACTGCCCACGAAGGAGAGAGCGGGAAAAGGATGAGGAAGAAGAAGTCAGCGACATGGAGGACGCCATGGCGAGCCACCCGGAGCCGGAGCATGGGGTAGGAGCAGAGGACTCCCCCAGCTACCCGGAGGGGCACCGCAACCAGGCCTCAACCGCTGATATTGATTTCCTGCAGGCCGGAGTGGATGAGCTCGGCGACCAACTCCGGCGGAATCAGCTGAGCACTGAGGCCGGGTGGGAGAAGACCTTCTTCGGGAGCCTCACCAGACGTCTGTCGGCAGCCTCATCTGGTCCGGAGCAGGAAAGAAGTTCCAGCGCTCCGGAACCAGGAAGCAAGGCCCTGCCGGAAAGCGAGATGCTGCAAACGGAGATGACAACGCCACAGCGCAAGGCCCTGCAACCAGCGCTCCAGATCCCAGCGGAGACAGAGCAGATCAGCACCGGGGGGACCTGTTGTGAATTAGACTTTTTTGGCTCCCTCTTGTGGTCACTAGTGATATGACTCTGGGATTGTCTTTCCTCAGTTTGGCACCCACCTGGGTCGTTAGTCCAGGGGTGTTGCTATATAAACTTCCTGGATTCTCAGTCCTGTGCCTGGCATCGTTGTAATCAGTTCCTTTCTGTTTGCTCCTGTCTGCTGGTCCTGGATCTTGCAAAATTAAGCTAAGTCCTGCTTCCTTGTTTTTTGGTTATTTGCATAGCTCTTATTTTTTGTCCAGCTTGTACTAAATGTGATTCCTGATTTTGCTGGAAGCTCTAGGGGGCTGGTGTTCTCCCCCCGGGCCGTTAGACGGTTCGGGGGTTCTTGAATATCCAGCGTGGAAATTTTGATAGGGTTTTTGCTGACCGTATAAGTCATCTTACTATATTCTGCTATTAGTCAGTGGGCCTCTCTTTGCTAAATATCTAGTTCATTCTTACGTTTGTCTTTTCTCCTTACCTCACCGTTATTATTTGTTGGGGGCTTGTATCCAACTTTTGGGGTCTTTTCTCTGGAGGCAAGAAAGGTCTATCTTTTCCCTTCTAGGGTTAGTTAGTTCTCCGGCTGGTGCGAGACGTCTAGAACCAACGTAGGCACGTTCCCCGGCTGCTGCTATTTGTGGTGCTAGGATTAGATATATGGTCAGCCCAGTTACCACTGCCCTAAGAGCTGGGTTTTTTTGTGTTTGCAGACTTGGTATGTACTTTTGAGACCCTCTGCCATTGGGGTCATAACAGTATGCCAGGCCAAGGTTGAATGTTTAATGCATTGCAGAAGTGGGATTACAAGAAAGGAAAGTCTGAGTTTTTTTTTTTTTTTTCTTTCCTCTCTTTTTTCCTCCCCTTTACCTCTGAGTGGCTTGTGCTTGCTGCAGACATGAATGTCCAGACTTTGATTACAAGCGTGGATCAGCTTGCTGCTCGTGTGCAGGGCATACAAGATTTTGTTACCAGTAGTCCAATGTCTGAACCTAAAATACCTATTCCTGAACTGTTCTCTGGAGACCTATTTAAGTTTAGGAATTTCAGGAATAATTGTAAATTGTTTCTATCTCTGAGACCCCGTTCATCTGGAGACTCAGCTCAGCAAGTAAAAATTGTTATCTCTTTCTTACGGGGCGACCCTCAGGATTGGGCCTTCTCGCTAGCGCCAGGAGATCCGGCATTGGCAAATATTGATGCGTTTTTTCTGGCGCTCGGATTGCTTTACGAGGAACCCAATCTTGAAATTCAGGCAGAAAAAGCCTTGCTGGCTATTTCTCAGGGTCAGGATGAAGCTGAAGTGTATTGCCAAAAATTTCGGAAATGGTCCGTGCTTACTCAGTGGAATGAGTGTGCTCTGGCCGCAAATTTCAGAAATGGCCTTTCTGAAGCCATTAAGAATGTGATGGTGGGTTTCTCCATTCCTACAGGTCTGAATGATTCCATGGCGCTGGCTATTCAAATTGACCGGCGTTTGCGGGAGCGCAAAGTCGCGAATCCTCTGGTGGTGTTGTCTGAACAAACACCTGATTTAATGCAATGTGGTAGAATTCAGACTAGAAATGAACGGAAAAATCATAGACGTCAGAATGGGTTGTGTTTTTACTGTGGTGATTCTACACATGTTATATCAGCATGCTCTAAACGCCTAACTAGGGTTGTTAGTCCTGTCGCCATTGGTAATTTACAACCTAAATTTATTTTGTCTGTGACTTTAATTTGCTCATTGTCCTCCTACCCTGTTATGGCGTTTGTGGATTCAGGTGCTGCCCTGACTCTTATGGATCTGTCGTTTGCCAAGCGCTGTGGTTTTGTTCTTGAGCCGTTGGTAAATCCTATCCCTCTTAGAGGTATTGATGCTACGCCATTGGCGGAAAATAAACTGCAGTTTTGGACACAGGTAACCATGTGCATGACTCCTGAACATCGGGAGGTGATTCGTTTTCTTGTTCTGCATAAAATGCATGATTTGGTCGTTTTAGGTCTGCCATGGTTACAGACCCATAATCCAGTCTTGGATTGGAAGGCAATGTCTGTGTCAAGTTGGGGCTGTCAGGGAATTCATGGTGATTCCCCGCCGGTGTCTATTGCTTCCTCTACTCCTTCGGAAGTTCCTGAGTATTTGTCTGATTACCAGGATGTATTCAGCGAGTCCAGGTCCAGTGCTCTTCCTCCTCATAGGGACTGTGACTGCGCTATAGATTTGATTCCAGGTAGTAAATTTCCTAAGGGAAGATTATTTAATCTGTCTGTACCTGAGCATACCGCAATGCGTTCGTATATCAAGGAATCTCTGGAGAAGGGGCATATCCGTCCATCCTCTTCCCCTCTTGTTGCGGGATTCTTTTTTGTGGCTAAGAAGGACGGATCTTTGAGACCTTGTATTGACTATCGGCTTCTGAATAAAATCACTGTTAAATTTCAGTATCCTTTGCCTCTGTTGTCGGACTTGTTTGCCCGGATTAAAGGTGACAAGTGGTTCACCAAGATAGATCTTCGTGGTGCGTACAACCTTGTGCGCATTAAGCAAGGAGATGAATGGAAAACTGCATTTAATACGCCCGAAGGTCATTTTGAGTACTTGGTGATGCCTTTCGGGCTCTCTAATGCTCCTTCAGTGTTTCAGTCCTTTATGCATGATATTTTCCGGAAGTATCTGGATAAATTTATGATTGTTTATCTGGATGATATTCTGTTTTTTTCTGATGATTGGGACTCGCATGTAGAGCAGGTCAGGATGGTGTTTCAGGTTTTGCGTGAGAATGCTTTGTTTGTTAAGGGCTCAAAGTGTCTCTTTGGAGTACAGAAGGTTCCCTTTTTGGGTTTTATTTTTTCCCCTTCTGCGGTGGAGATGGATCCAGTCAAGGTCCGAGCTATTCATGATTGGACTCAACCCCCGTCAGTTAAGAGTCTTCAGAAGTTCTTGGGTTTTGCTAACTTCTACCGTCGTTTTATCGCTAATTTTTCTAGCGTTGTTAAACCTTTGACGGATATGACCAAGAAAGGTTCTGATGTTGCTAACTGGGCTCCTGCAGCCGTGGAAGCTTTTCAAGAGTTGAAGCGCCGGTTTACTTCGGCGCCTGTTTTGTGCCAGCCTGATGTCTCACTTCCCTTTCAGGTTGAAGTGGATGCTTCTGAGATTGGGGCAGGGGCCGTTTTGTCGCAGAGAGGCCCTGGTTGCTCTGTAATGAGACCATGTGCTTTTTTCTCTAGGAAGTTTTCGCCTGCTGAGCGGAATTATGATGTTGGCAATCGGGAGTTGTTAGCCATGAAGTGGGCATTTGAGGAGTGGCGTCATTGGCTCGAGGGTGCTAAGCATCGTGTGGTGGTCTTGACTGATCACAAAAATCTGATGTATCTCGAGTCTGCTAAACGCCTGAATCCTAGACAGGCCCGCTGGTCATTGTTTTTCTCCCGTTTTGACTTTGTGGTCTCGTATTTACCAGGTTCAAAGAATGTGAAGGCTGATGCTCTTTCAAGGAGCTTTGTGCCTGACTCTCCTGGAGTCGCAGAACCAGTTGGTATTCTCAAAGAGGGAGTTATCCTGTCAGCCATTTCTCTGGATTTGCGACGTGTGTTGCAGAGATTTCAGGCTGGTAGACCTGACTCTTGTCCACCTGACAGACTGTTTGTTCCTGATAAGTGGACCAGCAGAGTCATTTCCGAGGTTCATTCCTCGGTGTTGGCAGGGCATCCGGGAATTTTTGGCACCAGAGATCTGGTGGCTAGGTCCTTTTGGTGGCCTTCCTTGTCACGGGATGTGCGGTCATTTGTGCAGTCCTGTGGGACTTGTGCTCGAGCTAAGCCTTGCTGTTCTCGTGCCAGCGGGTTGCTCTTGCCCTTGCCTGTCCCGAAGAGGCCTTGGACACACATTTCCATGGGTTTCATTTCAGATCTTCCGGTGTCTCAGGGCATGTCTGTCATCTGGGTGGTATGTGATCGCTTTTCCAAGATGGTCCATTTGGTATCTTTGCCTAAGCTGCCTTCCTCTTCCGATCTGGTTCCTTTGTTCTTTCAGAATGTGGTTCGTTTACATGGCATTCCTGAGAATATTGTGTCTGACAGAGGATCCCAGTTTGTTTCCAGGTTCTGGCGATCCTTTTGTGCTAAGATGGGCATTGATTTGTCGTTTTCGTCTGCCTTTCATCCTCAGACTAATGGACAAACGGAGCGAACTAATCAGACTCTGGAGGCTTATTTGAGGTGTTTTGTTTCTGCAGATCAGGATGATTGGGTGACCTTCTTGCCGTTGGCTGAGTTTGCCCTTAATAATCGGGCTAGTTCCGCTACTTTGGTTTCACCATTTTTTTGCAACTCTGGTTTCCATCCTCGTTTTTCCTCGGGACATGTGGAGCCTTCTGACTGTCCTGGGGTAGATTCCGTGGTGGATAGGTTGCAGCAGATCTGGAATCATGTGGTGGACAACTTAAAGTTGTCACAGGAGAAGGCTCAGCGTTTTGCCAACCGCCGCCGCGGTGTGGGTCCCCGACTTTGTGTTGGGGATTTGGTATGGCTGTCTTCTCGATTTGTTCCTATGAAGGTCTCCTCTCCTAAATTTAAGCCTCGCTTCATCGGTCCTTACAAGATATTGGAAATCCTTAATCCTGTGTCCTATCGCTTGGATCTTCCGGTGTCGTTTGCCATTCACAACGTGTTCCATAGGTCTTTGTTGCGGCGGTACGTTGTACCTGTGGTTCCTTCTGTTGAGCCTCCTGCTCCGGTGTTGGTTGAGGGCGAGTTGGAGTACGTGGTGGAGAAGATCTTGGATTCTCGTCTCTCCAGGCGGAGGCTTCAGTATCTGGTCAAGTGGAAGGGCTATGGTCAGGAGGATAATTCCTGGGTGGTTGCCTCTGATGTGCATGCGGCCGATTTAGTTCGTGCCTTTCACGCTGCTCATCCTGATCGCCCTGGTGGTCTTGGTGAGGGTTCGGTGACCCCTCCTTAAAGGGGGGGTACTGTTGTGAATTAGACTTTTTTGGCTCCCTCTTGTGGTCACTAGTGATATGACTCTGGGATTGTCTTTCCTCAGTTTGGCACCCACCTGGGTCGTTAGTCCAGGGGTGTTGCTATATAAACTTCCTGGATTCTCAGTCCTGTGCCTGGCATCATTGTAATCAGTTCCTTTCTGTTTGCTCCTGTCTGCTGGTCCTGGATCTTGCAAAATTAAGCTAAGTCCTGCTTCCTTGTTTTTTGGTTATTTGCATAGCTCTTATTTTTTGTCCAGCTTGTACTAAATGTGATTCCTGATTTTGCTGGAAGCTCTAGGGGGCTGGTGTTCTCCCCCCGGGCCGTTAGACGGTTCGGGGGTTCTTGAATATCCAGTGTGGAAATTTTGATAGGGTTTTTGCTGACCGTATAAGTCATCTTACTATATTCTGCTATTAGTCAGTGGGCCTCTCTTTGCTAAATATCTAGTTCATTCTTACGTTTGTCTTTTCTCCTTACCTCACCGTTATTATTTGTTGGGGGCTTGTATCCAACTTTTGGGGTCTTTTCTCTGGAGGCAAGAAAGGTCTATCTTTTCCCTTCTAGGGTTAGTTAGTTCTCCGGCTGGCGCGAGACGTCTAGAACCAACGTAGGCACGTTCCCCGGCTGCTGCTATTTGTGGTGCTAGGATTAGATATATGGTCAGCCCAGTTACCACTGCCCTAAGAGCTGGGTTTTTTTGTGTTTGCAGACTTGGTATGTACTTTTGAGACCCTCTGCCATTGGGGTCATAACAGGGACCGCATCTGAAGCAGGTATGAAGAACGACCCTGCCCTGTCAGCAGAGGACCTGCTGATAGGCCCCGTCGCGGCACCCCCTCTCCCTGGGACCTATAGACTCCGGCGCTTTACACCCTGGGATTGGGCCACGGGCATGGAGCACTTCTTAAAGGCCCCGATCTCGCCGATCACCTTGCCGAGTGCGGTCTATGCGGAGCTACGGCCGCCAGAGCGAGAGTAAACCTCGATGCCATGGATATGTAAATAGTTAACTGTTTGTTTCCCTGCTCTTTGCTGCTTTAAACCCGACTAGGGTTATTCTTAAAGGGATCCCTTTGTTTACCCGGGATCCCTTCTTCTGCTTTTTGTTTTTGTTTCCTGTTTATTCATCATTGAAAGAACTGCTGAATCATGAACAATGCATGATTACAAACTTCTTGTAAATAGTTTGCACCTTCTTAAAGGTGCTCTCTACTGGTTTTACACCAGGAAAGGACTCTTTGTGAAGACACTGGTTTTGGAACCAGCACCGGAGTCCTTACTGCGAACAGACTTGCAGCTTGAGAAGTTGCACTACCTCATAGAGACTTGGTCCCCTCTTAAAGGGGATGTTCATTGATAGTACTTAGAGAATGATGATGCTCTAAAAGAAAAAGTAATAATGCTGATATGTGAAAGTTAAATGTAGCCAACTAGTTGATTGTGAGAAATGTTTAATGATGTTGATAGAAGAACGAGGACAGGAAGTGAACCCGTACGGGGTTAGTTAGTGAGTCCTCCTAGGAGCCGTACAGAGATGGCTCAGTGATCTTGAACTGAAAGAAAAATGATATGTTCTATACTGTGTATAGTAGTGGAAGGACAGTAGGCCCGGGTGGAAAGGGGCGGTCCTGTACAGAAAGGAGAGGCAGTAGGTCTGGAGCAGTTAGGACAGGCGGTCCTGCAGACATAAAGTAGGAGAATGCAGAAAAGTTGATTAGCCTTATAATGTTTTATAAGAAGGTCTTTAGTGGATTTAGCGAGTACGTCCTTAAAGGCAATGTTAAATTATTGTTCACAAGTTTTGCACTCAGTAGAATACCCGGTTGGGTAAAAGAAGTTATTTATAGTATGTTATTTAAAGTATTTAACCATGTTTGTAACGTTCAAGTGTCCTCACCTCCCATAAAGGGAAGCTCTGTTAAAAAAAAAAGTTTACTTGTACTTGCATCTTCAAAATTGTATGTCTTTTTGCTGACATGTATTGTTGTTTTCTTCCCAGTCCAGAAGTACTGGATTTAACCGGGGGGGAGTGCAGCGCCCCAGAGTCCTGGTCGTTGCAGTACTGTTGCTCCGCCGCTAAGGGGGGCTATGGTACGTCTGATGGCACTGAAGGAGTTCATCTGACCAGGTATCACAGACACCAATACATTTCACAGTCTGGCCTCCAGGGGGAGCTAAGGGTTCTATTTATTAGGCCACTCCTCACAATCTGGTAAAACTGGGGGTTAGGCAGGAAGTTAGGGAGAAAGCTGACTGGGTTGGAACCAGGCAACACCTTGTGGCAGAGGGTGTTGTAGGGGAAGATTCAGAGGGGTCCCTGTCAGGGGTGGGATCCTGACAGAGGCCTAGCAACCAGATAGAACGTTACGGGACCGCGCCTGCACGATATAGCGGCGGTACCCCAAGAAAGGACAAGAAGCGAGGTATATTGTGCTGAGTGAGAAACGAGATCAAAGCAACAAGGAGAATACCAGTAGGAGTCGTGCTGTAAGACGAGGCAACATCCTATTGAGGCGCATAACCGGTGGCCGGAACACCGAGGAAGTATAGAGCTCCAAGCCAAACTTCAAACCTACGGCAGGACAGTCAGTTACAGGCGGGCTGTCTCACCCAGACCCAGGAAGACACAGGGGGGTAACAACAGGAGTGGGGCGACGCTGGAGTCCCGGAAGAGCTCCGAGCCTCCCCGTCATACGGGTGCGTCCTAACCGTAAGATCAGGGGGACGTAGAGGGAGAACATCAGAATCGAGTTGTGAGGGAACACGAGAAACAGACACAACAGTTGTGGGTACTATCCCGTAAGCACAGCAGGGGAGGACCACAACACACAAGCGCAGGAAGGTAGGCACAGATTTCCACCTGCAAAGGGAACTCTGGAGGTGCCATCGGACCGGCCGGACTTGCGCAGCCTGGTTAACCGTATTCCGGACTGGGGACCCTGAAGCCTTCAGTAAAGAGGTAAAGAGACTGCAACCTGGTGTCCTCGTTATTTACCGCGACCGGCACTTCACCGCACCATAACATCATCATCTTACCACCACCTTTCATTGTGCACCCCTCAGCAGGGTCACGGACCGGGTCTAGCCACCGTGACAACACCAGAGCAGAGACTTAGAGGCCCGGTACCGGGTACCCCTCGGCCCTGCGACAGTGGGGGCGCTGCACTTGCAGGATGCGTTCTTTACCCATAGACTTGTTTTAGTGACGGATCGCGACGAATGGCCACACGTTGCGTCCGTCGTGCAACGGATGCGTCGTGTTTTGGCAGACAGTTGGCACGAAAAAACGTTCAAGTGAACTTTTTTTGTCCGTCGCATCCGCCATTTTCTACCGCGCATGCGCGGCCAAAACTCCGCCCCCTCCTCCCCGGAATTCAGAATGGGTAGCGGATGCGTTGAAAAACTGCATCCGCTGCCCACGACGTGCACAAATTTCACAAAGTGCATCAGTACGTAGGCCCGACGCATAGCGATGGACCCATACTGACTCAAGTGTGAAAGAGGCCTTAATGAGCGTTTAATTTAACCCCTTAAGCCCGTATGACGTACTATCCCGTCGAGGTGGGGTGGGCCTTAATTCCCGGTGACGGGATAGTACGTCATACGCGATCGGCCGCGCTCACGGGGGGAGCGCGGCCGATCGCGGCCAGGTGTCGGCTGCATATCGCAGCTGACATCCGGCACTATGTGCCAGGAGCGGTCACGGACCGCCCCCGGCACATTAACCCCCGGCACACCGCGATCAAACATGATCGCGGTGTACCGGCGGTACAGGGAAGCATCGCGCAGGGAGGGGGCTCCCTGCGGGCTTCCCTGAGACGATCGGTACAAGGTGATGTACTCACCTCGTACCGAACGTCTTCTCCCTGCAGGCCCCGGATCCAAAATGGCCGAGGGGCTGTATCCGGGTCCTGCAGGGAGCACTTCCGGGTCGGAGCAGGCTGCAGATGAAAGCTGCAGCCTGCTCCGATGAAAGTATGATCGCGGATCTGATAGAGTGCTGTGCACACTATCAGATCTGCGATCTGTGATGTCCCCCCCTGGGACAAAGTAAAAAAGTAAAAAAAAAAAATTTCCACATGTGTAAAAAAAAAAAAAAAAAAATTCCTAAATAAATAATAATAAAAAAAAAAATATTATTCCCATAAATACATTTCTTTATCTAAAAAAAACAAACAAAAACAATAAAAGTACACATATTTAGTATCGCCGCGTCCGTAACGACCCAACCTATAAAACTGGCCCACTAGTTAACCCCTTCAGTAAACACCGTAAGAAAAAAAAAAAAAAAACGAGGCAAAAAACAACGCTTTATTACCATACCGCCGAACAAAAAGTGGAATAACACGCGATCAAAAAGACGGATATAAATAACCATGGTACCACTGAAAACGTCATATTGTCCCGCAAAAAACGAGCCGCCATACAGCATCATCAGCAAAAAAATTAAAAAGTTATAGTCCTCAGAATAAAGCGATGCCAAAATAATTATTTTTTCTATAAAATAGTTTTTATCGTATAAAAGCGTCAAAACATAAAAAAATGATATAAATGAGGTATCGCTGTAATCGTACTGACCCGAAGAATAAAACTGCTTTATCAATTTTACCAAACGCGGAACGGTATAAACGCCTCCCCCAAAAGAAATTCATGAATAGCTGGTTTTTGGTCTTTCTGCCTCACAAAAATCGGAATAAAAAGCGATCAAAAACTGTCACGTGTCCGAAAATGTTACCAATAAAAACGTCAACTCGTCCCGCAAAAAACAAGACCTCACATGACTCTGTGGACCAAAATGTGGAAAAATTATAGGTCTCAAAATGTGGAGACGCAAAAACTTTTTTGCTATAAAAAGCGTCTTTTAGTCTGGTTTCACACTTGCGTTTTTATCTGCATGCGTTTTTAAAAAAAACCGCATGTGTGAAAAAATGCATGTAAACGCGGTAAAACGCATGCGTTTTTATAGAAAAACACAAGAAAACAAGAAAAAAAAAAAAAACCCTAACCCTACCCCTAACCCTACCCCTAACCTGAAATACGTGGCACTGAAATACGTGGCACTGAAATATACGTTTATATACGTATATACGTATATAAGTGCCACGATATTTCAGTGGCCACGTATATAAGTGCCACGTATTTAAGTGCCACGTATTTCAGTGCCACGTATTTCAGTGCCACGTATTTCAGTGCCACGTATTTCAGTGCCACTTATTTCAGTGCCACTTATTTCAGTGCCACGTATTTCAGTGCCACGTATTTCAGTGCCACGTATTTCAGTGCCACGTATTTACGTGCCACGTATTTCAGTGCCACGTATTTCAGTGCCACGTATTTACGTGCCACGTATTTTTCAGTGCCTGAAATACGTGGCACTGAAATACGTGGCACTGAAATTCGTGGCACTGAAATTCGTGGCACTGAAATTCGTGGCACTGAAATATCGTGGCACTGAAATATCGTGGCACTGAAGTATTTACGTGCCACGTATTTTTCAGTGCCTGAAATACGTGGCACTGAAATACGTGGCACTGAAATACGTGGCACTGAAATATCGTGGCACTGAAATACGTGGCACTGAAATACGTGGCACTGAAATACGTGGCACTTAAATACGTGGCTCTTAAATACGTGGCACTTATATACGTGGCACTTATGACTGTCAGAAAATGTTCAGTAAACGGTTAGGGGTGAGGTTAGGGGTAGGGTTTCAGGTAGAATTGGGGAGCTTCCACTGTTCAGGCACATCAGGGGCTCTCCAAACGCGACATGGCGTCCAATCTCAATTCCAGCCAATTCTGCGTTGAAAAAGTAAAACAGTGCTCCTTCCCTTCCGAGCTCTCCCGTGCGTCCAAAAAGGGGTTTACCCCAACATATGGGGTATCAGCGTACTAGGGACAAATTGAACAACAACTTCTGGGGTCCAAGTTCTCTTGTTATCCTTGGGAAAATAAAAATTTGGGGGGCTAAAAATCATTTTTGTGGGAAAAAAAATATGTTTTATTTTCACGGCTCTGCGTTGTAAACTGTAGTGAAACACTTGGGGGTTCAAAGTTCTCACAACACATCTAGATAAGTTCCTTGGGAGGTCTAGTTTCCAATATGGGGTCACTTGTGGGGGGTTTGTACTGTTTGGGTACATCAGGGGCTCTGCAAATGCAACGTGACGCCTGCAGACCAATCCATTTAAGTCTGCATTCCAAATGGCGCTCCTTCCCTTCCGAGCTCTGTCATGCGCCCAAACAGTGGTTCCCCCCCACATAGGGGGTATCAGCGTACTCAGGACAAATTGGACAACAACTTTTAGGGTCCAATTTATCCTGATACCCTTGTGAAAATACAAAACTGGGGGCTAAATTTCATTTTTGTGAAAAAAAAAAATAATAATATTTTCACGGCTCTGCGTTATAAACTGTAGTGAAACACTTGGGGGTTCAAAGTTCTCACAACACATCTAGATAAGTTCCTTGGGGGGTCTAGTTTCCAATATGGGGTCACTTGTGGGGGGTTTGTACTGTTTGGGTACATCAGGGGCTCTGCAAATGCAACGTGACGCCTGCAGACCAATCCATTTAAGTCTGCATTCCAAATGGCGCTCCTTCACTTCCGAGCTCTGTCATGCGCCCAAACAGTGGTTCCCCCCCACATATGGGGTATCAGCGTACTCAGGACAAATTGGACAACAACTTTTATGGTCCAATTTATCCTGATACCCTTGTGAAAATACAAAACTTGGGGGCTAAAAAATCATTTTTGTGAAAAAAAAAAAATATTTTTATTTTCACGGCTCTGCGTTATAAACTGTAGTGAAACACTTGGGGGTTCAAAGCTCTCAAAACACATCTAGATAAGTTCCTTAGGGGGTCTACTTTCCAAAATGGTGTCACTTGTGGGGGGGTTTAATGTTTAGGCACATCAGGGGCTCTCCAAACGCAACATGGCATCCCATCTTAATTCCAGTCAATTTTGCATTGAAAAGTAAAATAGCGCTTCTTCCCTTCTGAGCTCTGCTATGCACCCAAACAATGGTTTACACCCACATATGGGGTATCGTCGTACTCAGGACAAATTGCACAACAACTTTTGTGGTCTAATTTCTTCTCTTACCCTTGGGGAAATAAAAAAATGGGGGTGAAAAGATCATTTTTGTGAAAAAATATGATTTTTTATTTTTACGGCTCTGCATTATAAACTTCTGTGAAGCACTTGTTGGGTCAAAGTGCTCAACACACATCTAGATAAGTTCCTTAAGGGGTCTACTTTCCAAAATGGTGTCACTCGTGGGGGGTTTCAATGTTTAGGCACATTAGGGGCTCTCCAAACGCAACATGGCGTCCCATCTCAATTCCAGTCAATTTTGCATTGAAAAGTCAAATGGCGCTCCTTCCCTTCTGAGCTCTGCCCTGCGCCCAAACAATGGTTTACACCCACATATGGGGTATCAGTGTACTCAGGACAAATTGCACAACAATTTTTGGGGTCCAATTTCTTCTCTTACCCTTGGGAAAATAAAAAATTGGGGGTGAAAAGATCATTTTTGTGAAAAAATATGATTTTTTATTTTTACGGCTCTGCATTATAAACTTCTGTAAAGCACTTGTTGGGTCAAAATGCTCACCACACATCTAGATAAGTTCCTTAGGGGGTCTACTTTCCAAAATGGTGTCACTTGTTAGGGGTTTCAATGTTTAGGCACATCAAGGGCTCTCTAAATGCAACATGGCGTCCCATCTCAATTCCAGTCAATTTTGCATTGAAAAGTCAAATGGCGCTCCTTCCCTTCCGAGCTCTGCCCTGCGCCCAAACAATGGTTTACACCCACATATGGGGTATCAGCGTACTCAGGACAAATTGCACAACAATTTTTGGGGTCCAATTTCTTCTCTCACCCTTGGGAAAATAAAAAATTGGGGGTGAAAAGATCATTTTTGTGAAAAAATATGATTTTTTATTTTTACGGCTTTGCATTATAAACTTCTGTAAAGCACTTGTTGGGTCAAAGTGCTCACCACACATCTAGATAAGTTCCTTAGGGGGTCTACTTTCCAAAATGGTGTCACTTGTTAGGGGTTTCAATGTTTAGGCACATCAGGGGCTCTCCAAATGCAACATGGCGTCCCATCTCAATTCCAGTCAATTTTGCATTGAAAAGTCAAATGGCGCTCCTTTGCTTCCAAGCTCTGCCATGTGCCCAAACTGTGGTTTACCCCCACATATGGGGTATCAGCGTACTCAGGACAAATTGTACAACAACTTTTGGGGTCTATTTTCTCCTGTTACCCTTGGTAAAATAAAACAAATTGGAGCTGAAATAAATTTTGTGTGAAAAAAAGTTAAATGTTCATTTTTATTTAAACATTCCAAAAATTCCTGTGAAACACCTGAAGGGTTAATAAACTTCTTGAAAGTGGTTTTGAGTACCTTGAGGGGTGCAGTTTTTAGAATGGTGTCACACTTGGGTATTTTCTATCATATAGACCCGTCAAAATGACTTCAAATGAGATGTGGTCCCTAAAAAAAAATGGTGTTGTAAAAATGAGAAATTGCTGGTCAACTTTTAACCCTTATAACTCCGTCACAAAAAAAAATTTTGGTTCCAAAATTGTGCTGATGTAAAGTAGACATGTGGAAAATGTTATTTATTAAGTATTTTGTGTGACATATGTCTGTGATTTAAGGGCATAAAAATTCAAAGTTGGAAAATTGCGAAATTTTCCAAATTTTCGCCAAATATTCGTTTTTTTCACAAATAAACGCAAGTTATATCGAACAAATTTTACCACTAACATGAAGTACAATATGTCACGAGAAAACAATGTCAGAATCGCCAAGATCCGTTGAAGCGTTCCAGAGTTATAACCTCATAAAGGGACAGTGGTCAGAATTGTAAAAATTGGCCTGGTCATTAACGTGCAAACCACCCTCGGGGCTTAAGGGGTTAATAAAAAAAATGGAAACAAACGGCGTGGGATCCCGCGCAATTTTCTGCGCCAGAGGGGGAAAGCCGGGGGCCAATATTTGTAGCCTGCTATGAATATCAGCCCGCAGCTGTCTGCGTAGCCTTTACTTGCTATTAAAATAGGGGGACCCCCAAAAAATGACATGGGGTCCCACTATATTTTATAGCCAGAAAGGCTATGCAGACAGCTGCGGGCTGATATTCATAGCCTAGAGAGGGGCCATGGATATTGGTCCCCCCCGGCTACAAATACCAGTCCGCAGCCACCCCAGAATGGCGCATCTGTAAGATGCACCAATTCCGGCACTTAGCCCCTCTCTTCCCACTCCCGTGTAGCGGTGGGATATGGGGTAATAAGGGGTTAATGTCACCTTGCTATTGTAAGGTGACATTAAGCCGGGTTAATAACGGAGAGGCGTCAATAAGACGCCTATCCGTTATTAATCCAATACTAATAAAGGGTTAATAAAACACACACATTAGGAAAAAAGTATTTTAATATTCTTCATTTAACCATACTTACCATACTTCAGCGTCTGCAAAAAACGTAAAATAATAAACCGTATACTACCTGTCCGCCGTAGTCCAATTAGTAACGAATGTCCCACGACGATCTCCCCTATGGAACAGTGACATCGGGTGATATCACTGCTCTATAGGACCCTCAGTGACACACTGACAGGAGACAATGGCTCCTGCAGTGCATCACTGAGGTTACTAAAGTTGAAAGTCTTACTTTATGGCAAAAAGCTGCGTGGGAAAATTTCTCATACAGCAATGCCATAAAGTGAGACTAGGGACTATTTTCTCACAGGGGCGTAGGAATACATTGTGAGGAATACATTGTGGAAGGATAGCTTCCATCATTGTGTTCCTGGAGCCCCTGGAGAGCAGTCGCATCAGCAGATGCTCCTGCTCTCCACTTGAGATCGTCGAGGGACACTTGTTTTAATTGGATTTCTGCAGATCAGGGAGTATATTGGTTGTTTATTATTTTAATATTTTTTACAGATGACAATGGCTTCGGGGATCAAGGTGACAAGTGATGGTGAGTATGTACTTTATGTTATATGTACTGTATGTCTGTATGTATGTTGTATGTATGTACGTACTGTATGTGGCATGTTGCATGTTGCATGTCACATGTTGCATGTCATCGCATGTTGCCGCATGGTGCATGTTGCATGTCGTCGCATGGTGCATGTCGTCGCATGGTGCATGTCGTCGCATGGTGCATGTCGTCGCATGGTGCATGTCGCATGTCATATGTTGCATGTCGTCGTATGGTGCATGTCATATGGTGCATGTCGTCGCATGGTGCATGTCGCATGGTGCATGTTGTCGCATGGTGCATGTTGTCGCATGGTGCATGTCGTCGTATGGTGCATGTCGAATGTCGTCGCATGGTGCATGTCATCGCATGGTGCATGTCGTCGCATGGTGCATGTCGCCGCATGGTGCCTGTCGCATGTCGTCGCATGGTGCATGTTACATGGTGCATGTTGTCGCATGGTGCATGTCGCAGCATGGTGCATGTCATCACATGGTACATGTCGCATGTCGTCGCATGGTGCATATTGCATGTCGTCACATGGGGCATGTCATCGCATGGTGCATGTCGCAGCATGGGGCATGTCATCGCATGGTACATGTCGCATGTCGTCGCATGGTGCATGGTGCATGTCGTCGCATGGTGCATGTCGTCGCTTGTCGTCGCATGGTGCATATCGTCGCATGGTGCATATTGTCGCATGGTGCATGTCATTGCATGGTGCATGTCGTCGCATGGTGCATGTCGTCACATGGGGCATGTCATCGCATGGTGCATGTCGCAGCATGGTGCATGTCATCGCATGGTACATGTCACATGTCGTCGCATGGTGCATGTTGCATGTCGTCGCATGGTGCATGTCGTCGCATGGTGCATGTCATCGTATGGTGCGTGTCGCATGTCGTCGCATGGTGCATGTCATTGCATGGTGCATGTTGTCGCATGTCATCGCATGGTGCATGTCGTCGCATGGTGCATGTCGTATGCTGCATGTCGCATGTTTTCGTATATCGCATGGTGCAAGTTGTCACATGTTACATGGTGAGTGTTGTATGTATGTATGTATGTACTGTATATGTGTATTTATTTATTTTTTTTACATTCAACACATTAGCCGGATGATGGGACTACTACTGTCCCATCATTGACTAATGTGTCACTCACTGTCACTGTAGCAGGCAGAACCCGATGGGACTTGTAGTCCCATCGGACGATGCCTGCACACAGAGACACACACACCCCAAAGACAACCCCCCCCCGCAGCAGTCCCCAGCAAATACCGGCACCGGCACGCAGAGCCCCGGCCCGCACATACCGACGCCGGCCCGTACATACTGGTGCCGGCCCGCACATACCGACGCCGGCCCGCACATACCGGCGCCCGCACAATCATCCCTACCTAGCCCTGCCCACCCCCAGCACAGCCCCGCCTGCCCCCAGCACAGCCCCGCAGGCAGCCACCAGCCCCGCCCACAGCCCAGTCACTCTTGATGAGTGACTGCTGACTGTGAGGCTGGCTCACACCTCAGAGTCTGGAAATTGACTTGACGTCGGCGGAAAAAAGCGGGGGCTGCAGTCTGGGGGTCACGTGACCCGGACTCAGCCGCCAGAATAGCGCCGCTCACAGGCGAAACAGAAGGTAATTACACAATTCATCAGGGGCCCCGGGGGGATACATTGGGGGGTTAATTGAAAGTAGTGGACAACCCCTTTAAGTTTCCAGTACCATCTCTATGCTAATGACACCCAATTATACACTTCTCCTGATATCACGCCTGCCTTTTTAGAAAACACCAGTAATTGTCTTACCACTGTCTCTAACATCATGTCCTCCCTCTATCTGAAACTGAACCTGTCAAAAACTGAACTCCTTGTTTTTCCTCCCTCTACTAATGTACCTATGCCCGGCATTTCCATTTCCGTTTGTGGTTCCACCATTACTCCCCAGCAACATGCCCACTGTCTTGGGATCATGTTATGATCCTTAGTGGTTGAGGATCACAAATTACTCCAGCTAAGTAACAAACATAGGACAAGCTCTAGGGAGGTGGCAAACTGGACTGACCGCAAATCTGAACCTATCCAAACACACTAGAAGTAGCCGGTGAACGTGCCTAAAAATCCTAGACGTCTCGAGCCAGCCTGAGGAACTAACTACCCCTAGAGAGAAAGAAAGACCTCTCTTGCCTCCAGAGAAATAATCCCCAAAGATATAGAAGCCCCCAACAAATAATAACGGTGAGGTAAGAGGAAGGCACATACACAGGGGTGAAAGCAGATTCAGCAAATGAGGCCCACTAATACTAGATAGCAGAAAATAGAAAAGGGAATCTATGCGGTCAGTAAAAAACCCTTACAAAATATCCACTCTGAGATTTCAAGAACCCCCACACCAACTAACGGTGTGGGGGGAGAAACTCAGTCCCCTAGAGCAACCAGCAAGCGAGGAAATCACATTTTAGCGAGCTGGACTAAAAACATAATGAACGCTGATAATCAAAAAATGATCAAACAAAAACTTAGCTTGTCTTGGAGAGACTGGGAGCAAGGTAGCCACAAGGAATCTGAAGAGCACTGAATACATTGATAGCAGGCAAGGAACTGAGTATCCAGGTGAGCTAAATAGGAAACCAACCAAGGATAACGAACCAGCTGATGCTGCAACCTGCAGAAAGACAACACTACACAGTACCGCTTGTGACCACTAGAGGGAGCCCAAAAATAGAGTTCACAACAGGATCATACTTGATTCCGAGCTTTCATTCACCCCCACATCTGATCACTGGCTTGCTCTTGTTATCTTCACCTCAAAAATATTTCTAAAATTCGACCCTTTCTTACTTTCGACTTTGCAAAAACTCTCACTATTTCTCTTATTCATTCTCGTCTGGACTATTGTAACTCTCTACTAATCGGTCTCCCTCTTACCAAACTCTCCTCTCTCCAATCTGTCTTCAATGCTGCAGCCAGGATCTTATGCCTCACCAATCGTTACACTGATGCCTCTGCCTTGTGCCAGTCATTACACTGGTTACCCATTCACTCCAGAATCCAGTACAAACTTATCACCCTCACCCACAAAGTACTCTATGGCTCAGCACCACCCTACATCTCCTCCCTCGTCTCAGTCTACCGCCCTACCTGTGCCCTTGTGGCATCCCAGGAGTTCGGGTACCACAGTAGTGCTGCCTTCCTCTCGGGGAGCGTAGTGCTATGCCTGGAAACAAGAGGGATCTCTTTGTCAGGTAACCTCACACACACACAACACCTTCTGAATCCAAGTCAGGATTGGGAGCTCAAAACCCTGTTTTAGGGCAGCTTCCCTGAATAAAGATCCTGGTTTGGAGGAGGAGTTAGACAGTTGGTCCTGAGAGACCAGTGAGTGCAGTTGAGTCTGGAGAGCAGACAGGAAAGGAGCAGAGGAGAGATTTTTGGGCTCAAGGAGGCTGCAAGTGGGCCTCCGAGGAGCCAAAGCGCAGAAACCGGGTACCGGGAGCCCGAGGCTAGAGTGGAACTGTAGGACACCTAGCAGAACCGGAGAGAACTACATGTATACTGCTCAAATTAAGCCTGTGGTACAGCAGCACCCTGGAACCTGGAGTCACCGTGCAGAGACCCCAGAAGGAACGGCTCACACTGCCTACCATACAGGTACCTGTCCCAGGACGGGAAAGAACCAGGACCTTGTTAGGACATTACAGACAGCAAGGGACTATAGCAAGCGCACAGTGGAAGGCTCCCAACCTGACTTGCCAAGGGGATTTCACTTGTTTCCGGGCTGCCTGGACTCCTATTGTACCTGTTGCCGGTACTCTGGAATGTGGCCTGCCAACTACAGTAAACCAGGTAAAGACTTTACAACTTGTGTCCTTTACTCATTGACTGGCAAACACCATCATCACCATACACTCTAGGACCCCTGGGGACCCCGTTTCAACTGTGGGAAGTGTCACCATCATTGCTGCTACAACATCCCCCAGAGGACCCCTTTAAAGCAGCGTCGGTCCCCCTATTGACCGAACACCATAGGTGGCATCACGACAGACTTGTTCGCAATTTTTACAGTGAGTCCCAGGGCCACGGACCGGGTCCCAGCCACCGTAACATCCCCTTTAAGTGACCAGACCCAATGCCAAGTATCCCCATTGCCCTGGTGGGTGACTCATCTTTTTGGCGTCATGAACAGGATTTCATGCCCTGGCATCGCCAGGTACTGTGTGCCAGAGACTGTGACAGTTTGTTTGAAAACCGCCATTGCCACGCCGCGTGGAGCGCGAGGGGAAGGAGACGTACCTTTGTGGGCGGAGCCGGCTGAAAAGAGCGCGAAGAAGGAAACGGGTGCTGCTCTGCAAGAGGAACGCCGGAAGTGAAGACGCTGTGCAGCAGGGCCAGAAGTGAGGATGCCGCAAAGTGCTGGATAGAGGACTGGAAACCGCTGCAGACTGCGCACCGGAGGAACCGCTACAGACTCCGGAGGAGAGACGCCGGCTTCTACCAGGTTAGCGAAGGGGAAAAGCCATGTCTGGCCCGGGAGGAGGATTGGTGGTGTTAGCAGCCGCAGGCCCCATAGTACCCCCAGGCCCCGCAGCGGATGCACCCGCAGGCCCAGTGATGCCCCCAGGCCCAGCGGTGGACGCAGCCGCAGGCCCGATACCGCCACCAGGTCCTGCAATGCCCGCAGCTCCAATAAGTTGGCCGGACCCAGCCGCAGCTACGGCGCCCATCATGCCGCTGTCCATGCCATATATTCCTGGAGCAGCTTGGCTTCCACAGTATTCCGGAGAGTCCCATACATTAAGTGGCTTTAAGGAAAGGCTCTGCAGCCTATTTGAAGTCTATCCCCTGACAGAGCATCAAAAGTTAACATCTTAACTGGTCAACTGATTGGCGCTGCCCTAAGAGAGGTAAAATCCTGGCCAGATGTGGAAAAAAGGACTGTGCAGCAGATCCTTGCTAAACTCAAAATCACCTTTGATACCCGCACCGCTGCAGAAATAAAAATGAAGTTCTTCGGGTGTAAGCAAAGAACACAGGATAGCATATGGGACTATGCCCTTAATCTGCAAGAGGTACTACGTGCCATAAAACAGGTTGACCCTAACAGCGTACAGGATGGATATAAACTCTTAAAGGAGCAATTCATTGAGGGACTCCTGTCCAGCACCCACAGGACCCAGCTACGCATCCTGGCCTTGCAAAATCCTGACCTGGACTTTGCACAATTTAAAGACAGGGCCATCCGGGTGCTGCACGAACCTCAGCCCAACCGCAGAGTGCCTCCTAGGAGTCCAGCCCTCACTACCACCAGGAGGTGGCATCATATCCTCAGGTCCCCGTTGAGGCCCGACGCACAGATCCTGGATGATGATCCCTCCACAAGACTACGCCTCCAGGTGCAGGAGTTGACTAAAAGCGTAGCTGCACTAGCCCGAACCTTGCAGTCCCTACAGGAATCCCCAAAGGAGAAGAGCAAGCTGGCTTCCAGACCGGAGGACGTCCCCTGGTGACGACAGAAGAAATTCCAGCCGACCAGAGGAAGAGACGACGACCGCTATCATCCGGATGGATGACTGTTATGACCCCAATGGCGAGGGTCTCAGAGGAACAAGTAAGTCTGCGAAGTACAAAAATCCAGCTCATAGGGCAGTGGTAACTGGGTTGACCATATATCTACTCCTAACGCCAACACTAGAAGTAGCCGGGGAACATGCCTACGTTGGTCGCTAGATGTCTCGCGCCAGCCGGAGGACTAACTACCCCTAGAAGAGGAAAACAAAGACCTCTCTTGCCTCCAGAGAATAGACCCCAAAAGTTGGATACAAGCCCCCCACAAATAATAACGGTGAGGTAAGAGGAAATGACAAACACAGAGATGAACTAGGTTTAGCAAAGAGAGGCCCACTTACTAATAGCAGAATGTAGTAAGATAACTTATATGGTCAACAAAAACCCTATCAAAAATCCACACTGGAAATTCAAGAACCCCCGAACCGTCTAACGGCCCGGGGGGAGAACTCCAGCCTCCCTAGAGCTTCCAGCAAGGTAAGGATACAGATTATGTACAAGCTGGACAAAAATGCAAACAAAAACAAATAGCAAAAAGCAAGAAAGCAGACTTAGCTTAATCTAGCAGGAACCAGGATCAGTAGACAAGAGCACAACAGATTAGCTCTGATTACAACGTTGCCAGGCATTGAACTGAAGGTCCAGGGAGCTTATATAGCAACACC
The DNA here is from genome assembly GCF_051348905.1 of Ranitomeya variabilis. Classification (NCBI taxonomy): domain Eukaryota; kingdom Metazoa; phylum Chordata; class Amphibia; order Anura; family Dendrobatidae; genus Ranitomeya; species Ranitomeya variabilis. The sequence continues at coordinate 378,575,520 of NC_135234.1, forward strand.
CCTGACCTAACGACCCAGGTGAGCATACAAGGGATGGCAGACATTCCCAGAGTCAAATCACTAGTAACCACTAGAGGGAGCCAAAAAGGTAAATTCACAACAGTACCCCCCCCTTAGTGAGGGGTCACCGAACCCTCACCAAGACCACCAGGGCGATCAGGATGAGCGGTGTGAAAGGCACGAACCAAATCGGCCGCATGCACATCGGAGGCGACCACCCAGGAATTATCCTCCTGACCATAGCCCTTCCACTTGACCAGGTACTGAAGCCTCCGCCTGGAGAGACGAGAATCTAAGATCTTCTCCACCACGTACTCCAACTCGCCTTCAACCAACACCGGAGCAGGAGGCTCAGCAGAAGGGACCACAGGCACAACGTACCGCCGCAACAAGGACCTATGAAATACGTTGTGAATGGCAAACGACACCGGAAGATCCAGGCGAAAGGATACCGGATTAAGGATTTCCAATATCTTGTAAGGACCAATGAAGCGAGGCTTAAATTTGGGAGAGGAGACCTTCATAGGAACAAATTGAGAAGACAGCCATACCAAATCCCCAACGCGAAGTCGGGGACCCACACCGCGGCGGCGGTTGGCAAAACGCTGAGCCTTCTCCTGTGACAACTTCAAGTTGTCCACCACATGACTCCAGATCCGCTGCAACCTATCCACCACAGAATCCACCCCAGGACAGTCAGAAGGCTCCACATGTCCCGAGGAAAAACGAGGATGGAAACCAGAGTTGCAGAAAAATGGCGAAACCAAGGTGGCGGAACTAGCCCGATTATTAAGGGCAAATTCAGCCAACGGCAAGAAGGTCACCCAATCATCCTGATCAGAAGAGACAAAACACCTCAAATAAGCCTCCAGAGTCTGATTAGTTCGCTCCGTTTGTCCGTTAGTCTGGGGATGAAAAGCGGACGAAAACGACAAATCAATGCCCATCCTACCACAAAAGGATCGCCAGAACCTGGAAACAAACTGGGATCCTCTGTCCGACACAATATTCTCAGGAATGCCGTGCAAACGAACCACGTTCTGGAAGAACACAGGAACCAGATCAGAAGAGGAGGGCAGCTTAGGCAAAGGAACCAAATGGACCATCTTGGAGAAACGATCACATATCACCCAGATGACAGACATGCCCTGAGACACTGGAAGATCAGAAATGAAATCCATAGAGATGTGTGTCCAAGGTCTCTTCGGGACAGGCAAGGGCAAGAGCAACCCGCTGGCACGAGAACAGCAAGGCTTAGCTCGAGCACAAGTTCCACAGGACTGCACAAATGACCGCACATCCCTTGACAAGGAAGGCCACCAAAAGGACCTGGCCACCAGATCTCTGGTGCCAAAAATTCCCGGGTGCCCTGCCAACACTGAGGAATGAACCTCGGAAATGACTCTGCTGGTCCATTTAGCAGGCACAAACAATCTGTCAGATGGACAAGAGTCAGGCCTACCAGCCTGAAATCTCTGCAACACACGCCGCAGATCAGGAGAAATAGCTGACAAGATAACTCCTTCCTTAAGAATACCCAAAGGTTCAGCGACTCCAGGAGCATCAGGCACAAAGCTCCTAGACAGAGCATCGGCCTTCACATTCTTAGAACCTGGTAAATACGAGACCACAAAGTCAAAACGGGAGAAAAACAATGACCAGCGGGCCTGTCTAGGATTCAGGCGTTTAGCAGACTCGAGATACATCAGATTTTTGTGATCAGTCAAGACCACCACACGATGCTTAGCACCCTCGAGCCAATGACGCCACTCCTCAAATGCCCACTTCATGGCCAACAACTCCCGATTGCCCACATCATAATTTCGCTCTGCCGGCGAAAACTTCCTGGAGAAAAAGGCACAAGGTCTCATAGTAGAGCAACCAGGGCCTCTCTGCGACAAAACGGCCCCTGCCCCAATCTCCGAAGCATCCACCTCCACCTGAAAGGGAAGTGAGGTGTCAGGTTGGCACAAAACAGGCGCCGAAGTAAACCGGCGTTTCAACTCCTGGAAAGCCTCCACGGCAGCAGGAGCCCAGTTAGCTACATCAGAGCCTTTCTTGGTCATATCCGTCAATGGTTTAACAACGCTAGAAAAATTTGCGATAAAACGACGGTAGAAGTTAGCAAAACCCAAGAACTTCTGAAGACTCTTAACTGACGAGGGTTGAGTCCAATCATGAATAGCTCGGACCTTGACTGGGTCCATCTCCACAGCAGAAGGGGAAAAAATGAACCCCAAAAAGGGAACCCTCTGTACACCAAAGAGACACTTTGAGCCTTTAACAAACAAAGAATTTTCACGCAAAATCTTAAAAACCATCCTGACCTGCTCCACATGCGAGTCCCAATCATCAGAAAAATCCAGAATATCATCCAGATAAACAATCAAAAATTTATCCAGATACTTCCGGAAAATGTCATGCATGAAGGACTGAAAAACTGAAGGTGCATTAGAGAGCCCAAATGGCATCACCAAGTACTCAAAATGACCTTCGGGCGTATTGAATGCGGTTTTCCATTCATCGCCTTGCTTAATGCGCACAAGGTTGTACGCACCACGAAGGTCTATCTTGGTGAACCACTTGGCACCTTTAATCCGGGCAAACAAGTCTGACAACAGCGGCAAAGGATACTGAAATTTGACAGTGATCTTGTTTAAAAGCCGATAGTCAATACAAGGCCTCAAAGATCCGTCCTTTTTGGCCACAAAAAAGAATCCCGCACCAAGAGGGGAAGAAGGACGGATATGCCCCTTCTCAAGAGACTCCTTGATATATGAACGCATCGCGGTATGTTCAGGTACCGACAAATTAAACAGTCTCCCCTTAGGAAACTTACTGCCAGGAATCAAATCTATTGCACAGTCACATTCCCTATGAGGAGGCAGTGCACTGGACTTAGACTCGCTGAAGACATCCTGATAATCAGACAAATACGCCGGAACTTCCGAGGGCGTAGAAGAAGCAATAGACAAGGGCAGGGAATCTCCATGAATTCCATGGCAGCCCCAACTTGACACCGACATTGCCTTCCAGTCCAAGACTGGATTATGGGTCTGTAACCATGGCAAACCCAAAACAACCAAATCATGCATCTCATGCAGAACAAGAAAACGTATCACCTCCCGATGTTCGGGAGTCATGCACATGGTAACCTGTGTCCAAAACTGCGGTTTATTTTTTGCCAAAGGAGTAGCATCAATACCCCTAAGAGGGATAGGATTTTCTAATGGCTCCAGAACAAAACCGCAGCGCTTGGCAAATGACAGATCCATCAGACTCAGGGCAGCACCTGAGTCTACAAACGCCATGACAGGATACGATGACAGTGAGCAAATCAAAGTTACAGATAGAATAAATTTAGGTTGCAAATTACCAATGGCGACAGGACTAACAACCCTAGTAAGACGTTTAGAGCATGCTGAGATAACATGTGTAGAATCACCACAGTAGTAACACAAGCCATTCTGGCGTCTATGAATTTTCCGCTCATTTCTAGTCAGGATTCTATCACATTGCATTAAATCAGGTGCCTGTTCAGACAACACCATGAGGGAATTTGCGGTTTTGCGCTCCCGCAACCGCCGGTCGATTTGAATTGCCAGGGCCATGGAATCATTCAGACCTGTGGGAATGGGAAAACACACCATCACATTCTTAATGGCTTCAGAAAGGCCATTTCTAAAATTTGCAGCCAATGCACACTCGTTCCACTGGGTCAGCACGGACCATTTCCGAAATTTTTGGCAATACACTTCAGCCTCGTCCTGGCCCTGAGACATAGCCAGCAAGGCTTTTTCTGCCTGAATCTCAAGATTGGGTTCCTCATAAAGCAAACCGAGCGCCAGAAAAAACGCATCAATATCAGCCAATGCCGGATCTCCTGGCGCCAGCGAGAAGGCCCAATCCTGAGGGTCGCCCCGTAAAAAAGAAATAACAATTTTCACTTGCTGAGCGGAGTCTCCAGATGAACAGGGTCTCAGGGACAAAAACAATTTACAATTATTCCTGAAATTTCTAAATTTAAATCGGTCTCCGGAAAACAGTTCAGGAATCGGTATCTTAGGTTCTGACATAGGATTTCTGATAACATAATCTTGTATGCCCTGCACACGAGCAGTGAGCTGGTCCACACCTGTAATCAAGGTCTGGACATTCATGTCTGCAGCAAACACAAGCCACTCAGAGGTAAAGGGGAAAAGAAAAAAAAATGAGAAAGAGAAAAAAAAAACTCAGAATTTTCTTTCTTATAATCCCGCTTCTGCAATGCATTTAACATTTAATACTGGCCTGGCAAACTGTTATGACCCCAATGGCGAGGGTCTCAGAGGAACAAGTAAGTCTGCGAAGTACAAAAATCCAGCTCATAGGGCAGTGGTAACTGGGTTGACCATATATCTACTCCTAACGCCAACACTAGAAGTAGCCGGGGAACATGCCTACGTTGGTCGCTAGATGTCTCGCGCCAGCCGGAGGACTAACTACCCCTAGAAGAGGAAAACAAAGACCTCTCTGGCCTCCAGAGAATAGACCCCAAAAGTTGGATACAAGCCCCCCACAAATAATAATGGTGAGGTAAGAGGAAATGACAAACACAGAGATTAACTAGGTTTAGCAAAGAGAGGCCCACTTACTAATAGCAGAATGTAGTAAGATAACTTATATGGTCAACAAAAACCCTATCAAAAATCCACACTGGAAATTCAAGAACCCCCGAACCGTCTAACGGCCCGGGGGGAGAACTCCAGCCTCCCTAGAGCTTCCAGCAAGGTAAGGATACAGATTATGTACAAGCTGGACAAAAATGCAAACAAAAACAAATAGCAAAAAGCAAGAAAGCAGACTTAGCTTAATCTAGCAGGAACCAGGATCAGTAGACAAGAGCACAACAGATTAGCTCTGATTACAACGTTGCCAGGCATTGAACTGAAGGTCCAGGGAGCTTATATAGCAACACCCCTGACCTAACGACCCAGGTGAGCATACAAGGGATGGCAGACATTCCCAGAGTCAAATCACTAGTAACCACTAGAGGGAGCCAAAAAGGTAAATTCACAACAGATGACCCATCTGCCACCGCTGCAACCAGGCAGGACATATTGCAAGGTAATGTCATTTAAACGAGGGACCCCTGGGGCAGAAGGCCAACCCCCAGGAATAAGACGACCAGGCCCATAAAACTGGCGAGCCAAGTACGTCGGAAGACGACCTGTCCTTCCCATTGTGATTGATGGCATCCCGATGAACGCTTTGTTGAACACCGGCTCTCAGACAACTATGCCTTACATTCTCTATAAACGTTATTGGGCTGACACAGACATTACCCGTGGCCCAGATAGTGATCTAACAGTAGTAGCCAGTAATGGTCAGCCTTTGCCACAGGTGGGGTACAAGGAGGTCACCATTAAGGTGGGGTGGGTAGACTTATACAGGTGTTCCAAACCCCTTCTTTTTCCAAGATTATTTGCCTACCTTCAGCTGCTTTTGTACTAGAATGTACTCATTTGGAGTACAGATGATGGCAGTTAAAGGGTCAGCGCCATTCTGTTTTCTCTGAAGAGGAGAATATGGGTGAGTGCTATGCGAGAAAACATTGCATAGCACTCGGCCCAGTGTTAATCTATGGGGCAGCTCACATCACCGTTTATTTTCTCGGGCGTATTCAGCGTGCGTGTAATATCACAGCATAATGTGATTGTCATCGAGACTCAGCCGAGACTTGCCAATGCAAGCCTATGGGTGCCAGAAAAACATGTCCAATATTTACGATGCCCTTTGAAAAGCCGGCAATTCATGTGCCGCGTACAGTAAAATCACACTGACAGGTGTGAGGCAGTGACTGGTGTTACATGTGAGTATCACTGTATATTTCCCCCAGGATGCGCACGCAGGCATATTAAGGCCATGAGAGTGCAGTGCAGTCACAGGCGTAGCTGTGTTGCAATGCACACTAAAGTGAGTATAGGTCTTGGACATGCTGGTTGTCCAAGGCAGATTTAGGGAAAACCTGCTCTGGGCTTTTGTGTTGAAATGGACTACAGGACGGTAGTGGTGCAGTCCATTTCATTCCTGGTCGGGTTTTCTATGTGGCAGAAGGCCACAGGTTGCTAGTAAAAAAAACCTGCAGTATAGGGTTTGGGTGTGTCAGGTTCAGTGTCAGTCTGGTGTTTGGAGGAGTAGAGAGCAGAAGGCTCTGCAGAGCTCCATCTGTGTGAGGCAACACAGGCAAGTGGAGCCAAGCAGCCAAGGTTGCTGGAAGGCCTGGCATCCACAGCATATGCAGCGGTGCAGTTGCCCACGGCAACTGGTCTCAGGAGGTGGACTGGCGTGTTTAGTGACTGTAAATTGGAAGATATGGTTCCAGGCTGCGATCCGAAGGATATCGTGTACTGTGTAATGCTGTGAGTAAAGAGACATTAACACGGAGGCACAGTCGCCCACGGCAACAGGACATTGGTGGACTGGCATGTTTAGTGACTGTAAACTGGAGTATATGGTTCCAGGCTGCGATCCGAAGGATATCGTGTACTGTGTAATGCTGTGGGTAAACAGACATTAACACGGTGGCACAGTCGCCCACGGCAACGGTCATTGGTGTACTGGCGTGTTTAGTGACTGTAGGGCCGGTGTCGCACAAATGTTCTCCGTATGGTCATCAGTGTGTAATCTGTTTGCAATGTGGTGATGCGATTTCCTCGCATCTATGTATCCGTATGACATCCCTATGACATGCGTATGGCTTTACATTTCTCACTGCTTTTCCCCAATGAATTTAATGGCTCAATGGGCTGTAATGAGGAGAATGTGTGCGTATTTCTCGCAAGACACTCGGATGGTGCGTGTGGTGTCCGATTTTACTTGCACCCATAGAATTGCATTGGCGAGACTCTGCCGATATATGTGTAAAATCGCAGCATGCTGCGATTTCACTCGCACGTAGAATATGCCTGAGAAAAAATACAGTGATGTGAGCTTCCCCATAGATTAACACTGGTCCGAGTGCTATGCAATGTTTTCTTGCATAGCACTCGTTCGTATTATACGCTAGTGTGACTTCGGCCTAATCCAGAGTATATGTGTCCGGCTGCAATCTAGAGGATATTGTGTGCTGTGTTTATATGAGTTGTACATTAAAGAGATGTTTTGTGTTGGAGCTTTGCTGGGTCACTGCCTCATCACTGCATGGGGTGCTAGCGCTGCACTACACAGGTTAGAATAGAGTAGATAGAATAGATATATACACATAGAATACATAGATATATAGATGTCAGTGACATACATATATATGTATTTATATTACATAGATAGAAGAAAAGCCTGGAAATCATCTGCCGTGTACTGTGAAATTACTGCAGGATCCGACAGAATTGAAGAGATGGATTACATACAGTAAATGCGAATAGAATAGATGTATTATTATTTCTTTTTATAATATACTAGATGGCAGCCCGATTCTAAAGAATCGGGAGTCTAGAATCCATATATACTTTATTTATTCAAATGTAAGAATAATACAATTAATAAATAATAGTAAGAAAGAACAAAAAATGGCTGCACTCACCAGCTCTTGACAATTCTTGACAGTATGGCACATTTCTGATTGGTCGCTCGCGGCAGGCGGCAACCAATCAGAAAAGTGCCGCGCACCACGAAGGCATATATCTTTGTCCACCCTGAGCGGGTGTAGGACGCTGGTGACGTCACTTATCTCCGGACATTATCTCCGGACAAAGCCACGGAAGTTGGCACAAATTGCCGGAAGTAGTATTCTAGGCAATTATATATTAGATTGTCCTGTCACCAGCCATGTGTACGATTATCGGCCAAAAGCCTCTCTGGAACCAATAATCACCCCATGTAAAGGTATCTTTATAAGTTAAAGATTCAGAATACTATGACTTTTATCATATCCTGAACAGTCAAGTTTTTTATGAACCGTTAAGGTTTTCTGGTTGAAGTAAAAAAAACTCTGAGTGTTTACAGTTTGAAACCATAAAATGTTGAAAAATTATGTCATTCTTGAGTATATCACTCAATGGTGCTCATAAACGTGTCAAATTTGATCTATAATATACTTTAATATACGTTACTTTAATATACTTAAGAACAGGGCCCCAGACATCACACAGGGGGTCTGAAACACCGCACAGTGGTCCAAAATATCGCTGTGCTCTGCCTGGGGCCCCATATGCTGCCTGGGGCCCCTGTGCTCTGCCTGGGGCCCCATATGCTGCCTGGGGCCCCTGTGCTCTGCCTGGGGCCGCCCCATGTTCTGCCTGGGGCCCCTGTGCTCTGCCTGGGGCCACTGTGCTCTGCCTGGGGCCCCATATGCTGCCTGGGGCCCCTGTGCTCTGCCTGGGGCCCCATATGCTGCCTGGGGCCCCTGTGCTCTGCCTGGGGCCCCATAGGCTGCCTGGGGCCCCTGTGCTCTAGCTGGGACCACTGTGCTCTGCCTGGGGCCCCATATGCTGCCTGGGGCCCCTGTGCTCTGCCTGGGGCCCCTGTGCTCTGCCTGGGGCCCCATGTTCTGCCTGGGGCCACTGTGCTCTGCCTGGGGCCCCATAGGCTGCCTGGGGCCCCTGTGCTCTGCCTGGGACCACTGTGCTCTGCCTGGGGCCCCATATGCTGCCTGGGGCCCCTGTGCTCTGCCTGGGGCCACTGTGCTCTGCCTGGGGCCCCATATGCTGCCTGGGGCCCCTGTGCTCTGCCTGGGGCCCCATATGCTGCCTGGGGCCCCTGTGCCCTGCCTGGGGCCCCTGTGCTCTGCCTGGGGCCCCATGTTCTGCCTGGGGCCCCTGTGCTCTGCCTGGGGCCACTGTGCTCTGCCTGGGGCCCCATGTTCTGCCTGGGGCCACTGTGCTCTGCCTGGGGCCCCATAAGCTGCCTGGGGCCCCTGTGCTCTGCCTGGGACCACTGTGCTCTGCCTGGGGCCCCATATGCTGCCTGGGGCCCCTGTGCTCTGCCTGGGGCCACTGTGCTCTGCTTGGGGCCCCATATGCTGCCTGGGGCCACTGTGCTCTGCCTGGGGCCCCATATGCTGCCTGGGGCCCCTGTGCTCTGCCTGGGGCCCCATATGCTGCCTTGGGCCCCTGTGCTCTGCCTGGGGCCCCTGTGCTCTGCCTGGGGCCCCATGTTCTGCCTGGGGCCCCTGTGCTCTGCCTGGGGCCACTGTGCTCTGCCTGGGGCCCCAAAATGCTGCCTGGGGCCCCTGTGCTCTGCCTGGGGCCCCATATGCTGCCTGGAGCCCCTGTGCTCTGCCTGGGGCCCCTGTGCTCTGCCTGGGGCCCCATATGCTGCCTGGGGCCCCTGTGCTCTGCCTGGGGCCCCTGTGCTCTGCCTGGGGCCCCATGTTCTGCCTGGGGCCCCTGTGCTCTGCCTGGGGCCACTGTGCTCTGCCTGGGGCCCCTGTGCTCTGCCTGGGACCCCATATGCTGCCTGGGGCCCCTGTGCTCTGCCTGGGGCCACTGTGCTCTGCCTGGGGCCCCATAGGCTGCCTGGGGCCCCTGTGCTCTGCCTGGGACCACTGTGCTCTGCCTGGGGCCCCATAAGCTGCCTGGGGCCCCTGTGCTCTGCCTGGGGCCACTGTGCTCTGCCTGGGGCCCCATATGCTGCCTGGGGCCCCTGTGCTCTGCCTGGGTGTAGGACACTGGTGACGTCACTTATCTCCGGACATTAGCTCCGGACATTAGCTCCGGACATTAGCTCCGGACATTATCTCCGGACATTAGCTCCGGACAAAGCCACGGAAGTTGGCACAAATTGCAGGAAGTAGTATTCTAGGCAATTATATATTAGATGGGCATTTCCTGAAGGAAATACATGGTGCTTGAACAGCGCTACCAGCTTTACAGCAGCACTTTTCACACACGGGACTGGGGGGCGCGCTTACTTTTGCACCCGGGGCCGGGGGCGCGCTTACTTTTGCACCCGGGGCGCACTTACTTTTGCACCCGGAGGCGCACTTACTTTTGCACCCAGGGGCGCACTTACTTTTGCACCCGGGGGCGCACTTACTTTTGCACCCGGGGGCGCACTTACTTTTGCACCCGGGGGCGCACTTACTTTTGCACCCGGGGGCGCACTTACTTTTGCACCCGGGGGCGCACTTACTTTTGCACCCGGGGGCGCACTTACTTTTGGGGCCGCACTTACTTTTGGTGGGCGGGGCTCCTCGGCCTCCGATTTGGTTGGTGGGGCCCCTCGTCCTCCGATTTGGTGGGTGGGGACCCTCGGCCTCCGATTTGGTGGGCGGGGACCGGCCTCCGATTTGGTGGGCGGGGACCCTCGGCCTCCGATTTGGTGGGCGGGGACCCTCGACCTCTGATTTGGTGGCGGGGACCCTCGGCCTCCGATTTGGTGGGTGGGGACCCTCGGCCTCCAATTTTGTGGGCGGGGACCCTCGGCCTCCGATTTGGTGGGCGGGGACCCTCGGCCTCTGATTTGGTGGGTGGGGACCCTCGGCCTCCAATTTGGTGGGCGGGGACCCTCGGCCTCTGATTTGGTGGGTGGGGACCCTCGGCCTCCGATTTGGTGGGCGGGGCCCCTCGGCCTCCGATGTGGTGAGCGGGGCTCCTCGGCCTCCGCTTTGGTGGGCGGGGCCGGGCCCCTTGGCCTCCGCTTTGGTGGGCGGGGCCGCTCGGCCTTCGATTTGGTGGGCGGGGCTCCTCGGCCTCCGATTTGGTTGGCGGGGCCCCTCGGCCTCCGATTTGGTTGGCGGGGCCCCTCGGTCTCCGATTTGGTGGGCGGGGACTCTCGGCCTCCGATTTGGTGGGCGGGGACCCTCGGACTCCGATTTGGTGGGCGGGGACCCTCGGCCTCCGATTTGGTGGGCAGAGACCCTCGGCCTCCGCTTTGGTGGTCGGGGACCCTCGGCCTCCGCTTTGGTGGGCGGGGCCCCTCGGCCTCCGATTTGGTTGGCGGGGCCCCTCGGCCTCCGATTTGGTGGGCGGGGACTCTCGGCCTCCGATTTGGTGGGCGGGGACCCTCGGCCTCCGATTTGGTGGGCGGGGACCCTCGGCCTCCGATTTGGTGGGCAGGGACACTCGGCCTCCGATTTGGTGGTCGGGGACCCTCGGCCTCCGCTTTGGTGGGCGGGGCCCCTCGGCCTCCGATTTGGTGGGTGGGGTCCCTCTGCCTCCGATTTGGTGTGCGGGGACCCTCGGCCTCCGCTTTGGTGGGTGGGGCCCCTCGGCCTTCAATTTGGTGGGCGGGGCCCCTCGGCCTCCGATTTGGTTGGTGTGGACCCTCGGCCTCCGATTTGGTGGGCGGGGACCCTCGGCCTCCGATTTGGTGGGCGGGGACCCTCGGCCTCCGATTTGGTGGGCGGGGACCCTTGGCCTCCGATTTGGTGGGCGGGGCCCATCGGCCTCCGATGTGGTGGGCGGGGCCCCTCGGCCTCCGATTTGGTGGGCGGGGACCCCTGGCCTCCGATTTGGTGGGCGGGGACCCTCGGCCTCCGATTTGGTGGGCGGGGACCCTCGGCCTCCGATTTGGTGGGCGGGGACCCTCGGCCTCCGATTTGGTAGGCGGGGCCCCTCGGCCTCCGATTTGGTGGGCGGGGACCCTCGGCCTCCAATTTGGTGGGCGGGGACCCTCGGCCTCCGATTTGGTGGGCGGGGCCCCTCGGCCTCCGATTTTGTGGGCGGGGCCCCTTGGCCTCCAATGTGGTGGTCGGGGCCCCTCGGCCTCTGCTTTGGTGGGCAGAGCCGGGCCCCTCGGCCTCCGCTTTGCTGGGCGGGGCCGCTCGGCCTTCGATTTGTTGGGCGGGGCTCCTCGGCCTTCGATTTGGTTGGCGGGGCCCCTCGGCCTCCGATTTGGTTGGCGGGGCCCCTTATCCTCCGATTTGGTGGGCGGGGACTCTCGGCCTCCGATTTGGTGGGCGGGGACCCTCGGCCTCCGATTTGGTGGGCGGGGCCCCTCGGCCTCCGATTTGGTTGGCGGGGCCCCTCGGCCTCCGATTTGGTGGGCGGGGCCCCTCGGCCTCCGATTTGGTGGGCGGGGCCCCTTATCCTCCGATTTGGTGGGCGGGGACCCTCGGCCTCCAATTTGGTGGGCGGGGACCCTCGGCCTCCGATTTGGTGGGCGGGGCCCCTCGGCCTCCGATTTGGTGGGCGGGGCCCCTCGGCCTCCAATGTGGTGGTCGGGGCCCCTCGGCCTCCGCTTTGGTGGGCAGAGCCGGGCCCCTCGGCCTCCGCTTTGCTGGGCGGGGCCGCTCGGCCTTCGATTTGTTGGGCGGGGCTCCTCGGCCTTCGATTTGGTTGGCGGGGCCCCTCGGCCTCCGATTTGGTTGGCGGGGCCCCTTATCCTCCGATTTGGTGGGCGGGGACTCTCGGCCTCCGATTTGGTGGGCGGGGACCCTCGGCCTCCGATTTGGTGGGCGGGGCCCCTCGGCCTCCGATTTGGTTGGCGGGGCCCCTCGGCCTCCGATTTGGTGGGCGGGGCCCCTCGGCCTCCGATTTGGTGGGCGGGGCCCCTTATCCTCCGATTTGGTGGGCGGGGCCCCTCGGCCTCCGATTTGGTGGGCGGGGCCCCTCGGCCTCCGATTTGGTGGGCGGGGCCCCTCGGCCTCCGATTTGGTTGGCGGGGCCCCTCGGCCTCCGATTTGGTGGGCAGGGACCCTCGGCCTCCGATTTGGTGGGCGGGGCCCCTCGGCCTCCGATTTGGTTGGTGGGGCCCCTCGGCCTCCAATTTGGTGGGCGGGGACCCTCAGCCTCCGATTTGGTGGGCGGGGACCCTCGGCCTCCGCTTTGGTGGGTGGGGCCCGTCGGCCTACGATTTGGTGGACGGGGCCCCTCGGCCTCCGATTTGGATGGTGTGGACCCTCGGCCTCCGATTTGGTGGGCGGGGACCCTCGGCCTCCGATTTGGTGGGCGGGGCCCCTCGGCCTCCGATTTGGTGGGCGGGGCCCCTCGGCCTCCGATGTGGTGGTCGGGGCCCCTCGGCCTCCGATTTGGTGAGCGGGGCCCCTCGGCCTCCGATTTGGTGGGCGGGGACCCTCGGCCTCCGATTTGGTAGGCGGGGCCCCTCGGCCTCCGATTTGGTGGGCGGGGACCCTCGGCCTCCGATTTGGTGGGCGGGGACCCTCGGCCTCCGATTTGGTGGACGGGGCCCCTCTGCCTCCGATTTGGTTGGTGGGGCCCCTCGGCCTCCGATTTGGTGGGCGGGGACCCTCGGCCTCCGATTTGGTGGGCGGGGACCCTCGGCCTCCGATTTGGTGGGCGGGGACCCTCGGCCACCGATTTGGTGGGCGGGGACCCTCGGCCTCCGATTTGGTGGGCGGGGCCCCTCGGCCTCCGATTTGGTGGGCGGGGACCCTCGGCCTCCGATTTGGTGGGCGGGGACCCTCGGCCTCCGATTTGGTGGGCGGGGCCCCTCGGCCTCCGATGTGGTGGTCGGGGCCCCTCGGCCTCCGCTTTGGTGGGCGGGGCTGGGCCCCTCGGCCTCCGCTTTGGTGGGCGGGGCTGCTCGGCCTTCGATTTGGTGGGCGGGGCTCCTCGGCCTCCGATTTGGTTGGCGGGGCCCCTCGGCCTCCGATTTGGTGTGTGCTCTGCCTGGGGCCACTGTGCTCTGCCTGGGGCCCCATATGCTGCCTGGGGCCCCTGTGCTCTGCCTGGGGCCCCATATGCTGCCTGGGGCCCCTGTGCTCTGCCTGGGGCCCCTGTGGTCTGCCTGGGGCCCCATGTTCTGCCTGGGGCCCCTGTGCTCTGCCTGGGGCCACTGTGCTCTGCCTGGGTGTAGAACACTGGTGACGTCACTTATCTCCGGACATTAGCTCCGGACATTAGCTACAGACATTAGCTCCGGACAATAGCTCCGGACAATTGCTCCGGACAATAGCTCCGGACAAAGCCACGGAAGTTGGCACAAATTGCAGGAAGTAGTATTCTAGGCAATTATATATTAGATTCAGTCTCCATATACATAGTAATTTTCATGTGGTCCCTATTCTGTTTCATTTATGTATATATGCTGTTTTTTCTGTCTATTATTGTCATTTTTATGTGTGCGGGCACCTTTTGCATATAGTGCCAATACTTTTGCTAAATTACCACTAATAAAGGCATTTCTTATCCTTAACATTTTTGTCCCTCCCCTTTTTCTCCACATTATTTGTTGTTTTATAATTCTTATCTGCTATTTCCATCGTAATCCACATCCAAGGTTTGCGTTTTACTTATTTGTGAGTGGTTTTTCACTCTTGCTTGCTGGACATATAGAATTTTTTTATATATGAATTTATTTATATAATATCAGATAGATTTCACATAAGTATATTCTTTGTATATTTTTTAACCCCTTAAGCCCCAAGGGTGGTTTGCACGTTAATGACCGGGCCAATTTTTACAATTCTGACCACTGTCCCTTTATAAGGTTATAACTCTGGAACGCTTCAACGGATCTTGGCGATTCTGACATTGTTTTCTCGTGACATATAGTGACATGATAGTGGTAAAATTTCTTAGATATTACCTGCGATTATTTGTGAAAAAAAACGGTAATTTGGCGAAAATTTAGAAAATTTTGCAATTTTCCAACTTTGAATTTTTATGCAATTAAATCAGAGATATGTCACACAAAATACTTAATAAGTAACATTTCCCACATGTCTACTTTACATCAGCACAATTTTGGAACCAAAATTTTTTTTGTTAGGGAGTCATAAGAGTTAAAAGTTGACCAGCAATTTCTCATTTTTACTACACCATTTTTTTTTAGGGACCACATCTCATTTGAAGTCATTTTGAGGGGTCTATATGATAGAAAATAACCAAGTATGACACCATTCTAAAAACTGCACCCCTCAAGGTGCTCAAAACCACATTCAAGAAGTTTATTAACCCTTCAGGTGTTTCACAGGAATTTTTGGAATGTTTAAATAAAAATGAATATTTTTTTTTGTTCACAAAAAATTTACTTCAGCTCCAATTTGTTTTATTTTACCAAGGGTAACAGGAGAAAATGGACCCCAAAAGTTGTTGTACAATTTGTCCTGAGTACGCCGATACCCCATATGTGGGGGTAAACCACTGTTTGGGCGCATGGCAGAGCTCGGAAATGAAGGAGCGCCATTTGACTTTTCAATGCAAGATTGACTGGAATTGAGATGGGACGCCATGTTGCGTTTGGAGAGCCACTGATGTGCCTAAACATTGAAACCCCCCACAAGTAACACCATTTTGGAAAGTAGACCCCCTAAGGAACTTATCTAGATGTGTGGTGAGCACTTTGACTCATTAAGTGATTCACAGAAGTTTATAATGCAGAACCGTAAAAATGAAAAATCATATTTTTTCACAAAAATGATCTTTTCGCCCCCAATTTTTTATTTTCCCAAGGGTAAGAGAAGAAATTGGACCCCAAAAGTTGTTGTCCAATTTGTTCTGAGTACGCTGATACCCCATATGTGGGGGTAAACCACTGTTTGGGCGCATGGGAGAGCTCGGAAGGGAAGGAGCGCCGTTTGACTTTTCAATGCAAAATTGACAGGAATTGAGCTGGGATGCCATGTTGCCTTTGGAGAGCCACTGATGTGCCTAAACATTGAAACCCCCCACAAGTGACACCATTTTGAAAAGTAGACCCCCTAAGGAACTCATCTAGATGTATTGTGAGAGCTTTGAACCCCAAAGTTTTTCACTACAGTTTATAACGCAGAGCCGTGAAAATAAAAAAATTTTCCACAAAAATTATTTTTTAGCCCCCAGTTTTGTATTTTTCCAAGGGTAACAGTTGAAATTGGACCCCAAAAGTTGTTGTCCAATTTGTCCTGAGTACGTTGATACCCCATATGTGGGGGGAAAACCACCCTTTGAGCGCATGGCAGAGCTCGGAAGGGAAGGAGCGCCATTTGGAATGCAGACTTAGATGGATTGGTCTGCAGGCATCGCATTGTGTTTGCAGAGCCCCTAATGTACCTAAACAGTAGAAACCCCCACAAGTGACCCCATATTGGAAACTAGACCTCCCCAAAGAACTTATCTAGATGTGTTGTGAGAACTTTGAACCCCCAAGTGTTTCACTACAGTTTATAACGCAGAGCCGTGAAAATAAAAAATCTTTTTTTTCCACAAAAATTATTTTTTAGCCGCCAGTTTTGTATTTTCCCAAGGGTACCAGGAGAAATTGGACCCCAAAAGTTGTTGTTCAATGTGTCCTGAGTACGCTGATACCCCATATGCTGGTGTAAACCCCTGTTTGGGCGCACGGGAGAGCTCGGAAGGGAAGGAGCACTGTTTTACTTTTTCAACGCAGAATTGGCTGGAATTGAGATCGGACGCCATGTCGCGTTTGGAGAGCCCCTGAGGTGCCTAAACAGTGGAAACCCCTCAATTATAACTGAAACCCTAATCCAAACACATCCCTAACCCTAATCCCAACGGTAACCCTAACCACACCCCTAACCCTGACACACCCCTAACCCTAATCCCATTCTTATTCCCAACCGTAAATGTAATCTAAACCCTAACCCTAACTTTAGCCCCAACCCTAACTGTAGCCATAACCCTAGCCCCAACCCTAACCCTAGCCCTAACCCTAGCCCTAACCCTAACCCTAATGGGAAAATGGAAATAAATAAAAAATTTTAATTTTTCGCTAACTGAGGGGGTGATGAAGGGGGGTTTGATTTACTTTTATAGCGGGATTTTTAGCGGATTTTTATGATTGGCAGCCGTCACACACTGAAAGACGCTTTTTATTGCAAAAAATATGTTTTGCGTTACCACATTTTGAGAGCTATAATTTTTCCATATTTTGGTCCACAGAGTCATGTGAGGTCTTGTTTTTTGTTGACGAGTTGACGTTTTTATTGTTAACATTTTCGGGCACGTGACATTTTTTGATCGCTTTTTATTCCGATTTTTGTGAGGCAGAATGACCAGAAACCAGCTATTCATGAATTTATTTTGGGGGAGGCGTTTATACCGTTCTGCGTTTGGTAAAATGGATAAAGCAGTTTTATTCTTCGGGTCAGTACGATTACAGCGATACCTCATTTATATCATTTTTTTATGTTTTGGCGCTTTTATACGATAAAAACTATTTTATAGAAAAAATAATTATTTTTGCATCGCTTTATTCTGAGGCCTATAACTTTTTTATTTTTTCTTTGATGATGCTGTATGGTGGCTCGTTTTTTGCGGGACAAGATGACGTTTGCAGCAGTACCATGGTTATTTAGATCCGTCTTTTTGATCGCGTGTTATTCCACTTTTTGTTTGTCGGTATGATAATAAAGCGTTGTTTTTTGCCTCGTTTTTTTTTACAGTGTTCACTGAAGGGGTCAACTAGTGGGACAGTTTTATAGGTCCGGTCGTTACGGACGCGGCGATACTAAATATGTGCACTCTTATTGTTTTTTTTATTTAGATAAAGAAATGTATTTATAGGAACAATATTTTTTTTTGGGGGGGGGGGATTTTTTTTCGGAATTTTTTTTTTTACACGTGAATATATATTTTTTTACACTATAACAACATTGCCCCACGGGGGGCATCATGTTATAGTGTAAGATCGCTGATCTGACACTTTGCTGTGCACTGTGTCAGATCGGCGATCTGACGTGCACAGCTCCAGGCTTCCCGGCGCCTGCTCTGAGCAGGTGCTGTGAAGCCACCTCCCTGCAGGACCCGGATGCCGTGGCCATTTTGGATCCGGGCCTGCTGCAGGGAGGAGGAGGTAAGAGACCCTCGGAGCAACGCAATCACATCACGTTGCTCCAGGGGACTCAGGGATGCTTCCCTATACCGCCGGAACACTGCGATCATGTTTGATCGCAGTGTACCGGGGGTTAATGTGCCGGGGGGGTGCGTGACCGCTCCTGGCACATAGTGCCGGATGTCATCTGTGATAGTCAGCTGACACCCGGCCGCGATCGGCCGCGCTCCCCCCGAGAGCGTGGCCGATGGCATATGACGTACTATCCCGTCACTGGGAATTAAGTCCCAGGTCAACTTGATGGGATAGTACGTCATATGGGATTAAGGGGTTAAATTTATTATTTTCAAATCTTTTCTATACCGTCCATTTGTTTTGGTTACACAAATAGAATAGGTAGATATACAGATGTCTGTGACAAATACAATTAGTACAGTGTGTGCAGCTTACTGTACATATATTTAATCAATAAAAGATTATTTTTGGGAAAAAACTGGTGTGAGCTCCCACGCAATTTTCATAACCAGCAAGAGGGAAATCTGATGGCTGGGGGCCGATGTTTATAGCTTGGCAATGGGATAATACCCATGGAGCTTCCCAGGCTATTGATATCAGCTCACAACTGTATACTTAGTGTTTACTGGCTATTAAAATGGGGTACCCTAAAAAAAATGACGTAGGGTCCCCCTATAATTAATAATCAGCAAAGGCTATGCAGGCAGCTGCGGGCTGATATGAATAGCCTAAGAAGGGGCCTTGGATACTGGCCCCCCCAGGCTAAAAACATCAGCTCTCAGCCGCCCCAGAAAAGATTGCATCTCTAAGATGCGCCAATTCTGGCACTTAGCCTCTCTCTTCCCACTTGCCCCCATTACTAACCCCATAGTCATGTTGTATAAAAACACAGACACCCAGAATAAAGTCCTTTAATTGAAAGAATGACACAGACTCCTTTAATAATCTTAATTAAACCATACTTACAACTTCGCCCATCCCCAATGCCCTTGTCATCTGCAAAAGAGATAAAAAAGCAAACAATATTCCTCACCTTTCCGCAGAGATGCTGCTAATCCATTTGTGCCACGACAGGTCTAGCTCTGCTACATCTAGATGGCAGGCTGCATGGTTGCATGATGCAACCATACAGCCTGTCATTTAGCAGACACTGAGCACCGTGTGCTCTGTGTCTCTCTGTGAACTCCTATTACCTATCTGACGGCACCACGAGCGTGAGAAAGTACTCCTGCTCGTGTTGCCTTCAGACAGGTCCTGCGAGTTCACAGCCAATGAGCTTGTGGCGCCCCAGGGTCCTGGTCGTCACAGTGGCATTGCTTTCCTCCAGGGAAGAGTGATGTTACGTTTGGAGGCAAGGAAGGATAACTGCATCCAGGTACCACAAGCATTCAACATATTCAGACTCCAGGCCATCAGGGGGAGCTTTTGATCCTATTTACTAGGTGACTCCCCATATATATAACTGGTAGTCTGCAGGGAGAGTTAGAAAGTTCCAGACAGCCATCTGAGGAGGATAGAGGGTTCACGGAGCTGTGCATGCCCTAAGAAAGAGACACTTAGAAAGCCGAATACATTGCAGTGAGTGTGCAGGAAAGCAAAGCACGGGAGAGGATACCAGAAGGGGACCAGCCTCGAGAAGGCTGCCTCCTTCTGAGGCGCAGAATACCGGTAGCCAGAACACCGAGGTAGTAAAGACCTCTACGCCTTACTTCAGAGACCGGCAGGACAGCTAATTGCACGTTACCTGTCCGCACCTACACCCAAGAGGCACGGTGGCATCCCTCAGAGGCTGGGGCATGTTAGAGTCCCTATAAACCGCCTCAAGCCACCAGTCATAAGGGTTTTGTGCTATCCGACTACAGGGGACAGAGAGAGAAACACCACATCTGTGAGGACCTTATTTGAAGCTTATGCAGTAAGGGACTACACCACTACAGCGCAAGGGAAGGCTATTGATTTCCACCTAGACAAGGGGACTCTGGACTTGCCTCCAAACCGGCCGGACTCTACCTGCCCTGTGTTCTGGTGCCCTGGACTGTGGCTGCTGAAACCAGCAGTAAACAAGGTAAAGAGACTGCAATCCTGTGTCCTCGTTCTTCACTGCATCTCTCACCATTCTACCATCTACATACTGGGAAGCCCTGGGGATATACTTCACCTGTGGGAAGGTATACCATCTAGCTGCCATAACATCACCCCAGCGGACCACCTTAAAGCAGCGTCGGTCACCCTGACCGAATACCACAGGTGGCGTCACGAACAAAAACCTTATCCCTTTAAAGACCTTTCCCTCTTATACGGACGTCCCAGGGCCATGGACTGGGTCAGCCACCGTGACATCCCCCTGTGAACCGCAGGACCCGGTACCGAGTAACCCCCTTGCCCTGATGGGGCGTTCCAAACTCACTTCACCTTTCTGACGTCAATGCGAGCGCCGCATCGTGTATTCTATGTGTATTTATCTATTCTATCCTATTCTAACCTGTCAGTGTAATTTTACTGTATGCGGCACATGAATTTCTGGTTTTTATTCGATCGATCTATCATACAGTATATATATATGTGTGTGTGTTTTGACGAATATTTCCTTTGAAAATTATGTGTAAATGACAGAGAATTGCTGTATGTAAAAGCTCATGTTAAAATCGGATAGCAATCGCACTGCATTCGGATGTAAATCGGATGCTAGGTGTGAAAAATCGGATTGTACTCGCATGACACATGCATTACATTCGTGCAACTCTTGGCAGGGAGACTTGGACCGATTTTTCATACGTTTAGTGTGACTCCAGCCTTATTAGAACAATCCACTGCAGCAGGCTTATCCTCAGAGTTAAGGTATGTGCACACAGTATCTATTAGATGGTGGTGTATCTACTGAGCTTTGCAAGGTGAAGTCGATTCAGGAAAATGCTGGAAGATGTGTTTCTAAAGCTGCTTCGTTAAAGCGTTCCAGAGTTATAACCTCATAAAGGGACAGTGGTCAGAATTGTAAAAACTGATAACACCTACAAAAAGGATCCTCTAGTCTAGGCCAACAGAGGACATGCCCCTAAGCCATAACATATAAACCTAAAAAAAAAGCAATGAATCAGTGAAATAGTATCATGAAGAATATAAATCCATTCACAATGTAATTGTGCACAAAATCCATACCAAATAGGGGTTGGTGATTAAGCAATACAAAGTTTATTATATAGAAAACTATAAATGCACACAGACAAAAAACAAGGGAGTAGGTGAACAATAACACCTAAAACAGTCAGTGTACCTAGATGGTATATAGTGCACTGATAGACAGCACAACAATCCTGGTGCAACACCTGCAGTATACAATGTCATCCAATCGTGAATACAATAGTCAGAGTGCCGAGGAGACCATGCTGGGAAGCATAAAGTTAATGGGCTTCATAGCCTAACAGCGGTCCGTTGGACACCCAAAGTAATAAATCACTAACGCATTAATGCAGACCCAGGGTAATTAAAAAACAATTTCTGCCAATCTTGAATATATACTAGTACCTTGGGACATGATGGCAGAGAAATGCAGGTGTGCTGGCAGGATGCAAGAGAGCCTCGATGCACGTTTCACAGCCATGGCTTCGTCAGGAGTAAAAACTGGCCTGGTCATTAACATGCAAACCTCCCTTGGGGGTAAAGGGGTTAAAAATCATTTTTCAAGCTGGTGCTATAAAGTATTCTAATTTACTGAGATAATGACTTTTGGGTTTTCATTGGCTGTAAGCCATAATCATTAACATTAACAGAAATAAACACTTGAAATAGATCACTCTGTTTGTAATGTCTCTATACTGTTTAATATGAGATTCACTTTTTGTATTGAAGAACTGCAATAAATTAACATTTTGCTGATATTCTAATTTTTGAGAAGCACCTGTATATGAATATGGACTGGGAAAAATCACGTCTTGTTTATTATAAAATACACCATTTTATTAAAGTCACATAAACCAAACAGGTTACAGTGCAAACATATCCAGGTAGAAATAGCTAATGTAAAAACAGGCGGGCAACCATACAACCATGGTGCGATGCTACAGGAAATAATGTGATATCCGAGGGGGGAGATGTTATTATATGAAAGTCACAAAATACATATAGGTATCAATATAGCTCCAGCCCCCTATGGGGAAAAGGGGGAAAGAGGAGAATAAATGTGCCACCAAACAAATGGACATGGAGTGTAAGTACATCCAGAAATGCAGAAATAGAGGGGAGCTTATGTGGATGAGATGTATTTTGAATATAAGTCGTAGACCCTATACTGTTCATGAGAACCCTAACATCCTCGGTAGTCTCTGTCACTGCATAATGAACCATTTAAAAAAAAGAGAAAACACAGTAGTTTGACAATAAATGGCTTCACCCAACCACTAACCATGAGTGGGGAAAAAGTGTTGGTGTTATCATTCATATTCTCTGGAAAAAAAAGACCAAGAAAGCAAAAATTCTGCTGGGTATATAAACTTTTGAGCACAACTGTATATTTCTAAAGGTGCTAGTGACAAATTGTCACCAGATGTCGGTAAAAACCCATCCAATCCACACAAGCAAAATAATCAAACCATAAATTAAGTTACGGTATATATAATAACTAGATAGTGGCCTGATTCTAATGAATCGGGTATTCTAGAATATGTATGTAGTTTGCAGCCACGTAGTATATAGCACAGCCACGTAGTAGATAGCACAGCCACGTAGTATATTGCCCAGCCACGTAGTATATAGCACAGAGACGTAGTATATAACACTGCCCATGCAGTATATAACACAGGCCACGTAGTATAGAGCACAGCGATGTAGTATATTGCCCAGCCACATAATATATACCACAGCCACGTAGTATATAGCACAACCCATATAGTATATAGCACAGAGATGTAGTATATAACACAGCCCACGCAGTATCTAACACAGCCCACGTAGTATATAGCAATGTGGGCACCATATCCCTGTTAAAAAAAAGAATTAAAATAAAAAATAGTGATATACTCACCCTCCGTCGGCCTCCCAGATCCAGCCGAGGCCTTTCCCGCTCCTCGCGACGCTCCGGTCCCAAGAGTGCATTGCGGTCTCGCGAGATGATGACGAAGCAGTCTCGCGAGACCGCTACGTCATCATCTCGCGAGACCGCAATGCATAGACCGGTCACCGGAGCGTTGCGAGGAGCGGGAAAGGCCTCGGCTGGATCCGGGGGCCCACGGAAGGTGTGTATATAATGATTTTTTTTTTATTATTATTTTTAACATTAGATCTTTTTACTATTGATGCCGCATAGACAGCATCAATAATAAAAAGTTGGTCACACAGGGTTAATAGCAGCTTTAACGGAGTGTGTTACACCGTGGCATAACGCGGTGTAACGCAGCCATTAACCCTGTGTGAGCGCTGACTGGGAGGGAGTATGGAGCGGGCACTGACGGCAGGGGAGTAGGGAGCGGCCATTTTGCCGCCAGACTGTGCCCGTCGCTGATTGGGTGTGGCCGTTTTGCCGCCACCAGTCAGCGACTTGGGATTTCAGTGACAGAAAGAAAGACAGACAGAAGGACAGAAGGACAGACAGAAAGACGTAAGTGGACCTTAGGCAATTATATAGTAGATGAGAAATGACACAGGAAAAAAGGTTTGAGCAATGAGCATGCTTACTGAAATTTCTTGAATACTTCGTACAAAAGCCTTTACCCTTTGGCACCAGAGCCTGTTTTCACCTTCCTGACCTGGCATTTTTTTCAATTCTGACCAGTGTATCTTTATGTGGTAATAACTCTGGAACGCTATAACGAATCCCAGTGATTCTGAGATTGTACTTCATGTAAGTGGTAAACTAAGGTGAATATTGTTTGCAGCAATTTCTTATTTTCCAACAAAATTTACAAAATCAGTTTTGTAAATTACACAAAAGTGGCACCATTTTAAACATTGCCACCCTCAAAGTGCTCAAAACCACACTCCAGAAAATTATTAACCCTTCAGGTGCTTCACAGGAATTAAAACAATATGTAAGGAAAAAATTAAAATTTAGTTTTCCCACAAAAATTTTACTTTAGCCCCAAGTTTTCATTTTCACAAAGGTAGCAGGCGAACATGGACCATACAATTTGTACTTATTTGGGCGCATGGCAGGGCTCGGAAGAGAAGGAGCACCATTTGACTTTTGGAATTCAAAATTGGTTAGAATAGATAGCCGATGCCATGTCCCGTTTGCAGAGCCCCTGATGTGCCTAAACAGTGGAAAGCCCCCCCCCACAATTGACCCCATTTTGGAAACTACAGCCCTCAAGGAATTTGTCTAGATGTTTCCTGAGACGCTTGATGCTGTAGGTGATTCACAGAATTTTATAACGTTGAGGCATGAAAATGAATCTGATTTTTCCTACAAAAATGTTGCTTTAGCCCCACGTTTTTTATTTTCACAAGGGTAATAGGAGACAATGGACTATACAATTCATTGTGCAATTTTTCCCGAGTAAACTTATACTTCATATGTGGTAAGAAACTACTGTTTGGAAGCAAGGCAGGGCTCGGAATGGAAGGAGCACTGTTTGACTTTTGTAACCCCATAAACGGTGGAAAACTACTTTTGAGGCACAGTGCAACGTTTAGAAGGGAAGGAGCTCCTTAATACAGTGTTTGCTGTTATGATTTGCGGATGCCATGTCACATTGGCTCCTGAGGTCCCAAAACAGCAGAAACCCCCCATAAGTGACCCAATTTAACAAACTACACCTCTCAATTAATTCATCTAGTGGTGCAGTGATCATATTGACACCGCAGGTGTGTCATAGAATTTTATACCATTGAGAAATGAAGAAAAAATTATAGTTTTACCATAAAAAATGTGTTTTAGCCTCAGATTTTACATTCTCACAAGGGGACATGGGTAAAAATCCCACCAAGATTTGTCACACAATTTCAGCTGAACTTGGCAATATCCCATATATGTCTATACAATACTGCTTAGCCACACGGTGAGATTTGGGAGGCACGGAGCGCTATTTGTCTCTTGGAGAACATATACTCCTAGAATAGTTTGCGGACCCCATATACAGAGCCCGTAAGTGCCAGAAGAACATAATCCCCTTCAAGTGACCCCATATTGGAAATTATACCCTTCTGGGAATATATCTACATTAACAATTTTGACTCCATGAGTGTTTTCCAAAATCAGGCAGCAATGAATGTTGCTTAGTGAAATTGCAAATCTGCCATAGTAGTGCCCTGTACATTGTAGTGCCCAATATGTTGTAATGCCCATACATTGTGCCAAGCTCTTGCTTCTGGAGACATGCACCCCGTAAATTAGGTGGGCTCTCATCACTACAGAAATGTCAAACATGTGGATGCTAAATTTCGTTTAGGCACATTATGTAAAAATATACACAAGCACATACAAATACAAATACAAACACATACAAATACACAAGCACATACAAAGCGCAAATAACCCAATTTAGCTAATAGGTGCAGAAAATCTGCAACATCAGTAACTCACCAAACACTCATCGGGAATGTAGCCTTAAGGCCCCGTCACACATAGCGATTTACCAATGATCACGACCAGCGATACGACCTGGCCGTGATCGTTGGTAAGTCGCTGTGTGGTCGCTGGGGAGCTGTCACACAGACAACTCTCTCCAGCGACCAACGATCAGGGGAACGACTTCGGCATCGTTGAAACTGTCTTCAACGATGCCGAAGTCCCCCTGCAGCACCCGGGTAACCAGGGTAAACATCGGGTTACTAAGCGCAGGGCCGCGCTTAGTAAAACGATGTTTACCCTGGTTACCAAAAAAAACAAACAGTACATACTCACCATCTGATGTCCGTCAGGTCCCTTGCCGTCTGCTTCCTGCTCTGACTGAGATCCGGCCGTACAGTGAGAGCAGAGCGCAGCGGTGACGTCACCGCTGTGCTGTACTTTCACTTTCACTTTGCGGCGCTCAGTCAGTGTGGGAAGCAGACGGCAAGGGACCTGACGGACATCAGATGGTGAGTATGTACTGTTTGTTTTTTTTTACATTTACGCTGGTAACCAGGGTAAACATCGGGTTACTAAGCGTGGCCCTGCGCTTAGTAACCCGATGTTTACCCTGGTTACCAGTGAAGACATCACTGGATCGGTGTCACACACACCGATTCAGCGATGTCAGTGGGACCTCAACGACCAAAAAACGGCCCAGGCCATTCCGACACGACCAGCGATCTCACAGCAGGGGCCGGGTCGCTGGTACGTGTCACACATAGCGAAATCGCTACTGAGGTCGCTGTTGCGTCACAAAACTTGTGACTCAGCAGCGATCTCGCTAGCGATCTCGCTATGTGTGACGGGGCCTTAAGTTATACACAGGAGCTGATCTGACCTTTTCACTGACAGCAACTGTATTGTCCAGGAATATCTACATCTCTGATATAACTACAGTGATATTTATCCTTTTAAATCTTGTTCTACTGTATGTCCAAATCTTCTTAATAATTGGTAACGTAAAATATCACTAGTCATTTATAGTAGTGAAATCTTGAACAACGGGAATTGTTTTAGAAAATTTACACTGTATGATGTGCCCTAATTAAACAGATACAAGTATCCCTCAGTGATTCATGTGGTTTCATTGACAAGTTCCTGCTGGGGGATTACATGGAGAATAAATAAACTGTACATTGTATAAAAGATACATATGTAAGGCTTCTTTCACACTTCAGTTGTGTGGCGTCAGTTGGGTCCGACATCGTGGCGGATCGACGGATCCGTCAAATTTCATGCAAAAACGGTTCTAACGGATCCGTTTTTTTAACGGATCAGCTGCCCTAATCCGTTAAAAAAACGGATCCGTTAGAACCGTTGCGAACGTTTTTACATCCGTTGCAACCGTTTTTTGACGGATCCGTTTTTTAAAAGGGGAGGATTTCAATGTGATTGGCTACTGGAAACTTCTGGAAAACTATATATAGCGTGTATTTACACCACATCTTTGAAAGGTTGTAGAGAAAGTGGCAGAAATGGAAGGAGTCCTGGCGAACATTGCAAAGATCTATGCAGATTTTACTTTTGAGGCAAATCAGTTGGCAGTCAGCGTTCGAGAGAGGGAGGAACGAAGACTGCGAATCCTACGGCAGCGGCGTAAGAGAAGGCTGTGGATCCATCCCATCACAGCACAACGTATGACCCGTGGTGTTTATTCCACGCTTTACATGGAACTAAGGGAAAACCCTCAAAAGTTCTTCAATTATGTGAGGATGAGAGCTGAAAATTTTGCATTTTTATTGGGCTATGTGGAAGACTGTATACGGAGACGAGACACCCAGATGCGATTCTCAATATCACCAGCAGAGCGTCTCATGGTGACTATTCGGTAAGTCATTTTTTTATTAAATGATTCTCATTCATCAGACTTATAACTGTGTTGTTTTTTTTTGTATTTTTTTTATAAAGTATTGTCTTTTCTTTTTGTTAACAGATTCCTTGCAACTGGAGAGTCCTTCTCATCCCTCCATTTTCAATTTCGACTTGGGATATCCACCATCTCGGGGATCATCAGAGATACCTGCCGGGCATTGTGGGAGTGCCTACAAGTGGAATACATCCCAGAGCCATCACAGGAGAGGTGGCTGGAGATCGCCCAAATTTTTCATCAGATTTGCCAGTTTCCAAATTGTGTTGGAGCAGTTGATGGAAAGCACATAAGGATCGTCAAACCTTCAGGCTCTGGGTCACAGTTTTATAACTATAAGAAGTATTTCTCTATTGTGTTGATGGCCATAGCTGACGCACAATGCAAGTTCATCGCTGTGGATATAGGTGCGTATGGACGTGCAAATGATTCACAAATCTTTAAAAATTCACCAATGGGGCGCCGTTTATATGGAGAGACATTTGATTTTCCGCCCCCTAGACCTCTCCCTGGAACCACCGGTCCACCGTTACCATTTGTTTGTGTTGGAGATGATGCCTTCCAGCTTTCCCCACATTTGCTTAAACCCTTTGGAAGTAGTGGACTGACCCAGAGGAAGAAAATTTTCAATTACCGTTTAACCAGAGCACGCAGAGTAGTGGAATGTGCCTTTGGCATCCTAACTGCCAAATGGAGAGTGCTACTAACTGCCATTAAACTGCAGACTGAAACTGTCGATGATGTGGTCAAAGCGTGCGTTGTCCTGCATAATTTTGTTCTATCAAAAGAACAAGTTTCCCTGGAGGATAATGTTTCAGAAAGCACCTTACGGGATTACCAAAACCCCACTTTTCGCAGTCCAGTTGCAGTCTGCAGAATGCGGGACAGTTTTGCAGACTACTTCATGTCTCCTGCAGGATCAGTTGACTGGCAGTATGAAATGGTGTAAAAAATTTATTTATTTTTATACTTGTAAAAATACCAATTTTTGTTTGCATACAAAATCTTTTTACTTTAATGCAGCATTGTATGTTTTGCAACGGTACCCTTTAAACACTGTTAATGTTACTATTGCCATAACCTTGGTGACTTAATAAATTAAAAGAAAAAAAAAAAGAAAGACAATAAAAAATTTTTTAAACCAAACAACTGTTTATTTATTGACTTTTACAGATTCTCATAGTTTTGGGTGGAGATAGTAGCGGAGGGGCTGACAGGCGGGCGGACCACGTCGAGAGTGGGGGACAGGACATCACGGGGAGGAACAGAAGTGGAATGGGTGGTGAAAACATGAGGTTGTGTAGAGACTTGAGGTGCAGATGTGGTGTGTGTGAGGTATGAAGGTGTTGCTGGGATTGATAACGGAGAAGTTAAAGGGGAAGAATGGAAGGGGGACGTTAAAAACTGGGAAAGACTAAGGGGGGAAGGAACAAATGACGAAGGAGTAGAATGGACGGGAGGAGGACGTACAGGAGGAGGACGGATGGGAGGATAGACGGTGGATTGAGAGGGGAAAGGTGTTGACACATGAAGGGTAGGTGGAGGGGCATGGGATATCGCCTGCGCTAGAGCAGTGTGGCAGCCTTGCATCACATGCATCTGCAGGTCAGGAGTTAGATTTTCCATGTGCCTGAGGACCGCCTGAAAAAAACAGTGCCTTGGTGACTGGTTTGCATCTGATTGCATCCTATCAAGACGACTGCTGAGTTCAAGTATGCTTTTGTTAAGCATATTGTACCCAGCAGACGTTTGCTCACTCAAAAGCTTGATGGCACTGTGAAAGGATGCATTCAGATGCAAAAAGTCAGGCGCATAGCTCCTTTCCTGACCTCTCTGGCGCTGCCGTCCTGACCACAAAGTTGGTCTAGAAGTTGCGGCAGTGGCAGAGGGGTGGGGTAAAGGGAACTCTAACTCATCACCTGCAGCTTCAAGTGACGAAGTCCGCCCTGCTGCTCCAGCGCTGGTGGATGAGGCTGAGGGATCAAACAAAAGGGTAGGTGCAGAAACAGAGGGGTCGACGTGGTCCCCGGTGGCGGACTCTCGAGGGATCGCTCCAGAGGGCTGCAACTCTGATGCAGGCTCCCGAGTGCTGCAGAAAGTGCTGTTAAAGAAGAAGAAAAAAAATATTAGTATCTTTATATTACAATTGCCCTTACTGCAAAAAAATTGAAGGTTACACATTTTTTCAGTTTGACTGAAAATATGTGGTGTTGAATATTTACCTTCTGCTCAGCAGCGTCGACCGTAGGAACGACAGGGCTCTGGCATGTTTGTATCTGCTCCTGCGTCCTCTAGATCCACTCGGGGCCTGCATCTCCTTATTAAACTCCCTCTTGAAGCGATCCCTGATTGACCGCCACCGCACGATAATCCTGTTACCTGGAAAGAGATAGCAAAAATTGGTTACTATACACCACATTAAATCATGCTAAAATAAGGTTATGAAGTGTGAATACTTACGCGCTAGATCCTGGGCCCCAGCATCGAGTTCCTCCCAGTTATCCATAACAGCACTGCACACTTCCTCCCATAGCCGTCGGGTGATTAACTGGTCAGCATGGCGGCGGTCCGACATGTTCCACAGCGGCTCCCTACTTTGTACTGCTTCGATGAGGGTGTTCACATCGATGCCCTCCTCTTCATCATCTTGTTCGGGAGCACGCTGTGAAGCCTACGAAAAATATAACAATAAAAAGGGAAAGATTACAACACATGAATTTTACATTTTACTACACAACAAAACAAAAAGGAACTTACTCTTCGGCGACCGCCGCGATTATCATTCCGACGACTATGGGAGGTGCTTTGAGGAACTCTATGTCGAGCCCCGGATTGTGAGGACTAATAAAAAAAATAAAAAAAAAAAAAATTAATAATGTTCTTAGATTGAGGCATATGTATTGTGTGTGCTGTCATGAATGTTTGTGTTGGGTGTAGTGCATTGTATGTGAGGATCGGTCTGTTCAAAACTTACACTATGCGCTCCCGCTCCTTGTCTTTCTCCACCCTGTCCGTCTCCTTCTGTAAGCCCCTCTGCTTCATATTCCTGTGAATACAGAACACATAAAGGGTTAAAAACAATGACCATAGTTGTATCACCAAAAAATTTTACAGAACAAAAAAAAAAAAATACAATACCTCAGTTTGCTGCTGATGTGCTGGGGGGCTCTCAGAAGAAGACATTATGGTCTTTGCGTACCTCTTGGTCCCAAGTATCTGTAAGTATACAGACAGTTCTAAGCTACTATACACAAGGATAGATGCAGCTGTAGGATTTAACAGTTACATCTTTTTTAAAAACTTTTACATTTCATCCCACACAAAATGAAATTTTTTTTCTAACCGTCATACTTTATATGGTAGATATGCTTGATGCACAAGCTGCCAAACCCTCTAGCCCTGTTTCCCCACCAAAAAAACCCCCCAAGAACCCTTTAAAGCAACACCAAAACTGAAATTGATATGCGCAATGCGCATGTTGGTAAAAGCCACCTATCAAACCTTATCAAAAATGTTCCTCATTCGAACTTAAAATACCAATTCCAAAAATTGGTAATTATGATTACCCTACAGTTTGTATTTTCTAAAACCGGATAACATATTCTATACACAAGATTTGCATTACACATTTATATATATAACCTTTACTGCATGTTTACCCAATATTACATTTATCTTGCAATGAGACTACTGACAGTTTTGTGTAATTTTTATTACTATTTTTAAAAAAAATTTTTTTTTTTTTAATGGTACAGTAGGAGCTACACTGCTCTTTATTTGAAATACTATAACATTTGGGATAACAACAAAAATGCAGAACACATCACACATCATTTATACACACACACAAAACTCATTTTACACCACAGCTATAAAAAATAACAGCTAATAGTATGAAAAACATATAAACAGGGCAGGCAGGCGCACGCACACAAGCACGCACACAAGCATGCACGCACACAAGCACGCACACAAGCACGCACGCACACAAGCATGCAAGCACGCACGCACGCACGCACGCACACAAGCATGCAAGCACGCACGCACGCACACAAGCACGCACGCACACAAGCATGCACGCACACAAGCACGCACACAAACACGCACGCACACAAGCACGCACGCACGCATGCATGCATGCTGGATGGCAGTACTCACATGGCTGTCTCAGGCAGGGTCTGGCTTGCAGGGCCTCTCTGGCTGGATGGCAGTGCCTGGCTGGCAAAGTCTTGCTGGCAGAGTGTCTCTGGCTTGCAAGGCCTCTCTGGCTGGATGGCAGTGCCTGGCTGGCAAAGTCTTGCTGGCAGAGTGTCTCTGGCTTGCAGGGCCTCTCTGGCTGGATGGCAGTGCCTGGCTGGCAAAGTCTTGCTGGCAGAGTGTCTCTGGCTTGCAGGGCCTCTCTGGCTGGATGGCAGTGCCTGGCTGGCAAAGTCTTGCTGGCAGAGGTCTTGCTGGCTGGGTCTGGCTGGGTCTCTCGGGCATGGAAGGGTCTCTCTTGCTGGCTGGTACATTTGGGAATGACCTGTCCTCTTTATATAGTTTTTGGGTTGTCTGGGCAAAGTTGCAACTTTTTGGAGCATGCTCAATCAAAAAAAGCGGATTGAGGCGACGGATCCGCCAAAAAACGGATCGCGACGGATCCGTCGCCCATAGGCACCCATTAAAAAAAAAGGCGGACGCGACGGATCCGCCGCGTTCCGCCTTTTTGCCGGCGACAAAAAACGTTACAAAGTCCGTCAATGTCTAGACAACGTCCGCCAAATATCGACGGATCCGTCGCAAGGCGGATGGAACGGACGACCATCCGCCACAATCCGTCTCTAATGCAAGTCAATGGAAAAATAGCGGATCCGCCCCCAAAAAAAAACGGATCCGCCATTTTACGAAAATGGCGGTTTTTGACTGACGCCGAAAGACTGAAGTGTGAAAGAGGCCTAAGGCAGATTTTCACAGGCTTGAAAACAAACATTTATTTCAGTCTCTTATAAAGCTGTGTTCAGATGCTCTTTCTTTTTGTTCTCCCTGCTTTCACTTCCATTATTGTGTATCCCCTTAGATGCATTGTTCTATCCTGCCGGTCTCCTTAGGTTAGGAATTAACTAACAAGATAAATCAGCATGGAGGGATTCTCATATTAACCAGCTCTGTTCTGAATTACAAAGAGAAGACAGAATACATTTGCGCAATTAGAAGTCTGTAACCTCTGGTGACTTTCACATAACCTTTCACCCTGGTCGGTCCCTAATCTGAAAGATTTTAATGTGTGTGGGAGGAAGACAAATGTGCTGGCTAAACCTCTATGTGGCATTTTACTTACATGAGTTTTAGGGTACTGTCACACAGTGCAATTTTGATCGCTATGACGGCACGATCCGTGACGTCGCAGCGTCGTATGATTATCGCTCCAGCGTCGTAGACTGCGGTCACACGTTGCAATCACGGCGCTGGAGCGATGCCGAAGTCCCCGGGTAACCAGGGTAAACATCGGGTTACTAAGCGCAGGGCCGCGCTTAGTAACCCGATGTTTACCCTGGTTACCAGCGTAAACGTAAAAAAAAAAAACAGTACATACTTACATTCCGGTGTCTGTCCCCCGGCGTTCTGCTTCTCTCCACTGTGTAAGCACCATAGCCGGAAAGCAGAGCGGTGACGTCACCGCTGTGCTCGCTTTCCGGCCAGCAGGCGCTCACAGTGCAGAGAAGCTGAGACGCCGGAGGACAGACACCGGAATGTAAGTATGTACTGTTTGTTTTTTTTACGTTTACGCTGGTAACCAGGGTAAACATCGGGTTACTAAGCGCGGCCCTGCGCTTAGTTACCCGATGTTTACCCTGGTTACAAGCGAACACATCGCTGGATCGGTGTCACACACAACGATCCAGCGATGTCAGCGGGTGATCAAGCGACGAAAGAAAGTTCCAAACGATCTGCTACGACGTACGATTCTCAGCAGGGTCCCTGATCGCTGCTGCGTGTCAGACACTGCGATATCGTAACGATATCGCTAGAACGTCACGAATCGTACCGTCGTAGCGATCAAAATTGCACTGTGTGACAGTACCCTTACAGTCATTGATATGGAGACCAAACCCAGAACTTCCAAAATGTAAAATGTAATCTGCTTGCACAAATCTCTTTGTTAGGTTAAGTTGTGTGTAATAGGCTATGTTGCAGACAGTTCATGAAGACCAATGCGTACTACAGAGTCTCAGGGATTCTGTGTTTGCTCTCTTTGTAGTGATTTACCCTTGCAGATTTTCAGCAGATTAATATATATGCAGCATGTCAATTCTTGCAGCGTATTTCACCTATAATAATGAGCGGGGAAAATGTGCAGCAAAAATGAATATAAAAAACACGGCAAAAATACTTATCGGGCTGGGTGCCCACGATCCGGAACTAGCAGAGCTTTGGACACACCGTTTGTTCACTGTGTCCAAAGCTCTGCTTCCTATTTAATGCAGGTAATTCCGCATGTGTTCACAGAACCGTGCAGATTTACCGGATCCAATACATTTTTATGGATAAAATATCTGTTGCAGAGACTAGTGTCTGCGCAAGAGAAAATGACATGTTGCGGTCTGGAAAGATGCGCCGCATGTCCGTCTCCGCAGGTGATCCACAGGCGACTATGCACGTATAGTGGACATGGGATTTCTAGAAATCCCAACCACCATGCTGTCATAGGTGTGCGTAGATATACAGCTCTGAGCAGGTTGCAAGATGCAATAATGGATCGGAGGCAGAGCAAGGGTTAATGTGGGGTTTACTTGAACAGGTATACTCCTAACAGGGAGAAAATGGGGAAAACAGTAAAACTGAACAGGAGGTTTGGAACTCAGGGAAAACAGGGGTAGTGAATAGGGTAGGAAGTTCAAGAATAGTAAACTTATCAGTCCGACGACATCGGAATGTGGTTTTCGGTATGTGAGCGTTGGCGCCAAGGCCGTGGCGCATATGGGTTCCAGTTTAGTCCTGGAGAAGATGGCGTCCTAGATTCTGGCAGCAGCGGTGATTCCTCGTGGTCCGGTGGATGATCGGCGGGATGAGAAATGACGAGCAGGGTAGAACACAGTCTTTTTCCTTGTCAGAGTCCAGAGACAAGATACGATGGAAAGCAGGTATAACGTGAAACCCCTCACGGCGGGTGACTCAGATTCCCCATCAGTGCGTGCGGGCATCTATGTCCTGACTGCGTGACTTGTCACTCACGGTCAGCGATGTCAGCGGATACCAGATGCGTCTTTGTTTAAAGTCTCTGGTCTTGGCTCCCAGACCCTTCTGGCTTGGGCCTGCTCTGTCTGGAGCCCTGACACTGCCCTCCTGTGCGCTACATGTTCCCGCTAAGACTGACGGACTTCCCGCGCTGCAGCTTTTATCTTAGCCACGCCCCCTGATAGCGTCGTAATGAATTAGGGGGGGGGAGACGTTATAATTAAATGGAGGGTGGGAGAGGATGCTATCAGGTAATAATCATGCTTCCAGTAATAATGTGACCCAGGTACGGACTGGGACTAAAATTCAGTCCTGGCATTTGCAATCACTCAGGACCATGTTGTCACCATTTCCAAGCAACAGAAGGGGATATATTACTAACATTATCGTGGATGGAGGAAAGCAAGATTTACTACAAGACCAATATTTCTAATGATACCTGTGGCCTGCTGGGGTAAGTGACAGAGTCAGCGACTTTGTGCTCCATCACAACTGTTAACAGTATGGGAGTCTTGAGAACACCGATTCTGCTAACAACGTAGCAGACAAGGCAGCCCATGACCAGACAGACCCTTCTGGCATTTACCAGAATTGCCCAATGGCCAGTCCGACCCTCATGTGACCCCATCCTGGCCCCTTTTCTGGTACAATGTGCTGCATCATAGTCCCCTTTTTGGTGTAATGTGCTCCATCGTGGTCTCCTTCTTGTTGTAATGTGCACATCCTGATCCCATGTCTGAGGTTACTGTGCCCTATTCTGGTCACCTTCCTGGGGTTAATGTACCCCATCATGGACCCCTTCTTGGGGTTATTTTGCCCAATTCTGATCCATTTGCTGGTGTAATGTGCCCCATCTTGGTCCCTTTCACTGGAGTTCATGTGCTCCATCCTTGGACCCTTCTTGGGGTTCATGTGTCCATCCTAGGCCCCTTACTGAGGTTATTGTGCTCCCATCCTGGTCCCCTACCTGGGGTTACTGTGCTTCATCCTAGTCCGCTTCCTGTGGTTACTGTGCACCATCCTGGTCCCCCTCCTGTGGATATTGTGCCCCATCCTGGTCCCCTTCCTAGGGTTATTATTCCCTATCCTAGTCCCCTACCTGGGGTTATTGTGCCTCATCCTGGTATCCTTCCAGTGATTAATGTGCTCAATCCTGGATCCCTTCCTGGGGTAATCTTCACCACCCTGGTCCCCTTCTTGGGGTTCATGTGTACCATCCTGGTCCCCTTCCTGGGGTTCATATGCTCCATCCTGGGTCTCTTCCTAGTATAATGTTTCCTGTTTTCCACAATATGAAAAAAAAAAACCGATTCTACTCACCTTCCTCTGATCCCACGCTGCATGCAGTTTTCTTCTGCAGCTGGTGCAGGAGACGACAGCTGACTTCAGTATCCCCGCCATGGCGAATAATATCACCAGGTGATGAAGTTGCGGGCACGAAAACATCAGCTGCCAGCTTCTGATTGGCCGGCAGCTTGTATTGCAGCGCAGGAAGCCGGAGGGCCCCCTGCCCTGCAATACCTTTTAGCTGAATGTGCACCCTCACATCCAGCTGACATAGTAGCCGATATCGGCGGGCTCCCCTCCATATCTGGGCCCTTGTGCAGCTTATATGAATGAGTGATTCATGGTCATGTTGCTAAAAGAATGGAAGATTGGCCATGTTCAAGATGGTGAAGAAATCAGTCTTTTTCATATTTGAATTTGTTCAAATGTGGCTTGATATATATACTCTCAAGGTACACGTGAGTTGTATTTTAAGGACCTAGGTACCTCATCCATCTTCTGCATTCTGCTATTATATTTTTAGCTTAGTAGCTTTCAGTTGTTCTCATATTCTGGATATTTTTATCTAAGTAATGTAATAAAAGTTAAATGTTAATGAGTACTTTTTTGAAAACTTACCAAAAGTATTGTGTTGGCATAAGAGAAAAGGAGCATTTACACTGCAAGTTTTTAATACATGAGCATTCTAGGAATGTTAATTTCACAATGTTTTTAAAGTCTAAATAGACTGTCGATGAACAAGCAATTATCTGGTGAAATTGTCTTTTGTGCTGCACAAAAGATCATGTTCTCAGCAGCATATTGTCCTGTGTAAACAGGGCTCGCCCTGCAAAAAACTATTATGCCCACTGAACGGTTTGTCACAGATCACTTGGTGCACATCGTTTACTGCAGCCTGCCTGTATAAACTAACAATTATCAAACGCCGGTTAGCAAACAAGTTGCTGATCAGTGTTCAGTTAGCATTGCCAATCTGTTTGTGCAAACAGACCCTAATGGGACATTCATATTTTATTGCCCATTCAGTCTTTTTAGATGGCCATAATATATTAGCCTAGCTACCACACTATTATTTCTGCTTAAATACATTGATATCACTGGAAAGGAGGAGAAACGGACTCTACATTTTTACATGGACACTGTTCATTCTAGCTTGGCAATTCATAATAGGGCTTCCATGGGCAGACTTACCACTAGCTACTCCACCTACCAGATCCCAGGGGTTGCCTGGACACGCATGCTTTTATCCCTGTACATGGATCTGGACTTACACAGGGGCGTCTGTGTTAGGGTCAACGAGTAGGCTGCAGGCTGGTAGAGCAATCTCGTGGCAAGAAGGTCACTCAATGTCTTTACCAGGAGGTCAATATCACAGGTGTAATAGTTCGGTAGAATCATTAGAAAATGGATCTCTATCAGAAAAAGGTAGAGTAGGAGCAAACAGATTGCAAATAACCATAGTAGTATTCACTTTACCTTGCACTGGAAACTGACTCTCAGAAGAGTCAATAGAGAATATCAGAGAGTTAATAGCAGGGAGAAAGCTTACCAGCTGGGCAGAACCAGTCCAATGAGTAAACCAGGGCTTCCATATTGTTGCTCTGCATTGCAATCACCATTCTAAGCAGACACAGATAGGCACTGGAACAGATATCACACAAAGTTACATATTTTAGACGCTGTAAGCCTCATTCGATGCAATGGCTCTGTAGGGTAAATGTCTAAATATCGTTTATCTACTATTTAAACAGCAGCTATGGACATTTTGCTAAACATACAGTAAAACGTGATGTGAGTGACGCCCAAGGTTCACTTGGTATGACTGGATTTCCCAACAGTTTTTTGTCAGAAAAAAAACTAGTGAGCTATTCTAGGTATATTTTCAAAACATATCGATTTATTTAACATTGAGTATGAACACCCCACCCAGAAATACACACACTTACACGCCTTGACATCTATGATGATATTACTGATTGCCTGAGGAATGTGCTGCCACACTGAATGCACTTGAGCACCCAAATCATCAAGATCCACTGCTGGCAACTCCCTTTGCAATTGACGACCAATGACATCCCATATGTGCTTGACAGGAGACAAGTCCGGGGATGCTTCAAGCTATAGTATCATGTTTAGGCCACGCAGGGTAATCACAGTAGCATGGGCCTAGAATTATCATGTTGAACAATGGATCCTGGGACACATATGTGATGTGTATGCTTAGTTCTAAAGCTAGTCATGGTTCCTGTGAAGTGAAAAAGTCGGGAGAAATTGGAGGCTGATATTCCAGATATAGATGATGAAGATTGCATTACCATTTTCATTAATTCTGGTTGTGCAATTATAAGTGCCAAGGAGGAGTTGTTACAGGTAAGATTTCTGTAATACATGTTAAAATAAAAAGTGTAAGTTAGGGTTGTCAGAGTTCCCAAGGTGTCTATAGGCGACTGGAACGGTGTTACAGACGATTTGAAAATATGGTGTACTTCAAAATTACTAGCAAGAAGTTTTGGAATTCATGGAGACCCATGTTGGTACTTCAAAAAATGATGAATCCCAAGACGATTTGGGTTTATGGATGAGCTACCCTGAGAAATGACCACATATAAAATCTTGCACTATGCACAAAATGTTATTATTCTAAATTTGAAGAATGCAAAAATGCCTTCTAGATGGGCATGGCTACAAGAAATAAACAATGTATTTACTATGTACAATTTGTCATTATGACAAGTTGCCATACAACTTGTCATGTCTTTCCCCCACAATATTTTTCATTTTTTTTCTGTTCCCTTCTCTTGCTTGTGGTTATCTTACTGTTGTGCTTAGCTGTCCCCAGATATGGTATCTAAATAATAGAAAAAAGGCTGTCTTGGTTATGTAGGAGTGGTGGCCCTGATGGTCTGCTTCTTGACCCTCTAAAGGGTTAAATGTATTTGATGTTTATGTATGTTATAAAAGGATGACACTCACTGGGGCTTCATTTTGCTTAGATAGGGTTACCTGTAATGGTTGGCCCAGTTTGGGAGCGGTCCAGCTGAGGGCTTCTGTCAGGTACAGGAAGTGATAGTCAGTGAGTGCTGAGCAGTGACAAGTAACAGGCCCAGGACAGGGGCTGATAGAAATAGCGTGAGCCCAGAACCTCGGGGCAGTGGATTGCCAGAGAACTCTTCCTCATGAGTCCCCCTTTTCCAGCCTGGGAATCTCGACATAGACTTTGGGGCCTGGGGGCACACTCCTTCTGCTAATCTGCAGGAGAAATTGGACTCAAACCCTAAGAGGCGAAGTGAGACAGAATTCAGCTATACTGCTACATAAGGAAAAGATCCCCTAGAGCTAGAGAAGATAGTAAAAGGGATGTTCTACCTATACCGAGAACTAGGGGTGAAGTTGTGTCCGGTACCTGTGGAAAAGATGACAAACCATTGGGCTTTATCCTCTAAACCTGTCTGTAAATACTGTCATTCACCAAGTTTGGTTGTTTTTATGAACCTCGTGTCTCCTGGATTGATTGCTGCCCTGGTTCCACAAGAGGGATTACTGGAGTCAGAAGAAGCCTGCGGCCCTGAAGTAAGTGTGATGCACCTCACACACAGCAGCACACTGGGACTGGGACACAAGTTGTCTGTAGGATGCCAAAGCGAGTGCGAATAGAAGCTCGCTCACCACTAACTCGCTTGGGCATCTTACAATTGGTGCAGCCAACAGCATGAAGAAAGTGGGGAAGATATGGCTCATGGCGCAGATGGAAGAGCGCTGGAATACATGCAGCCCAAGATGGTGGCATGAATTCTAAGGTGGCAACAGCGGCAGTTAAGTGAAGAAGAAACGCCAAAACAAATGGGAACAAAAGCTCACCCACAACTACCTCGCTTGAGCATCTTACAGATAATGTGATATGTACCGTAACTGACATATGATCCCAATTATAATAGCATATAAACCAGCCTTTAGACAGATTTAAATTAACCCCTTCATGACCCAGCCTATTTTGGCCTTAATGACCTTGCCGTTTTTTGCAATTCTGACCAGTGTCCCTTTATGAGGTAATAACTCGGGAACGCTTCAACGGATCCTAGCGATTCTGAGATTGTTTTTTCATGACATATTGGGCTTCATGTTAGTGGTAAATTTAGGTCGATAATTTCTGCGTTTATTTGTGAAAAAAATGGAAATCTGGCGAAAATTTTGAAAATTTTGCAATTTTCACATTTTGAATTTTTATTCTGTTAAACCAGAGAGTTATGTGACACAAAATAGTTAATAAATAACATTTACCACATGTTTACTTTACATCAGCACAATTTTGGAAACAACATTTTTTTTTGCTAGGAAGTTATAAGGGTTAAAATTTGACCAGTGATTTCTCATTTTTACAACAAAATTTACAAAACCATTTTTTTAGGGACCACCTCACATTTGAAGTCAATTTGAAGGTTCTATATGGCTGAAAATACCCAAAAGTGACACCATTCTAAAAACTGCACCCCTCAAGGTGCTCAAAACCACATTCAAGAAGTTTATTAACCCTTCAGGTGTTTCACAGCAGCAGAAGCAACATGGAAGGAAAAAATGAACATTTAACTTTTTAGTCACAAAAATGATCTTTTAGCAACAATTTTTTTATTTTCCCAAGGGTAAAAGGAGAAACTGGACCACGAACGTTGTTGTCCAATTTGTCCTGAGTACGCTGATACCTCATATGTGGGGGTAAACCACTGTTTGGGCGCACGGCAGAACTCGGAAGGGAAGGAGCGCCATTTGACTTTTTGAATGAAAAATTGGCTCCAATCTTTAGCGGACACCATGTCGCGTTTGGAGAGCCCCCGTGTGCCTAAACATTGGAGCTCCACCACAAGTGACCCCATTTTGGAAACTAGACCCCCCAAGGAACTTATCTAGATGCATAGTGAGCACTTTAAACCCCCAGGTGCTTCACAAATTGATCCGTAAAAATGAAAAAGTACTTTTTTTTCACAAAAAAAATATTTTAGCCTCAATTTTTTAATTTTCACATGGGCAACAGGATAAAATGGATCCTAAAATTTGTTGGTCAATTTCTCCTGAGTACACTGATACCTCACATGTGGGGGTAAACCACTGTTTGGGCACATGGTAAGTCTCGGAAGGGAAGGAGCGCCATTTGACTTTTTGAATGAAAAATTATCTCCATCGTTAGCGGACACCATGTCGCGTTTGGAGAGCCCCTGTGTGACTAAACATTGGAGCTTCCCCACAAGTGACCCCATTTTGGAAAGGAGACCCCCCAAGGAACTTATCTAGATGCATAGTGAGCACTTTAAACCCTCAGGTCCTTCACAAATTGATCCGTAAAAATGAAAAAGTACTTTTTTTTCACAAAAAAATTCTTTTAGCCTCAATTTTTTAATTTTCACATGGGCAACAGGATAAAATGGATCCTAAAATTTGTTGGACAATTTCTCCTGAGTACACCGATACCTCATATGTGGGGGTAAACCACTGTTTGGGCGCATGGCAAGGCTCGGAAGGGAAGGCGCGCCATTTGACTTTTTGAATGGAAAAGTAGCTCCAATCGTTAGCGGACACCATGTCGCGTTTGGAGAGCCCCTGTGTGCCTAAACATTGGAGCTCCCCCACAAGTGACCCCATTTTGGAAACTAGACCCCCCAAGGAACTTATCTAGATGCATAGTGAGCACTTTAAACCAACAAGTGCTTCACAGAAGTTTATAACGCAGAGCCGTGAAAATAAAAAATAATTTTTCTTTCCTCAAAAATGATTTTTAGCCCAGAATTTTTTATTTTCCCAAGGGTAACAGGAGAAATTGGACCCCAAATGTTGTTGTCCAGTTTGTCCTGAGTACGATGATACCCCATATGTGGGGGTAAACCACTGTTTGGGTGCATGGCAGGGCTTGGAAGGGAAGGCACGCCATTTGGCTTTTTGAATGGAAAATTAGCTCCAATCATTAGCGGACACCATGTCGCGTTTGGAGAGCCCCTGTGTGCCTAAACATTGGAGCTTCCCCATAAGTGACCCCATTTTGGAAACTAGACCTCCCAAGGAACTAATCTAGATGTGTGGTGAGCACTTTGAACCCCCAAGTGCTTCACAGAAGTTTATAACGCAGAGCCATGAAAATAAAAAATATTTTTTCTTTTCTCAAAAAATTT
The DNA here is from genome assembly GCF_051348905.1 of Ranitomeya variabilis. Classification (NCBI taxonomy): domain Eukaryota; kingdom Metazoa; phylum Chordata; class Amphibia; order Anura; family Dendrobatidae; genus Ranitomeya; species Ranitomeya variabilis. Next base: position 378,617,257 of record NC_135234.1, read on the forward strand.
TTTTTAGCCCTGAATTTTTTATTTTCCCAAGGGTAACAGGGGAAATTTGACCCCAATAGTTGTTGTCCAGTTTCTCCTGAGTACGCTGATACCCCATATGTGGGGGTAAACCACTGTTTGGGCACTTGCCGGAGCTCGGAAGTGAAGTAGTGACGTTTTGAAATGCAGACTTTGATGGAATGCTCTGCGGGCATCACGTTGCGTTTGCAGAGCCCCTGATGTGCCTAAACAGTAGAAACTCCCCACAAGTGACCCCATTTTGGAAACTAAACCCCCAAGGGAACTTATCTAGATGTGTGGTGAGCACTTTGAACCCCCAAGTGCTTCACAGAAGTTTATAACGCAGAGCCGTGAAAATAAAAAATCATTTTTCTTTCCTCAAAAATAATTTTTTAGCCCGCAATTTTTTATTTTCCCAAGGGTTACAGGAGAAATTGGACCCCAAAAGTTGTTGATCAGTTTCTCCTGAGTACGCTGGTACCCCATATGTGGGGGTAAAGCACTGTTTGGGCACACGTCGGGGCTCGGAAGGGAGAGAGCACCATTTTACTTTTTCAACGCAAGATTGGCTGGAATCAATGGTGGCGCCGTGTCGCGTTTGGAGACCCCCTGATGTGCCTAAAAAGTGGAAACCCCTCAATTCTAACTCCAACACTAACCCCAACACACCCCTAACTCTAATCCCAACCCTAACCACAACCCTAACCCCAACACACCCCTAACCCTAGTCTTACCCCTAATTCCAACCCTAAGGCTATGTGCTCACGTTGCGGATTTGTGTGGATTTTTCCGCAGTTTTTGAAAAATCTGCAGGTAAAACGCACTGCGCTTTACCTGCGGATTTACCGCGGATTTCCAGTGTTTTTTGTGTGGATTTCACTTGCGGATTCCTATTATGGAGCAGGTGTAAAACGCTGCGGAATTGCACAAAGAATTGACATGCTGCGGAAAATACAACGCAGCGTTTCCGCGCTGTATTTTCTGCACCATGGGCACAGCGGATTTGGTTTTCCATAGGTTTACGTGGTACTGTAAACGTGATGGAAAACTGATACGAATCCGCAGCGACCAATCCGCTGCGGATCCGCAGCCAAATCCGCACCGTGTGCACATAGCCTAATTCTAACCCTAATTCTAACCCTAATTCTAGCCCTAAGTGCAACCCTAGCCCTAAGTGCAACCCTAAGTGCAACCCTAGCCCTAAGTGCAACCCTAAGTGCAACCCTAAGTGCAACCCTAGCCCTAAGTGCAACCCTAAGTGCAACCCTAAGTGTAACCCTAAGTGCAACCCTAGCCCTAAGTGCAACCCTAAGTGCAACCCTAAGTGCAACCCTAAGTGCAACCCTAGCCCTAAGTGCAACCCTAAGTGCAACCCTAAGTGCAACCCTAGCCCTAAGTGCAACCCTAAGTGCAACCCTAGCCCTAAGTGCAACCCTAAGTGCAACCCTAAGTGCAACCCTAAGTGTAACCCTAAGTGCAACCCTAGCCCTAAGTGCAACCCTAAGTGCAACCCTAAGTGCAACCCTAAGTGCAACCCTAGCCCTAAGTGCAACCCTAAGTGCAACCCTAGCCCTAAGTGCAACCCTAAGTGCAACCCTAAGTGCAACCCTAGCCCTAAGTGCAACCCTAAGTGCAACCCTAGCCCTAAGTGCAACCCTAAGTGCAACCCTAAGTGCAACCCTAAGTGTAACCCTAAGTGCAACCCTAGCCCTAAGTGCAACCCTAAGTGCAACCCTAAGTGCAACCCTAAGTGCAACCCTAGCCCTAAGTGCAACCCTAAGTGCAACCCTAAGTGCAACCCTAAGTGCAACCCTAGCCCTAAGTGCAACCCTAAGTGCAACCCTAGCCCTAAGTGCAACCCTAAGTGCAACCCTAAGTGCAACCCTAAGTGTAACCCTAAGTGCAACCCTAGCCCTAAGTGCAACCCTAAGTGCAACCCTAAGTGCAACCCTAAGTGCAACCCTAAGTGCAACCCTAGCCCTAAGTGCAACCCTAAGTGCAACCCTAAGTGCAACCCTAAGTGCAACCCTAGCCCTAAGTGCAACCCTAAGTGCAACCCTAAGTGCAACCCTAGCCCTAAGTGCAACCCTAAGTGCAACCCTAGCCCTAAGTGCAACCCTAAGTGCAACCCTAAGTGCAACCCTACCCCTAACCCTACCCCTAACCCTACCCCTAACCCTACCCCTAACCCTAACCCTAATGGAAAAACAAAAATAATTATATTTTCTGTATTTTATTATTATCCCTACCTATGGGGGTGATAAAGGGGGTGATTTATTCACTATTTTTTTTATTTTGATCGCTGTGATAGAACTTATCACAGCGACCAAAATGTGCAGGAACGAATCTGCCGGCTTGCAGATTCGGCGGGCGTACTGCGCATGCGCCCGCCATTTTCCAAGATGGCGGCGCCCATGAAGCAGACGGCCGGACACCGGGAGGGACATCGGAGCTAGGTAAGTATGGGGGGGTGGGACCGGAACACGGGGGGGGATCGGAGGACCTGGGGAGCGGACAGGAGGAACGGGGGAGCCGACAGGAGGGAGGAGGGGAGCGGAACGGAGATCGGGGCAAAAAGGACGACTGGGGGGGCGATCGGTGGGCTGGGGTGGGGGCAGATCGGGGTCTCCAGCCATGGCAGATGCTATTGCAGCATCGGCCATGGCTGGATTGTAATATTTCACCATTTTCATAGGTGAAATATTACAAATCGCTCTGATTGGCAGTTTCACTTTCAACAGCCAATCAGAGCGATCGTAGCCACGGGGGGGTGAAGCCACCCCCCCTGGGCTGAAGTACCACTCCCCCTCTCCCTGCAGATCGGGTAAAATAGGAGTTAACCCCTTCACCCGATCTGCAGGGACGCGATCATTCTGTGACACAGCATATGCGTCACAGGTCGGGAAGGCACCGACTTTCATGACGCATACGCTGTGTCACAGGTCGGGAAGGGGTTAATTAAGCTTTTATTATTTTAATAATTACATTTTGAACAGTTAATAATTTTTTGTCTTTTGTCTATGCAAACTACATACTGTAATTCTTGATGCATCTGCAGCACCCCAGAGTCCTGGTCGTTGCAGTACTGTGGCTCCGCCGCTAAGGGGGGCTATGGTACGTCTGATGGCATTGAAGGAGTTCATCTGACCAGGTATCACATACACCAATACATTTCACAGTCGGGCCTCCAGGGGGAGCTAAGGGTGCTATTTATTAGGCCACTCCTCACCGTGTGGGTAAACTGGGGGTCAGGCAGGAAGTTAGTCAGAAAGCTGACTGGGTTGGAACCAGGCAACACCTTGTGGCAGAGGGTGTTGTGGGGAAGATTCGGTAGGGTCCCTGTCAGGTTTGGGACCCTGACAGAGGCCTGGCAAGAAGAAAGAACGTCACGGGACCGTGCCTGCTCAGCATAGCGGCGGTGCCCTAAGAAAGGATCAGAAGCGAGATATATTGTGCTGAGTGAGAAACGAGATCAAAGCAAGAAGGAGATTACCAGTAGGAGTCGTGCTGTAAGACCGAGGCAACATCCTACTGAGGCGCACAACCGGCGGCCGGAACGCCGAGGAAGTATTCATATATCTAGCTCCAAGCAATACTTCAAACCAACGGCAGGACAGTCAGTCACAGGCGGGCTGTCTCACTTAAATCACCTATGCAGACTTGGGGGGCAACCTGTGGAGAGGGGCGACTCTAGGGTCCCGGAAGAGCTCCGAGCCTACCCGTCATACGGGTGCGTCCCAACCATAACACCGGGAGGGACGGAAGATTAGCAGAACATCATCTAATCGAGTTGTTGTGTCCCGTAAGCACAGCAGGGGAGGACCACAACACATAGCGCTAGCAGGAAGGCACAGATTTCCACCTGCAAGGAGAACTCTGGATGTGCCATCGGACCGGCCGGACTTGCGCAGCCTGGTGAACCGTATTCCGGACTGAGGACCCAGAGACCTTCAGTAAAGAGGTAAAGAGACTGCAACCTGGTGTCCTCGTTATTTACTGCACCGCACCACCACCACTATCCATCACATCATTTACTGTACGCCCCTCAGCAGGGTCACGGACCGGGCCTAGCCACCGTGACAACCCCAGAGCAGAGACTCAGAGGCCCGGTACCGGGTACCCCTCGGCCCTGCGGCAGTGGGGGCGCTACAACTTGGCGTCACGAACAGGATCTACTTAAGCCTGAGGAATCGGGTCATGTGTGCCTTGGAACTGTGATTTATTGTGCTTGGACTGTACTTTATTGCAAAGACTGTGCTGTGCCACTTGCCGCCAAAATACGCCGCCATTACAGCGCTGAGGAGAGCGCAGGAGAAGAAGAGGGGCGTGGAGTAGGCGCGGACAAGCTGGAGTGCGCGAACGACAATGGCCGCCCAGTCTAAATATTTCTGCACCGTGAGGACGTGTCCGTCAGCAGCAGAGATCCGCCTCCTGATCCTCAACGGAGGGCGGAGACCGAGAAGACGACACCGCCCACGAAGGAGAGAGCGGGAAAAGGACCAGGAAGTGGCCCACGTGGAGGACGCCATGGCCAGCAGCTCCGAACCCGAAAGTGGGGTTGAAGCGGAAGTCTCCCCCAACTACCCGGATGAGCGCAACAGCCAGTTCTCCGCGGACAGCACCGAACTCCTGCAGGTCGAGATGGAGAGCTTGCTCGACCAGCTCCTTCAGCTGAACGTGAAGGCCCAGGCTCCGCACCAGGCGGCGCCGGACAGCAGTTTTCCAGCATCGGATCTTATACTGCTGCCGAGGTCCTCGCCGACACCGCCAGAGGGACCCGCCGCGGAGGAAGAGCCTGCATCGGTTGGTGAGTCCGCCGACCCCGTCCCGCCGGCCGAGGGCCTGCTAGTAGGCCCCGTTGCGGCACCCCCTCTCCCTGGAACCCATAGACTTCAGCGCCTGTTGCCATGGGAGGATCCCACGGGTATGGAACACCGCCTGGAAGCCCCGCTTAGACCCACTGCTCTGCTGTGTGAAGTCCGCGCAGAGAGCACAGTGTGCCGCTGGGTGAACCCAGGATCTAACCTCATGGGGTTCCCCGGGGTGAAGACCCAAGAGGGGGAGATGGTACAGGCCCTAAGCTGGGAGGAATACCAGGTTCAGCTAGAGCAGCAGTGGGGGAAGCAACGGAAAGAATACCAGGCCGGGCTAGAGGCCTACCACCAGAAAGATTTGGCGGTCAAGGATCGGGCCCGCAAGGACCCCACCGCTCACCAGGCCCCGCGCAGGCAGGGCGTTATCACCACCTTCAAGCTCCGCGGAGGCTGGGGCTTCATTAAAGAGCCGGGCCTGTATGCAGAAGTGTTTGTTAACCGGAGGGATGTCGAGTCTCACTTGAGGGAGGGTCACCCGGACCGGGACCTCTACCCAGGGGATGAAGTGACCTACACCCGGCACTTTGGAGAGAAGGGGTGGTTCGCTTTAAATGTCTGCAAGCGGAAGTCGATGGAACCCCCGACTAAGGTGCCAGAGAAGCTGGCCCCCATGGCCAAGGTGCCCCCTTGTGGTCGGCCTACGATCACCACTGAGACCACCGTGGTCACCCCAACATGCACCATTGTAAAGACCACGACTCGCAGCATTGTGACCTCCACCGCTGTCGTGGCCAAGGAAGCACCTCCTCGGGTGACCGGTGTTCCTGCTGCCCCAGAATTGAAGACTGTGAGTACACAGACCCCCAGATTGGACAACAGATCCCCTTATGCAGTACCGGGCGGCTCGCAATACCCAAAGGGGTTGCCGCTGCCGGTGCTGCCTCCTGAATGGTTCAAATAAATGTCTTAATTTTCTGAACATGTAAATAGTTCTTCAAACTGTTTGTTTTCTGCTATGTTGCTGCTAAAACCTGTCCAGGGTTAACTCTTAAAGGGATCCCTTTGTTGACCCGGGATCCCTATTGCTCTTTGTTTGTTTTTCTACTTTTTGCTCCGTTACTAAGAAACTGCTGAATCATGAACAATGCATGATACAAACTCCTTGTACATAGTTGCACCTTCTTAAAGGTGCTCTCTACTGGTTTTATATAAAAGACGGACTCTTTGTGAAGATACGGTTATTGGAACTTGTACCGGAGTCCTTACGGTGTACGGACTGGTAGCTGAAGAAGCTGCGCCACCTCATAAAGACTTGGTCCCCTCTTAAAGGGGATGTTTACCTGTGCACTTATGAGTAGTACTGTCTTAAAACTGTAAAGTGATAATGATGTCTTGAAGGAAAGTAATAATGCTGATATGTAAACGTTAAATGTAACTAACTAGTTAATTGTGAGAAATGGTTGATAATGTTGATGAAAGGATGAGGACAGGGAGTGAACCCGGACGGGGTTAGTTGGTGAGTCCTCTTAGGAGCCATACAGAGAAGGCTCAGTAGTTTTGAACTGAAGGAAAAATGTTATGTTCTATACTGTGTATAGTGGTGGAAGGGCAGTAGGCCCGGACTGAATAGGGCGGTCCTGCATAGAAAGGAGAGGCAGTAGGTCTGGAGCCGTTAGGACAGGCGGTCCTGCAGAAATAAAGTAGGAGAATGTAGCACAGTTGCTTAAACCTTATAATGTGTTATAAGAAGGTCTTTAGTGGATTTAGAGTGTACATCCTTAAAGGCAATGTTAATTTATTGTTCAAAAATTTGCACTAAGTAGAATACCCGGTTGGGTAAGAAAAGTTATTTATAGTAAAGTTAATTAAAGGTATTTAACCATGTTTGTAACGTTCAAGTGTTCTCACCTCCCATAAAGGGAAGCTCTGTTCAAGTATGCTTATTGTTATTGCACTCACAAAAATTGTATGTCTTTTTGCTGACATGTATTCTTGTTTTCTTCCCAGTCCCGGAGTACTGGATTTAACCGGGGGGGAGTGCAGCGCCCCAGAGTCCTGGTCGTTGCAGTACTGTGGCTCCGCTGCTAAGGGGGGCTATGGTACGTCTGATGGCATTGAAGGAGTTCATCTGACCAGGTATCACATACACCAATACATTTCACAGTCGGGCCTCCAGGGGGAGCTAAGGGTGCTATTTATTAGGCCACTCCTCACCGTGTGGGTAAACTGGGGGTCAGGCAGGAAGTTAGTCAGAAAGCTGACTGGGTTGGAACCAGGCAACACCTTGTGGCAGAGGGTGTTGTGGGGAAGATTCGGTAGGGTCCCTGTCAGGTTTGGGACCCTGACAGAGGCCTGGCAAGAAGAAAGAACGTCACGGGACCGTGCCTGCTCAGCATAGCGGCGGTGCCCTAAGAAAGGATCAGAAGCGAGATATATTGTGCTGAGTGAGAAACGAGATCAAAGCAAGAAGGAGAAATACCAGTAGGAGTCGTGCTGTAAGACCGAGGCAACATCCTACTGAGGCGCACAACCGGCGGCCGGAACGCCGAGGAAGTATTCATATATCTAGCTCCAAGCAATACTTCAAACCAACGGCAGGACAGTCAGTCACAGGCGGGCTGTCTCACTTAAATCACCTATGCAGACTTGGGGGGCAACCTGTGGAGAGGGGCGACTCTAGGGTCCCGGAAGAGCTCCGAGCCTACCCGTCATACGGGTGGGTCCCAACCATAACACCGGGAGGGACGGAAGATTAGCAGAACATCATCTAATCGAGTTGTTGTGAGGGAACACGAGAAACAGACACAACAGTTGTGGGGACTATCCCGTAAGCACAGCAGGGGAGGACCACAACACATAGCGCTAGCAGGAAGGCACAGATTTCCACCTGCAAGGAGAACTCTGGATGTGCCATCGGACCGGCCGGACTTGCGCAGCCTGGTGAACCGTATTCCGGACTGAGGACCCAGAGACCTTCAGTAAAGAGGTAAAGAGACTGCAACCTGGTGTCCTCGTTATTTACTGCACCGCACCACCACCACTATCCACATCCATCACATCATTTACTGTACGCCCCTCAGCAGGGTCACGGACCGGGCCTAGCCACCGTGACAACCCCAGAGCAGAGACTCAGAGGCCCGGTACCAGGTACCCCTCGGTCCTGCGGTAGTGGGGGCGCTACACATCTTTCTGTAATTCATTGTTTTTTGTATTATTTTTAATAACACTTTCCTTAAAAAAAAAAAAAAAACAAGTCAGTCATACACTGTTTGGAAAACACTTATTCACTTTCTTACCCAGCTCACCATACACATGCACATTTAGCTCATCTGAGCATGCAGATTTTCTAAATAGGAAAAGTGGAGTACAGTAATATCCCCTTGAAACAAATGGATCAGGCATGTTGCAATCCAACAGCCCAACTTCTCCCAGGCAGATTCGTGTTCTAAGATTTTTCAGTATGCTAAAAATATTGTTAGTAAGATCCACAAATCATTGTGTGCAAATGATTGATGAGCCTACAATTGAATTATGTAGTTATCTGGTTTCTAATGAACAACAAAAATGCACAACATATACGGATAGCAATTCCTACTATAAGACATTTTTTGTCAGGCTGATCTTGCAGTTGCTCTTACAGCAGCATGAGCGTGACTGCATTAGCCCTACTTCTGCTTTAAATGTTGGGATCACCACCAGCAGTAATACATATACACATTCTAGCAGCCTGTTTACACTGTCTCTATTTGGGAGTCAATGTAAGTACTATAGGCTAGGAGGAGCTGAAGACATATGGTGGTCTGCAGGCGAATAGGACTTTGCAACACTTTATCTTTTGTTTTGCCTTTAAAGGGAACCTGTCACCCCGTTTTTTCCGTATGAGATAAAAATACTGTTAAATAGGGCCTGAGCTGTGCATTACAATAGTGTATTTTGTGGACCCCGATTCCCCACCTATGCTGCCCAAATACGTTACCAAAGTAGTCGTTTTCGCCTGTCGATCAGGCTGGTCTGGTCAGATGGGCGTGGTGTCTTCCCCCAAATCTTGCTTAGTTTTCCGTTGGTGGCGTAGTGGCCCGGTGGTCGGCACTCATAGCAAGTGAGTGATTCTGCTACATACAGGCGATATGATCATCGCCTGTATGTAGCAGAGGTGATCAGTTTATGGTAGCTTCTAGTCTCCCATGGAAACTATTGAAGCATGCAAAAAGTAACAAAAAAAGTTTTTGAAAATATAAAAAAATAGAAAATATATACAAGTTCAAATCACCCCCTTTTGCCCCATTCATAATAAAACAATTAAAAATAGATAAATAAACATACACGTTTGGTATTGCTGCCTTCAGAATAGCTTAATCCTTCAATAAAAAAAGGATTATCCTGATTGCTAAACAGCATAGCAAGAAAAAAAGCCAAAATGCCAGAATTACATTTTTTGGTTGCCGCAACACTAAATTAAAATGCAATAACGGGCGATCAAAAGATAGTATCTGCACGAAAATGGCATAATTAAAAACATCAGCTCAGTGCGCAAGAAATAAGTCCTCAACCCGAGATCACGAAAAATGGAAACGCTATGGGTATCGGAAAATGACGCAATTTATTTTATTTTTTTTAAGAATGTTTTGAATTTTTTTTTACCACTTAGATAACAAAGAACCTAGACATGTTTGGTATCTATGAACTCGTAATGACCTGGAGAATCATACTGGCCGGTCAATTTTAGCATTTGGTGAACCTAGTAAAAAGCAAAACAAAAAGCAACTGTGGGAATGCAATTTTTTTTGCAATTTCACCGCACTTTGAAATTTTTTCCCATGTTCCAGTACATGATATGTTAAAACTAATGGTGTCGTTCAAAAGTACAACTTGTCCTCTGCAAAAAACAAACCCTCACATGGCCATGTTGACTAAAAAATAAAAAAGTTATGGCTCTGGGAAGAAGGGGAGCAAAAAATGAAAATGTAAAACCAAACCAAAAATACATCCGATTATTAAGGGGTTAATTAACAATTAAAAGGTATCATATTTACAATTATATTATTTTGCTTTCATGTATGTATATAGATATCTTCTATCATGGAACTAATTATGGAGCAAATCTTTACAGGCCATAAATGCTGCTATACAGATAAGTAGGCACATTATCACTCCTAACATTTGTGGTTCATTTTTCAGTATTTATGTTTTGACTGAAAATGTATCAGTTGTTTTGTATGTGGATACAAGAGAGATGAAATGATATAACTCGAGTATCTAGGTGCTCGGTTATGCTCGCACTCGGCGAGCATTAGCCGGTGCTCAATTTCAAACTCAGATCGAGCCCCACATGTTTGGCGGTTATTACACAGCCAACAAGCATGCGGGGATTGTCTGCGCATCACTGTAATGCCGTAGCCATTTTGGTGGTGTCATTACTGTTATTAACTGGCAGTGTGACATCATCAAGGGTTATTAAAGGATAGACGCCCCCAGGCTCGGGATATTGACGACATTGAATAGCTCTGTGATGGTTGTTATTGAAGGGAGAGAATGTGTGCTCTGGCGTGTGTGCACAGTTTAACGAATCTGAGTCCTGTAGTGTTATACTGATGCTGAAGCTGAACCATCATACTAACAGTCCTTCTAAGGATTAATCTCGAGATTTGCTGTTTGTAAAAGATGCTGTACATTCTGCCTTTAGCATAGGCAGGTAGAGAAAGTTGCAGGAGCAGGGAGAGTGGCTGAATACATTCTCTAGGCAGGGATTAGGGCTTTGCAGTCCGTTGCTAAATATATAGCTGTGGCAGTTGACCACATTCTTTTCTTTTTTTTGTGAAAAAATTTACTATATTGGGATATATAGAGTATTACATTCTTTGTGGTACATTCTGGTGTTATATAACACTCCAAAAAAGTGTTTAAACATTTTTCTTGATTCAATTACTCACCCGTAGAGTATTTCATGCTCTAGGGTAAATTTTTGTGGCATATAATACTCAAAAAAAGTTAATTTTTTTTTCCTGTATTCACTTTCTCATTTGTAAAGTATTCCGTAATCTGGGGTACATTTATTTGGCATGTAGCACTCTAAAAAAGCGTTCAAATTTTTTATGGATTTACTTACTCATCCGTAGAGTATTCTGTGCTCTGGGGTACATTTTTGTGGCATATAACACTAAAAAAAAACCTTGAAAAATTTTCTCTATTCCTTTACATATCCATAGAGTATTCCGTGCTCTGGGGTACATTTCTGTGGTATATAGCCCTCCAAAAAAGCATTCAAAACATTTTCAGTATTTCATTACTCATCCATAGAGTATTCCTTGCTCTGTGGTACATCACGATAGTATGTAAAACTAAAAAAAATCATTCAAAAAAGTATCTGGATTCAATTACTATTTCATAAAGTATAACTTGCATTCTGTTACTTTTCAGTGCCATATAACCTGTTATGATCCTTAGTGGTTGAGGATCACAAATTACTCCAGCTAAGTAACAAACATAGGACAAGCTCTAGGGAGGTGGCAAACTGGACTGACCGCAAATCTGAACCTATCCAAACACACTAGAAGTAGCCGGTGAACGTGCCTAAAAAATCCTAGATGTCTCGAGCCAGCCTGAGGAACTAACTACCCCTAGAGAGAAAGAAAAGACCTCTCTTGCCTCCAGAGAAATAATCCCCAAAGATATAGAAGCCCCCAACAGATAATAACGGTGAGGTAAGAGGAAGGCACATACACAGGGGTGAAAGCAGATTCAGCAAATGAGGCCCACTAATACTAGATAGCAGAAAATAGAAAAGGGAATCTATGCGGTCAGTAAAAAACCCTTACAAAATATCCACACTGAGATTTCAAGAACCCCCACACCAACTAACGGTGTGGGGGGAGAAACTCAGTCCCCTAGAGCAACCAGCAAGCGAGGAAATCACATTTTAGCGAGCTGGACTAAAAACATAATGAACACTGATAATCAAAAAATGATCAAACAAAAACTTAGCTTGTCTTGGAGAGACTGGGAGCAAGGTAGACACAAGGAATCTGAAGAGCACTGAATACATTGATAGCAGGCAAGGAACTGAGTCTCCAGGTGAGCTAAATAGGAAACCAACCAAGGATAACGAACCAGCTGATGCAGCCAACCTGCAGAAAGACAACACTACACAGTACCGCTTGTGACCACTAGAGGGAGCCCAAAAATAGAATTCACAACAGTACCCCCCCCCCCTTGAGGAGGGGTCACCGAACCCTCAACAAGACCCCCAGGGCGATCAGGATGAGCCGCGTGGAAGGCACGAACCAAATCAACCGCATGAACATCAGAGGCGACAACCCAGGAATTGTCCTCCTGACCATAGCCCTTCCACTTAACCAAATACTGAAGCCTCCGTCTAGAGATACGAGAATCCAAAATCTTCTCCACCACGTACTCCAATTCGCCCTCGACCAGCACCGGAGCAGGAGGCTCAACAGAAGGAACCACAGGTACCACATACCTCCGCAACAAAGACCTATGGAACACATTATGAATGGCAAATGATGCTGGGAGATCCAAACGAAAAGACACCGGGTTAAGGATTTCCAAGATCTTATAAGGACCGATGAAGCGAGGCTTGAATTTAGGAGAGGAGACCTTCATAGGAACATACCGAGAAGACAGCCACACCAAATCACCAACACGAAGTCGGGGACCCACACCGCGGCGGCGGTTGGCAAAGCGCTGAGCCTTCTCCTGTGACAACCTCAAATTGTCCACCACATGGTTCCAAATCTGCTGCAACCTATCCACCACAGAATCCACCCCAGGACAGTCAGAAGGCTCAACCTGACCCGAGGAAAAACGAGGATGGAAACCAGAATTGCAATAAAAAGGCGAAACCAAAGTAGCAGAACTAGCCCGATTATTAAGGGCAAACTCGGCCAATGGCAAAAAAGTCACCCAATCATCCTGATCAGCAGAAACAAAACATCTCAAATAAGTTTCCAACTTTCACAAGTCCTGATCGTGGATAACTCCGATGAAATTGGCATCAGATAGAATGGTCTTGGATGGGGCTCCAGGTACGGAATCCGCAGCATGGATTCGGGATAAAGCATCAGCCTTCCCATTACGAGAACCTGGACGGTACGAGATAACAAAGTTAAATTGATTTAAAAAGAAGTTCCAACGAGCCTGACGAGGAGAAAGACATCTAGCGGATCTAAGGAACTCTAAATTGCGATGGTCAGTTAGCACTATGATCTGTTGTGCAGCTCCTTGCAGATGATGCCTCCATTCTTTGAAAGCCGCAATAATAGCCAGCAATTCCTTGTCTCCCACGTCGTAATTCTTCTCTGCTGAGGTTAGTCTACGGGAAAAGAAAGCACAAGGATGTAGCAGACCCTTCTCTCCAGTTCTTTGGGAGAGAATAGCCCCCAAAGCATTATCAGAAGCATCCACCTCCACAATGAATGAAAGTGTTGGATCTGGGTGTATCAACAGCAGTGCTGATGTGAAACAGATCTTAAGCCGATCAAAAGCTTCTTGAGCCTGTGATGACCACTTAAAGGGCTTTTCCTTCTTTGTCAAGGAAGTAATGGGACGGACAATATCAGAAAAATTTCGAATGAAGCGTCTGTAGAAATTTGCAAAACCAATAAAACGTTGGACCTCCTTAACGTTCTTGGGTACCGGCCAGTCAAGGATAGCCTGAATCTTACCAGATTCCATGTTCAGCCCCTGGGGAGAGATGATATAACCTAAGAACTGTATCTCAGAACGATGGAACTCGCATTTCTCCGGCTTGATATACAGATGGTTCTCTTTCAGACGTCTTAAAACAGCTTTGACATGTTCTTCATGTTCCTGTAGAGAGTCAGAAAAGATTAGAATATCGTCCAAATAGATCACCACAAACTGGTCCAACAAATCTCTGAAAATGTCATTAGCAAGGTGTTGAAACGTTGCAGGGGCATTACAAAGCCCGAAGGGCATCACGAGATATTCAAAGTGTCCATACCGGCATCGGAATGCTGTCTTCCACTCATCCCCTGGACGAATACGCACCAAATTATAAGCCCCACGAAGATCCAGTTTAGAGAACACCTTAGCATGGCGGACTCTTTCCAGTAATTCGGGAATCAGAGGCAAAGGGTAACGGTTTCGTACGGTTACCTTATTGAGTTCCCAATAGTCAACACAGGGTCTCAGGGTCCCATCCTTCTTCTTTACAAAAAATATAGGTGCCCCTGCTGGTGAGGAAGAAGGACGTATGAAGCCTTTGGCCAGATTTTCATCAATATACTCCTTTAAGGCTTGAAGCTCAGGTGCCGCCAAAGGGTATACGTTATGTAAGAGTCATGTCTGTCTGGTAGTCGGGGGCAGGTATATCTCGCCCAGGTATTTGTCCTATGTGAATTAGGCCGCTCAGTATCTTCGGGATACCGAGGGGTTAATAAGTGCAGGAATAAAGGCTGACCAGCTGGAGGTTTCAGGTGTCAGCCTGGGGCACACAGAATGCCTGTCTGTGTGAGACAAACGTGAGTGAGAGCTGTGCTCATGATCTGTGTAATGTTAGCTGGGAGGGAGAAGCCCCCCCAGTTGTTAGATAGCAACGTATTTGTTTAGTTAGCGCCGGACAGGCTAGGATTTATTTTTATGTTTTGTTTTCTGTATTTGCTTTCACTTTAATAAACCTACTTGGAAACCTGCTGTCGCCTCAGAGTTCAATGCACAAACCACTTGACCTTTGACCCCAGCAAAGGCGATCCCGGAGTGTTTTGTCACATTGTGGTGGAGAATTGCGGGCAACACGTGGCACAGGCGACAGTATGGAAGACGTGGTGAAAGCCCTAGTGCAGGCCACTGCCACACAGCATGAAGCTAATCACTTGATGGCCGCACAGCTGAAGGAGTTAGTGGACATGACGGCTGCAGACCGCCACCTTCTCCAACAGGTGGCGCAGCGCCTGGTGAGCATGCCTGAGGTAGACCCGGAAGCAGAGTCCAGAAGGATCCATGTGAGTCGGTACTGGCAAAAGTTGACTGCAGAAGATGACGTCGAAGCATACCTGACAACGTTTGAGCGGACGGCGTTGAGGGAGAAGTGGCCGAAGGCACGATGGGCCGATTTGATTGCTCCGTTTCTCTCCGGCGAGGCCCAAAAAGCTTACCATGACTTGGACCCGGAAGTCGCTCAGGACTTTGAGAAGCTGAGAGTTGAGATCCTGGCCCGGCTAGGTGTAACGACGGCTGTCCGTGCACAGAGGGTACATCAGTGGACATACCAGCCAGATAAACCGCCGCGGTCTCAGATGTTCAACCTGATTTATTTGACAAAGAAATGGCTGCAACCCGAGGTACTGACAACCCCAGAAATAATCCAGCGGGTTGTCCTGGATAAGTATCTGAGAGTGCTACCTCCAGCGCTGAAAAGGTGGGTAAGCCAAGGAAATCCCACGACAGCGGATCAACTTGTGGAGTTGGTCGAGCGTTATTCCGTGGCAGAAGGACTTCCCGACGAAACCGCTAGCACCCGGTCTGTGCCTTCTCCTCGTGGAACCGGTAAGACTGTTCCAGTGACTATGGGTGAAGGAAAATCGCAAAAAACTGTGGGGGAGGAACCCGGGACTGCTCGCACTCCGAGACCGAGAGTATGGGACGGTGGTCTCAGTAGGGGGCCTGTTAGGTGTTTCCGCTGCCGTGAGAAGGGCCATGTTTCTGCGAACTGTCCTGTTACCACTGAACCCATGCAGTGCGATGTTATAGACTCTAAGAAACGCATGTCTTTGGTTACACGGCTGGTGAATGTGAATGCGGGTCAAAGTGATATAGCAAAACACCTGTGTGAATTATCAGTTGATGGGAAAAGTGTTGTGGCGTTACTAGACTCTGGAAGCGTGGTGACTCTGGTGAAAGCTAGTCTGGTGGCACTTCCGTCTGGTTCGTCTGACAAATTTTCTGTAACGTGTGTGCATGGTGACACCTGCTCGTACCTAACAGCGGTCATATCGATTTCCACTCCCTATGGGTCTGTGCAACATAAAGTGGGACTCGTCCCCGCATTGTTACAGGATGTAATCCTGGGCAGGGATTTTCCCCATTTCTGGCAGTTGTGGGAGAATCAGTTGCTCCTTCACGGTAGCTGTGAATCTTTTCCCATGCCATCTGGAGGTCCCGAACTCTTAGAGGAAGTCCCACAGGAAGACGTTGCTGGGGAGGTTATTGAGTCTAACCTTCAGTACCCCTTCTCAGTTCTGGCGAGGGAAACTGAATAAACTGAGGAAACTCAGCGAGAGGCGGAGGCAGACAGCCATCCCGCACCCTGCCTACCAGATTTGGGAGTCCAGTTGGATGACTTCCACAGCGAACAAATGAAAGATCCTACCCTGACTCAGGCTAGGAAAAATGTAAAAATGATAGATAGCGTACCCGTAGAACCTGACACTAGGCTAGCGTACCCGTACATGGTTCTTGAAAATGATTTACTCTACCAGGTAGAAAAAAAAGGGGAAGACACTGTGCAGCAGTTAGTGGTACCCAAACCTTATCGGCGGAAGGTACTGGACCTGGTCCACAGACATATAATGGGGGGACATCTGGGGGTACAAAAAACCACAGAAAGAATATTGCATTGTTTTGTGTGGCCTGGAATACACAATGATGTGCGTAACTATTGTGAGCAAAAAGAAAAAAAAAAAAAGAGCATGAACCGCACATCCCAAAATCATACGTTGATCTAAAGCCGCTAGGCAAAAATTTAAATACTGAACATGAGGTTTTCAGTTTAACATTCTGATCAGACTGTATGAAGCCCACTGCCCCTTCACGGCAAACCTCGTAGTGGGTCCTAACGCCCTAACGGAGCGGAGCCGTGCGGCGACCACCGCCGCAGCGGCCATGCACCAGCAGGGCGGACGGCCTGTTGCCCCACAGCACCCATGCTGCGAGACTGAGTCCCCAAGACTCCAGACCGCGCCGCCCCACCAGCACAAAGCCACAGCAACAATGGCCGCCACACAGCACCAGCACCAAAATGAAGGGAGCATTTAAACTCACCTTCCTCCAGCTCTTCAGTGAGAGCCAAAATGGGCTAGACCCCTTACTATGCAGTCTCCTGCTAATTAAAATCACCTGAGCCAAATGGGAGGAGTGCTGGTCCAAAAAAAGAGACAAGTACATGCTATGTGCAAAAAGAAAAAAAAAAAAAGAGCATGAACCGCACATCCCAAAATCATACGTTGATCTAAAGCCGCTAGGCAAAAATTTAAATACTGAACATGAGGTTTTCAGTTTAACATTCTGATCAGACTGTATGAAGCCCACTGCCCCTTCACGGCAAACCTCGTAGTGGGTCCTAACGCCCTAACGGAGCGGAGCCGTGCGGCGACCACCGCCGCAGCGGCCATGCACCAGCAGGGCGGACGGCCTGTTGCCCCACAGCACCCATGCTGCGAGACTGAGTCCCCAAGACTCCAGACCGCGCCGCCCCACCAGCACAAAGCCACAGCAACAATGGCCGCCACACAGCACCAGCACCAAAATGAAGGGAGCATTTAAACTCACCTTCCTCCAGCTCTTCAGTGAGAGCCAAAATGGGCTAGACCCCTTACTTTGCAGTCTCCTGCTAATTAAAATCACCTGAGCCAAATGGGAGGAGTGCTGGTCCAAAAAAAGAGACAAGTACATGCTATGTGCAAAAAGAAAAAAAAAAAAAGAGCATGAACCGCACATCCCAAAATCATACGTTGATCTAAAGCCGCTAGGCAAAAATTTAAATACTGAACATGAGGTTTTCAGTTTAACATTCTGATCAGACTGTATGAAGCCCACTGCCCCTTCACGGCAAACCTCGTAGTGGGTCCTAACGCCCTAACGGAGCGGAGCCGTGCGGCGACCACCGCCGCAGCGGCCATGCACCAGCAGGGCGGACGGCCTGTTGCCCCACAGCACCCATGCTGCGAGACTGAGTCCCCAAGACTCCAGACCGCGCCGCCCCACCAGCACAAAGCCACAGCAACAATGGCCGCCACACAGCACCAGCACCAAAATGAAGGGAGCATTTAAACTCACCTTCCTCCAGCTCTTCAGTGAGAGCCAAAATGGGCTAGACCCCTTACTTTGCAGTCTCCTGCTAATTAAAATCACCTGAGCCAAATGGGAGGAGTGCTGGTCCAAAAAAAGAGACAAGTACATGCTATGTGCAAAAAGAAAAAAAAAAAAGAGCATGAACCGCACATCCCAAAATAATGCTGGTGCTGTGTGGCGGCCATTGTTGCTGTGGCTTTGTGCTGGTGGGGCGGCGCGGTCTGGAGTCTTGGGGACTCAGTCTCGCAGCATGGGTGCTGTGGGGCAACAGGCCGTCCGCCCTGCTGGTGCATGGCCGCTGCGGCGGTGGTCGCCGCACGGCTCCGCTCCGTTAGGGCGTTAGGACCCACTACGAGGTTTGCCGTGAAGGGGCAGTGGGCTTCATACAGTCTGATCAGAATGTTAAACTGAAAACCTCATGTTCAGTATTTAAATTTTTGCCTAGCGGCTTTAGATCAACGTATGATTTTGGGATGTGCGGTTCATGCTCTTTTTTTTTTTCTTTTTGCACATAGCATGTACTTGTCTCTTTTTTTGGACCAGCACTCCTCCCATTTGGCTCAGGTGATTTTAATTAGCAGGAGACTGCAAAGTAAGGGGTCTAGCCCAATTTGGCTCTCACTGAAGAGCTGGAGGAAGGTGAGTTTAAATGCTCCCTTCATTTTGGTGCTGGTGCTGTGTGGCGGCCATTGTTGCTGTGGCTTTGTGCTGGTGGGGCGGCGCGGTCTGGAGTCTTGGGGACTCAGTCTCGCAGCATGGGTGCTGTGGGGCAACAGGCCGTCCGCCCTGCTGGTGCATGGCCGCTGCGGCGGTGGTCGCCGCACGGCTCCGCTCCGTTAGGGCGTTAGGACCCACTACGAGGTTTGCCGTGAAGGGGCAGTGGGCTTCATACAGTCTGATCAGAATGTTAAACTGAAAACCTCATGTTCAGTATTTAAATTTTTGCCTAGCGGCTTTAGATCAACGTATGATTTTGGGATGTGCGGTTCATGCTCTTTTTTTTTCTTTTTGCACATAGCATGTACTTGTCTCTTTTTTTGGACCAGCACTCCTCCCATTTGGCTCAGGTGATTTTAATTAGCAGGAGACTGCAAAGTAAGGGGTCTAGCCCAATTTGGCTCTCACTGAAGAGCTGGAGGAAGGTGAGTTTAAATGCTCCCTTCATTTTGGTGCTGGTGCTGTGTGGCGGCCATTGTTGCTGTGGCTTTGTGCTGGTGGGGCGGCGCGGTCTGGAGTCTTGGGGACTCAGTCTCGCAGCATGGGTGCTGTGGGGCAACAGGCCGTCCGCCCTGCTGGTGCATGGCCGCTGCGGCGGTGGTCGCCGCACGGCTCCGCTCCGTTAGGGCGTTAGGACCCACTACGAGGTTTGCCGTGAAGGGGCAGTGGGCTTCATACAGTCTGATCAGAATGTTAAACTGAAAACCTCATGTTCAGTATTTAAATTTTTGCCTAGCGGCTTTAGATCAACGTATGATTTTGGGATGTGCGGTTCATGCTCTTTTTTTTTCTTTTTGCACATAGCATGTACTTGTCTCTTTTTTTGGACCAGCACTCCTCCCATTTGGCTCAGGTGATTTTAATTAGCAGGAGACTGCAAAGTAAGGGGTCTAGCCCAATTTGGCTCTCACTGAAGAGCTGGAGGAAGGTGAGTTTAAATGCTCCCTTCATTTTGGTGCTGGTGCTGTGTGGCGGCCATTGTTGCTGTGGCTTTGTGCTGGTGGGGCGGCGCGGTCTGGAGTCTTGGGGACTCAGTCTCGCAGCATGGGTGCTGTGGGGCAACAGGCCGTCCGCCCTGCTGGTGCATGGCCGCTGCGGCGGTGGTCGCCGCACGGCTCCGCTCCGTTAGGGCGTTAGGACCCACTACGAGGTTTGCCGTGAAGGGGCAGTGGGCTTCATACAGTCTGATCAGAATGTTAAACTGAAAACCTCATGTTCAGTATTTAAATTTTTGCCTAGCGGCTTTAGATCAACGTATGATTTTGGGATGTGCGGTTCATGCTCTTTTTTTTTTCTTTTTGCACATAGCATGTACTTGTCTCTTTTTTTGGACCAGCACTCCTCCCATTTGGCTCAGGTGATTTTAATTAGCAGGAGACTGCAAAGTAAGGGGTCTAGCCCAATTTGGCTCTCACTGAAGAGCTGGAGGAAGGTGAGTTTAAATGCTCCCTTCATTTTGGTGCTGGTGCTGTGTGGCGGCCATTGTTGCTGTGGCTTTGTGCTGGTGGGGCGGCGCGGTCTGGAGTCTTGGGGACTCAGTCTCGCAGCATGGGTGCTGTGGGGCAACAGGCCGTCCGCCCTGCTGGTGCATGGCCGCTGCGGCGGTGGTCGCCGCACGGCTCCGCTCCGTTAGGGCGTTAGGACCCACTACGAGGTTTGCCGTGAAGGGGCAGTGGGCTTCATACAGTCTGATCAGAATGTTAAACTGAAAACCTCATGTTCAGTATTTAAATTTTTGCCTAGCGGCTTTAGATCAACGTATGATTTTGGGATGTGCGGTTCATGCTCTTTTTTTTTCTTTTTGCACATAGCATGTACTTGTCTCTTTTTTTGGACCAGCACTCCTCCCATTTGGCTCAGGTGATTTTAATTAGCAGGAGACTGCAAAGTAAGGGGTCTAGCCCAATTTGGCTCTCACTGAAGAGCTGGAGGAAGGTGAGTTTAAATGCTCCCTTCATTTTGGTGCTGGTGCTGTGTGGCGGCCATTGTTGCTGTGGCTTTGTGCTGGTGGGGCGGCGCGGTCTGGAGTCTTGGGGACTCAGTCTCGCAGCATGGGTGCTGTGGGGCAACAGGCCGTCCGCCCTGCTGGTGCATGGCCGCTGCGGCGGTGGTCGCCGCACGGCTCCGCTCCGTTAGGGCGTTAGGACCCACTACGAGGTTTGCCGTGAAGGGGCAGTGGGCTTCATACAGTCTGATCAGAATGTTAAACTGAAAACCTCATGTTCAGTATTTAAATTTTTGCCTAGCGGCTTTAGATCAACGTATGATTTTGGGATGTGCGGTTCATGCTCTTTTTTTTTTCTTTTTGCACATAGCATGTACTTGTCTCTTTTTTTGGACCAGCACTCCTCCCATTTGGCTCAGGTGATTTTAATTAGCAGGAGACTGCAAAGTAAGGGGTCTAGCCCAATTTGGCTCTCACTGAAGAGCTGGAGGAAGGTGAGTTTAAATGCTCCCTTCATTTTGGTGCTGGTGCTGTGTGGCGGCCATTGTTGCTGTGGCTTTGTGCTGGTGGGGCGGCGCGGTCTGGAGTCTTGGGGACTCAGTCTCGCAGCATGGGTGCTGTGGGGCAACAGGCCGTCCGCCCTGCTGGTGCATGGCCGCTGCGGCGGTGGTCGCCGCACGGCTCCGCTCCGTTAGGGCGTTAGGACCCACTACGAGGTTTGCCGTGAAGGGGCAGTGGGCTTCATACAGTCTGATCAGAATGTTAAACTGAAAACCTCATGTTCAGTATTTAAATTTTTGCCTAGCGGCTTTAGATCAACGTATGATTTTGGGATGTGCGGTTCATGCTCTTTTTTTTTCTTTTTGCACATAGCATGTACTTGTCTCTTTTTTTGGACCAGCACTCCTCCCATTTGGCTCAGGTGATTTTAATTAGCAGGAGACTGCAAAGTAAGGGGTCTAGCCCAATTTGGCTCTCACTGAAGAGCTGGAGGAAGGTGAGTTTAAATGCTCCCTTCATTTTGGTGCTGGTGCTGTGTGGCGGCCATTGTTGCTGTGGCTTTGTGCTGGTGGGGCGGCGCGGTCTGGAGTCTTGGGGACTCAGTCTCGCAGCATGGGTGCTGTGGGGCAACAGGCCGTCCGCCCTGCTGGTGCATGGCCGCTGCGGCGGTGGTCGCCGCACGGCTCCGCTCCGTTAGGGCGTTAGGACCCACTACGAGGTTTGCCGTGAAGGGGCAGTGGGCTTCATACAGTCTGATCAGAATGTTAAACTGAAAACCTCATGTTCAGTATTTAAATTTTTGCCTAGCGGCTTTAGATCAACGTATGATTTTGGGATGTGCGGTTCATGCTCTTTTTTTTTCTTTTTGCACATAGCATGTACTTGTCTCTTTTTTTGGACCAGCACTCCTCCCATTTGGCTCAGGTGATTTTAATTAGCAGGAGACTGCAAAGTAAGGGGTCTAGCCCAATTTGGCTCTCACTGAAGAGCTGGAGGAAGGTGAGTTTAAATGCTCCCTTCATTTTGGTGCTGGTGCTGTGTGGCGGCCATTGTTGCTGTGGCTTTGTGCTGGTGGGGCGGCGCGGTCTGGAGTCTTGGGGACTCAGTCTCGCAGCATGGGTGCTGTGGGGCAACAGGCCGTCCGCCCTGCTGGTGCATGGCCGCTGCGGCGGTGGTCGCCGCACGGCTCCGCTCCGTTAGGGCGTTAGGACCCACTACGAGGTTTGCCGTGAAGGGGCAGTGGGCTTCATACAGTCTGATCAGAATGTTAAACTGAAAACCTCATGTTCAGTATTTAAATTTTTGCCTAGCGGCTTTAGATCAACGTATGATTTTGGGATGTGCGGTTCATGCTCTTTTTTTTTCTTTTTGCACATAGCATGTACTTGTCTCTTTTTTTGGACCAGCACTCCTCCCATTTGGCTCAGGTGATTTTAATTAGCAGGAGACTGCAAAGTAAGGGGTCTAGCCCAATTTGGCTCTCACTGAAGAGCTGGAGGAAGGTGAGTTTAAATGCTCCCTTCATTTTGGTGCTGGTGCTGTGTGGCGGCCATTGTTGCTGTGGCTTTGTGCTGGTGGGGCGGCGCGGTCTGGAGTCTTGGGGACTCAGTCTCGCAGCATGGGTGCTGTGGGGCAACAGGCCGTCCGCCCTGCTGGTGCATGGCCGCTGCGGCGGTGGTCGCCGCACGGCTCCGCTCCGTTAGGGCGTTAGGACCCACTACGAGGTTTGCCGTGAAGGGGCAGTGGGCTTCATACAGTCTGATCAGAATGTTAAACTGAAAACCTCATGTTCAGTATTTAAATTTTTGCCTAGCGGCTTTAGATCAACGTATGATTTTGGGATGTGCGGTTCATGCTCTTTTTTTTTTCTTTTTGCACATAGCATGTAACTATTGTGAGTCCTGTCCAGAGTGCCAAATCTCGGCACCTAAACCTCGGTACTGTAGCCCTTTGGTACCCCTCCCTATCATTGGGGTCCCTTTTGAGAGAATTGGGATGGATTTGGTTGGGCCCCTTCCCCGGTCCGCACGTGGGCACCAACATATCTCGTCATCATGGACTATGCCACTCGCTACCCGGAAGCCATCCCTTTGCGTAACACTGCTACCAAAACGATCGCCAAAGAATTGGTGCAAGTGTTTAGTCGGGTAGGAATTCCAAAACAGATACTCACCGACCAGGGGACTCCCTTTATGTCGAGGGTAATGAAGGAGCTCTGCAGACTCTTACAAATAAATCCGTTGCGTACATCTGTCTATCACCCTCAAACAGATGGGTTGGTTGAGCAGTTCAATAAAACCTTAAAACAGATGCTCCGGAAGGCAATAGACAAAGATGGGAAGAACTGGGATTACTTGTTACCCTATTTGCTGTTTGCCATTAGGGAAGTTCCCCAGTCTTCCACAGGGTTCTCGCCTTTCGAGCTATTATACGCCCGTCGTCCCCGTGGACTGTTGGACGTCGCAAAAGAAACCTGGGAAGGTCAAGTCACTCCCTTTAAAACGGTGATAGACCATGTAACGCAAATGCAGGACCGTATTGCTGCTGTCATGCCCATTGTTAGGGAACATATGTTACAGGCCCAGGGAGCCCAGAGGCTAAGTTATGATAGAGGCGCCAAGGTCCGTACGTTTGCACCCGGGGATAGGGTGTTGATCCTAATCCCTACGGTGGATAGTAAATTTCTGGCGAAATGGCAGGACCCCTTTGAGGTCATGGAACGAGTTGGAGAAGTGAACTATAAAGTGCACCAGCCTGGTAAGAGAAAACCAGAACAGATTTATCATGTGAATCTGATAAAACCCTGGAAAGACCGCGCTGCCCTAACAGCGGATCTGCCCCGTCCGGTTTGCTCACCTACCGTACCGGAGGTGCAGATTGCCGAGACTCTCTCTGAACGACAAAAATCTGAGGTTAAGCAGTTTTTGTTACAGAACCAACAGTTTTTCTCGGAAAAACCTGGCCAGACTAGGCTAGTGAAACATGAGATTGTCACAGAGCCTGGTGTCACAGTTCATGTGAAGCCATACCGGATTCCGGAAGCACGCCGTGAAGCCGTCTCCCGGGAGGTGAAGGCAATGTTGGATTTAGGAGTCATTGAAGAGTCGCACAGCGCCTGGTCCAGTCCAATCGTGTTGATACCTAAGCCGGATGGCTCTATACGGTTTTGCAATGACTTTAGGAAACTGAATGCGGTTTCTAAATTTGATGCCTACCCTATGCCCCGGGTCGATGAGTTGATCGATCGGCTGGGTAAAGCCCGATACATTACGACCCTGGATCTAACAAAGGGGTACTGGCAGATCCCGCTGGCCGAGGCGGCCAGAGAGAAGACGGCATTTGCTACACCGGAAGGGCTGTTCCAGTATATCTACATGCCGTTTGGACTTCACAGAGCCCCAGCAACGTTCCAGAGATTGATGGATCGAGTCTTGAGGCCCCACAGGCAGTACGCTTCTGCCTACCTAGACGACATCATAATTTACAGCGTGGACTGGGAAGCTCACCTCCGGAAGGTACAGGCGGTGATTGATGACCTGAGAGATGCAGGCTTAACGGCGAATCCCAAGAAATGTCACATCGGCCTTGAAGAAGCCCGATACTTGGGCTACGTGATTGGCAGAGGAGTGGTTAAACCCCAGATCGACAAAATACAGGCAATTCAGGGCTGGCCGCAACCAGTGAACAAGAAACAAGTTCAAGCTTTCCTGGGCATTGCCGGCTATTATCGCCGGTTCATACCCAACTTTGCGGCCATGGCTACCCCCTTGACGGATCTTACCAAAGGGAGGGATTCCGTCATGGTAAAATGGACCTCAGCGGCTGAAAAGGCCTTCCACAGTCTGAAACGGGCTTTGTGCTCTCAGCCCGTACTAGTGACTCCTGATTTCAGCAGCGAGTTTGTGGTGCAAACTGATGCTTCCGATACTGGTGTCGGAGCTGTACTTTCCCAGGTAAGGGACGGAGTCGAACACCCGGTCCTCTACCTCAGTCGGAAACTGAATGTACATGAGCAGAGGTATGCCGTGATTGAAAAAGAGTGCCTAGCCATCAAATGGGCTCTCGACTCCCTCAAATATTACCTGGCAGGTGGGAAGTTTAGGCTGGTCACGGACCATGCCCCTCTCAAGTGGATGCATCTCCACAAGGACCGTAATAGTCGGGTAACTCGGTGGTTCCTTGCCCTGCAGGCTTACTCTTTCACGGTGGAGCACCGCCCCGGGGTGCAGATGGGGAACGCTGATGCCCTGTCCCGAGTACACTGTTTCGAGAATATTCTTGCTCGACCTGAGTGGTCTGAGCAGGGGGGGAGGATATGTAAGAGTCATGTCGGTCTGGTAGTCGGGGGCAGGTATATCTCGCCCAGGTATTTGTCCTATGTGAATTAGGCCGCTCAGTATCTTCAGGATACCGAGGGGTTAATAAGTGCAGGAATAAAGGCTGACCAGCTGGAGGTTTCAGGTGTCAGCCTGGGGCACACAGAATGCCTGTCTGTGTGAGACAAACGTGAGTGAGAGCTGTGCTCATGATCTGTGTAATGTTAGCTGGGAGGGAGAAGCCCCCCCAGTTGTTAGATAGCAACGTATTTGTTTAGTTAGCGCCGGACAGGCTAGGATTTATTTTTATGTTTTGTTTTCTGTATTTGCTTTCACTTTAATAGACCTGACCTGAGGTCAGTCAACTTGGAAACCTGCTGTCGCCTCAGAGTTCAATGCACAAACCACGTGACCTTTGACCCCAGCAAAGGCGATCCCGGAGTGTTTTGTCACAGTTACCAAAAGGAATAGCTGCCCCAGGAAGCAGCTCAATGGGACAGTCATAATGCCTGTGTGGAGGAAGCTGATCTGCATTCTTCTTGTCACAGATGTCAGAGAACTCTTTATATGCTGGAGGTAAATAAAATACCTGTACATGTGGTTCCGTAGCCGTGGACTCAGGGACAGCTTCTGTTAACGCTGAGTTGCTCCTTGTTGGAAAGATAATCTCCTTGGTCTCAAGGTTGATAATTGGGTTCTGAGAATGCAACCAAGGAATGCCTAAAATCACAGGAAAATGAGGAGAAGAAATTAGCAAGAAAGAAAGTTGCTCCTGATGATTAGGCTCCAACAAAATTTCAAGGGGTACGGTCTCCTAAACCACAGGCCAAGAGATTAAAGGTAACCCATCCACTGTTTCCATGGTAATTGGAGAGGCTCTTTGCTGAATTTCAATACCATGTTCCTTGGCAAATGCGATATCCATAAAATTGCCACCTGCACCTGAGTCAATCATAGCTGCACTGGAAATCCACTGTCCTGAACACAGGATCTTAATAGGGAGAGAACAGTGAGAGTTCTTCTCCTTCAGCTCCTTGGGGGGTGAAGTCATAGAAAGTGAATGGAATACAGCGTTTAAAGGCAGGCTACATTCAGAGATGTCAGATTCATCATCACAGTTGTCATACTCCCCTACTGCTGCTAGCACCTTGTTAGGCCGTCTAGGACACTTATGACAATTGATCAAGAAGTGGTCAGACTGGCCGCAGTAGAAACATAGACTTTCATGAAGGCGATGCTCCCGGCGCTCATTGATCTCGCGCCTCTGAACGGAATCAATTTGCATGGGCACCTCCTCCACCTCCCGAGAGGTTTTACCTGCAGGCTCTTTGGAAGGAAGGGAAAAGTTAGAAATTCGGTTATATGCAGCAAATTTCTCCTGCCTACGCTCAGTAAGGCGAATGTCTATGCGCACACAATGCTGTATAAATGTCTCTAGCTCTTGTGGTGACTCAGAGCGAGCTAGTTCATCTTTTATAATACTAGACAGACCCCTTTTAAAAATAGGCAATGTGCATAACTGTCCCAATTGGTATCTACCACTAATCTCCTGAATTCAGTGGCATACTCAATAACAGAATGTTTAGCCTGGCGTAAAGACAACAAAGCAGATTCAGCGGTTGCACGGCAATTAGGGTCATCAAACATTAATGCCATAGCGGCCAAGAAATCATCCAAGTTATTTAACCGTGAGTCACGAGACTCAATCATCGGATTCGCCCAGGCGAGCGCTTGTGAGGTCAGTAGCATTATTACACACAATACTTTGGATCTATCAGTAGGAAAACGGTCAGCATGCACATCAAAATATAGCATACATTAATTCACAAAGCCACGAAATTTGTCGCGATCACCATTAAATCTGAATGGGGGCAACTTAGGTGGGCTAGCTGGTGGCGGTTGCCCAGAGGGTAAAGTCACTTGTGCAGCTATTTGCGTGCTTATGTCCTGAAAAGGCCGTCCATACTGGGACTCTATGCCAGCAAGTTTGTTTTCCTGAGCTGCCATGCGGTTGCTTAAGTCCTGCAAAGTTTGTCCAAACACTTGTTTATTGTGTTCAAAGCTTCCAAACTTCTTTTGCAGACCTTCCACATCTTTCTGCAGTGATCTAATTATGGAAAACACCTGCTCTAATCTGCTTTCTGCAGTCCTTGTTCCAGCAGTCTCCTTTTCTTTTATGGCTAGAGTATCCTGTAATAATTATAGGGGATAACTCAGGAGATTCTTTGCGTGGAACAAGACAACTACAGGACACAGTTTTATAAGTGGTAAAGTCTATATTATCACACGGTGATTCAAACAGGTGCAGAGAGAAACTCAAGTCCACAACACTTGGTGTAAATATTAAACGCAGCTTAGCAGTCTATAAGAAACTTCAGAGGAAAATGCAATCAAGCAGAAAGTCTATGAAGCACAGTTATTCTTGAGGATACTTGACAAGAATAAATCCTTGTCTTAGTCCAAAAACAGATTGATAAGCTTATAAGGCAGTTCAAATCATATCTTAGCTCAACCAGGGAGGCCTGGTTAATAGTCTCAGGTTCTTGCAGAGCAGAAACAGCTTACATGTCCAGCAAATGCAGATGGAAGTAAACACGAGCAGCAGATGAAGAAGGATTACTGGAACTGGTGTATGCAGCAGGAACTCAGAGCAGAGTAGCAGGATCACCACACAGGTTCACAGGAGCAGGTATATAGCCAGGGAGTAATCAGAGGTCAGTAGCTGGATGCAAGGCAGAATACTCTAGCAAAGACTGAAGGCTGGGGTGGAGTTTTATAGCAGGAAGACACAGTGCACATGAGACCAAAGACGCCATCTTGGAAAAGAGCAGTAATGCACAAAAGGTAAAAAATGTTCAGAGTCCTGACACCTATACTGTATGGAGCATTATATGGGGCCCATTATATATAGAGCAATATATGGGGCTCACCATATACTGGAGCACTATATGTAGCCCATTCTATATGGAGCATTATATGGGACCCACTATGTATGGAGCAACATATGGGGCTCCTTATACTGCATGGAGCAATATATTGGGCTCATTATTCTGTATGGAGCATTATATGAGGCTCATTATTCTGTATGAAGCAATATATGGGGCTCATTATACTGTATGGAGCATTATGTGGGGCTCATTATTCTGTATGGAGCACTATGTAGAGCCCATAAAACTGTATGGAGCAATATATGGGGCTCATTATTCTGTATTGAGTGCTATGTGGTTCCCATAATACTGTATGGAGGACTATATTGTCTGGTTTCTGAGCTATTGATATTACTCATGTATTGTAAGAAGTAAGTGAAATCTTTGGCATTATACCATACCTATATTCCTCTGCTGTATCTGTGCATTATGAATTGTGGTATGTGTTAAAGGGGCCCACTGAGATTCTTTCGCCCTGGGCCCACAAAAACCTGGAGCTGGCCCTGACCTGAGTCCATGATTGATGCCAGCACTGCCAGCGGGTGACACAACTGCCTCTTCCCCTGCGCTAGGTGCTTCCCAGTCCCCTGTCCATGACACTGGCACAGATGTCTCCTGCCATGTACAGTACAGACCAAAAGTTTGGACACCCCTTCTCATTTAAAGATTTTTCTGTATTTTCATGACTATGAAAATTGTAAATTGACAGTGAAGGCATCAAAACTATGAATTAACACATGTGGAATTATATACTTAACAAAAATTGTGAAACAACTGAAAATATTTCTTATATTCTAGGTTCTTCAAAGTAGCCACCTTTTGCTTTGATGACTGCTTTGCACACTCTTGGCATTCTCTTGATGAGCTTCAAGAGGTAGTCACCGGGAATGGTTTTCACTTCACAGGTGTGCCCTGTCAGATTTAATAAGTGGGATTTCTTGCCTTATAAATGGGGTTGGGACCATCAGTTGTGTTGAGCGGAAGTCTGGTGGATACACAGCTGATAGTCCTACTGAATAGACTCTTAGAATTCGTATTATGGCAATAAAAAAGCAGCTAAGTAAAGAAAAACGAGCGGCCATCATTACTTTAAGAAATGAAGGTCAGTCAGTCTGAAAAATTGGGAAAACTTTGAAAGTGTCCCCAAGTGCAGTGGCAAAAACCATCAAGCGCTACAAAGAAACTGGCTCACATGAGGACCGCCCTAGGAAAGGAAGACCAAGAGTTACCTCTGCTTCTGAGGATAAGTTTATCCGAGTCACCAGCCTCAAAAATCGCAGGTTAACAGCAGCTCAGATTAGAGACCAGGTCAATGCCACACAGAGTTCTAGCAGCAGACACATCTCTACAACTGTTAAGAGGAGACTTTGTGCAGTAGGTCTTCATGGTAAAATAGCTGCTAGGAAACCACTGCTAAGGACAACCAACAAGCAGAAGAGACTTGTTTGGGCTAAAGAACACAAGGATTGGACATTAGACCAGTGGAAATCTGTGCTTTGGTCTGTTGAGTCCAAATTTGAGATCTTTGGTTTTAACCACTGTGTCTTTGTGCTACGCAGAAAAGGTAAACGGATGGACTCTACATGCCTGGTTCCCACCGTGAAGCAGGGAGGAGGAGGTGTGATGGTGTGGGGGTGCTTTGCTGGTGACACTGTTGGGGATTTATTCAAAATTGAAGGCATACTGAACCAGCATGGCTGCCACAGCATCTTGCAGCGGCATGCTATTCCATCCGGTTTGCGTTTAGTTGGACCATCATTTATTTTTCAACAGGACAATGACCCCAAACACTCCTCCAGACTGTGTAAGGGCTATTTGACCAAGAAGGAGAGTGATGGGGTGCTATGCCAGATGACCTGGCCTCCACAGTCACCAGACCTGAACCCAATCGAGATGGTTTGGGGTGAGCTGGACTGCAGAGTGAAGGCAAAAGGGCCAACAAGTGCTAAGCATCTCTGGGAACTCCTTCAAGATTGTTGGAAGACCATTTCCGGTGACTAACTTTTGGTCTGTACTGTACCTGTCCTTGCTCATTCTGACACACCATCACCAGGCACTTCTAAATCCTTGTCCCAGCACAACGTTCAGCTGACCCTACACCAAACTTTGGAATGAAAGAAAAAGTTTCCAGCCATCCACCTACAGGCCCAAAGGCTAAACAGGCACATTTCCAGGGTGCTTGTTGACTCATAGAATTTCCACCAACTCATGGCGGCAGCCGTCCCTCGGTACTTGGTCCCCAATAACTTTTTCTCCCTGTGGGATGTCCCCACCTCGTACCAACACTTGTCAAGGAACATCACCCGTGCCCTTATCAACACGGTTGCTGGGATTGTCCACTTAACGAATGACACGTGGACAAGCACTTTGTGGCCAACAACACTACATTTCAATGGGCTCCTCAGGATAGGTGATAACTTGTTGATCATTTGGGTCTGACCATTGGAAACCGCACAGATCGGAAAAATTTGGAATTTTATCGCTGACAGGACACTTTTATCCCCATTTTAATATGGACCACTAGATGGAATGTCTGACCCCAGCTCCATTCTTTCACTTTGGGGCTTGCAGAAAAAAACACGAGCATTGCTCGCAGCCACTGAGGAAATGAATGGATCAGTTGTCAAGTCTCACATGCCACTAGAGTCTAATGGGGATAAAAGCTCCATATTCTGCAGGTCCCAGCAGTCAGACAACAAGCAATCAATAAGTTATCACTTATCCTGTGGAGAGATGATAAATTGTTTTCACCGGAGAACCCCTGTAATTGCAGCTTTTTCCAAGTATTTAATCACTAATGGAAATAAAGAATCTTCTCCTAATATCAGAGAAAACAATTGACTGCCATACACAACACAATCCACTATACCAAGAGCAATATTACCACATACACCACAACCATACCACATATTACAACCACATAGAAATCGAATAATACCACATACTGTACAAGGGAGAAATACCGCCACACCGTGATCAGTCAAGATATTGGCAGCCTATAGCAACCAAATAATTCCACATATAACTAGACTACATATTCCACCACATAGTGACTGAATAATACTACATATTGTACAAGGGAGAAATACTGCCACACTGTGACCAGACCACATATTACCAGCATATAGCGACCCAAAAATTCTGCATACATGAATAAAAACTCTACACCATGACCGCACCACATATTACAATACTGGTCATCAATAAAAACCACAATACTAACAACACTGTTATTATCAATGGCTACATTATACACAGGAGTTCTGTGTATGTATTATACAGTGTGTAGTGTAAAGGTAATACATTGACTCACCAGTGACATTATACACAGGAGCTCTGTATATAATGTCAATGTACAGGTAATACAGGGATCATCAGTTATAGTATACACAGGAGCTCAGTATATGTGTATAAGTAATATAGGGATCACCAGTGACATTATACTGTATATACTATATAGCGTAAGTGTACAGGTAATACACTGACTTACCAGTGACAATCTCTATTTGAAGTCCTTCATCTTCGCTTTTCTTCTTCATCTGGCAGAGACCACCATCACTTCTTCCAGCCAGCTCTCGTCTCTCCAGAAAATAACACACAGTTATCAATAGCTGATCGCTTTTAGAGTACTTTCCCCACTTATTCCCTGACTAATGTACTACAACCCAATGAACAAAAAGGCGACATAATGCTGCCATGCACAGTAACAGGGCCTCCCTTCTGTTCTCCCCATTGAAAACTGTATTCTAAAAATTACAGCAGCAGTAATGTTCCCTAATTGGCCCCTACAGCAATGATGTCCATCCAACACCAGCAATAAACTAATAATTTAGGTTCCTCATTTTGGCCTCCATACTGTAATTAAGTAAATCACAAGGGTGTGTAAATTCATAGGGAAAATTCTTTAAGATTATCATTACCATCCAAAGTTGACTATGAGATAGTGATCATCACAGAAAGTGTGAGCAGAACCGCTGAGATAATGACATAGAAACTGTTGCAGAGTAATGGAGGTGCTACGGAGGAAACTTCCAGCAGGCAGTTCGCAGATATCAGAGAATTGTTGCAAGACTATTAAAGCCATCTTTTCATCTTACATGAGAGGGGAACCGATCCACCTCGAAGGCCCACTGTATCTTCACTATTTGCAAAGAGGCATACCAAGCTACTTCCTTTCAGACCCCCAGTCACACTCCATTCCTTTCACATGGGCACAATCATGCGGTATGGAACAATACTCCCTGCTTAATATAAAATTGTGTTAAATTTGCAGCAGTGCAATGTAAGTTTGTAAAATGTTGCTGTAGCTTCAGAGCAACAAAGGAAGCATGAAAGAGGACATAACAATGGAGCGCCCCCAGACGCAGGGCCGCGGGGTACTCGGTACCGGGCCTCTCTGTCTCAGTCCTGGGGTTGTCACGGTGGCTAGACCCGGTCCGTGACCCTGCTAAGGGGCGTCCAATGAAAGATGTGATGATGGTGCATGGTGCAAGGTGCGATGAATAACGAGGACACAGGGTTGCAGTCTCTTTACCTCTTTACTGAAGGCTTCAGGATCCGCAATCCAGAGCACTGCTAACAGGGCTGGCTGAGACCGGCCGGTCCGAAGGCACATCCAGAGTTTCCTTTGCAGGTGGAAATCAGTGCTTACCTTCTAGCGCCTGTGTGTTGTAGTACCTCCCTGCTGAGCACCACGGGATAGTACTCACAACTGTTGTGTCTGTTTCTGATGTTCTTTCTCACAACTCGTATCTTTTCTGATCTTTCTCCGTCCCCCAGATGATTTGGCTAGGACGCACCCGTATGACGGGTAGGCCTGGAGTTATTCTGGGACCCTAGAGACGCCCCTCTCCCACAATTGCCTCCTATGTCTGCTTAGGTCATTTAGGTGAGACAGCCAATCTATAATTAACTGTCCTGCTGCTGTTTGAAGTAATGCTTGGAGCCCAATACTTCCTCAGCGTTCCGGCCACCGGCTACGCGCCTCAGTAGGATGTTGCCACGATCTTAAGGCACGACTCCTACCGGTTCTATTCTCCTTTGTGCTGTGATCTCGTTTCTCACTTCTCCACAATAAACCTCGCTTCGTGTCCTTTCTTAGGATGCCACCGCAACGGGTGCAGGCGCGGCTCCGTAATGTTCTGTCCTTTTCGCTAGGCCACTGTCAGGATCCCACCCCTGACAGAGACCTCCCTGAATCTTCCCCGCAACACCCTCTGCCATAGGATGTTGCCTGGGCAAAACCCAGTCAGCTTCCCCCTAACTTCCTATCCAACCCCCAGTTTTACCAGATTGTGAGGAGTGGCCTAATACATAGAACCCTTTGCTCCCCCTGGTGGCCAGAGTGTGAAGTGTAATGTGTGACTGTGATACCTGGTCAGGTGAACTCCTTTAGTGCCATCAGACGTACCATCACTCCCCTTAGTGGCGGAGCGTCAGTACTGCAACGACCAGGACTCTTTGGCCATGTGCACACGTTCAGTATTTTTCGCGTTTTTTTCGTGTTTTTTCGCTATAAAAACGTGATAAAAACGCGAAAAAAACGCTAACATATGCCTCCCATTATTTTCAGTGTATTCCGCATTTTTTGTGCAAATGTAGCCTTTTTTTCCGCGAAAAAATCGCATCGCGGAAAAAAAAGCAACATGTTCATTAAAATGCGGAATTGCAGGGGATTCCGCACACCTAGGGGTCCATTGATCTGCTTACTTCCCGCACGGGGCTGTGCCCACGATGCGGGAAGTAAGCAGATTATGTGCGGTTGGTACCCAGGGTGGAGGAGAGGAGACTCTCCTCCACGCACTGGGCACCATATAATTGGTAAAAAAATAAGAATTAAAATAAAAAATAGTCCTATACTCACCCTCTGATGGCCCCCGAAGTGTTCCCGCCTCTGTGCTGCACGCTGGCTTCGGTTCCTGTAGCTGGTGTGCGGTGAAGGACCTTGCCGAATGACGTCACTGTCCTGTGATTGGCCGAGACCGCTCACGTGACCGTGACGTCATGGAAGGCCCTGCGCGCACACACCATCTATACGGAACGGACGCCGGTGAGGAGATCTGATGTCTGCGGGTGAGTATAAGCATTTTTTTAATTTTTTTTATTATTTTTAAACGTTGTATCTTTTACTATAGATGCTGCAAAAGCAGCATCTATAGTAACAAGTTGGTCACACTTGTCAAACGCTATGTTTGACAAGTGTGACCAACTTGTCAGTCAGTTTTCCAAGCGATGCTACAGATCGCTTGGAAAACTTTAGCATTCTGCAAGCTAATTACGCTTGCAGAATGCTAAAAAAACGCAAAAAAACCGGAAAAAAAACGCAAAAAAAAAAATGCGGATTTCTTGCAGAAAATTTCCGGTTTTCTTCAGGAAATTTCTGCAAGAAATCTGCAATGTGTGCACATGGCCTTTCTCTATTGAATGGTGCCATAAAATACAAGAAAGAAAATGCTTGTGAAAGGAGAATTGAAAAAGTGATACTCGGCAGTCATAGAGATGCTAATTTTATGGCTCTTTACTAGCACTTAGGGAACAAGGGGAAACTGGAAAATAATACTCTCCACGTGGTTTTTTATCTTCTTTAAATCAGTAGAAAGCTGTAGAAATAAAACATTTGTGGGAAGTTAGAAAAAAGTAATAATCTCCTCCTGGTTAAGCCACCAATCTTGAATGTAGACATCTTGTGCAATTTTTGATCCTATCTACATTTCTGTAACACATTAAAAAAAG
The DNA here is from genome assembly GCF_051348905.1 of Ranitomeya variabilis. Taxonomy (NCBI): domain Eukaryota; kingdom Metazoa; phylum Chordata; class Amphibia; order Anura; family Dendrobatidae; genus Ranitomeya; species Ranitomeya variabilis. The sequence goes on from NC_135234.1 coordinate 378,652,256, forward strand.
AACTATAAAGGGGTGTAATGTAGCATGATACTAGAGTATAAGAGCAGGGAAACAATTACCTTTTATCAATAAAGGAAGGTGCATGGAGACATAAGTGCAGAAACGCTGCGTTGTATTTTCCGCAGCATGTCAATTCTTTGTGCGGATTCCGCAGCGTTTTACACCTGTTCCTCAATAGGTATCCGCAGGTGAAATCCGCACAAAAAAACACTGGAAATCCGCTGTAAATCCGCAGGTAAAACGCAGTGCCTTTTACCTGCAGATTTTTCAAAAATCGTGCGGAAAAATCTCACACGAATCCGCAACGTGGGCACATAGCCTTAGGGTTAGGGTTGGAATTAGAGTTAGGGTTGGAATTAGGGCTAGGATTGGAAATAGGGTTAAGATTAGGCTTGTGGTTAGGGTTACGGATAGGGTTAGGGGTGTGTTGGGGTTACAGTTGTGGTTAGGGTTGGGATTAGGGTTAGGATTAGGGTTAGGGTTGGAATTAGGGTTACGGGTGTGTTGCGGTTAGGGTTGTGGTTAGGGGTGTGTTGGGGTTAGGGTTGTGATTAGGGTTATGGCTACAGTTGGGATTAGGATTAGGGGTGTGTTGGGGTTAGTGTTGAAGTTAGAATTGAGGGGTTTCCACTGTTTAGGCACATCAGGGGTCTCCAAACGCAACATGGCGCCACCATTGATTCCAGCCAATCTTGCGTTCAAAAAGTCAAATGGTGCTCCCTCACTTCTAAGCCCCGACGTGCGCCCAAACAGTGGTGTACCCCCACATTTGAGGTACCAGCGTACTCAGGACAAACTGGGCAACAACTGATGGGGTCCAATTTCTCCTGTTACCCTTGCAAAAATAAAAAATTACTTGCTAAAACATAATTTTTGAGGAAAGAACAATTATTTTTTATTTTCACGGCTCTGCGTTATTAACTTCTGTGAAGCACTTGGGGGTTGAAAGTGTTCAACACACATCTAGATAAGTTCCTTCGGGGGTCTAGTTTCCAAAATGGGGTCACTTGTGGGGTGTTTCTACTATTTAGGCACATCAGGGGCTCTGCAAATGCAACGTGATGCCCGCAGATCATTCCATCAAAGTCTGCATTTCAAATGTCACTACTTCCCTTCCGAGCCCTGACGTGCGCCCAAACAGTGGTTTACCCCCACATATGGGGTATCAGCGTACTTACAACAAACTGGGCAACAAATATTGGGGCCCAATTTCTCCTGTTACCCTTGTGAAAATAAAAAATTGCTTGCTAAAACATCTTTTTTGAGGAAAGAAAAATGATTTTTTATTTTCACGGCTCTGCGTTGTAAACTTCTGTGAAACACTTGGGGGTTGAACGTGCTCATCACACATCTAGATAAGTTCCTTGGGGGGTCTAGTTTCCAAAATGGGGTCAATTGTGGGGTGTTTCTACTGTTTAGGCACATCAGGGGCTCTGCAAATGCAATGTGACGCCCGCAGACCATTCCATCAAAGTCTGCATTTCAAATGTCACTACTTCCCTTCCGAGCCCTGACGTGTGCCCAAACAGTGGTTTACCCCCACATATGGGGTATCAGCGTACTCACAGCAAACTGGGCAACAAATATTGTGGTCCAATTTCTCCTGTTACCCTTGTGAAAATAAAAAATTGCTTGCTAAAACATCTTTTTTGAGGAAAGAAAAATGATTTTTTATTTTCACGGCTCTGCGTTGTAAACTTCTGTGAAGCTCTTGGGGGTTGAACGTGCTCACCACACATCTAGATAAGTTCCTTGGGGGGTCTAGTTTCCAAAATGGGGTCACTTTTGGGGGGTTTCTACTGTTTAGGCATATCAGGGGCTCTGCAAACGTAGCATGATGCCCGCAGACCATTCCATCAAAGTCTGCATTCCAAAACGTCACTACTTCCCTTCCGAGCCCCGGCATGTGCCCAAACAGTGGTTTACCCCCACATATGGGGTATCAGCGTACTCAGGAGAAACTGGACAACAACTTTTGGGGTCAAATTTCTCCTGTTACCCTTGCAAAAATAAAAAATTCTGGGCTAAAAAAATATTTTTGAGGAAAGGAAACACATTTATTATTTTCACGGCTCTGCGTTATAAACTTCTGTGAAGCAGTTGGGGGTTCAAAGTGCTCACCACACATCTAGATTAGTTCCTTGGGAGGTCTAGTTTCCAAAATGGGGTCACTTGTGCGGGAGCTCCAATGTTTAGGCACACAGGGGCTCTCCAAACGCGACATAGTGTCCGCTAATGATTGGAGCTAATTTTCCATTCAAAAAGCCAAATGGTGTGCCTTCCCTTCCGAGCCCTGCGGTGCGCCCAAACAGTGGTTTACCCCCACATATGGGGTATCATCGTACTCAGGACAAACTGGACAACAACATTTGGGGTCCAATTTTTCCTATTACCCTTGGGAAAATAAAAAATTCTGGGCTAAAAATCATTTTTGAGGAAAGAAAAATTATTTTTTATTTTGACGGGTCTGCGTTATAAACTTCTGTGAAGCACCTGGGGGTTATAAGTGCTCACTATGCATCTAGATAAGTTCCTTGGGGGGTCTAGTTTCCAAAATGGGGTCACTTGTAGGGGAGCTCCAATGTTTAGGCACACAGGAGCTCTCCAAACGCGACATGGTGTCCGCTAACGATTGGAGCTAATTTTCCATTCAAAAAGTCAAATGGCACGCCTCCCCTTCCGAGTCTTGCCGTGCACCCAAACAGTGGTTTACCCCCACATATGAGGTATCGGCGTACTCAGGAGAAATTGCCCAACAAATTTTAGGATCCATTTTATCCTGTTGCCCATGTGAAAATGAAAGAATTGAGGCTAAAAGAAATTTTGTGTGAAAAAAAGTACTTTTTCAGTTTTGCGGATCAATTTGTGAAGCACCTGAGGGTTTAAAGTGCTCACTATGCCTCTAGATAAGTTCCTTGGGGGGTCTAGTTTCCAAAATGGGGTCACTTGTGGAGGCGCTCCAATGTTTAGGCACACAGGGGCTTTCCAAACGCGACATGGTGTCCGCTAACGATGGAGATAATTTTTCATTCAAAAAGTCAAATGGCGCTCCTTCCCTTCCGAGCCTTACCATGTGCCCAAACAGTGGTTTACCCCCACATGTGAGGTATCGGTGTACTCAGGAGAAATTGCCCAACAAAATTTAGGATCCATTTTATCCTGTTGCCCATGTGAAAATGAAAAAATTGAGGCTAAAATAATTTTTTTGTGAAAAAAAAAGTACTTTTTCATTTTTACGGATCAATTTGTGAAGCACCTGGGGGTTTAAAGTGCTCACTATGCTTCTAGATAAGTTCCTTGGGGGGTCTAGTTTCCAAAATGGGGTCACTTGTCGGGGAGCTCCAATGTTTAGGCACACGGGGGCTCTCCAAACGCGACATGGTGTCCGCTAAAGAGTGGAGCCAATTTTTCATTGAAAAAGTCAAATGGCGCTCCTTCCCTTCCGAGCCCTGCCGTGCGCCCAAACAGTGGTTTACCCCCACATATGAGGTATCAGCGTACTCAGGACAAATTGGACAACAACGTCCATGGTCCAGTTTCTCCTTTTACCCTTGGGAAAATAAAAAATTGTTGCTAAAAGATCATTTTTGTGACTAAAAAGTTAAATGTTCATTTTTTACTTCCATGTTGCTTCTGCTGCTGTGAAACACCTGAAGGGTTAATAAACTTCTTGAATGTGGTTTTGAGCACCTTGAGGGGTGCAGTTTTTAGAATGGTGTAACTTTTGGGTATTTTCAGCCATATAGAACCCTCAAACTGACTTCAAATGTGAGGTGGTCCCTAAAAAAAATGGTTTTGTAAATTTTGTTGTAAAAATTAGAAATCACTGGTCAAATTTTAACCCTTATAACTTCCTAGCAAAAAAAAAATTTGTTTCCAAAATTGTGCTGATGTAAAGTAGACATGTGGGAAATGTTATTTATTAACTATTTTGTGTCACATAACTCTCTGGTTTAACAGAATAAAAATTCAAAATGTGAAAATTGCGAAATTTTCAAAATTTTTGCCAAATTTCCATTTTTTTCACAAATAAACTCAGAAATTATCGACCTAAATTTACCACTAACATGAAGCCCAATATGTCACGAAAAAACAATCTCAGAATCGCTAGGATCCGTTGAAGCGTTCCTGAGTTATTACCTCATAAAGGGACACTGGTCAGAATTGCAAAAAACGGCAAGGTCATTAAGGCCAAAATAGGCTGGGTCATGAAGGGGTTAAAAAGAGAAAGCACAGTAGTTTGACAATAAATGGCTTCACTACTAACCATCAGTGGAGAAAAAGTTTTGGTGTTATCATTCATATTCTCTGAAAAAAGGCCAAGAAAGAAACAATTCTGCCGGGGTATGTAAACTTTTGAGCACAACTGTATCTCGGAAGAATAAAAAACCTTATGGTTTGGATTCAAATGTAACATTTAACTTTGGGCGCGCGCGCGCGCACACACACACACACACAAACACACGCACACACACAGACACACACAAACACACACACACTTTGGGTTAATTGTGACATATTAGTTAACAGGGTATTATGTTTGGTCAGAAATGACCTTAGGTCGATGTTAACCAGATGTAAGTGAACATTCTTTTCTAGCGGATGTCATGGGTGAGACTTGTCTTTAAAAGACGCACTTGTGACAATTGTTTCTTAGGTAACTAAGAAGAATCAGTGCAGTCGGAAATAATGTGTTCAAAGTAAAAGACTTGTATGAGGAGCTGTCTAGAAGTGTGGCTGGCAGCATCTTCGTATTTGTGGGGTCATTAATTTGCAGACAAAAGTCAAATTATGCAATGTCAATGTGTTCAGCCATGCAGAACACTTTTGCAGGCTAGAGTTAGTATTTTACACTTCCTAATGTCTATCAGCAGTATATTTATAACTGGGATATCCCATAAAGACAAATGTAATAAACTGAAGTGAAATATATTATATAAATGATAATGATAATTAGCAGTAATTTGATTTTCCCAAACCATATCAGAGAGAGTGAAGCCCAGTAACAGTGTTAGAGTGTGACAGGGATTGTCATATGCCTTTTTCTCTTGAAGACAACAATGGTAAAATGTGTTATGGCATGTGGTTTTATTGTATTTTATTGAGTGGTGTAATATGTGAAAATTCATAGAATCTTATAAGTACTAATTGATGCAGTTTCAGTCTACAATGTGAATAATGTGTAGTGCATAGGGAAAGTATAGATTAGATTTAGTACACAAGGGTTAGCATGGACTTAGAAGTTAGGTTAAGAAAATGAAATATGTAGGGGTGGGCATGTTAGTAGTAGGAAATAGTATTCAGGTTAGGATACAGTACATATGTTTGAGACCAGCCCAGCATGGGAGGGGACATTTCCTGATTAGATGACACAGAGATAGTGTTCAGTAATAGAGAAAAGAATATCAAGTTCATGGGCAGTGGGCTGAAGGAGCAAGTAAGGGATAGTTCAGGCTGAAATGACCAAGACAATTAGCCAATAGTGGAATCTAAAATTCAATTCAATTATACGTCGTTATGGATTAAAACCACTGCGGGGTGCACACTGTAACAATGGGGTAGTTTCTCATTTAGGCTAGTTTCACATTTGCGTTAGAATCCGCAGCGTTTAATCCGCATCCACAAGTGCAGGAAAAAACGCATATAAACATGTAGAAACGCGGCGTTTTTTAGACGCATGCGGTTAAAAAAATGCCGCGTTTTCACGCTTTTCCATGTGTTTTGTCATGCGTTTGCGTTTTTGGTGTGCATGGTGAAAAATTTTACAGAAGAGAAATCTAGATAACCAGACACCGCCAATGTGACTACAGAGGGCGTGTATTATGGGATCTATATATAGACCCTAGGACTGCTGAAATCTTAACAGTGTGCTACTGTATCCTGTGTCATGATGGATCTTCGCATGGAGAGCTTTTATTTCAACCTGGATTTTAAGCATCAAGCTGTTTCTTGCCTGTGCATTTGCTTGGGAGCAAGACAGAAATCGCGAAAGATGGAGAAGGAGACAGCGTAGGCGTTTGTGGAGACACCCCATTATCGAACTACGTGAGAGCCGTGGAGCCTATCACACGCTATATGGCGAGCTTAATGCCAACCCGGACAAATTCCCGGAATATACAAGGATGTCGCAAGACTCTTTCCAGGATTTGCTTGCTCGTGTCCAAGGAGCCATACGGGGACAGGACACCCAGCTCCGTAGAGCGATTCCACCAGAGGAACGTCTGCTGGTTACATTAAGGTACGTAACAATTCTAAACAAATGCCAGTGCTAATTTTGGGTGTTCTGACATGTATTTTTTTTTTATTTTCCTTTATGTCTTTAGCATAACAACACCATAAATAGAATTGATTGTAATTTTTTTTTTATTTATTTTCTTCCAGATTTCTGGCAACCAGAGAGAGTTTATCATCCCTCCACTTCCAATACCGGCTTGGAATTTCCACCCTGTCTGGAATAATTGCGGACACCTGCCGGGCATTGTGGAATGTTCTCCGGGATGAGTTTATACCCCTACCCACCGCGGACATGTGGATTGAAATTGCTGAAAAATTCTGGAGTGTGTGTGATTTCCCCAACTGTTTGGGAGCGGTGGATGGAAAGCACATCCGCATTATCAAACCAGCCAGAACAGGATTGGAGTACTTCAATTATAAAAAATATTTTTCTGTTGTGCTCATGGCTATAGCCGATGCGGACTGTCGCTTCATCGCCGTGGACATTGGAGCTTTTGGCCGTGGCAACGATTCCCAGACTTTTAAGAACTCGGATATGGGCCGCCGTATGTATAGCAACAATTTTAATTTTCCACGGCCACGACCTCTCCCCAACACTCAAGGTCCACCGATGCCATTTATTATGGTTGGGGATGAGGCCTTTCAGTTGTGTGAAAACCTACTGAAGTCATATTCCAGTCGGGACTTGAACCACACTAAAAGGATCTTTAACTACAGACTGACCAGGGCCCGAAGAACAGTAGAGTGTACCTTTGGCATTCTAGTCTCAAAATGGCGCATTCTTGCAACAGCCATTAATCTAAAAATAGAGACAGTGGATGAGGTGGTCAAAGCCTGTGTGGTTCTCTACAATTACATAATGGCTAAGGAGCGACCCACCATTGAACTGGATGATCCAGTTGCAAACCCATTGCCAGATTACCAGCATCACCCGTTCGGGTCAACTGCTGAAGTTGGCCACTTGCGTGACCAATTTGATGCCTTTTTTGATTCTGATATTGGACGTGTGGCATGGCAGGACAATATAGTGTAAAATGTCCTGTTGGGTTCGGGTCTGTACCTGTTATGTTTAAAATGTTACTAATATTTGTTGTTTATAATTTTGGTATCTTGACCGTGTCTCCTATGTATTTCCTCTAGAAACCAAGGCTGCCGTCACACTAGCAATATTTGGTAAGTACTTTACATCAGTTTTTGAAAGCCAAAACCAGGAGTGGGTGATAAATGCTGAAGTGGTGCATATGTTTGTATTATACTTTCTCTCATTGCTCCACTCCTGGTTTTGGCGCAAATACTGATGTAAAATACTGACCAAATACTGCTAGTGTGATGGCAGCCTTAGGTTGTTAGTGGTAAGGTTGTTGACATAATTGCGTCCTGATTCTGTTCTGCAGTATCTATTGGACGCAGACTGAAGAGACGATGGCTGTTTTACAAAACAGATCTATACTCATCAAGTCAGGTGTCAAAAATAGTGAATTCATGATGCACATATAACAGCCTTATGAATTCACTATTTCTGACACATGTCCAGGTGAGCATAGATATGCCTTGTATTATTATTATTCATTTATATAGCACCATTAATACCATGGTGCTGTACATCATAAAGGGCTTGTATGACCGCCATCGTCCCTTCACTTTGTGTGAAATAGATTAAGTACACATAAGAGAAAATGGAGGTTATACAAGGCAGTTCTCTACTCACCAGGTAAGGTGTGCTAACTAATGAGTTTTTGGACACCTGACCTGTTGAGTATAGTTCTGCATTTTATTGCCACCATTTTCTCTTCAGTCTGCAACACTAGTCACAGACTAAGCAGAAGGAAGAGATTATGAATAAAATACAAGTATAATTTTTTGGGCCCACCTAATATCTCTATACTAAAGACACACAAAACTGCAGTGTTGTACTTGCTAACTATTGGAGCTATGAAGTGGGCCAAAAAATAAAGTGTGCGGCGCAGTTTTTTATTTGGCGCACGGTGTGTGTTGCCAGCGGTGAAATACACAATGAACCAAATCTTTTTTGGGGAAAAAAACATTATTACTCATTTTTTTAACAAATAAAAAAATAAAAGAAAAATTAACTGCGCCGGCTTGGGGTAAAGTGCTGGAAACGGGGGGGTATGTAGCTGTGAAGCTTGACTGACTGGACGACGCAGGGGTGGCAGGAGAAGGGGCAATTAAATGACTGGGGTCTGGCAGATCGGGGATGGGGCTCGACGCATGAGAGGGCTGAGACACACTGGAAGGGTGAGACAAACCTGACATTACAGACACATTGGGAGGTGAGGGGGGAGGAATAGAAATAGTCCGCTGTTTTTTTCCCTTTTTGGGATCGGCGTTGTGGTCTAAGGAGCCTCGGCGGGCTCATTTCTTGCGGCCTGGTCATAGTGGCCGAACTGCCAGTCTCTTTGTCCCGCTGCTGCATGGTTGCAGTTGGAGGTTGGAAGGCCATGCCCGGGTCCTGCTGCTGCATCGTGGTGGCGGAGCGGAAGGACATGCCAGGGTCCTGCTGCTGCATCGTGGTGGCGGAGCAGAAGGCCATGCCAGGGTCCTGCTGCTGCATCGTGGTGGCGGAGCGGAAGGCCATGCCAGGGTCCTGCTGCTGCATCGTGGTGGCGGAGCAGAAGGACATGCCAGGGTCCTGCTGCTGCATCGTGGCGTCAGTGGAGGAGGTCCAAACAGGAGCAGCGGTAGTCATGGTGGTGGCGGTGGGCTGTCCTACAGCACTCGGCATGGTGGTGGTGCTGTAGTGGTGTCCGGCAGTGCTAGGAATGGAGGTGGCCATGCAGTGGTATGCAGCAGAGGTCGGCATTGAGGTCAGTCGTGACAGTGTTGGCACAGGTGGATATGCCGCCACTGTCTGCTGAAAATACTGACTCTGCTGCATAGCCTGCACATAAGCAGCATTGCAGGCCTGCATGACACTAAGCTGGAGATCAGGAGTAAGGTGTTCTGACATGCCCTGTTCAATTTGGTTAAAAAAAATGATGTGCTGGCCTCTGGAGTTCGGCTTTTACTTGGTCAAGGCTTTTGCTAACCTCCTGGATACGTGTATTCATATGGCTAATGGCAGTATCCAGTCGGTCAACCAAACCCTTGAGTCCATCGTGAAAAACCAAGCTCAAGTGCAAAAACTCGGGCATGAGTGACCTGTCCGATGCCCTCTGCCGCTGCTGGGAGGAGCCCAAAAAAAAGGGGCAGAGTACTGGGAAAGGGGAACACCTGATGGACCAGCTTCCTGGTCTCCAGTTAGCGTGGCAGGCCCACTTGCTGCAGCGCTGCTGGATGACTGAGACGGATCCGTGGCTGTCTGATGAAGGACCGCTCCAGAACCTGGGTCAACAGTGCTGCTCCATGTGCTGTGAACAAAGGAAAAAAAATTAATACCAAAAACTAAACATACAGATTATGGCAATACAACACAACCTAATACACAGGAGAAATACTTACGTTCTCTGGGCAAGGACCGTTATTAAAAATGCCAGAATGCGATGGTATTTATACTTTCGGATCCTTGCTCCAGAACCACTGGGAACAGGGCTCTCTGACGCAGGTCCTTGTTGAAGCGGTCCTTCATCGAACGCCAACGTGTTTTGACTTTGAGCACTGTTGAAAAAACAAAACATAATGGTTAGACTTTTGGCCGTGCTCACACAACTGTGTGAGATGAGAGAAACTCCTGAGAGTTTGTGTCATCACACACAGTTGTGTGAGCACGGCCAAGGTCTCTGCTGCTTCACACTGCATTGTAATACTTACAAAATGCAGTTCGGACCTGAGTCGGGGCGTTGTCCCAGCCATCCCACATCGCTTTGGCCACCTCATTCCATAGGCGCCAGATCGTCACGTTGTCCGAGTGCTGTGGAACCCGGGTGTCCCACAACGGGACTCGCTCATGGACCAGAGAGATGAGGATATCGTTGTCAATGAGGTCCTCATCCCGTTCTGGAACCTAAAATATAAATGAAGACATTAAATGTTGTATACATTAACATAAGGAAAAGAAAGAAAACAGAGGCTGAGAAATGGCATGAATAAGGAAAGTCAAGATAAAAAAGGAGTCCAGAAGAAAAATGTAAAGAAAGAGGAAAGTAAAGAAAGGAAGATTCAAGAATACTAAAGTGAGGATACAGTAAATAGTCAGCCAGGTATACTTACACGCTGCCGCCTTGACACCTGACCGTGACCCCGCTGCTCTTGCTCACCCTCTGCCACAGTGGAAGAAGTGCTCTAAAAAAAAGTGAAAAAAATTGTCACATGTGAAGATGTGACAGTGAATACTTACCAATCTGAGGAGTTGAGTACTCACTTCACTAACATGTTCGGCTTGAGAAGGCCCATGACGTTGCTCCTCATCAGAAGAAGAAGACATTCTGATGCATGCAGAAAGAAAGAAATGGCAGAAATTAGGACATGTAGAGACAGAAAATAGAAAATAAAGGCATTGGCTTTGATACACTCACATTGTTCAGTGTCTAGTTTCCTCCAAGGTTCTGGCCTGCGTCTGCTCTGCTTCTCTGTCTGCTGAGTAGTGACCTGCAAATGTCCACTCCCTCCTTTTATCACCTTGTATGTGGGGGGTGGCTTATCAGTGTCTAGACATGTTTTTCTCTGGTGCAACACATGCGTTCACGAACACAAGCAAACGCATGTGCTTGCGGCCGCATGCGTTCACATAGACAGCAATGCGTTTTTTTGCCGCATTTCTTCCGCATACTGCATTCAACCGCATACGTTTCTAGGCGGCAAATTGACGACTCTAAAATTACTACATGTAGCGTTAACCGCGCCAAACCGCAGATGACAAAACGACGTGGCAAAACGCAATCAAACGCAGACACATGCTTCCCTAATGTTAAATATAGGAATACACAACACATGCGGATAATTGCGGAAGAAACGCCGCGGACACAACCGCAAATGTGAAACCGGCCTAAACTACTCTATCCACAATAGTATATACCTTCAATCTACACTGTATTCCAAATTATTATGCAAATAATATTTCCTCATATTTTCTCTAAATTACCTATCTGAATTGCAGTCATTGTTATTTTCCAGTCATCTACTATTCTAGTATAATTGCAATGTTTTGGAAAAAACTGCCTATGAAAACAGTATCTTTTTAAAAAAAATAAACACTCAAAATGCATGTTCCAAATTATTATGCACAGCAGAGTTTTCAACCTTTTTTTTTTATTTTGAACAAAAAAATGGTCAATTGTGAAGTTATAAGCATTATCAGCTTATTACAAAATGAAATCAAACAGTTTTCAAGTGAAAACTTTATTCTAGGTGATGTTACATTTGCACGTAGGACCCCTTGTTCAAAAGAAGCTTCTGAACTCTCTCGTCCATTGAATTTGTCAGTTTTTGGATGGTTTCTGCTTCAATTGTTTTGCACGATCTTTGTTGTTCAAGAGATATTTTTTTGATCCTAAAATGTTCCAATTATTCCCAACAGAAGAAGAGCAGACAGCACTACGAGCCCTAGAAGAGCTATCCATTGAAAATAACACCACAGAGGGAGGTAAGATCCCCCCATCAATTAGACCCCGCTCCAGGAAGTTCCTACCCCTTTCGTCATGTCCAAACATAGATTTGTTTGTGCAAATTGTCAGTAAAGATATAATGAACATTCCCCGACATATCTATCGGGATAATTTGACTGTGGAGGAAAGGGGGCGGCTGCGCGTCCTTGGGAGTCTTGAGGATGTAATAATTAAACAGGCGGACAAGGGGGGAAATATTGTAATCTGGCATAGAGGTGATTATGAAAAAGAGGCCTTTCGCCAGTTAAATAATAAAATTTGCTATAAAAAACTGACATTTAACCCCTTGTCCGCCTTTACCAAACAACTAATAACCATCATTAAAAAAGCTCATGTTGATGGCATAATTACTAAAGAATTGGCTGAAGCATTGATTGTGGTAGAACCAACTATTGCAACATTTTATATGTTACCCAAGATCCACAAGGACGCGCGGTCGCCTCCTGGACGTCCGATAATTTCAGGGTCGGGTAACTACCTGGAAAAGGTCAATCAATGGATAGACTCTAAATTACAACCTTTGGTGGAGGAGCTGCCCTCCTTTTTGAAGGACACGGGGGAGCTCCTCCGCAGGGTTGATGGGTTACATCTGGATAGTGATGCGATGCTGGTGACAGCAGATGTTGAATCGCTGTACACCAGCATACGACATAAAGATGGGCTTGGTGCTGTACGATTCTTCTTGGAGACATCAACTCTTCCGCATGGTATAAATAACTTGGTATTGGAATTATTGGAATTTGCACTTACGCACAATTTTTTTGTTTTTAAGGGGTCCTTTTTCCTGCAGCTCCAGGGAACGGCCATGGGGGCGTCCTTCGCGCCCGCCTAAGCTGGCCTGTTCCTGGGGCTGTGGGAAAGGGACCTCTTCCTGTCGGATTGGGTGGAGTCAATGTGCCGCGTCCTATCTTGGACGCGGTACATTGACGACATCCTATTGATCTGGCAGGGTTCCATTGGAGCATTGGATACATTTTTTATCCATTTGAACAACAATGACCAAAATATCTTCCTCACATACTCTAGTAGTAGTGAGGCGATTGAATTTCTCGATGTCAAACTGAGGAGGGACGTCAATGATGAGATACAAACAAATATCTTTCGTAAAAAAACATCGACGAATGTGTTAATGCATGCCTCCTCCTCACACCCCAGCCACATCATACGTTCAGTACCAACTGGGCAATTTTTAAGATTGCGCAGATTGTGTTCTACTGAACAGGATTTTCTTTTACAAGCCGAGGATCTAAGAAGTAGATTGGCGGACAGGGGTTATAGTGGGAGAATGATAAAGCGTGCATTTAATAGAGCTAAACACTCCTCTAGGGATGATCTTTTATATAAAAACCGCAATAAGGATAATAGTGAGGTGGTTCGATTTGTTACCAACTATCATTCCCAGTTCCCCATGCTCAGAAAAATATTGGAGAAATCATGGCATATTTTGAGAGCTGATTCAGTTCTTGCCAGATTTCTGCCCGAGAGGGCTGCCATCACTGCCAGAAGGTCGCGTAATCTTCGCGATATGCTGGTGCGCAGCCATTACGAAGATAATAGACCGAGAACCTTCTTGGATACCGTGGCTGCGAGGGGTGGATGTGTCCCCTGTGGTCATTGTGTGGCATGCCCGAACATTGATAGGTGTAATACGTTTTCAGATGCAGGGAATACCCGTATATATAACATCAAAAAAAGGATTTCCTGCACAAGTGAAAACGTGATTTATTATGCAACGTGCCCCTGCAATAAAATATATGTTGGCCTGACTACCAGGCAATTTAAAGTGCGGGTGAGAGAGCACGTACGGGGCATCGCCGCAGCTGTGACCTGTGAGGACACATCCACCCTTAAAACGATACCGCGCCATTTTAAACAATATCACGGTTGTGATGGCACCCTCCTAAGATTTAGAGGCATTGACATGGTGGAGCTGGGAATTAGGAGGGGTGATATTCCTAAGAAACTAGCCCAGTTAGAGTCCAGATGGATCTGGTCGCTGGGCACTTTGTACCCCGCTGGCTTAAATGAAAATTTGAGTTATGCGCCATTCCTGTGATCATTAGTCTGAACATCTTACCAAGGGTTGCTTTCAAGGTTGATGGAATTGTTTTTATGTTTTTTAATTATGTTTTAATCTTTGTCATTTCCCGGTGTTCCGTGCAGTGATCCCAGGTATAAAGCTATACACTTCTTCCGAACTTTGTGTGACATCCGGATATGCTATATCAACTAAGTGATACATCATCCTCTGAATACGGGGTGGCATTTGGATTATTTATATCTGCACCTTCTGGATAACTGCATCTTTCAAGTGGCAGGAGAAGTCGCGCCGACCATATATTGTTATTATCTTGTGACTTACTATATCATTTGTACAGTCCCTGTTTATTTATTTTTTATAAAAAAAATATTTTTTTCTGTTAACAATATGGCCTCTGTTCTGCTATGTACCGCTATAATTGTGGCAAAATGTCTTTAGTGTAGGACTAGGCCACATACTTGTATATGGGACTGCCCTGAAAAGCGAAAAAAGTTCGCAGTTACCGGTGAATACGTCCCTGTCTGACGCGCGGTCCCATTGCATCGGCTGTCTCCTGGGTGCAATCGGTGTCTATACGCGGCATCGCGCATGCGCGGTGCTGTGTGACGCCGATGCGCCCTGGCGTTGCTGTAGCTATGGTGACGCGCGCGTCACTTCCGGACAGTGACGTCACATCCGGGCGAGTGCCGTAGTTCGGGATTGGTAATGCTGGGGTACTTAAAGCACGGGACCCGGGGAGGTGAGTGCCCCCTGACGAAGGACGGACCGAAACGCGCGTTGGGGCGGGCACTCACCCCCCCCCGGTTTCCCATAATCACGGTGCACTTGCTAACTGTAAGTACTATTTCACCGCTCTCAATATGAGGCGTGTTAGGGAGTTAGGAGCTACTGAGTAGCCATATAGGAGCTTGCACATTGTTAGTAACCTCAGAGGACCAATTTTGTCACATAATTGTGAGTATATTTGGTGAGTGTCCATAATTTTGTGGATATTTATGAGGTACCTTTGTTTATGTGAGCATTTCTAATTAGCTCACTATGGCGTTGGCACATATTAAATAGCTCTGATCCCCTAAAGGGTTAACTGGTGGGGGTGGGTGTCCCATGGTAATATTTGCTTCAATTTTGTAAGCTTCCACACACCTGTTTGTCTTTTCTATGAATTTTAATATTTCTAATAAAGATTCATTGTTAATTATTAAAAGGACTTGAACATCTTTTTCCCTATGGGAATTATGCTTTAGTTAATTTGATGTGTCTCGATCTAAAGGTTGCCACATGGGGTGATCTAATATTGAACATAGTGGTTATAATATATTTTTTTACAATTTCCGTTATTCCCCCTCAATATGTGGTTTTGGTGTTCCTTGGTGATTTACGTATTCTAGTATAATTGCAATGTTTTGGAAAAAACTGCCTATGAAAACAGTATATTTTAAAAAAAAATAAACACTCAAAATGCATGTTCCAAATTATTATGCACAGCAGAGTTTTCAACCTTTTTTTTTTTATTTTGAACAAAAAAATGGTCAATTGTGAAGTTATAAGCATTATCAGCTTATTACAAAATGAAATCAAACAGTTTTCAAGTGAAAACTTTATTCTAGGTGATGTTACATTTGCACGTAGGACCCCTTGTTCAAAAGAAGCTTCTGAACTCTCTCGTCCATTGAATTTGTCAGTTTTTGGATGGTTTCTGCTTCAATTGTTTTGCATGTGGACAGAATACCCTCCCAGAGCTGTTGCTTAGATGTGAACTGCCTCCCGCCATCATAGACACTCCTTTTGATGATGCTCCAGAGGTTCTCAATGGGGTTGAGGCCAGGGGAAGATGGTGGCCACACCATAAATTTGTCCTCTTTTATGCCCATAGCAGCCAGAGATGCAGATGTGTTTTTTGCAGCATGAGACGGTGCATTATCATGCATGAAAATGATCTTGCTGCGGAAAGCACGGTTCTTCCTCTTGAACCATGGCAAGAAGTGTTGTTTTAGAAACTCCACATAGATTATGGAGTTCATCTTTACCCCTTCAGGGATCATAAAGGGGCCGACAATCTCTCTCTCCATGATTCCAGCCCAAAACATTACTCCACCTCCTCCTTGTTTGCGCCTTAGCCGTGTTTTCATGGGGTGTCCATCCTCCACTCCATCCATCTGGACCATCGAGCGTTGCACGGCACTCATCGGTGAACAAAACAGTTTGGAAGTCAGTCTTCATGTATCGTTTGGCCCACTGGAGCCGTTTCTGCTTGTTGCAGTGGATAGAGGTGGTCAACAGGATGGCTTACGCACAGCTGCAAACCTCTGAAGGACTCTGCATCTTGTTGTTCTGGGGACGTTGGAGGCACCAGCAGCTTCAAAAACTTGTCTGCTGCTATGACAAGGCATTTTTGCAGCTGCTCTTTTAACCTTACGCAATTGCCTGTTGGAAAGAGTCCTCAATTTTTCCTTATCAGCACGCACACGTGTGTGCTGGAAATCAGCTACATACTTCTTGATTGTGCGATGATCACGATTACGTGTCTTGGCAATGTTGATTGTAGTCATGCCTTGACCTAAATACTCCACAATTTGTTGCTTCTCAGCAGCCGACACATCCTTTTTCTTTCCCATTTTGGCAAAAAATGTAGGCTGCTTAATAATGTGGAACAGCCTTCTTAAGTAGTCTTGCCTTTATTTGGACACACCTGCCAAACTAATTTGCACAGGTATCTGCAATTGCTTTCAGTGATATAAAGAGCCCTGACACACATCACCATCAATGAGTTTAAATGACAAACAAAAAAATTCTATCCTTATCACTCCTAAACTCTATGTGCATAATAATTTGGAACACAGTGTATTTACCCCTCCCTTGCCAATTTGTACAAAGATTCACTCACATGGGGAATAGATAATTTCATATGGGACAGAGTTGTAGGGGAATGTCTGCCTCAGATTATGTCCCTTCAGTGCAACCTCCACATATTTGAGTGGTCAAACTCCCGTACTTTATACAACACTCAAAGAAAATGAGTCCGCAGTATGATTGTACTACAATAGGAGTGACCTGAACATGTATAAGGACCCTATGTTTACTCTTGGGTCCGAATACAAATAGGACCCTCATCAAAAACCCCATACGTTATCCCTTAGGGTTAAACAGATGATAAGGTCTACAGTGTCAGCAGTGTCAAAAAACATATGGTGTTACTTTATGATGCGACTATCTACATAATAAGTGCATACTCAAAGATTTACAGTCACCACCTTCCCCTTTAAGTATCTCAGGGGATTGATACCATTTAAACAATAGGCATATTAGGCAAACTGCAAAGGTCTCACCCGCATTGATGTCTCCCAGGACATAACCTTCATTCAGATACAATGGTGGATCCTTTCAAACCCCTTCCCTGTCCTGGGAGACATCAATGCATTGTTTGATGATCGGAAAAGAGCAATTTTATGGATATGTATTTGTGGATTATTAGCATTTAGATTAGATGAGCATAGCAGCAACTTATCTGTCTGGAGAAAATAAAAATTGGGAGTTTAAATTGAGATCATGGTGGTGAATATACATATACATTACAGTAAAACAATTCTTCCGAAAGTGGCACTTGTGGCTTACTTTATTTTAATGTGTATGGGTCCTTGAGCTTTTATAAGCTGCAGACTTTAGATTCACCAGTCTGTTATTTTTTATGACATTTTCTTTCACTTCTGTTTTCCACAGCATTGCCTTCACCTTTTTGTAGTAGTCCAACTGCTTCTCTGCCTTTTATACTACAATACAATGCATCTATTTACGATGGGAACACAGTTACTTCCCCCCATTAAAAAGTTTCTGCTCAGTTGCACTTGGAAACAATGCTACAAGCCCTTAATGTACTTCAAATGAACATACGCCATCCCTCTACTGTGACGTTCTGTATCGCTGTAAATCAAATCATCATTAGACACTTCCCCTGACCCATGCAACAATAAAAGTGTCTTAGGTCCGTCTCCCCACACCCTCAGTAAAGAAGCATGCACAGGAACGAATGAATACAAATATCTCTGCCTAAAGTAAACTTGAAATGCCTTCCTCTTGGCATTGATGGGCACACTTTCTAGGAGATGCACATGGAGCGCCCCCACGTGTAAGGGCAATGGGGTACTCGGTACCGGGCCTATCCCTCTCTCGGTTCTGGGGATGTCACGGTGGCCCGACCCGGTCCGTGGCCCTTCTGAGGGGCGTCTGTTGTGAATTCTGTTTGTGGGCTCCCCCGGTGGTGTTTTATGGTAGTGTCACTTATTTGCCTTCTTCTATCCGTGATCACCTGTTGACACCCATTAGGGGAGTTTCCTATTTAAGGCTGCTTGGCTGCTGGTCTGATGCCGGCCAACAATGTATCAGTAGCATTCTGTTGCATTCTCCTGCCTCAAGATCCTGTTCAGCTAAGTTGAATTTTGTTTCTAGTTTATGCTATTTTTGTCCAGCTATTTGCAATGTGACTCTCTGTAGCTGGAAGCTCTCGTGGACTGAAATTGCCACTCCAGTGGCATGAGTTGTCACTGGAGTTTTAAAGTAATTTCAGGATGGTGTTTTTGAGTAGTGTTTTGAAGTTGACCGTGAAGTGACTCTTTCCTGTACTTCTGCTATCTAGTAAGCGGACCTCACTGTGCTAAATCTGCTGTTCATCCTACGTATGTCTTTTCCTCTTGACTCACCGTCAATATTTGTGGGGGGCTGCTATCTCCTTTTGGGGTTCATCTCTGGAGGTAAGGCAGGCCTGTATATTCCTCTGATAGGGGTAGTTAGATCTCCGGCTGGCGCGTGGTGTCTAGGGCATCGTAGGAAACACTCCCCGGCTACTTCCAGTGTCGTGTCAGGTTCAGGTCACGGTCACTTTAGTTCCCATCACCCGAGAGCTAGTCCGTTGTTATTTTGATTTCCCTGCCATTGGGAAAATCATAACAGGCGTCCAATTAAAGGTGAAGTTTGTACGGTGTTCGTGACGCCACCTGTGGTATTCGGTCAGGGTGACCGACGCTGCTTAGGGGTCCGCTGGGGTTATCGAATGGCAGCTAGATGGTATACCTTCCCACAGGTGAAGTATGTACCCAGGGCTTCCCAGATATGTAGGTGGTGATGGTGAATGATGTAAGGCGCTATGAATAACGAGGACACAAAGGTTGCAGTCTCTTTACCTTTTACTGAAGACTTCAGGGTCCACAGTCCAGAGTACCGTTCACAGGGCAGGCAGAGTCCAGCCGGTCCGAAGGCACATCCAGAGTTCCCTTGTTCAGGTGGAAATCAGTAGCCTTCCTACTAGCGCCTGTGTGTTGTAGTACCTCCCTGCTGAGCACCACGGGATAGTCCTCACAACTTTCATGAATGTTTCTGATGTTCTCTCTCTCTGTCCCCCAGATGGTATGGATAGGACAACCCGTATGACGGGGTAGGCCTGGAGCTTATTTATAGGGACCCTAGAGACACCCCTCTCCCACAATTTGCCTCCGTGTCTTCTTAGGTATTTAGGTCGGGCAGCTAACTTGGAATTAACTGTCCTGCCGGTCTCTGAAGTAATACGTAGAGTCAATTACTCCCTCGGTGTTCCGGCCACCGGCTACGCGCCTCAGAAGGCGGCTGCCTTTCTCGGGGTATAACTCATCCCGGTATTATCTCCTTGTGCTGTGACTTCGTTGCTCACTCTCCACAATATTCTTTGCTTCGTGCCCTTTCTTAGGATGCTGCCGCAATATAGTGCAGGCGCAGCTCCGTAACGTTCTATCTCGTGCTTGACCTCTGTCTGCAGCTCAGATGTTCCTCCTTCTCCCCCTGTCTGCCTGACAGGTCCTCTCTGGGTCTCACCCAGGTAGCTTCCGACTCGATGTTATCAGGTCGAAGCCCAGTCTGCTTCTCTCTGACTTCCTATCCAACCCACCAGTTTTACCCGTGTGTGAGGAGTGCCCTAATAGATAGAAGCAATGCTCCCCCGGGTGGACTGGAGTGTGAAGTGTAGTGTGTGACTGTGATACCTGGCAAGGTGAATGCCTTTAGTACCATCAGACGTAATATCACTCCCCCTGGTGGAAGAGCGACATTACTGTAACGACCAGGACTCTGGGGCGCTGCACACACATTATAAGAAGAGAGACCTAATAGTTCTTTTAAAGCATAGATGCACTGAATGGCAAAAGAATAGACACGTTAAAACTTTTCTTATAATAACCATGAACATTGAGTTAATGTTATTGTTTAATGCATATTTAGTGGTCTGTTAAAGGGAGGGTAATCCATATTATTTGTATGTGATAAACTTTTAAGTTGCAATATACAAGCTACAATTATTAACAGTGCACAGTTCTGGATGAATGTCCTTAGCATAGAGATTGATAAAATTTCACTTAGTCTGTATTATTATATTTTATTATACTTCATAGATAAGCATGAGTGGACCTGAGGAAGTCCAGGTTCTGGTACCTAACCCAAACTTTATTCCAGAGTTCGGTTTGAGTACCAGAACGGTACCCGAACTTGAACCCGAACCCATTTGAAAACAATAGAGACCTGAACTTTCCATCTGGAAAATTCTTTCTCCTCCCGGACTTCCAGAACATTGCAACGGACTTTCGAGAGAAGTCCGTGTTCAGCATTTAGCTCCGGACACTAACTGTCTGGTACAAACCCAGAACTTTTAAGCTCAGCTTCACTCACCTCTATTCATACTATTATATACTATATGGATAAAAGTGTTGAGACATCTACACATTTACACCTACAAGTCATTTTATGACATCTCATTCTAAATCCATAGGTATCAATATGTTGTTACTCCCTCACCCCCTGTTGAAGGTGTAACAGATTCCACTCTTGTAGGAAAGCTTTCAACAAGATTTTGGAATATTTGATCAGGAGCATTTGTGACTGATGCTGCACCAGAAGAGGTTCTGGATTGCAATCTCCAATCTGTTTTGTAACACCCCAGGTAACTGGTTGTTACAGTGATGTTGCCTTCCCTTCGGGGAGGATGATAACATGCTTGGAGGCAAGGAGGATTCTCTTGACCAGGGAAGGCACTCACATTCAACACATTCCGAATCCAGGCCAGAAAGGGGAGCTCTGACCCGGATTCAGGGGAGCTTGCCTTAGCTATAGGTATCCTGGTCTGGAGGAGGAGCTAGTTAGTCTCCAGGAGGGAGAGATAGGAGAAGGACGTCTGGAGCAGACAGAGAGGCTGAGCAGCCACGTGGGAGCTGCAGCCTCTGGAAAGAGAGATAACCTGAAGGGTTGAATAGTGGAGGAGCTTAGAGGAAAGGAGCACAATGGAGGAAGAGGCTCAGAGGGGAACAGCGGACGGACACCCTCGTTGGAGGATTTCGACCCGCGGGCGCTGTCGATGGGGCATCCCATGCCTGAACGGTCCCCAGCCCGTACGCCTCACTGCGGAGAGTGGAGTGGCGCCGAAGGAGTTACCTCGAGCGAGGGTACACAGTGCCGCGACTCCCGGGGAGGGCGCCTCACCTCCGCACCTGACCCCGTCACCACCGCGACCGCTGGTGCCCCGGCGTCCCCGCCGCCTGACCCCAAATTACCGGGGGGGATGACCTCAGGCCCTTCCCTTGGGGAGAATATCGGAACCACCTCATCGCGGAGTTCCAGCGAGAAGTGGAGCGGAAAGCGCGAGGTGAGCTGCTGGACAGCTCCTTGCCGAAATGGGGCGTTGTGATTGTCTACCAGCCCCAGGAAGGGAAGGGCTTCGTCCAAGAAATTGGAGCGGCCCTGAGGGTTCGCATCACCCGGGACGAGGTGGAGCCCTGCCTGTGTGGAGACGGCGCCAAGTCCCTCTTGAAGCCGGGAGATGTGGTGACGTATCGCCGGCATCTCAAGGGCAGAAGTTGGTGGGCCCGGGACATGCAGCGCTGTACAGCCGTCCTGGCAGTATCCAGAACCGAGGGGGAGGAGCTTGCCGCCGAAGCGGCTGCAGCAGCCTCTGCCGCCGCCAGCATCATCCACCGGCCCACGCAGACACTCATCGCGGCGCAGGACTTGGTCGTGCAGAAGACCCAAAACCATGGAGTGTACCTGGCACTGGGAGTAGACTTGGAGTCAAGCCTGCCTGGGCCGCAGAGGGCCACCTGTCAGGTAAAGCCCCGGTGGAGGCCGCCAGAACCAGAGTAAGATCCTAATTCTCTGAAACTGTAAATAGTTAACTGTTTGTTTCCCTGCTTTTTGCTGCTAATACCCGACATGGGTTATTCTTAAAGGGATCCCTTTGTTTACCCGGGATCCCTATTGCTTTTTATTTTTGCTCTTGTTTTATTTTATTTTTGCTTTTTGTTCATCATTGGTTACAAAGACTGCCGAATCATGGACGGTGAATGGTTCACAAACTGTATTGTAAATAGTTCGCACCTTCTTAAGGGTGCCCTTTACTGGTTTTACAAAAGAGCTTTTTGAAGAGACTGTTCCTGAGTACAGCATGGAAGCTCTTGCCTTAACCGGACTTGCAGATAGAGAGAGTCTGCATTACCTCAAGGAGACTTGGTTCCCCCTTAAAGGGAACGTTCACCAGTTGCACTTAAAGTATAATGTTGCCTTAAAGAAAGTAGATAGTAATAATGTTTTACATAGAAGTAGTATGTAGTTAGCTAGACAGTTATAGAGAATGTTTAATAATGTTACTAGAGAATGAGGACAGGAAAGAGTTGAAAGCCGAGTTTCAATAAAGTAAACCCGTAGGGGTTAGTTAGTGAGTCCTCCTGAGAGCCATAGAGAGATGGCTCAGTGATCCTGTACTAAGAAAAGAGGCAGTAGGCCTGGGCAGATAGACAGGCGGTCCTGCATATGAAAAATCAGAGAGTAAAAAGAAGAGTGTTGCACTTAGAAGAGAGAAATAAAGAAAAAAAAAAAAAGTTAATTTATATTTTAGAGTTTTATAGTAAGCCTTTAGTGGGTTCAGCTTATACGCCCTTAAAGGAAAAGTTAAATTATTGTTCAGAATTTGCACCTAGTAGAATACCCGGCTGGGTAATAGAAGTTATTTATAGTATGTTATTTAAAAAATATTTAACCATGTTTTGTTTGTAACGTTCAAGAGTCCTCACCTCCCATAAAGGGAAGCACTGTTATATTTACTTGTTCATTGCATTTCAAAATTTTGTATGTCTTTTGCTGACATGTATTGTTGCTTTCTTCCCAGCCCGGGAGTACTGGATTTAACCGGGGGGGAGTGCAGCGCCCCAGAGTCCTGGTCGTTGCAGTACTGACGCTCCGCCACTAAGGGGAGTGATGGTACGTCTGATGGCACTTAAGGAGTTCACCTGACCAGGTATCACAGTCACACATTACACGTCACACTCTGGCCACCAGGGGGAGCAAAGGGTTCTATGTATTAGGCCACTCCTCACAATCTGGTAAAACTGGGGGCCGGACAGAATGTTAGTCAGAAGCTGACTGGGTTGGATCCAGGCAACATCCTGTGGCAGAGGGTGTTGCAGGGGAAGATTCAGGGGGGTCTCTGTCAGGGGTGGGATCCTGACAGTGGCCTAGCGAACAGAACAGAACGTTACGGAGCCACGCCTGCACCCGTTGCGGTGGCATCCTAAGAAAGGAAACGAAGCAAGGTTTACTGTGGAGAAGTGAGAAACGAGATTGCAGCAAAAAGGAGATAAAGCCAGTAGGAGTCGTGCCTTAAGATCGTGGCAACATCCTACTGAGGCACGTAGCCGGTGGCAGGAACGCCGAGGAAGTATTAGGCTCCAAGCAATACTTCAAACAGCGGCAGGACAGTTAATTATAGGTTGGCTGTCTCACCTAAAATCACCTAAGCAGACATAGGGGGCAATTGTGGGAGAGGGGCGACGCTAGGGTCCCGGAAGAACTCCAGGCCTACCCGTCATACGGGTGCGTCCTATCAATATCATCTGGGGGACGGAGAAGAACATCAGAACAGATACGAGTTGTGGGAAAGAACATCAGAAACAGACACAACAGTTGTGAGGACTATCCCGTGGTGCTCAGCAGGGAGGTACTACAACACACGGGCGCTAGAAGGTAGGCACTGATTTCCACCTGCAAAGGGAACTCTGGATGTGCCTTTGGACCGGCCGGTCTCAGCCAGCCCTGTTAGCAGTGCTCTGGATTGCGGATCCTGAAGCCTTCAGTAAAGAGGTAAGGAGACTGCAACCCTGTGTCCTCGTAATTCATCGCGCCTTGCACCACGCACCACCATCCCACCTTTCATTGGACGCCCCTTAGCAGGGTCACGGACCGAGCCTAGTCACCGTGACAACCCCAGGACCGAGACAGAGAGGCCCGGTACCGAGTACCCCGCGGCCCTGCATCTGGGGGCGCTCCACAATCACCCCAGAGGACCCTTTTAAGCAGCGTCGGTCCCTACTGACCGAATGCCACAGGTGGCGTCACAATCAAACTTTATTACAAATCCCCTTAAAGACCTTCCCCTTTAATTGAGTGCCCAGGGCACGGACCGGATCACTGCCACCGTGACCACCCCTTTAACTGCGACCGGACCCGGTGCCGAGTACCCCAGGCACTGGCGGGTGACTCAGTTTCATACCAAAGGTGTTCAATGTGTTTGAGGTCAGGGCTCTGTGTGGCTAATCAAGTTTTTCCACACCAAGCTCACCCAACCATATGTTTATGGACCTAGCTCTGTTATCTTGGGCTCAGCCATGCTGGAGCAGAAAGGGCCACACAAAAATGTCTTGGTATGCTGAAGCATTAAGATTTCCCTTCACTGGAATTAAGGGACCTAGGCCAACCAGTCAAAATCAATCCCATGGCATTATGCTTCCTCCACCAAACTTTACAATTTTCACAATGCTGTCAGGCAGGTAACGTTCTCCTGGCATTTACTAAACTAAGACTCGTCCATGAGAAGTGTGATTAGTCCCTCCACAGAACTCGTTTCCACTGCTCGAGAGCCCAGTGTCAACTTATTTTACATCCCTCTATTTGACACTTGGCGATATAAGGCTTGCATGCAGATTCTCAGACAAGGAAACCCATTAGAAGAAGCTACCAGATTTTGTGATACATTTATTGCCAGACGGGATTTTGAGCTCTGCGGTTATTGTGTCAGGAAAGTGTCAGTGACTTTTATGTACTATGAGCAGCACAGTGGCTCAGTGGTTAGCACTGCAAATTCTATGCAGTTCAAATTCCACCAAGGACAACATCTGCAAGGAGTTTGTATGTTCTCCCCATGTTTGTGTGGGTTTCTTCTGGGTTCTCCGGTTTCCTCCCACACAAAGACATACTGATTGGGAATTTAGATAGGGAGCCCCACTGGGGACAGTGATAATAGTGTACAGTGTGTACGGAAAGTATTCAGACCCCTTTACATTTTTCACTCTTTGTTTCATTGCAGTGATTTGGTAAATAAAAAAAAAATTATCATTAATGTACACTCTGCACCCCATCTTGACTAAAAGAAAAACAGAAATGTAGAAATGTTTGCAAAATTATTAAAATAGAAAAACTGAAATATCACAGGTTATAAGTATTCAGACCCTTTGCTCATCCACTCATATTTAAATCACATGCTGTCCTTGTGATCCTCCTTGAGATGGTTCTACTCCTTCATTTGAGTCCACCTGTGTTTAATTAAACTGATAGGACTTGATTTGGAAAGGCACACACCTGTCTATATAAGACCTCACAGTGCATGTGAGACCAAATGAGAATCATGAGGTCAAAGGAACTGGCCAAGGAGCTAGGAGACAGAATTGTGGAAAGGCAACAGATCTGGCCAAGGTTACAACAGAATTTCTGCAGTACCCAAGGTTCCTAAGAGCACAGTACTCTACACAATCCTTAAATGGAAGAAGTTTGGGACCACCAGAAGTCTTCCTAGAAATGACCGTCCAGCCAAACTGAGTAATTGTGGGAGAAGAGCTTAGGTGAGAGACGTAAAGAAGAACCCCAAGATCACTGTGACTGAGCTCCAGAGATGCAGTAGGGAGATGAGAGAAAGTTCCACAAAGTCAACTATCACTGCAGCCCTCCACCAGTCGGGCTTTTATGGCAGAGTGGCCCGACGGAAGCCTCTCCTCAGTGCAAGACATGTGAAAGCCCACATAGAGTTTGCTAAAAAACACATGAAGGACTCCCAGGCTATGGGAAATAAGATTCTCTGGTCCGATGAGACGAAGATAGACCTTTTTGGTGTTAATTCTAAGCGATATGTGTGGAGAAAGCCAGGCACTGCTCATCACCTGCCCAATACAATCCCAACAGTGAAACATGGTGGTGGCAGCATCATGCTATGGGGGTGTTTTTCAGCTGCAGGGACAGGATGACTGGTTGTCATTGAAGGAAACATGACTGCGGCCAAGTACAGAGATATCCTGGATGAAAACCTCTTCCAGAGTGCCCTGGACCTCAGACTTGGCCAAAGTTTCACCTTCCAACAAGACAATGACCCTAAGATCACAGCTAAAATAACAAAGGTGTGGCTTCAGAACAACTCTGTGACTATTCTTGACTGGCCCAGCCAGAGCCCTGACCTAAACCCAATTGAGCTTCTCCTGAGAGACCTGAAAATGGCTATCCACCAACGTTCACCATCCAACCTGACGGAACTGGAGAGGATCTGCAAGGAAGAATGGCAGAGGATCCCCAAATCCAGGTGTGAAAAACTTGTTGCATCATTCCCAAGAAGACTCATGGCTGTACTAGCTCAAAGGGTGCTTCTACTTAATACTGAGCAAAGGATCTGAATATTTATGACTATGTGTTATTTCAGTTTTTCTTTTTTAATTAATTAGCAAAAATGTCTATATTTCTGGGGATTTTTTCAGTCAAGATGGAGAGCAGATTGTAAATTAATGAGAAAAAAAACGACCTTTTTGAATTTACCAAATGGCTGCAATGAAACAAACAGTGAAAAATTTAAAGGGGTCTGAATACTTTCTGTACCCACTGTAAGTTAGGTATTAATCAGTTTAGCTTTTAATCAATTTCTTAATATTGAGCAAAGTCCCAATAAACTTGCAAATTCTGATTATTTATCTGAATAGTCTTTGTATGACTTTAAAATGGTGAATAGAACGTTTACATCACAGAAATGTTAGTGACTAGGTTAATATATAAAAGTTGAGCTAAATGTTAACCACTGGCATTACAGTCTGCTTGTAACTGAGTTACACCTCCTATTTTCTTTCTTTGTGTCCTTTGTGCACTGTAGTGTATAAATGACTCAGGCACTGCAGGGACCCCCAATACAACCAGAGGGTTAGTGAGCACGGGGGTTTCTTCTGAAGAACAGGCTGGCCTCTTAAGACATTTGCAATTCATTTTGCACCTGACCTAGCTTTCTTCAAGCCATTAACCTCAGCATTTACTTACTAATCGCTGCCACTAATGGATACAGACAGTTTGTCCAATAGATCCTCCTCACCAGAGCTGGAGAGAAAAGACATCATCACCATAAAGTCTTGTCAAATGTTCCCGAAACTGTGCCAAGGACAAAAAAGGCCATCTCGAGGAAAAATAAGATCCTGCAGAAGAGATAGTGAAGAAAATCCACATGTGCTTCGCTTAAAGGTGAATAGTCGTGAGCGTCAACGAATGCACGACCTAAACCAAGCAATGGATGGCCTGCGTGAAGTCATGCCATATTCCCATGGACCATCAGTGCGTAAGCTCTCTAAGATTTCAACTCTACTGCTTGCTCGCAACTACATCCTTATGTTATCCAACTCTCTGGAGGAGATGAAAAAACTCATGACTGATGTTTATTGTGCCCACCGTCTACCCAGCTGTGCAAGTTCTTTGCATCCCCAGCATGTGACTCCACTACCCCATGTCTTACAAACTTTGCCATCCTCAAATGTTAGCAGTTACATGGGATTATTGACCCAAGATGTCCATCACAACCCTGTTCTTGCTTCTCACCAAATTTCAGGACTTTTCTGCTCTTGTGCCACGTGTCAGCAATTTCCACTTCTGTCAAGAACTGCTTCTTCTCTGCCAGCCTCAAGACATGGAAAATAAGGACCCATTAAATATCTGTATGTATATAACTGAAGTCATATCAAGTCTGAAGACAATTCACATTACAATTATGATTTATCTTTTGTGAAAATATTCATGCTGATCTGTTTTGCTGTACAAAAGCTTATTGCATACTTTTCATAGATTTAGTCATTTTAAACTACAGAGAAATACAATTTGTAAAGTCTCTATTTTGGTCTCCTTGGTATTTCTGGCCATCCACTTTAAAGTGTAACTCTCATTTAGGTGAATTTGCAGCAGAATGTCTGAGTCTACCGCTAGTACCTCTTACTCCTTCCGAATAGAAATTTATGAACAGCAACTGTCATCTCATCATATCTCAGTAATGAGAAAATCAGTCGGCACTGAAGACAGATTTTACCCACGTATTGAGAGTAACTGATCAAAAAGAAGCAGATTTCTCTGATAAGATATATTACAGGAAAAATATTTCTTTGTATCGTGTTAGCCGGTAGATAGAAAAATATTAAAATTTTAAACTTACTCTTTTAAAATCAATATCTCCTAAATTCTAGGCTGATTTATTTAGGCATGGATAATGCTATTCTGCTAATGTTCTAGCAATATGCAATAACCACTATAGACTGCAGTAGACAGAAAAATTGGAAGTCCAATGGCACTGTCTGATTAAAACCACTTTTATTACTGGTGTGCTAAAACCACAATAAAACAGTGGTAAATTACAAAAACAATGAAAAAGAATTAAAAAAAAATTAATATACTTTAAGCTAACATGTTTTTGTCCCTATACCAGGACTATCCTCAGGTTTAATATATTCAACTAGTTAATGAATATATTAACTAGTATGGGTCCGAAAACGTGTTTTGCTTACCTTTGTTAACATTTTACTTTTTTATTGTTTTTGTAATTTACCATGTTTTTTCCTGGTTTTAACACACCAGTAATAAAAGTGGTTTTAATCAGAAGACACCATTAGACTTCCTATTCAATACTCTTGTATACAGTTAATAAATATCACAGTACACCAGTTGGTGGCAATATATTCCAATAACAATCAATTTATATATATATATATATATATATATAAAGAAAAAAGAAAAAAAAAATTTTTATATTATTATTCAGACACCATAAGCCACCAGGGTGCGCTGTGTGACAACTTCTGTGGTAACCACAGTATAAACCGAGCTAAAACCAAAACAATACAGGAAGAATCCAACACCAGTTGGAAAAACAAAGCAGGAATTATTATTAAAATATGCCTTTATTGTGGGTATGGCAGTGGCTACAGAAAAAACATTTATTTACAAATTAATACAAATATATATAAAATAGCGCGGCACCAGGATTATAAGGTATGTCTAATATTCCTATTCCCCCTCCTACATCAGGATAATCTCAAATGTGCTACATATAAATCAATCCATTTCACGTGGTAAAATTCATTAGTGAACAATAAATCAGTGGAAAAAATAAATAGATAAAAAGGATATAATAAAGTGCACCAGTATAACTCTCTGCATAAAGTGACCAAGTGCATCAAATCCAAATATTGATCGTTTAAAGTGCCAGTGTGAAAAGGAGTTTAGGAACCACTCAATGGGTACAAGTAGTGACAGCCTGTGCTGAAACCCGCGTGTATAGATAGCCTATATAGCAGCAATATGTTCGTATCTACCTGAGGGGGATAAAGCCTGTGCCAGCGTCTCGCCCGACGCGCGTTTCGGAAAACCGTTGTCCTTCGTCAGGGGGAAGCCCTGCTCTATGTAGCAGAAATACTTACTTGCTATGAGCGCTCATTGCAATCCGGCAATGACAACCACAGGGTTCTGCTGCAGACCCCCGAGTTGTCATGCAAACCCATCGGAGACCCACGGTAATGTGACACGGGTGCCAATGGGCGGGGTTACTGAAGCGCTTCTGGCGTGAGCATGTTAAATGCCACTCTCAGAGATTGACAGCGGCATTTAACATATTAACAGCCGCGGTTGGATCATGAGTCCACCCGCTGCTGTTAGGGGCACATGTCAGCTGTTTACATCAGCTGACATGTGCCGGAAAATTTGCACCCCCGCCACCGGAGCCCACAGCAAACAGGGGGAGCCTGCCTTAGACGTAATTATATATGTCTAAGGTGGGAAAGGGGTTAAAGAACCAGTAGTGGAAGCTCATGCATGTATGTTCACACAGAAACCACTAGAGAAACATTTTAATTTACACAGCCAACACTACTGTTGTCGGGTGACCCGTGACCAGGAGCTCCTTCCCTGTCCCTAACGCTAGGAGGCGCCGTAGCTCACCCTGTTCCCCATATTACTTCTGAAGGTGAAAATGCTGGAGCTACATACCTTGCCTTATCTCCTTAATCCGCCCTTCATCTGTACCCTTTCCCCTCCCAGGGAAGAGGGGAGTAGCAGTGCACTGTAGTACACCAACCAGACAAACAAGGTAACATGAACAGGGGAAACTGAAACTACCAGGCATACAAATATACACTATAACAAAGGAACCAGGGAGTGGAGGATGAGGTAAAACCAGAGTAGAAGAAGAAAGGAAATGATCACACTCACTAAACCAAGGAACATCCACCAAACGCTTATTCTTATAACCACCATCTATCCTCTATACTAGCCTCCCAGCCATGTATCATAAGCTAGCTCTGGCGATGTGCGTCAGTCAGGACTCAGATTTTATAGGGGATAGGAGTGGCTCAGCAAGTGCAGACACTGGCAGCTTGGGGCCCCAGGTCAAGAAATATGTCTGGGCTCCCCTTCTTTTATGGCGACACACACATACATGTATATACTGTATACTACATAGTCTCCTTTATTATGTATATTGCCATCCCTTATTACACAGTGCCCTCTCTTGTTATGTACAGCACCGTCCCTTTTATATCGGATTATATAGGGACCTGTCTTTATTACATACCGTCCTGTCTTGTAAGATGTATAATGCAATGATGGCTGATGATGCATGGGAAAGCTTCTTTTTTAATGGAAGAGCTGATGGACTGGTCGGCTGGTCACCGCTGCTACATCAGCAGTCATTTTATATTTAACAAGAGAGGGGACTATGTAATAAAAGCGGGAGCTGTGAATAACAAAAATAACAAGAATAAACTATGTAAGAGACAGCACAGTACATAACAGCAGAGGAAGCAATATAATAAGAGAAGACAACATTTAACTAGAGAGGATGGAGCATAATAAGGGACGGTGTTATACATAATAAAAGAGGAAACTATGTAACTAAGGACGGTGTTATACATAATAAATTAGTACACTATACTAAGAGACTGTGCTATACTTAATAAGTGAGGACACTATATACTAAGGAAC
The DNA here is from genome assembly GCF_051348905.1 of Ranitomeya variabilis. Taxonomy (NCBI): domain Eukaryota; kingdom Metazoa; phylum Chordata; class Amphibia; order Anura; family Dendrobatidae; genus Ranitomeya; species Ranitomeya variabilis. The sequence continues at coordinate 378,683,405 of NC_135234.1, forward strand.
TGTGCAATACATAAGGCTACATCCCTGTATCTGTGTGCAGTGTTGGTGTGCTGCCCGCTTTTACAGATGCCTTGAGCATGTTCTATTCAGATCCTCAAAATCAGTTCACAACAGAACATTCTCTGACCCCCCATGGATCACATGCTCAGATCCGTGAATTTCCTGTATGTGGGAATGGACCTATAAAACTATGAGCCCGTGTGCCATCCGATAAAAAACCTGGAAGCACACGGACATTTCACACAAATGTGAAAATGTAGAATAAAGGATTTAAAAAAAAAAAAAAAAACATTATCACTCCACGTCACACAGAACAGATACAGAATAATATCTACATCCAGTCACTTACCGTTGACGTCTTGTCTGATTAGAGCGGCTTTCTTCTGTTTCTCCTCCATCTGGTCAGATCTTCATGTCGACATCTCCCAGCAACAACTCGTCCTGTCACAATGATCTTCACAGCCCTGAAAATAAGGTCACATACATTGTATGCATACATGTGTCACCCACCTGAAGACCCACCTCTTCCAACAAGCCTACAACCTGCAGTAACCACTAAACCTGCACGACCAGCTCTACCCTCACCTACTGTATCCTCACCCATCTCGTGTAGATTGTGAGCCCTCGCTCGTGGGCAGGGTCCTCTCTCCTCCTGTACCAGTTGTGACCTGTATTGTTTAAGATTATTGTACTTGTTTTTATTATGTATACCCCTCCTCACATGTAAAGCGTCATGGAATAAATGGTGCTATAATAAATAATAATAATAATATGTACCCCACCATTAACCCCTTAACGACCGCCGATACGCCTTTTAACGGCAGCCGCTAAGGGTACTTAAACCGCAGCGCCGTTAATTAACGGCGCTGTGGAAAAAGTGAATATCGCCCCCCAGAGTCGGATTTTCTCTGGGGTCTCGGTTGCCGGGGGTAGCCAAGACCCCAGAGAACATGATTCGGGGGTTTTTTACTGACCCCCGAGTTGCGATCGCCGGTAATTAACCGTTTACCGGCGGTCGCAACAAAAAAAAAAAAAAGCTGCGATTTGCCATTTAATTTCTCTGTGCGATCACATCGGAGGACAGAGAAATGTGGTCCCCGATAGCCCCCCAATACTCACCTACCTCCCCCGGTGCTCCTTGTGGCTCCCGATGGGCGCCGCCATCTTTATCCGGGGAAATAATGGCGGGCGCATGCGCAGTGCGCCCGCCGCCTGGCACCCGGATGTTCTTTGGGGTCTCGGCTGCCGGGGGTAGCCGAGACCCCAAAGAACATGATCGGGGTCGGTTTTTACCGACCCCTGTTTTGCGATCGCCGGTAATTAACTGTTTACCGGCGACCGCAAAAAAAAAAAAAAGCGATGTCATTCTCTGTCCTCTGATGTGATCGCACATCAGAGGACAGAGAAATAGGGGGATTCGGGGACCCTGTTATACTTACCGGTGTCCCTGGGTCCTCCTGCTTCTTCTGCTGGCCGCCGGCTTCTTGCTCCGGTAAGAAAATGGCGGGCGCATGCGCAGTGCGCCCGCCATGATCTGCCGGCCGGCAGAAGAAAATTCTTCCTCTTTTTTTATTTTGGTCACTGTGAGATCCTATCACAGTGATCAAAATAAAAAAAATAGTAAATAACCCCCCCCTTTATTACCCCCTTAGTAAGAAAAAAATAATAAAATAAAAAAAATGTATGAATTTCTATTTTCCAAATAGGGGTAGGGTTAGGGGTAGGGTTAGGGGTAGGGGTAGGGTTAGGGGTAGGGTTAGGGGTAGGGTTAGGGGTAGGGTTAGGGGTAGGAGTAGGGTTAGGATATGTGCACACATAGAATGGTTCGCTGCGGATTTTTCCGCAGCGGATTTGATAAATCCGCAGGACCAAAACGCTGCGTTTTTCCTGCGGATTTATCGCAGATGTACCGCGGTTTTTGTGCGGATTCCACTGCGGTTTTACACCTGCGGTTTTCTATTATGGAGCAGGTGTAAAACCGCTGCGGAATCAGCAGAAAGAATTGACATGCTGCGGAATGTAAACCGCTGCGTTTCCGTGTGGTTTTTTCCGCAGCATGGGCACAGCGTTTTATGTTTCCCATAGGTTTACATTGTACTGTAAACTCATGGGAAACTGCTGCGGACCCACAGCTGCGGAAACACTGCGGATCCGCAGCAAAATCCGCAACATGTGCACATAGCCTTAGGGTTAGGGTTAGGGCTTGGGTTAGAGCTAGGATTAGGGTTAGAGCTAGGGTTAGGGCTAGGGTTGGGGCTAAAGTTAGGGTTAGGGTTGGGGCTAGGTTTAGGGCTAAAGTTAGGGTTTGGGCTAAAGTTAGGGTTAGGGCTAGGGTTGGGGCTAAAGTTAGGGTTAGAGTTGGGATTAGGATTTGGATTAGGGTTGGCATTAGGGTTACATTTGGGATTAGGGTTAGGTTTGGGATTAGGGTTAAGGCTAGGGTTGGGATTAAGGATAGGGGTGTATTGGGATTAGGGTTAGGTTTTGAGGTTAGGGTTGAGATTAGGATTAGGGGGGTGTTGGGTTTAGGGTTTTGATTAGGGTTATGGTTAGCTTTGGGATTAGGGTTAGGGGTGTTTTGGGGGTTAGGGTTGTGATTAGGATTATGGATCGGGTTGGGATTAGGGTTAGGGGTGTGTTGGGGTTAGGGTTGGAGTTAGAATTGGGGGGTTTCCACTGTTTAGGTACATCAGAGGGTCTCTAAACGCCACAGCCAATTTTGTGCCCAAAAAGTAAAATGGTGCTCCCTACCTTCTGAGCTCTGCCGTGCGCCCAAACAGTGGTTTACCCCCACATATGGGGCATCAGCTTACTCGGGATAAATTGGACAACAACTTTTGGGGTCCAATTTCTCCTGATACCCTTGTGAAAATAAAAACTTGGGGGCTAAAAAATCTTTTTTTGTGGAAAAAAAAAATATTTTTTATTTTCACGACTCTGCATTATAAACTTCTGTGAAGCACTTGGGCATTCAAAGTTCTCACCACACATCTAGATAAGTTCCTTGGGGGTCTAGTTTCCAAAATGGGGTCACTTCTGGGGGGTCTCTACTGTTTAGGTATATCTGGGGCTCTGCAAATGCAACATAACGCCCGCAGACCATTCTATCAAAGTCTGCATTCCAAAACAGCACTCCTTCCCTTCCGAGCTCAGCCATGCACCTAAACAGTGGTTTATCCCCCACATTGGGGTATCAGCGTACTCAGCATAAATTGCACAATAAATTTTGGGGTCCAATTTCTCTTGTTACCTTTGTGAAAATAAAAATTGGGGGGCTAAAAAAATCTTTTTTGTGAAAAAAATATTTTTTTTTGTTTTCACGACTCTGCATTATAAACTTCTGTGAAGCACTTGGGCATTCAAAGTTCTCACAACACATCTAGATAAGTTCCTTGGGGGGTCTAGTTTCCAAAATGAGGTCACTTGTGGGGGGGTTTCTACTGTTTAGGTACATCGGGGGCTCTGCAAACGCAACATAATGCCTGCAGACCATTCTATCAAAGTCTGCATTCCAAAACGGCGCTCCTTCCCTTCCAAGCTCTGCCATGCGCCCAAACAGTGGTTTATCCCCCACATTGGGGTATCAGCCTACTCAGCATAAATTGCACAATAAATTTTGGGGTCCAATTTCTCCTGTTACCCTTGTGAAAGTAAAAATTTGGGGGTGAAAAGATCATTTTTGTGGAAAAAATATGATTTTTTTTATTTTCATGGCTCTACATTATAAACTTCTGTGAAGCAGTTGGTGCTCACCGTCACCACACATCTAGATAAGCTCTTTGGGGGGTCTAGTTTCCAAAATGGAGTCACTTGTGGGGGGTTTCTACTGTTTAGGTACATCAGGATCTCTGCAAATGCAACATGACACCTGCAGACCATCCCATCAAAGTCTGCATTCCAAGCGGCGCTCCTTCCCTTCCGAGCCCTGATGGGTGCCCAAACAGTACCCTCCCCCCACATATGGGGTATCAGCGTACTCAGGACAAACTGGTCAACAGATTTTGTGGTCCAATAAAATTGCAGGCTAAAAAATAATTTTTGAGTGAAAAAAAAGGATTTTTTATTTTCACGGCTCTACGTTATAAACCTCCGGGAAGCAGAGGTTGCACAACAACATTTGTTGTCTAATTTCTCCTGTTACCCTTGTGAAAATAAAAATTTGGGGGCAAAAAGATCATTTTTGTAGAAAAAATGTGATTTTTTATTTTCACGGCTCTACGTTATAAACTTCCGTGAAGCACCTGGGGGATCAAAGTACTCACCACACATCTAGTTAAGTTCCTTATGGGGTCTAGTTTCCAAAGTGGTGTCACTTGTGGGAGGTTTCCACTGTTTAGGCACATCAGGGGCTCTCCAAACGCGACATGGCGTCCGATCTCAATTCCAGCCAATTCTACATTGAAAAAGTAAAACGGCACTCCTTCTCTTCCAAGCTCTGCGGTGCGCCCAAACAGTGGTTTACCCCCACATATGGGGTATCGACGTACTCAGGAGAAATTGTACAACAACTTTTGTGGTCTAATTTCTCCTGTTACCCTTGTGAAAATAAGAATTTGGGGAGAGAAAATATCATTTTTGTGTAAACAAATGCGATTTTTTATTTTCACGGCTTTATGTTATAAACTTCTGTGAAGCACTTGGGGGCTCAAAGTGCTCACCACACATCTAGTTAAGTTCCTTAAGGGGTCTAGTTTCCAAAATGGTGTCACTTGTGGAGCGTTTCCACTGTTTAGGCACATCAGGGGCTCTCCAAACGTGACATGGCATCCGATCTCAATTCCAGCCAATTCTGCATTGAAAAAGTCAAACGGTGCTCCTTCTCTTCCAAGCTCTGCGGTGCGCCCAAACAGTGGTTTACCCCCACATATGGGGTATCAGCGTATTCAGGAGAAATTTCACAACAAAATGTATGGTTAAATTCCTGTTTTTACACTTGTGAAAATAAAAAAATATGGTTCTGAATTAAAGTGTTTGCAAAAAAAGTTAAATGTTCATTTTTTCCTTCCACATTGTTTGAGTTCCTGTGAAGCACGTAAAGGGTTAATAAACTTCTTGAATGTGGTTTTAAGTACCTTGAGGGGTGCAGTTTTTAGAATGGTGTCACACTTGGTTATTTTCTATCATATAGACCCCTCAAAATGACTTCAAATGTGATGTGGTCCCTAAAAAAAAATGGTGTTGTAAAAATGAGAAATTGCTGGTCAAATTTTAACCCTTATAACTCCCTAACAAAAAAAAATGTTGTTTCCAAAATTGTGCTGATGTAAAGTAGACATGTCGGAAATGTTATTTATTAACTATTTTGTGTGACATATCTCTCTGATTTAAGGGCATAAAAATAAAAAATTTGAAAATTGCTAAATTTTAAAAATGTTCACCATATTTCCATTTTTTTCATAAATAATCGCAAGTAATATCGAAGAAATGTTACCACTAGCATGAAGTACAACATGTCACGAAAAAACAATCTCAGAATCAGCAGGATCCGTTAAAGCGTTCCAGAGTTATAACCTCATAAATTGACAGTGGTCAGAATTGTAAAAATTGGCTCGGTCATTAAGTACCAAATTGGCTCTGTCACTAAGGGGTTAATATACTATTAGCCACGCACCATTTAAAATATACAGTAATAAGCTATAATCTCCACCACACAATAATTATTATTATTAATTTATTTATATAGCACCATTGATTCCATGGTGCTGTACATGAGAAGGGGTTTCATACAAGTTTCAGATATCACTTACAGTGAACAAACAATGACAGACTGATACAGAGGGGTGAGGACCCTGCCCTTGCAGGCTTACATTAAACTAATCAGTATGTGACTCTCACCAATTATGTGTGGGACTATCTGCACACAGAATATATGCAAGGTTTTACAGTACAGTAAAACAGTGAAGGAGATCCCTGAAGTCTAAAGGCTGAGTCACACATAACGATATCTTTAACCCCTTAGTGACAGAGCCAATTTGGTACTTAATGACCGAGCCAATTTTTACAATTCTGACCAGTGTCACTTTATGAGGTTATAACTCTGGAACGCTTTATCGGATCCCGCTGACTCTGGAACGCTTTATCGGATCCCGCTGATTCTGAGATTGTTTTTTCGTGACATGTTGTACTTCAAGTTAGTGGTAACATTTCTTCGATATTACTTGCGATTATTTATGAAAAAAATGGAAATATGGCGAAAATTTTTAAAATTTTGCAATTTTCAAACTTTGTATTTTTATGCCCTTAAATCAGAGAGATATGTCACAAAAAATAGTTAATAAATAACATTTCTCACATGTCTACTTTACATCAGCACAATTTTGGAAACAATTTTTTTTTTTGTTAGGGAGTTATAAGGGTTAAAAGTTGACCAGCAATTTCTCATTTTTACAACACCATGTTTTTTTTAGGGACCACATCACCTTTGAAGTGATTTTGAGGGGTCTATATGATAGAAAATAACCAAGTGTGACACCATTCTAAAAACTGCACCCCTCAAGCTGCTCAAAACCACATTCAAGAAGTTTATTAACCCTTTACGTACTTCACAGGAATTAAAACAATGTGGAAGAAAAAAATGAACATTTAACTTTTTTTTGCAAACATTTTACTTCAGAACCATTTTTTTTAATTTTCACAAGTGTAAGAACAGAAATTTAACCACAAATTTTGTTGTGCAATTTTTCCTGAGTACGCCGATACCCCATATGTGGAGGTAAACCACTGTTTGGGCGCACCGCAGAGCTTGGAAGTGAAGGAGCACCGTTTGACTGTTTCAATGCAGAATTGGCTGGAATTGAGATGGGACGCCATGTCGCGTTTGGAGAGCCCCTAATGTGCCTAAACAGTGGAAACCCCCCACAAGTGACACCATTTTGGAAACTAGACCACCCAAGGAACTTATCTAGATGTGTGGTGAGCACTTTGAACCCCCAAGTGCTTCACAGAAGTTTATAACGTAGAGCCGTGAAAATAAAAAATCGCATTTGTTTTCACAAAAATGATTTTTTCGCCCACAAATTCTTATTTTCACAAGGGTAACAGGAGAAATTAGACCACAAAAGTTGTTGTGCAATTTCTCCTGAGTACGTCGATATACCATATGTGGAGGTAAACCACTGTTTGGGCGCACCGCAGAGCTTGGAAGTGAAGGAGCACCGTTTGACTTTTTCAATGCAGAATTGGCTGGAATTGAGATCGGATGCCATGTCGCGTTTGGAGAGTCCCTGATGTGCCTAAACAGTGGAAACCCCCCACAAGTGATACCATTTTGGAAACTAGACCCCTTAAGGAACTTAACTAGATGCGTGGTGAGCACTTTAAACCCCCAGGTGCTTCACAGAAGTTTATAACGTAGAGCCGTGAAAATAAAAAAATCGCATTTTTTCTACAAAAATGATCTTTTTGCCTCCAAATTTTTATTTTACCAAGGGTAACAGGAGAAAATGGACCCCAGAAGTTGTTGTACAATTTGTCTTGAGTACGCCGACACCCCATATGTGGGGGTAAACCACTGTTTGGGCGCACGGCAGAGCTCGGAAGGGAAGGAGCGCCATTTTGGAATGCAGACTTTGATAGAATTGTCTGCGGGCGTTATGTTGCGTTTGCAGACCCCTAATGTACCTAAACAGTAGAAACCCCCAACAAGTGACCCCAGTTTGGAAAATAGACCCCACAAGGAACTTATCTAGATATGTGTTGAGAACTTTGAATGCCCAAGTGCTTCACAGAAGTTTATAATGCAGAGTAGTGAAAATAAAAAATATTTTTTTTCCCACAAAAAAGATTTTTTTAGCCCTCAAATTTTTATTTTCACAAGGGTAACAAGAGAAATTGGACCCCAAAAGTTGTTGTCCAATTTGTCCTGAGTATGCTGGTACCCCATATGTGGGGGTAAACCACTGTTTGGGCGCACGGCAGAGCTCGGAAGGGAAGGAGCGCCATTTTGGAATGCAGACTTTGATAGAATTGTCTGCGGGCGTTATGTTGCGTTTGCAGACCCCTAATGTACCTAAACAGTAGAAACCCCCAACAAGTGACCCCATTTTGGAAAATAGACCCCCCAAGGAAAATATCTAGATATGTGGTGAGAACTTTGAATGCCCAAGTGCTTCACAGAAGTTTATAATGCAGAGTAGTGAAAATAAAAAATATTTTTTTTCCCACAAAAAAGATTTTTTTAGCCTCCAAATTTTTATTTTCACAAAGGTAACAAGAGAAATTGGATGCCAATATTTGTTCTCCAATTTGTCCTGAGTATTCTGGTACCCCATATGTGGGGGTAAACCACTGTTTTGACACACGGCAGAGCTCGGAAGAGAAGGAGCGCCATTTTGGAATTCAGACTTTGATAGAATTGTCTGTGGGTGTTATGTTGCGTTTGCAGAGCCCCTGATGTACCTAAACAGTAGAAACCCCCACAAGTTGCAGAGTAGTGAAAATAAAAAATATTTTTTTTTCCAACAAAAAAGATTTTTAGTCCCCAAGTTTTTATTTTCACAAGGGTAACAGGAGAAATTGGACCCCAAAAGTTGTTGTCCAATTTATCCCGAGTACGCTGATGCCCCATATGTGGGGGTAAACCACTGTTTGGGCGCACGGCAGAGCTCAGAAGGGAGGGAGTACCATTTGACTTTTTTAGCGCAAAATTGGCTGTCGTGTTTGGAGACCCCCTGATGTACCTAAACAGTGGAAACCCCCAAATTATAACTCCAACCCTAACTCCAACACACCCCTAACCCTAATCTCAAGCCGATCCATAATCCTAATCACAACCCTAACGATAATCACAACCCTAACCCCAAAACAGCCCTAATCTCAACCCTAACCATAACCCTAATCAAAACCCTAAATCCAACACACCCCTAACCCTAATCCCAACCCTAACCCTAATCCCAACCCTAATCCCAAACGTAACACTAATCCCAACCCTAATCCAAACCCTAACCCTAATCCCAACTTTAACCCTAACTTTAGCCCCAACCCTAACCCTAACTTTAGCCCCAACCCTAACCATAACTTTAGCCCCCGTCGTCACAAAAAAAGTTCAATGTAACCTTTTTTTTGTACATTGCATCCGCCATTTCCGCGCATGCGTGGCCGTAACTCTGCCCCCTCCTCCCCAGGACATAGACTGGGCAGCGGATGCGTTGAAAAACTGCATCCGCTGCCCACGTTGTGCACAATTTTCACGTGCGTCGGTATGTCGGGCCGACGCATTGCGACCGCCCCGTACCGACGCAAGTGTGAAAGAAGCCTAAGGCTACTTTCACACTAGCGTCGTACTCAGCCCATCGCAGTGTGTCGGGCCGACGTACCGACGCTAGCGTTGTAAGCGCCGCACAACGGGTGCAGCGGATGCTGTTTTTTCAACGCATCCGCTGCCCCATTGTGAGGTGCGGGGAGGCGGGGGCGGAGTTCCGGCCACGCATGCGCGGTCGGAAATGGCGGACACGTCGCACAAAAAAGTTACATGTAGCTTTTTTTGTGCCGACGGTCCGCCAAAGCACGACGCATCCGTCGCACGACGGATGCGACATGTGGCAATCCGTCGCTAATGCAAGCCAATGGAGAAAAAACGCATCCTGCAAGCACTTTTGCAGGATGCGTTTTTTCTCCAACGACGCATTGCGACGGAAGCGAAAAAACGCTAGTGTGAAAGTAGCCTAACCCTAACCCTAACCCTAACCCTAAATTTAGCCCCAACCCTAACCCTAACCCTAACTCTAACCCTAACTCTAACCCTAACTCTAACCCTAACCCTAACCCTAACCCTAACTCTAACCCTAACCCTAACCCTAACCCTAATTTTAGCCCCAACTCGTCTTCTCCTGCCGGCCGGCAGATGGCAGCAGATGGCGGGCGCACTGCGCATGCGCCCGCCATGATGAAAAAGCCGGCTGGCAGGAGAAGACAGAAGAGGACCCGGGGACACTGGGTGAGTATGTTAGGGTCCCCGAATCCCCCTATTTCTCTGTCCTCTGATGTGCGATCACATCAGAGGACAGAGAATTACAGATCGCTTTTTTTTTTTTTTTTTTGCGGTCGCCGGTAAACTGTTAATTACCGGCGATCGCAAAACAGGGGTCGGTGCAAACCGACCCCGATCATGTTCTTTGGGGTCTTGGCTACCCCCGGCAGCCGAGACCCCAAAGATCTTCCGGGTGCCGGGCGCACTGCGCGTGCGCCCGCCATTTTTTCCCGGAAAAAAGATGGCGGCGCCCATCGGGAGCCACGAGGAGCACCGGGGGAGGTAGGTAAGTATTGGGGGGCTACTGGGGGCCATCGGGGACCCTATTTCTCTGTCCTCCGATGTGCGATCACATCGGAGGACAGAGAAATTAAATGGCAAATCGCGTTTTTTTTTTTTTGTTGCGACCGCCGGTAAACGGTTAATTACTGGCGATCGCAACTCGGGGGTCGGTAAAAACCCCCCGAATCATGTTCTCTGGGGTCTCGGCTACCCTCGGCAACCGAGACCCCAGAGAAAATCTGACTCTGGGGGGCGCTATTCACTTTTTCCACAGCGCCGTTAATTAACGGCGCTGTGGTTTAAGTACCCTTAGCGGCCGCCGTTAAAAGGCGTATCGGCGGTCGTTAATGGGTTAACGATATCGTTGCAACGTCACACTTTTGACGTAGCAACGATCCCGCTAACGATCTCGTTATGTGTGACAGCGACCAACGATCAGGCCCCTGCTGGGAGATCGTTGGTCGATGGGAATGATCAGGACCTTTTTTTGGTTGCTGATCACACGCTGTCATCGCTGGATCGGCGTGTGTGACGCCGATCCAGCGATGTGTTCACTTGTAACCAGGGTAACTATCGGGTTACTAAGCGCAGGGCCGCGCTTAGTAACCCGATATTTACCCTGGTTACCATTGTAAAAGTTAAAAAAAAACTGTACATACTCACATTCTGATGTCTGTCACGTCCCCTGGCGTCCACAGGGTTAAAACTGCTTTCGGCAAGAGCGCTGCTAATATGCACGCGCTGCTGACGAGAGCTTCCCTGCACTGAATGTGTCAGCGCCGGCCGTAAAGCAGAGCACAGCGGTGACGTCACCGCTGTTACTGCCGGCGCTGACACATTCAGTGCAGGGATCCCTGCGGACGCCGGCGGGGGACGTGACAGACATCAGAATGTGAGTATGTACTGTTTTTTTTTTTTACTTTTACAATGGTAACCAGGGTAAATATCGGGTTACTAAGCGCGGCCCTGCACTTAGTAACCCGATATTTACCCTGGTTACCCGGGTGCTGCAGGGGGACTTCGGCATCGTTGAAGACAGTTTCAACGATGCCGAAGTCGTTCCCCTGATTGTTGGTCGCTGGAGAGAGCTGTCTGTGTGACAGCTCCGCAGCGACCACACAACGACTTACCAACGATCACGGCCAGGTCGTATCGCTGGTCGTGATCGTTGGTAAGTCGTTTAGTGTAACGGTACCATAATGCACACTTTGTTTACTTTTTCCTTGCAGATTTGCAGCAGATTAAAATCTGCATAATGTCAATTTTTGCAGCTTATTTCATCCACACTAATGGGGGAAAATACATAACAAAAGCATGGCAAAAATGTGAGAAAAAAAATAAATGTATTTTACGCAACTTTCTCCCTACCAACACATTGGGATATGCAGCAGAATTTTCTCCTGCAAATCATGAATGTGTGCACATAGCCTTAGTCCCTGCCCTGTGTCCCCCCCCTCCCAAATCATCATAAGTCCTTGATAGCATCATAATGAATTTGGAAGTGGGAGAAGACATTATCAGGTCCTGACCATCCTCCACCACCTCCCAATTCATTACAAGTCCCTGACAGTCTTCTCCCACTTTTCATAGTTATTAAGGTTGAAGGAAGACTTTAAGTCCATCTAGTTCAACCCATAGCCTAACCTAACATGCCCTAACATGTTGATCCAGAGGAAGGCAAAAAAAAAACATGTGGAAAAGAGTAAGCTCCACATAAGGGAGCCCATTGGATGTAGTGTATATGGACTTTTCAAAATCTTTTGATACGGTGCCACACAAAAGGTTGTTACATAAAATGAAAATAATGGGGATAAGGGAAAATATGTGTAAGTGGATTGAGAGCTGGCTCAGGGATAGGAAACAAAGGGTGGTTATTAATGGAGCACACTCGGACTGGGTCGCGGTTAGCAGTGGGGTACCACAGGGGTCAGTATTGGGCCCTCTTCTTTTTAACATATTGATTAATGACCTTGTAGGGGGCATTCAGAGTAGAATTTCAATATTTGCAGATGACACTAAACTCTGCAGGGTAATCAATACAGGGGAGGACAATTTTATATTACAGGATGATTTATGTAAACTAGAAGCTTGGGCTGATAAATGGCAAATGAGCTTTAATGGGGATAAATGTAAGGTCATGCACTTGGGTAGAAGTAATAAGATGTATAACTATGTGCTTAATTCTAAAACTCTGGGCAAAACCGTCAATGAAAAAGACCTGGGTGTATGGGTGGATGACAAACTCATATTCAGTGGCCAGTGTCAGGCAGCTGCTACAAAGGCAAATAAAATAATGGGATGCATTAAAAGAGGCATAGATGCTCATGAGGAGAACATAATTTTACCTCTATACAAGTCACTAGTTCGACCACACTTAGAATACTGTGCACAGTTCTGGTCTCCGGTGTATAAGAAAGACATAGCTGAACTAGAGCGGGTGCAGAGAAGAGCGACCAAGGTTATTAGAGGACTGGGGGGTCTGCCATACCAAGATAGATTATTACACCTGGGGCTACTTAGTTTGGAAAAATGAAGGCTAAGGGGTGATCTTATGTTAATGTATAAATATATGAGGGGACAGTACAAAGACCTTTCTGATGATCTTTTTAATCATAGACCGGTGACAGGGACAAGGGCGCATCCTCTGCGTCTGGAGGAAAAAAGGTTTAAGCATAATAACAGACGCGGATTCTTTACTGTAAGAGCAGTGAGACTATGGAACTCTCTGCCGTATGATGTTGTAATGAGTGATTCATTACTTAAATTTAAGAGGGGACTGGATACCTTTCTGGAAAAGTATAATGTTACAGGGTATATACACTAGATTCCTTGATAGGGCGTTGATCCAGGGAACTAGTCTGATTGCCGTATGTGGAGTCGGGAAGGAATTTTTTTCCCCAATGTGGAGCTTACTCTTTGCCACATGGTTTTTTTTTGCCTTCCTCTGGATCAACATGTTAGGGCATGTTAGGTTAGGCTATGGGTTGAACTAGATGGACTTAAAGTCTTCCTCAACCTTAATAACTATGTAACATTGGGGAAAATATTCCTTCCCGACTCCACATACGGCAATCAGACTAGTTCCCTGGATCAACACCCTATCAAGGAATCTAGTGTATATACCCTGTAACATTATACTTTTCCAGAAAGGTATCCAGTCCCCTCTTAAATTTAAGTAATGAATCACTCATTACAAAATCATACGGCAGAGAGTTCCATAGTCTCACTGCTCTTACAGTGAAGAATCCTCGTCTGTTATTATGCTTCACCCCTTTACCCCTAAGGGTGGTTTGCACGTTAATGACCGGGCCAATTTTTACAATTCTGACCACTGTCTCTTTATGAGGTTATAACTCCGAAACGCTTCAACGGATCTTGGCGATTCTGAGTTTGTTTTCTTGTGACATATTGTACTTCATGACAGTGGTAAAATTTCTTCGATATAACTTGCGTTTATTTGTGAAAAAAACGGAAATTTGGCGAAAATTTTGAAAATTTCACAATTTTAAAATTTTGAATTTTGATTCTCTTAAACCAGAGAGTTATGTGACACAAAATAGTTAGTAAATAACAATTCCCACATGTCTACTTTACATCAGCACAATTTTGGAAACAACATTTTTTTTTTTGCTAGGAAGTTATAAGGGTTAAAATTTGACCAGCAATTTCTCATTTTTACAACAAAATTTACAAAACCTTTTTTTTAGGGACCACCTCACATTTGAAGTCACTTTGAGGGGTCTATATGGCAGAAAATACCCAAAAGTGACACCATTCTGAAAACTGCACCCCTCAAGGTGCTCAAAACCACATTCAAGAAGTTTATTAACCCTTCAGGTGTTTCACAGCAGCAGAAGAAACATGGAAGGAAAAAATTAACATTTTACTTGTTAGTCACAAAAATGATCTTTCAGCAATATTTTTTTAATTTTCCCAAGGGTAAAAAGAGAAAATGGACCTCAAAAGTTGTTGTCCAATTTGTCCTGAGTACGCTGAGGGGGAACCACTTTTTGGGCGCACGGCAGGGCTCATAAGGAAAGGAGCGCCGTTTGACATTTTCAAGCTAAAATTGGCTGGAATTGAGATCGGACGCCATGTTGCGTTTGGCGAGCCCCTGACGTGCCTAAACAGTGGAAACCCCCCACAAGTGACCACATTTTGGAAACTAGACCCCCTAAGAAATTTATATAGGTGTGTGTTGAGCACTTTAAACCCCCAAGTGCTTCACAGAAGTTTATAACGCCCGGGCGTGAAAATAAAAATCCTATCTTTTCAACAAACATGATCGTTTGGTCCTCAATTTTTTATTTTCCCAAGGGTAACAGGAGAAATTGGACCCCAAAAGTTGTTATCCAATTTGTCCTGAGTACGCTGATACCCCATATGTGGGGGGAACCATTGTGTGGGTGCATGGCAGGGCTCAGAAGGAAAGGAGCGCCGTTTGACATTTTCAAGCTAAAATTGGCTGGAATTGAGATCGGACGCCATATCGCGTTTAGCGAGCCCCTGATGTGCCTAAACAGTTGAAACCCCCCAAAAGTGACACCATTTTGGAAACTAGACCCCCTAAAGAACTTATCTAGGTGTGTGTTGAGCACTTTAAAGCCCCAAGTGCTTCACAAAAGTTTATAACGCCCGGGCATGAAAATAAAAAATTCTATTTTTTTCCCACAAAAATGATCTTTCAGTCCCCAATTTTTTATTTTCCCAAGGGTATCAGGAGAAATTGGACCCCAAAAATTGTTGTCCAATTTTTCCTGAGTACGCTGGCACCCCATATGTGGGAGGAAACTACTGTTTGGGCACACTTCGGGGCTTGGAAGGGAAGTAGTGACGTTTTGGAATGCAGACTTTGATGGAATGGTCTGCGGGCATCATGTTCCATTGGTGAGCCCCTGATGTGCCTAAACAGTAGAAACTCCCCACAAGTGACCCCATTTTGGAAACTTGACCCCCTAAGGAATTTATCTAGGTGTGTGGTGAGAATTTTGAGCCCCCAAGTGCTTCACTAAAGTTTATTACGCCCGGCGTGAAAATAAAAAATTCTATTTTTTTTCCACAAAAATTATCTTTCAGTCCCCAATTTTTTAGTTTCCCAAGGGTAACAGGAGAAATTGGACCCCAAAAGTTGTTGTCCAATTTGTCCTGAGTACGCTGGTACCCCATATGTGGGAAAAAACTGTTTGGGCACTTCGGGACTCAGAAGGGAAGCAGTGACGATTTGGAATGCAGACCTTGATGGACTGGTCTGAGGGCGTCATGTTCCGTTTGCAGAGCCCCTGATGTGCCTAAACAGAAAAAAAAAACACAAGTGACATCATTTTGGAACCTAGACCCCCAAGGAACTTACTTAGATGTGCCCCCTCTTTGGATCTAATCTACTGGTTCCTGTTAAGTAAATTAGTAGTGCATGGAGGTGTGGTACAATTTGAAGCAATCCTTCATACACAGGCCAGGTTTGTCAGGGCAGGAGTCGCATTGATGGATGGTGTCCTTGCGTATTCCTCTTTTGTAACACACTCGGCACCTTTTCTGCGGCTTACCTTTACTTCCAGTTGGCGGGACCACCCCCGGAAAATGCTGGCCTGGTACGATACGAGCACCCTCAGTTCCGGAAGTACTGGCGCCCGCTCCTTCCCTCGTGCCAAACATCAGGGCCTTAACCACTACCTCCTGGAACTGAAGGTACGACGTATCAGTGTGTCGTACACATCGTGACAGCAGGAAAGCGTTGAGCATTGCCATTTGTACGATGTACAGGGACAGCTTTTTGTACCACACCTTGGCCTTTCTCAAAGCACTGTACGGTTGGAGGTGTTGATCGGAGAGATCAATGCCCCCCATATTTTTGTTGTACCCCAGTACAGTCCGGTTTGCTGACCTGTGTAGAGGTACCCCGTACAATGCTGAGGGCACTGCCATCACCGTGTATGGTGGTCAAGAGAAGGACATCCCTCTTGTCCTTGACCACCAGGAGGTGGTCGCTACATTGGGCTTTGCTCTCACCTTTTCTGAGCATCTGCCCAAGTAGCGTCTTCGGGAGGCCTCTCTGATTTTTGCGGACAGTACCACAGGCTGCGGTACCTCGCACTGAGAGGGATTTGCAGTGGGATGCTGGAATAAAAGTTATCGGTGTAGAGGCGATAACCTTTATCCAGCAGTGGGTGCACCAAATCCCACACAATTTTCCCACTCACTCCCAGGATAGGACACTCAGGCGGTTCAATCCTGCTGTCCTTCCCTTCATACACTCTAAAGCTGTAGGTATACCCTGAGATACTCTCACACAGCTTGTAGAGTTTGATTCCTTACCTGGCCCTCTTGTTGGGCAGGTATTGACGGAATCTGAGCCGCCCCTTAAAATGAACCAAGGACTCATCCACGCAGATGTTCTGTTTGGGGCACGTACACTTCAGCAAACTTTTTCTGAAGTGTTCGATGACCGGCCGAACTTTGAACAAACTGTCAAAATTGGGGTCATCTCGTGCGGGACACCGTGCATTATCGTTGTAATGCAGGAACTCATGGATGGCCTCAAAACGCGTCCGAACCATGACCATTCGGAACACTGGAGTGTTATATAAAATATCTACACTCCAATATTGCCGAATTTCTGGCTTCTTCAGGATCCCCATGTGGAGGACCAGGCCCCAAGACTGCATCATTTCAACTGCGTCTACAGGAGACCAGTTAGAAAATGATGAAGTTTTGCTCCAAATATTGCCAAGCATACAAATTAGTTTGCTCCACCATGAGGTTAACAAAATCCTCAGAGAAAAAGACTTTAAAAAAGTCTATTTCTGTGAGGCCGGTGGTGTCAAACTTGATTCCTGATTCTGCCACAAAATCAGGAATCAGTGGCTCGTAATTTTTGGGGGTCGAGGTCCATATGGGGTCCGAAGAGGGGCGCGCTGGTTCATCTTCAGAAGTGGGCGCTGCCTCATTTTCTGTCCTGGGGCGTCTGCGTGGCGGTTCCGCAGGACCCGAGGAGGAAGAGGAGGAGGAAGAGGAGGAGGAAGAGGATGAAGAATCTGAAGAGTAAAGGAATGTGGGATCCTCTCCCTCGCTATCAGTGTCGGAGGAAAAGGAAAGAATACGAACGGGACATTTTTTTTGTGAGTTTGGTGCTTGGGTGTAATTTATTGGTAACTGTGTACGTGTGGGGGGGGATAGTGTTTGGTGCAAACTATTCTGAAAAGAAAAAGCTAAAGGACAAAAAAAGCAAATAGGGAGAAAAAAATACCTGTGAAAGGAAAAGTCTAAAACAGCAGGCCCTAGCTCTGATAAGTGAACTGCGTCACTTATCAAAGTTCGGCCGCGGGGTGTGCGCACGGGGATGTGGAGGAATAAAGAAACGAAAGGCATGGGATTAGACGCATTGGCTGGGTGCGCGCAAGGGGATGTGGAAAAAAAAAAAGAAACGAAAGGAACGGGTTTAGACGCAGCGGCTGGGTGCGCGCAAAGGGATGTGGGAAAAAAAAAAGAAACGAAGAAAGATCGGGCCAGGATCGGGGATGAACACTTACGTTTGTAGTCTCTCTTCTTTCTTTAGCAAGAATTGTGGTGTCACAGGCTACTATAGCACCATAAGTCTCAGCACAGGAGGGGATCTGTCAGCGTAACAGCTCTGCAGGAATCCTCACCAAGTGTGAGGATTCCTGCAGAGCAGTCAGACAGGTCAGGGAGAGGTGAGACAGGTCACAGAGCGGTCATACCGCTGCTGTGGCCTGTCATTGGTGGGATCAATGATCACATTGATCCCACCAATCAGAGGAGGCCCTGGTGATGCCGGTGTTGCTAGGCACCAGCCTATGATCGGAGCTCACAGCTCCGATCAGCCTTGCGCAGGCTGGCGTGTACTCCGGAGGACAGAGAATGAACTTCAATCCAATATTGCGGCCAGCATGCAGCCAGCGGGTAAGGAAAGGGTGAATCAAACACCCGAAAACCCCGCCCATATGACCCAAAACCGGTCCCGCCAAATTCAGGTGACAGGTTCCCTTTAAAGCTCATTTGCCATTTATCAGCCCAAGCTTCTAGTTTACATAAATCATCCTGTAATATAAAATCGTCCTCCTCTGTATTGATTACCCTGCAGAGTTTAGTGTCATCTGCAAATATTGAAATTATGCTCTGTATGCCCCTACAAGGTCATTAATATGTTAAAAGAAGAGGGCCCAATACTTACCCCTGTGGTACCCCATTGCTAACCGCGACCCAGTCCGAGTGTGCTCCATTAATAACCACCCTTTGTTTCCTATCCCTGAGCCAGCTCTTAACCCACTTACACATATTTTCCCCGATCCCCATTATTCACATTTTATGCATCAACCTTTTGTGTGGCATCGTATCAAAAGCTTTTGAAAAGTCCATATACACTACGTCCACTGGAGTCCCTTGGTCCAGTCTGAAACTTACCTTACCTTACCCCCTCACTCTCCCACTTCCTTATAAATTTTAAGTCCCCAATAGCATCACAATGAAGTGTGAGATGGGGGAGTATGCTATCAGGGGCTTAGCACCCTCCTCCACTGCCCAATTCATTTTACATCTATGTCTAACGTCCCCTTCTTCATAAGTCCATTATAAGTCCCCCCTTCCTCCCATCCCAATCCCTCATTGTCCTCCCCACACCTCCACCATTGCCCTCTGCATCGCCTCCATGATTACCTTCTCCACCAACCCCATAATTGCCCTCTCCACCACCCCCATCATTGCCCTCTCCACCACCTACTCACAGCACCACTCACCTCTCTGCACGTTCCCCGGCAGCCGCAGCACACACACAGACACACACCACTCACCTCTCCACACGTACACACACACGCACAACTGGGAGACCCCAGACCAAGACCAGAGACTCCCATCGGATCGGACCGCCCCGCAGGTAAGTATAATAAAAGTTATTTTTCTTCTCTTACAGGTCGGGTTGGAGGCAGATATACAGCATTATAGAATGCTGTATATCAGTCCTGAAAGGTGATGGCCGTATCTCATATCGGCCAAACCTGGTGACAGGTTCTCTTTAAGGGATTAGATTGGGTGTATCAGTCTCTTACATGACAGAGTTACTATTTGTAGTGCGCAAACCGCCTATTCAGAGAAAAAGAGGACTTGAACTCTATAGCGCCACCTGTTGGAAGTAGCGAATCTACAAGTCACAATCAATGCTTTAATGAGTCTTGCAATATGACTTAGGATAAAAGCCAAATCAGTATCTCAATTCACAGACACGGTGTTTCGGGCTGTTGGCCCTCGTCAGTGCGAAGCATGAGAACTGATTTGGCTAGGTGAGAGGCTATTTGTAGTGGACAGTAAACCCACTGAATATTATAGTACATGCATATGTCCTCCCCTGAAGACACATAGGAGAAACACGTCGGGAGCCATACTAGCATAGGGCATGTCCATTCTATGGTAAGCTGTGGACTGCCCTTGTAAGTGGGAATTATCTGAGCCCAAGGGTCCTTTAGAGTCTCCTAGGGCACAATAGGGCCAGCTCTAGACTCCTCTAGCCAGATGAGGATCCACAGAGTGAGATAATGGTGCTAGGATTCCCCGTTCCCCTCTTGGATGAAACCAATTGGTGAGATTGTCCCAATATTTTCTCTACACGTTATCACTCACTGTGTATACATATATATGCTGTGACCACTCTTCAGTCCCATTACATATGGAATTTCATGACCACTGTCATATGATGAATCTGCTTATATTGATTCTGGTTTAGAGGCATAACAATATCTTTTTGGTTTGCCTTTATATCCATCACAGTGGACTAATCAGAGTCAATACCTGATACTCGGGAACAATGCTTTTTTTTATTGTTGTGTCACTTTTTTTATATCTAATATTACAAGTTAAGTTAGTTTTTAAGGGTTCATACTCACAGAGTCCCTGCTCACTTGGGATTTTTTTTTCTCAGCAGGAATATAGATGAGGAAAAATGCAAGTCAATGGACCATCCATATGCCATCTGATTTTTACGGCTACATTACCATTCTGTAGCATAGGGCACTGTCAATGGTTCTGTAAATGATAGAATAGTTGCAGAGAAAAAAATGCATGTCATACGGATGTCCTGCAAGAAAAATCGCAAATACTCAACGTGTGCACATGGCTTAAGGAGGTTGTTAGACTTATGCTATTAACACTTCCATTTCCATTTTTACATCTATGTAAGACCCCATCCCACTTTTCTCATACGTGTCTTCCGTTTTGCCTCAATTTTTTCTAATGTTTTTAAAAGCTGAAAGAGGTAAACTGTCTGAATGTTTGACTTTTAGCAATAAATCTGTGAAAATTGGATGAAAACGGATGGAACACTGAAGTAGCAAGTATATCAGTCATTCTCCATCAGTGTCTCATGTATTGGACATAAGGATCCGGTTTTAAAACAGATGTGAGTATGGATCAATGAGACTACGCATCCATACACTTGGAACATGGACAGCACATGGAGGTGAACACATGGGTGAATGTACCCTAAGACCGTTTTTAAAGCCAGTGCTGTAATATGTAGTGGATGTCCTCAAAAGCACAATAATGTGGGTGAGAAAATTTGCATGAGCGGCCTCATCACCAGCTCATGCAAATCTAGCGCATGTGCATCACTCATTTTGGCAGCGTCACTGCGTCCGAGTGTAAGCTTCCTGGCTTCAGAGGTGTACTGCGCATGACTGGAAGCCATCTTCTTAACTGTGTTCCTGCTTACAGCAACTAGAAGTATAAGAGCAAAACATTGGAAATCACAATTCCTACTGATAGTGAATGGTTAAAGGAACCTGTCACCCCCAAAATGGAAGTTGAGCTAAGCCCACCGGCATCAGGGGCTTATCTACAGCATTCTGTAATGCTGTAGATAAGCTGCTGATGTAACCTGAAAGATAAGAAAAAGAGGTTAGATTATACTCACCCAGGGGCGGTCCCGCTGCGGTCCGGGGCCTCCCATCTTCTTACGATGACGTCCTCTTCTTGTCTTCACGCTGCGGCTCCGGCGTACTGATTTGCCCTGTTGAGCGCAGAGCAAAGTACTGCAGTGCACAGGCGCAGGGAAAGGTCAGAGGCCCAGCACCTGCGCACTGCAGTACTTTGCTCTGCCCTTAACAGGACAAATCAGTACGCCTGCGCCGGAGCCGCAGCGTGAAGACAAGAAGAGGATGTCATCATAAGATGGGAGGCGCTGGACGAGACCGCGACGCCCATCGGAACCGCCCCCCAGGTGAGGATAATCTAACCTCTTTTTCTCATCTTTCAGATTACATCAGGGGCTAATCTACAGCATTCCAGAATGCTGTAGATAAGCCCCTGATGCCGGTGGGCTTAGCTCAACTTCCATTTTGGGGGTGACAGGTTCCCTTTAAAGGGGTTGTCCAGCTCCAAGAAATTGATGACCTACCTGTGGCATAAGTCCAACACCTAGCAATGCCACCGATCAGCTGTTATTTGCTTTGGCTGCTGATGAACGTACACAGATGGAAAGGAGCTACAAAGTGCATCTCGATTGAAAGGGCAGCACGGTGACTCAGTGGTTAGCACTGCAGCCTTGCAGCGCTGGGGTCCTGGGTTCTAATCCCACCTTGGACAACATCTGCAAAGAGTTTGTATGGGTTTCCTCCAGGTTCTCCGGTTTCCTCCCACATTCTAAAGACATACTGATAGGGAATTTAGATTGTGAGCCCCAACGGGGACAGTGATGATAATGTGTGCAACCTGTAAAGCGCTGCGGAATGTTAGCGCTATATAAAAATAAAGATTATTATTATAGTGTAGCAACTGCTTCAGGGTACTGCAAGACACTTTCTATCCTTTTAAGTTGGAGGAATTTGGAACTATTGTAAGAGATTACCCTCATAGCCAGATAAATACATTGCTCCCTTGGTAAGTCACACTCGTCCCTACAGTAAGGCTGGGTTCACATTGTGTTCAGTGACTCCGTTAAACGGACTACGTTACACCGCAGCATAACACGGTGTAACGTAGTCCGTTAACGCCGCCATTGAATGCAATGTCGGACGCATTGCTAGCGCACGCCCACAATGGGTGTGCGCTAGCGATGTGCCGTCATTGAGTGACGGACCCTGAGACGCAGGCTGCAGTGTTTCCGGGTCCGTCACTGCTAGCGCGATTGAACGTCGGCACTTTGAAAAAACAGGAATGGCTGGCGCACAACCCAATAGACATATAGATATACAGAAAAGGGGTGCAAAAATAAGCGGCTTAAAGTAATGTAACCAAACAAAGGAGGACAGAAGCTGCTCAAAAACATAATGCACACCACCCAATATGATTTATACAAAAGGAACAACTTTAATGATGAAACAGGATTAAAAACAATTAAGAGTAACAAAACAACTCCCCCATCAGGCCCGTTCAAAAGTAACATGCTGCATACAAGATATAAGAAAATACCAAATGCAATAAATGGACAATTATGCCAAATGCACACACTGTAATGACCCCGCGATGTATAAACGCCAATATAGCCCTCTGACTGCTCGGGCCATAGCAGTCTAATAGATGCTGTCCAAAGATGACAAAACCAATTAGTCCTGTATGGATAAAAAGCTATGACCAAGTAGCTAATAGCTGGTTACACCACATAATAGTGTGGAACAAGCTACCCACAAGGGGAATGATGAAAATAGGAAGACCCTGAACAGGTAAGGGGCACCGGCACATAATAGTGCAAACCAAATCAAACTGCCCACACAGAATGTCGGCACTTGCGTTAACAGCAGCCCGTTAGCGTATGTGCTGAGCGGGCTGCTATTAACGCAATGTGAACCCAGCCTAACAGAAAAAATTACTCCTTAACATTATAAGCAAATTGTCTCTTCAGAGAGGAAGAGGACTTGAACTCTGGCGCCACCTATTGGAAGTAGCAATCCTAAAAGTCAATATCAACCCTTTAACGAGCCGTCACGATTTAGGATAAAATCCAAACTCAGTTTACTCATTGCAAACCACACCAGCACCCAACTTTAGGGAGGTCAGATGTCCATATAAATTGAACAGAGTATATAGACTGGCCAACGGCTCTCCAGACCCGAGCGTGACCGCTTCAATATATTTCTCAGTAGCTGTCATGCTCAGGTCAGGATAGTTGCAGCCAGTCCGTGCACTGTGTTCCGATCTCGGTCTGATTTATACGGCCGTCTGACTGTGCCCTTATAGAAAGATATCAGCTTTGTCCCTTTTCTTTGGTGATGTTTGCTTAGCTTGTTATGACTAGAGATGGGCGAACCACTGGATGTTCGGGTCCGGCCAAACAGTTTAAAAAAAAGTTTGGGTACCAGCACAGGACCTCATTCACTTGATTGGGGGCCCCGAACATCCAGTGGTTGGCAAACACTGCCTTCGATTGGAGGTAAAAAGTCGACCTTTTGTAGAAAATAAAAAAAATATCCAGCATGTTGAATAAAATTCAGAAGACCTTATTGAAGAATTAAAAAGTTGCACCAGTGTACATGGGCAGAAAAAATGTGCATATCTAGCATACGCATTTCAGAATGTAATCCTTATTCATTGCATCAATCCTATAGTTATATTGTAAATAAACACACAGCAAGAATAAAGTCCTTTATTGGAAATAAAAAAAACACACATTCCTTTTTATCTAAAAATAAACCGTTATACTCCCCTAACACCCATTACATTGAAACCAACGTCTCCTGTAATAAAACAAAAATAAAAACAATATACCATACCCGGCCGTCGTTCTGTCCCACGCCGTAATCCATGTCTGGGGGATATACAGTTTTCAACCTGGACGGTGCCAAGATGCTATGGAAGGTAATGAAAGCTAGCACTCAATCTTTATAGTTCATGGTGCCAGTGAACGGGATACTCGATCCCACACGACATAAAATCAGAATAATCACTGCACTCGTATGGTTTCCAATTGCATTAATCAAAAAGTTTATTCATTTTGAATCAGTGGAAAGCAGTACTTGGCGAATTCGCCAGGTGCCAAGATGCGACCGTCCAGGCTGAGAACCACTGGTGAAGGAGCTGCTGGGAACGCAGCGTCAGTGACTGGGGGTGATGCCATAGAGGTTACATCCTGTCACTGGGCTCCGTTCCCAGCCGAGCCAAAGAACCATCGGTGACATCATGCAGATGTCAGTTTTGCCTTGCTTGTTATCAAAAATACAGGGGAACCCAAGCCAGTTTTTTTTTATTATTTTAGAGCGCAGGCTGATGAATACTCCAATCAGCTGCCACCTGCTCTCGCTGTTATTAGCGGCAGCAGGCATCGGCTGATGGGAGCAGTAGTCCCATCAGCCGACACCAATGACCTGAGAGGTAAACCTTGTATCTCCGATCACAGCTGCTTGTTCACGCTTTCATGTGGGAACCGCGACTGTCTGACCGGCGGTAATGATTTTACTGACGACCAGAGGCAGTATTTGCCGCGCTGTCTTGAACATGACAGAGCGAGAAACACCTGAGATTTGGGGGGGGTGAACCCAAGCAGTAAGGCCGGGATCACACATGCGAGAAATACAGCCGAGTCTCGCATGTTAATACCCGGCACTGCCGCCGTCACTCCGGAGCGGAGCGTGCAGCTCCATGTATTGCTATGTGGCCGCACGCTCCGCTCCTGAGTGAGGGCGGTAATGCCAGGTATTAACATGCGAGACTCGGCTGTATTTCTCGCATGTGTGATCCCGGCCTTACTCAGACTTCCTGGTGAAGTCCGTGTCTGAATAGTAGGCGTTTGGTAAGGACGCGGAACTTTACTGTTCGGGTTCGCCCATCTCTAGTTATGACGATTTTTCTCTATGTAATTATAAATTACAACAAAAATATAATAAAACAATGTGGAAGCTGGTATTTAAAGGAGATCCTTACAGCACTTCAGATGTGTTTTTTCCTGAGCTGGAATGGCACTTTAAATATAAGCCCCCTTTCTCATACACACCTGTGCCCTCATGCCCAGGCGGCACAGTCCGGTGTGCCCTCATGCCCAGGCAGCAGAACGCCACGGTGTGCCCTCATGCCCAGGCACCAGCACAGTCGTGTGCCCACATGCCCAGGCTGCGGCACAGTCCGGTGTGCCCTCATGCTCAGGTGGCAGCACAGTCCGGAGTGCCCTCATGCCCAGGCGGCAGCACAGTCCGGTGTACCCTCATGCCCAGGGGGCAGCACTGTCTGGTGTGCCCTCATGCCCAGGCGGCAGCACTGTCTGGTGTGCCCTCATCACCCAGGCAGCAGCACTGTCCGGTGTGCCCTCATCACCCACGCGGCAGCACTGTCCCGTGTGCTCTCATCACTCAGGCGGCAGCACAGTCCGGTGCCCTCATCACCCAGGCGGCAGCACAGTCCAGTGTGCCCTCATCGCCCAGGCGGCAGCACAGTCCGGGGTGCCCTCATCACCCAGGCGGCAGCACAGTCCGGGGTGCCCTCATCACCCAGGCGGCAGCACAGTCCGGGGTGCCCTCATCACCCAGGCGGCAGCACAGTCCGGGGTGCCCTCATCACCCAGGCGGCAGCACAGTCCGGGGTGCCCTCATCACCCAGGCGGCAGCACAGTCCGGGGTGCCCTCATCACCCAGGCGGCAGCACAGTCCGGGGTGCCCTCATCACTCAGGCGGCAGCACAGTCCGGGGTGCCCTCATCACCCACGCGGCAGCACAGTCCGGGGTGCCCTCATCACCCACGCGGCAGCACAGTCCGGGGTGCCCTCATCACTCAGGCGGCAGCACAGTCCGGTGTGCCCTCATCACCCAGGCGGCAGCACAGTCCGGTGTGCCCTCATCACCCAGGCGGCAGCACAGTCCGGGGTGCCCTCATCACCAAGGCAGCAGCAGTCCGCTGTGCCCTCATGCCCAGGCGGCAGCAGTCCGGTGTGCCCTCATGCCCAGGCGGCAGCACTGTCTGGTGTGCCCTCATGCCCAGGCAGCAGCAGTCCGGTGTGCCCTCATGCCCAGGCGGCAGCACAGTCCGGGGTGCCCTCATCACCCAGGCGGCAGCACAGTCCGGGGTGCCCCCATCACCCAGGCAGCAGCACAGTCCGGGGTGCCCTCATGCCCAGGCGGCAGCACAGTCCGGGGTGCCCTCATCACCCAGGCAGCAGCACAGTCCGGGGTGCCCTCATGCCCAGGCGGCAGCAGTCTGGTGTGCCCTCATGCCCAGGCGGCAGCAGTCCGCTGTGCCCTCATGCCCAGGCGGCAGCAGTCCGCTGTGCCCTCATGCCCAGGCGGCAGCACTGTCTGGTGTGCCCTCATGCCCAGGCAGCAGCAGTCCGGTGTGCCCTCATGCCCAGGCAGCAGCAGTCCGGTGTGCCCTCATGCCCAGGCGGCAGCACAGTCCGGGGTGCCCTCATCACCCAGGCGGCAGCACAGTCCGGGGTGCCCCCATCACCCAGGCAGCAGCACAGTCCGGTTTGCCCTCATCACCCAGGCAGCAGCACACAGTCAAGTGTGCCCACATGCCCAGGCGGCAGAACGCCACGGTGTGCCCTCATGCCCAGGATGCAGCACAGTCCGGTGAGCCACTGCCTTCATGCCCAGGGGGCAGCACGGCTCAGTGTGCCCCGCTCCCGCAGTACGGAGCCCGGTGCCCGGCCTGTAGACACCTACGCACTTCCGCTATGCTGTGCCGGAACTACGGGGTCAGAGTTCGGTAAATATTGGTGATGTCACGCAGCCGACATGGCGGAAGGGTGAGAGTGGTGTTTTGTGTCCCGACATATCCGCACAGCTTGTGTACCCCTCCCTGGCAGGGCACCCGGCTCTCCCGTACTTAGCCCGGGCCCCGTGCACTGGTACTGTGATGCCAGCTGTCCCGTGCCCGGTGCCTGCACAGTCTCCCCAGCGCACATATGTCGCACAAGCCCGGAGCTTCCTGCCACTGTCATGTGGCTGCCCTATACCGTCCTGCCCTCACTCACCGGTCTGGTGTGGCCGTGTACACAGCCTGTCATGGAGCACGGTCCTCGCTGTGCGATGTGATGTAGCAGAGCTGGCACCGCCATAGAGCACACAGAGTGACGAGTTGTGCCAGCTCTGCTACATCTGCTCTATGTGGCCTTGGTGTATAGTGACCTCTCTGATGTCTTCTCTTCTGGTTTGCGGCAGGGAGGATGGAGGCTGGTGGAGAAGCTGGTTACACCAGAGCTACAGCAGCGTCCGGGAGAAGGTATGTCGCCATTGTCTCATGTTATTGCTATGTCCATGGGAACATTCACTCTCATTGTGGCGGACTGCTGCTGTCGTTGTGGCGGACTGCTGCTGTCGTTGTGGCGGACTGCTGCTGTCGTTGTGGCGGACTGCTGCTGTCGTTGTGGCGGACTGCTGCTGTCGTTGTGGCGGACTGCTGCTGTCGTTGTGGCGGACTGCTGCTGTCGTTGTGGCGGACTGCTGCTGTCGTTGTGGCGGACTGCTGCTGTCGTTGTGGCGGACTGCTGCTGTCGTTGTGGCGGACTGCTGCTGTCGTTGTGGCGGACTGCTGCTCTCAGTCCTGGGTCTGGTGCAGGGAATTATTACTAACAGTTCTATAGTGCATATGTATATTCTGCAGGACAGGCAATATTTTTTACGGACACATTGGAAACCTGTAATAAATCATTCTGCTTATAAGTGTTACCTGTCTACAGCCCATAATTCTGATATGAAGACACCAGCTGCAGTCACTGTAAGCGGTAAAATAAGAATTACAGTCAACATAATCTGTACAGCTTCAAGAAAATCACAGACTTCTTCAGCAGTGCCCTATTGGACTGTCCTGGTATTTCTGGACAGTTGGCAGCCCTGGCTCTTCGTGTTTTATTCCCTGCAGGGGCATAAGTAAGAAGGGAGGTTCGCGCTATGAACATGTTCACAGTTGCAGAGAATACACACCCCCTTTGGTTCGTGTACACACAGTCACACACTGACACCCATACATACTGTATATTGATACCTCACACACTGACATATGACAGTCACACTTGCTTTCTTTTATAGGTGGCACAACAGAACTGGAGTGCTCCTGATACTGTGACTCCTGCCCCTGTGCTCCCCTTTCCCAGTCTCTCCTCTTGGATTGCACTGCTGCATGCTATGCTTAGTGCCATCTGCTGGTGAAAGGTGCACATCTCCCATGTAATGCTCTCCTCTCACCAGCTGATGGCATGGCAAATACACCACAAAGCTGTGGGGGATGAGCCAGCAAAGTGTAGAGGGCACAAGGGGGAAAGTTGAACTCTGCCCTTGTGTGCACCCCTGATCTCCTGGCACACTAATCCCTTGTGTGCACCCCTGATCTCCTGGCACACTAATCCCTTGTGTGCACCCCTGATCTCCTGGCGCACTAATCCCTTGTGTGCACCCCTGATCTCCTGGCGCACTAATCCATTGTGTGCACCCCTGATCTCCTGGCACACTAATCCCTTGTGTGCACCTCTGATCTCCTGGCGCACTAATCCCTTGTGTGCACCCCTGATCTCCTGGTACACTAATCCCTTGTGTGCACCCCTGATCTCCTGGCGCACTAATCCCTTGTGTGCACCCCTGATCTCCTGGCGCACTAATCCCTTGTGTGCACCCCTGATCTCCTGGTGCACTAATCCCTTGTGTTCACCCCTGATCTCCTGGCGCACTAATCCCTTGTGTGCACCCCTGATCTCCTGGCGCACTAATCCCTTGTGTGCACCCCTGATCTCCTGGCGCACTAATCCCTTGTGTGCACCCCTGATCTCCTGGCGCACTAATCCCTTGTGTGCACCCCTGATCTCCTGGCGCACTAATCCCTTGTGTGCACCCCTGATCTCCTGGCGCACTAATCCCTTGTGTGCACCCCTGATCTCCTGGCGCACTAATCCCTTGTGTGCACCCCTGATCTCCTGGCGCACTAATCCCTTGTGTGCACCCCTGATCTCCTGGCGCACTAATCCCTTGTGTGCACCCCTGATCTCCTGGCGCACTAATCCCTTGTGTGCACCCCTGATCTCCTGGCGCACTAATCCCTTGTGTGCACCCCTGATCTCCTGGCGCACTAATCCCTTGTGTGCACCCCTGATCTCCTGGCGCACTAATCCCTTGTGTGCACCCCTGATCTCCTGGCGCACTAATCCCTTGTGTGCACCCCTGATCTCCTGGCGCACTAATCCCTTGTGTGCACCCCTGCTCTCCTGGCGCACTAATCCCTTGTTTGCACCCCTGCTCTCCTGGCGCACTAATCCCTTGTGTGCACCCCTGCTCTCCTGGCGCACTAATCCCTTGTGTGCACCCCTGCTCTCCTGGCGCACTAATCCCTTGTGTGCACCCCTGATCTCCTGGCGCACTAATCCCTTGTGTGCACCCCTGATCTCCTGGCGCACTAATCCCTTGTGTGCACCCCTGATCTCCTGGCGCACTAATCCCTTGTGTGCACCCCTGATCTCCTGGCACCTAGTCACCATTTCAAAAAATAAATTCTGCTCTGGTGACATGTCTGTTTATAGTGGTTCTATAATAATGCCTATATAGTGCAGCTTTGGCTGTTAGAGAATAGTGCAGGGGCTCTTTTGTATGCCTTGTGCATACCTGTTTTAGCTGATGTGCTATTTCTAGATTGTCTGCCATTTTGGCTCCTTCTTCCCCCCTCTAATATAGTTTCCCTAAGGCTCCAGTCACATGGTCAGTACTTTACATCAGTATTTGTAAGCCAAAACCAGGAGTGGGTGATAAATACAGAAGTGGTGACGTGTTTCTATTATACAAAAAAGAAAATGTGATACCGCGCTTAGAGGTTAAATACTAGGTGGTGCTGAAAGGCGTATAGCCGGCAACTGAGCACCGCAAGTATGGAGGTAATGATAGGAAGTAGATAATAGTAATAAGTTCCCCTTAATAAAGTGACTAGAATGTACACATAACTCAGTACTGCAGGTCGGTGCTTACCCCGCTGGTGGTGCACGTGTAGTCTTGGGGTCACAATGCTTCTGGGAGGTATGTCCGGTCGGCGTGGATATGCTGAGGGGGAAAAGAAAAAATCCGAGTGATCTAATAGCTGCAGTGCTTCCCTAAGTACCTATCGATGCCATAACGTGTTTAGCTATAACTCTTCGTTGTTTTGTCCTCTATTATTCTTCCTGTAAATGTATGATTGAATGGGCTGTGATCCTATAAGCCTTGCCAGCACTGATAACCGTTCCAGGCTCGCAAGCACACATCCTACCTTGAAGGAAAATAATACCTAGTTGTCCCTTTATCCCAGATGTCCGCGATGAATGGCATATTGCAGACTTAAAAATTACTGGGTGCTGTATGGGATTATTTAGTATGTTACATTCTATTTTTCCTGATTTTATCTTTTATATTGTCTCCCCAGTCTGCAGAGGCTTTGGAGTTTATGAAGAGGGACCTCTCTGAATTCTCGCGAGTTGTGCAGCATGATACAGCATGCACTATTGCAGCTACCGCTACTGTTGTCAAGGAGAAGCTGGCGGTGAGTTTTACATGGACAAAGGCTTTGGTGATGTGTGCGACTGATTAAAAAAAAAAAATTGGCAAAGAATGTTAGCAATGAAATGGATAGACATGACCCTGATAAATTAAAATGAAAAAGACAAAAATAATAACATGCTGCATAGGAAAACTGTATGAAGGACCGTACACCACAATTGTAAAATGTAATTACAAATCGCAGATTTGTTTGACTTTCTTCCCTTTTTTTGCTGCTGATGACACTTTTCTAAACCAGTGTTTGGACTGGCAATAAAAGACCAAATAGATGCTTATGTGGGGTCCTCTGACTGGTGTTTGGCTGCCACAGAAAACCACCAGACCACCACAATTGTGTTGCAGAGGCTGATCAGTGGACAGAGAAGACACTTCTACATGTAACTTTCTAGTACCTGTACAGAGAAGGAAATTTTCTATTTACTAGATCTTTTTTGTTATAGATGGTGACGCCGTAGATGGGGTCATGGTTTGAGCATTCTTGAAGTAATGAAAAGGAGTATAATCCTGAATACAGGATACATAGATATATATGTAAAAATGACCTGGTGCGTTCACCAACAATGGCCATTATTAAAAGATTGGGAAACTTGAAAGTAACATTTCCTGCTTAGGCTACTTTCACACTTGTGTCGTGCACTGCACGTCGCTATGTGACGTTGCGGTGCACCGACGCATACTGTGGAAGCGCCGCACAACGGGGGCAGCGGATGCTGTTTTTCAACACATTCGCTGCCCCATTGTGAGGTGCGGGGAGGAGGGGGCGGAGGTCCGGCCGCGCATGCGCAGTCGAAAATGCTGGACACGATGCACCAAAAAAAGTTACATGCAACTTTTTTGGTGGCGACGGTTCGACGCAACACAACGCAACCGTCGCACGACGGTTGTGACGTGTGTCAATGCGTCGCACTGTCGCTAATGCAAGTCTATGGAGAAAAAACGCATCCTGCAAGCACTTTTGCAGGATGCGTTTTTTCTACAAAACGACGCATAGCGACTTGCAGTGCACGACGCTAGTCTGAAAGTAGCCTTACTTAGACTTTTGTACTATCTGTCCTTGCAGGTGGAAGGTTCTTCGGGGACTACAGAAAAGGTGAAGAAAAGTCTTTCAGATTTCCTAGGAGTGATCTCCGACACATTTGCTCCATCTCCCGACAAGACAATTGATTGTGACGTTATCACGTTGATGGCAACACCTTCTGGGACTACCGAACTTTATGACAGCACTAAGGTACTAGATCTTGATTTTCCCCAGAGATGACTAATGTGTTACTTGAATGTCTAGTTCTTTAATAGAAGTGATAAGCCTATCCTGGTTAACTGCTTTCCGTCATCTACTTCTTATTCATGTCCTAATAGAATGTGCTAATTTTTATTAGGACCTGAAAATACCATTCATCTTCCCTCTAACTTCGCTTATTCCCCGCTGGTAGCACAGACAGAGCTGGTAAGAGCTGTCTGCAGCAACTCAATTAACTCCTTAGATGCTACGGTAAGTAGCAAATGCTGCATGTAAGGGGATTGACAGATGGAGATCAGTACCTCTGTCTCTCGGCTTTCTGCAATACGATGGCGGGGAGCAAATGGCTACTATGGCAACGAGCGTTATTATTATTATTCATTTATATAGCACCGTTAATTCCATGGTGCTGTACATGAGAAAGGGGTTACATACAGAGTTATGGATATCATTTACAGTACACAAATTTACAATGACAGACTGGTACAGAGGGGAGAGGACCCTGTCCTTGCGGACTTACATTTTACGGGATAATGGGGAAGAGACAGAAGGTCGGGGGTGCAGCAGCTCTGGTGCTGGTGAGGAGGCAGCTCTGGTGGTGGTGAGCAGGCAGCTCTGGTGGTGGTGAGGCGGCAGCTCAGTTAGAGCAGATGAAGAGGGGGACATGGGATTCTGGGGTGCAGTGGCTATTCTGGATTAAGAGATAGTTCAGACATACCAGTTAGAGCAGATGAAGAGGAGTACATGGGATTCTGGGGTGCAGTGGGTATTCTGGATTAAAAGAGTACAGACGTACCAGTTAGAGCAGATGAAGAGGAGTACATGGGATTCTGGGGTGCAGTGGGTATTCTGGATTAAGAGATAGTTCAGACTCACCAGTTAGAGCAGATGAAGAGGAGTACATGGGATTTTGGGGTGCAGTGGGTATTCTGGATTAAGAGAGTACAGACGTACCAGTTAGAGCAGATGAAGAGGAGTACATGGGATTCTGGGGTGCAGTGGGTATTCTGGATTAAGAGATAGTTCAGACTCACCAGTTAGAGCAGATGAAGAGGAGTACATGGGATTTTGGGGTGCAGTGGGTATTCTGGATTAAGAGAGTACAGACGTACCAGTTAGAGCAGATGAAGAGGAGTACATGGGATTCTGGGGTGCAGTGGGTATTCTGGATTAAGAGAGTACAGACGTACCAGTTAGAGCAGATGAAGAGGAGTACATGGGATTCTGGGGTGCAGTGGGTATTCTGGATTAAGAGAGTACAGACGTACCAGTTAGAGCAGATGAAGAGGAGTACATGGGATTCTGGGGTGCAGTGGGTATTCTGGATTAAGAGAGTACAGACGTACCTTATAAAGCATATTTGATTTTACATTCCTTTTAAGTTAAGTTAAATGTTTTATTTTTTTTAGAATGAAAGGTCATTTCATGTAATAAAAAACAAATGCAGAAAAAGTGACACCTATCTGATATCACCATGACAGTAACAAACCATATCCAGAATTTCAAACCAACCTATTATTTTAATACAGAGTCCATTGCTTGCATTAACCTTTTAAAAGGGTTCTTCGGGCGTGAGCTAAATTTCTGTAGCCTCTCATGTAACTGCATATTGGTGAATCCTGATTATCAGGATTCCCATTATTTGCCAAATCTAGTGGGTTGTTACACTACTCCTAGTGTGCGATATGCATACTGGCGATCAAGTGCCAACTAGATTCTCATCCACTTTTCTCACCAGAAGGCCCGGGGTCCCATAAGCGTATGGTATCAGATTATTCTCTCATGCGAGAGCATCGGATACGATATGCTAATGACCCTCTGCCCCTGCTCTGCTGCGAGCGTGATCCGAGTGTCACGCGTCTGTGCTCCAACATGACCAGACCGGATCACAGCTGCGGAGGAGACAAAGTAATTTCTCCATCTCCTCCATTGCCGGCGTCTGCGTATATTGCACCACACTTGGATGATATCACTCGCACCCATAGGCTTATATGGGTGCATGAGATCCCATTCTCGGGTGCAATCGCAGCATGCTGAATCGGGATGAGAAAATAATCAGATGTGAGCTGCCCTATAGAGAAGCATTGGGGCACATGCAGTCTGACTTTTTTTTTTTTTATCGAATTGCATTCATCCGATGGTATCACAAGTGGGACTGATCCCAAACACTGAGAAAAGTGAATGTGAATCTTGGCAGCACCTGACCGCCAGTATGAGAACAGAACGTTGAGAGAGAGTTGAATGAGAATCTAGATGACACATGACAGCTAGCATATGCAGATTACATACTGGGGGTCACCCGACTGCCGACTCATTCTGGCAATTGTGGGGAATCAGGACAGTGTGTGTATTGCACACTCTCAGGATTTGCCAATCTGCCGTTACAGAGCCTGATTTCAGAAATGTAGCGTAAGCCCAGGAAACCCCTTTGTGGGGTTAATGCAAGCAGTGGAAGCTGTGTTAAAGTATGGTAAATGGCTGGTTTGGAATTCTGGATATAGTTAATCGATGTGAATACTTTTCTGCCCAATGATGACAGAAGAATTCTAGGAGTGATACCTTTATTGGCTAACCAGAAAATAATATGTTTGCAAGCTTTCAGAGCACAGTGGCTCCTTCTTCAGGCAGGATTACAAAGATTACATTTTTTTTTTTGTAATCTTGCCTGAAGAAGGAGCCACTGTGCTCTGAAAGCTTGCAAACATATTATTTTCTGGTTAGCCAATAAAGGTATCACTCCTAGAATACTTCTGTCATCATTGGGCAGAAAAGTATTCACATCGATTTTTCTGGCTAACACGGTACCACAATACAATTTGTTATTGTACATCTGGATATAGTTAAAAATGACACTATACTTGGTGAATATAATGTACAATATTAGTAGTAAATGCAATGTGACTGTATATGGCGAAATCAGCTAATCTGACATTTCTTTTCTTCCTTGAAGTAGTTAACAGTTTAATTTGTATAGCGATATCCAACACAGTAATACCCTTACTTCTTCTGTTAGGATCTTGCTGGTGGGAATATCCCTTTAACCTATCCCAATATGTAGTAGGTGGAATAATAATAGCAAATAACTTCAATTAGAAATGTAGTATAGTTCTTCTGATTCACTGTATCGCTTACCCCACGTTTATTGCAGTAGCTCAGGTCACTAACTGATTCACTATGTGAGAGGTCACAACCATGAATATCAAAGCTACTGCAATGCCTGCACATACGGTAAGCGGCACAGCAAATCAGGAGAACCATACTACATTTCTAAATGGAGGGATTTGCTAATAATATTATTATTATTATTATTATTATTATTACTCCTACATATTGGGATAGGATATTGGAGATGAGATGACTCCTTTAAGTTCCCACAATGAATTTTTGACATTGCGTATTTTCACTCTACAAATAAATGCTGTGTCTTACAGATCTAGCAAAGTGGATGAGATTTATAGCAATCTTGTGCTCACTGTGCTTTTTCTTTCTTTTTAAACTGCTTAGACTGCAGTGTGTTTTTGAAATCCGCAATATATCAATTTTTGTTGCGAGTACGCTAAGCTTTATGTGCAAATTTTCCCTGTAGAATTGCATTAGATGCAGAAAATCTGCAGGTAAAAAAATGCATGTGCATTTCCACTACAGAAACGCACTAAAGTGCTTGAAATCCACACAAATGTGTCAATAAAGCTTGTCGACTCCAAATACCAGTATCATTTAGATTACTAGGTGCAGCAGTTCTTTTAGATTGAGCATGAAGCAGAGCTGAGAAAGCTAACCCAGCCCGCACCAGGTTCTGTATATCCACTGCTCAAAAAATAAAGGGAACACTTACACAACAGAATATAACTCCAAGTAATTCAAACTTCTGTGAAATCAAACTGTCCACTTAGGAAGCAACACTGTTTGACAATCAATTTCACATGCTGTTGTGCAAATGGAATAAACAACAGATGGAAATTATTGGCAATTATCAAGACACACTCAATAAAGGAGTGGTTCTGCAGGTGGGGACCACAGACCACATCTCAGTACCAATGCTTTCTGGCTGATGTTTTGGTCACTTTTGAATGTTAGTTGTGCTTTCACAGTCGTGGTAGCATGAGACGGACTCTACAACCCACACAAGTGGCTCAGGTAGTGCAGCTCATCCAGGATGGCACATCAATGCGAGCTGTGGCAAGAAGGTTTGCTGTGTCTGCCAGCGTAGTGTCCAGAGGCTGGAGGCACTACCAGGAGACAGGCCAGTACACCAGGAGATGTGGAGGTGGCCGTAGGAGGGCAACAACCCAGCAGCAGGACCGCTACCTCAGCCTTTGTGCAAGGAGGAACAGGAGGAGCACTGCCAGATCCCTGCAAAATGACCTCCAGCAGGCCACAAATGTGCATGTGTCTGCACAAACGGTTAGAAACCGACTCCATGAGGATGGTCCGAGTGCCCGATGTCCACAAATGGGGGTTGTGCTCACAGCCCAACACAGTGCAGGACGCTTGGCATTTGCCACAGAACACCAGGATTGGCAAATTCGCCACTTGCGCCCTGTGCTCTTCACAGATGAAAGCAGGTTCACACTGAGCACATGTGACAGACGTGACAGTCTGGAGATGCCGTGGAGAGCGATCTGCTGCCTGCAACATCCTTCAGCATGACCGGTTTGGCAGTGGGTCAGTAATGGTGTGGGGTTGCATTTCTTTGGAGGGCCGCACAGCCCTCCATGTGCTCGCCAGAGGTAGCCTGACTGCCATTAGGTACCGAGATGAGATCCTCAGTCCCCTTGTGAGACCATATTCTGGTGCAGTTGGCCTTGGGTTCCGCCTAAGGCAGGACAATACCAGACCTCATGTGGCTGGAGTGTGTCAGCAGTTCCTGCAAGATGAAGGCATTGAAGCTATGGACTGGCCCGCCCGTTCCCCAGATCTGAATCCGATTGAACACATCTGGGACATCATGTCTCGCACCGTCCACCAACGTCATGTTGCACCACAGACTGTCCAGGAGTTGGCGAATGCTTTAATCAAGATCTGGGAGGAGATCCCTCAGGAGACCATCCGCCGCCTCATCAGGAGCATGCCCAGGTGTTGTCGGGAGGTCACACAGGCACATGGAGGCAACACACACACTACAGAGCATCATTTCCTTCTCTTGAGGCATTTCCAATGAAGTTAGATTAGCCTGTAACTTCATTTTCCACTTTGATTTTGAGCATCATTCCAAATTCAGACCTCCGTGGGATATTGATTTTGATTTACATTGATCATTTTTATGTTTTATTGTTCTGAACACATTCCACTATGTAATGAATAAAGGTTTGCAACTGAAATATTTCATTCAGTGATATCTAGGATGTGGTATTTTAGTGTTCCCTTTATTTTTGTGAGCAGTGTACAATGTCCATAGACAGTGAGCTGCCTGTCACAGGGATGGGGCGTTGCTAGACCAGGATGCAGGTGACCAGCTAGTCACAGCAATGATCGGCTCCTATGCTAAAACAATCATTGCAGGCCAACATAACCACCAGCTTGAAAAGGGTGACATTGCTGAAATCTGTGTTTAAACCCCTACAGCACTCTGGCTTCAGATTACATAGCAAAAACCTGCTGACAGATTCCATTTAAAACGTGACACACTAAAAAGAGACGAAAAACTACAGTATCAAAAACACTATAAAAATGCATATAAAATTATGTGCTGAAAAACGCAATGAAAAAATGTAAGTAACCTAATTTAGCTAATTAAACTTTAAAAGGTTTTCCCATCTCCATAAATGACGGCATTTTTAAGAATATGCTATTATTATGAGTTATGCCAAAATTCTAAAGGAAAATCAAACCACAATTCTGAGCTTCTGCACACCATTATTTACCATTTTAATGCAAAAATCACCACTCCCCAGTAATTTTGCCTCTTTACGCACTACTCTACAGCTCTGGTCTCTTAATTTTTTGCGGGAGGTCAGCAGCTCATCCCATCTGACCAGGAAATAGCAAAATCTCCCAGGAATGTATTTCATTCAGCTTCTGCTAACTCCCGACCTCCTATCTTCCCTCTTCGAACTGCAAGAAAATAATCTGTCCCTCAGCCCCACCAATAGGCAGATACTTAGAGAAGCTATTTATCTATGGATTATCATTCCAGCCACATAAGAAACAGCAGAGAGCACTACTACAGATGAAAATGTAATGTATGTACAAACCCAAACACTATTTTTAATTGATGTTTATAACAGGTGCACTTTTCACACAGATTATATTGAGTTGTGAACAATATTTTTGTGGGCTTACCTCTTTAAATGAAATTGATCCTCAGGTTTTTGCTATTTGTTCTGAGGGCAGTATGAAGTAGGGACTGAGACTCCGATTTCAGGGATGTGTCATTTATTAGGTTGTGTGCTGTTGTTTCAATATGATGAGTGTTTTATCACCAGGAGATTATCACTGCCTGGACTTCAGCTCACGTGAGCCCTAGTCTGACCACACACCCTCCTCTGATTAGCGTAGACAGTGAACACATAAAGCTGTGTTTTGGGCGGGGTTATCTTTCTGAGCGCGGCTATGTGTTACATCTAGAAACTCTTGATTGTGTCACAACTGCTGAACCCAGTAAACTAAGTAATGCATCGTTGGAATCAGGATCTCTTTCCCTACATTATGCTGCTGTCAGATGAGGTAGCAAAAACCTGCTGACAGATTCCCTTTAATAATCACTGGTGGTCTGACCTCTGAACCAGTATTGATCCTGAGAATGAAGGGGTCGGAGAACTGCTTCAGCATTGTGTTCCCTTCCCATTTCCTGGCCACCGAGCTGTGCAGGGTAGTAGTCAACCTCTCATTCATCCATTTATGCACTCCACGTGACTCTGCTTTATATTTCATGAGGATTTGCTCTTACAGATCTGTTTTTCTTCTTCTCTCAGGCCCGACTATACAGTTTGCAGTCTGATCCAGCTACATACTGCAATGAACCTGATGGTAATTTATTATCTACTATATAATTGTCTAAGGGTCACTTCCGTCTTTCTTTCTGTCCGTCTGTCTGTCTGTCACGGATATTCATTTGTCGCGGCCTCTGTCTGTCATGGAAATCCAAGTCCCTGATTGGTCTCGGCAAAACGGCCACGACCAATCAGCGACGGGCATAGTCCGGCGGCAAAATGGCCGCTCCTTCCCCCCGCAGTCAGTGCCTGCTCCATAATCCCCCCCAGTCAGCGCTCACACAGGGTTAATGGCAGCGGTAACGGACCGCGTTATGCCGCGGGTAACACTCCGTTACCACTGCTATTGACCCTGTGTGACCAACTTTTTACTATTGATGCTGCCTATGCGGCACCAATAGTTAAAAGATCTAATGTTAAAAATAATTAAAAAAAATAAAAAATCGTTATATACTCACCGTCCGTCGGCCCCTCGGATCAGGAACCGGCCTTTCCCGCTCCTCGCGAGGCTCCGGTGACCGCTCCGTCATCATCTCGCGAGACCGCAATGCACTCTTGGGACCGGAGCGCGCGAGGAGCATCGGTAAACGCTTCGCCTGGATCCGGGGCCAACGGAAGGTGAGTCTATAACTATTTTTTATTTTAATTCTTTTTTTTAACAGGGATATGATGCCCACATTGCTATATAATATGTGGGCTGTGCAATATACTACGTGGGCTGTGCAATATACTACGTGGGCTGTGCAATATACTACGTGGGCTGTGCAATATACTACGTGGGCTGTGCAATATACTCCGTGGGCTGTGCAATATACTCCGTGGGCTGTGCTCTATACTACGTGGCTGTGCTATATACTCTGGCTGTGCTATATACTCCGTGGGCTGTGCTATATACTCCGTGGGCTGTGCTATATACTATATGGCTGTGCTATATACTACGTGGCCTGTGTTATGTGTTATATGCTGCATGGGCTGTTATAAACTACGTGGCTGTGTTATATGCTATGTGGGCTGTTATACACTCCGTGGGCTTGCTATATACTATGTGGCTGTGCTATATACTCCGTGGGCTGTGCTATATACTCCGTGGGCTGTGCTATATACTCCGTGGGCTGTGCTATATACTCCGTGGGCTGTGCTATATACTCCGTGGGCTGTGCTATATACTCCGTGGGCTGTGCTATACTACATGGCCGGCCGCGAACAATCAGCGACAGGCGCAGTCCGGCCGAATCCTGTGTATTCAGTGTATTATTCTAAAATCTTCATAAATAAACTACATACATATTCTAGAATACCCCATGCATTAGAATTGGGCTACCATCTAGTTTAATTTATAACATGGCTGGGGTTTACCTATAATTTGGGCTACAAATCCACTGTTATCAGGATATTCCATCCCTTAATGCAAAGTGACATTTCCGTCTGCTGTGCTTGTCCGATCATAGTGGGAATCTGGCCTTAGCTGAAACTGTGATTTTGGGATACATATGGTTTCTGCTAATGAAGCTGGGGGCCTAGCAATGGCCTTGCGCCCACCATCTTAGAACACCCATTCGGACGGACAGATACAAGGCTTAAAGTGGTGGTCCAAAATGAAATTTGCATTTCAACCTAATGTATTAAACTAATAATGTTTCTAATATACTTGAATTAAATGTTCCCTACTGTTCCCGCTTTACTTTATCTTCCTGTTTATTTTCATTTTTTTTCCAATACTTCTGTTCTAATGACGTTTTGTTTGAGAATCCCCAGTGCGTGCAGGAATACTCAAATGAGACATCATCAGGAAGCTGAGGCTGCACTTACTGACTCTGCTGCTTTTCCCTTCCTGAAACAGTGTCATCAGTGATGTCCTTAAATTTATTTATTAAATCACATGAAAGATTACGTCAATAAAGGATACTGAATATGCTAAAACCTATTGGCAACATCCGATATAATAAAACCGCATTCATACAAGTCACCATAACATATATGAAATATATTGGGATCATTATTCAACCCATAATCTCGACTACTATCATATAATAGTAATAAGTAATATAAGACGTTATGTAGAGTTCACCTTGACATAAAATCAAGATTAATAAAGGATAAAAGTGAGAAAAAAGAAAAGTGGATACAAAACAACATGAGTGTGGGTGTAAGGGGGGAGGACATATTGACCAAACTAAGAGGTCCCACTTCAGTTTTTTTTTTAATATAGGCCTGGTATTCACCCAACGACTCAAATTCCAACCAATAAATTCAGGTTTTGTGATAAGTTATTAACTTTAGAGGTCAATTCTTCCATCCACAACGCTTCATTTATTTTAGAGAACGAGAGAGAGATCTTCTGAGCGGAGTCTTTTTTTTTCCAGAGCAGGGGTATGCTCACACGCACGTGACTCCTGATCTGTGATCCTACATATAACTAATTGCACCTTTTCCCAAAAAGGTGTGAATAGCTTACATGACCTAAAAATATGCAAGAAGTCACCCTCCTCTTCACCGCATCGGCAACACATGAAACTGGCTCAGGGATAAGAGTGCAGGCGCATCAGGACTCTCTACCATCAAGATAGCAGTTTATAACTGGTCTCATGGAAACAAGAACAATTTGACTATGCTTTGGAGAAAAAAATTAGTTTCCATTGTTCTTGTTTGTTATAGATAAACCCAAGTTCCCCTCCCATTGTCCTTGGAATTGAGCAACCGGAAGGTCTAGAGGATCAATCAGTGACGTCCTTTTCAGGCGCCTGGCTGGTCCCTGCTATACTGAGCATGGATCGCTTTTCAATTTTGACACATGCTCTGTTTGAGCTCCCTGATCACTGTGCTATATTCTTATGAATGCGCAGTGACAGTGCACTCTCTCGCCGGCTCTAATGAGAAGCAAAGAGCTGACAAGTGGGAGCTCTGTCAGTGCATGTTAAAAGGGGGGAGACCATGGCAAGCTGGGAGAACACAGACCAGCCCAGCCCTTGTTATTATATTATTAAATTCGACAAAACCTAAGATAGAAACAAAATGAACATATACCCCGCTGTAAGTAAGTAAAAAGCAATAGTGCTTGTAAATAATATTGGGTACCGTACTTGATAAACACTTCCATCCCATCAGCATCAAGGTGTAACCAATCAGGATGTTCCGTTAGTATACCGCTAGTATTAAAACCTTACCATGTGTCATAAATTACCTCAACTTGAATAAGGGCTGAGCAGGACCCGGGCCCCAAATATGGACACCCACCATAGGTTGCCTGTCAGCATTACAGAAGTATTGCAGCGTGCTATATGAACAATCAAACTAAATAAGGTTCAACTCCATGGGACCAAAAAAGTTTTAAAAAATAAATAGTTTACAAATATTTAACATTTAAAAGACAAAAAACACACAACCCCTTTTCCTGAGTATAATGGCTTTTTAGAATTTTTTTTTTTTTTTTAAACAATAAATTTTTATTGAAAGTTTACAATTTACATATGATGCAGTAATAAGGTATCATTACAAAGCTGTGAATACAATATGTGTACAAATGCATGTAAACAAGTAACACACAATCCTATGATCTTACAACAACAGGGGA
Organism: Ranitomeya variabilis; assembly: GCF_051348905.1. Lineage (NCBI taxonomy): Eukaryota > Metazoa > Chordata > Amphibia > Anura > Dendrobatidae > Ranitomeya > Ranitomeya variabilis. The sequence goes on from NC_135234.1 coordinate 378,725,826, forward strand.
TAGGGGGAGGAATATGAAGAAAAAAGGGAGGGGGAGAGGGGAAAAAAAAGGGGGGGGGGAGGGGGAAAAAGGGGGGGCCCGAGGGTGGAATCGCATTGTTTATTATAATTACGGAAAGTCTTTTTGAATCGGATGGTTCAGTGTTAGTTAGATAAAGTGTAGGTACGGCAAAAGGAGTGTGATTAGTATATTCCGCCCAGGGAAGCCATACTTTCTCGAATTTACCGACTTTGTCCATAAGAATAGCCGACAGTTTTTCGTTGATCATATACCAGGAGAGGCGTGATTTAACTGCGGAGAAGTCTATGGTTGGTTTTCTCCAAGCCAAATCTATAATTTGCTTGGTTGCTAGAAATATGAATGATACAAGAGCCTGGGTGTGTTTGGGAATGTTGGAGATGCGTTTGTTGAGTAGAGCTTCCCAAGGGTTTTTTCTGAGATTTATATTTGTGACAGAGAAAACTAAATGGTAAATTCTAATCCATAGTCTCCTAACAGTTGGGCATAGCCACCAGATATGGAACATGTCTCCAGTAGAGTTACATCCTCTGAAACAATTTGGGGAGTAGTTGGCCACTGCCTTAGCCACTCTAGCTGGGGTCAGGTACCAACGGGTCAAAACTTTATAGTTGGTTTCCAGCATGAGGGTATTTAGTATTCCTCCTGTTGAGGAGGACCAGATTTGGGACCACTCTGAGTCAGTCAGGGTAGACCCAATATCGGACTCCCAGCGAAGAGTGTATTTTTGACAATTCCTATGTGAGGGGGAGTTGATTAGAGATTGAGATTGAGTAGAGGAGGGAGATAGTACCTGAGGCATGGGGGCTTTGACGACATCTTTGTTCAAATGAGGTAAAGGAGTATGGAGGGGTAGAGTTTTTCAATGAAGAGCTGACAAAGTTCTTTAATTGTAAGTATCGAAATATCTCTCCGGGGGGGAAATCATATTTTTCTCTAAGGGCTGGGAATGGGATAATCCCGTCCACATTAAAGAGATGGTGAACTCTAGTTATCCCCGCTTCAACCCACTTATGGAAGTATCTAAGGGATCCCATACCTGGGGGGAATAGAGTGTTGCCCCAAATTGGAGCGAGGGGCAAAAAGGGTGAGATTAGTTGCGAAGAGTATTTATGCGAGTCCCAGATTGCAAGAGAGTGTTTTATAATAGGGTTCGAAATATGTTTACGTTGGGTTGGAAGAATCCATAATATTGTATCTAGGGTATCGGGTTGCAGCTCAGAGGCCTCTAAAGATAGCCATTATGGGGGTTCAGTGAAGGCATGGTATAGGGTCAATTGGCCCAATTGGGCTGCGCGGTAGTATTTAGAAAGGTTGGGAACTCCCAAACCTCCTTTTAGGCGGTGACGGTAGAGAGTGGCTTTATTTACTCTGGGGAGACCTCCCCTCCAAACAAAAGCATCTATTGATCTTTGAACCATTTTAAGGAAGTGCGAAGGGATAGGGATTGGCAGGACACGGAATAGATAAAGTAGTTTGGGGAGAATAGACATCTTTAGGGCACGCACTCGGCCTAGCCAGGAGAGGTGCAATTTCTCCCAAGATTGAAGCAAAAGGCGAAGTTTTCGAAACATGAGCGGGTAGTTGGCTGTGTAGAGGGAGTCTAGGTTAGCCGTCATCTTCACTCCTAAATAATCTTAGTGTTTAGTAACCCATTGGAACGGAAAGTCTTTTTGGAGATGTATTATAGTTGATTGCGGGAGGGATACATTCATAGCATAAGATTTGGCAGTGTTTATTTGCAGATTGGATATGGATATGGATTCAGAGTCTTGTAAGGTTTGGAGAAGGGCTGGCAGGGATGTCTGAGGGGACGATAGAAGGAGAAGGATGTCGTCTGCAAACATGAATAGTTTGTGTGGGACTGATGCCACTTCTACACCCTGTATATTGGAGTTGAGGCGCATCTGGATAGCTAATGGTTCAAGCGCCAGGAGAAATAGTAGGGGCGAGAGAGGACAACCCTGTCGGGTACCTCTGCTGATTGGAAAAAGCGTAGAGGAGAAGCCGCTATAGCGTACGTAGGCGGAAGGGGAACTATAAAGAGCATGGATCCAGGAGAGAAAGTGGTCGGTGAACTTCCATCTCTGCAGCACCGCAAACAGGTAGGGCCACGATACAGAGTCGAAGGCTTTTTTGATGTCTAACGACAGTAGCATGCTAGATATATTGCGGCGCTCGCAGAGATGTATTAAATGGGAGACCCTCCGTATGTTGTCTGAGGCTTGTCGACGTGGGACAAAGCCTACTTGGTCTTTGTGAATTAGGGCACCCAAGCCTAAGTTCAACCTTTGAGACAGGATTCTAGCCAGTATTTTAAGGTCTATGTTAACTAGAGATATTGGTCTATAATTGGACCAAGATAAGTGATCTGAGTTGGGTTTATGTATCATAGATATTGCAGCCATTAATAAGGCTGTGCCTGGTTTGTTACCATCTCTCAGGGAGTTGAAGTAATTGGTGAGGTGGGGGGTCAGTGCCGGGGCATATTTCTTATAATAAAGGGCTGTGAACCCGTCGGGGCCTGGTTTTTTTGTTAGTTTTCAAATTTTTAATGGCTAGCTCTATTTCACTGGGTGTTACAGCTTGGTCAAGGAGTTCGGCCATATCAGGGCTAAGGGCCGGAAGGGGAACAGAGTCTAAAAAGTTCTCCAGGGTATCTATGTTTGTGGCAGTTGGGGCGCTATAGAGCTGTCTTAGTTTTTGCTGGAATACATGAATAATTTGCTGTGGGTTGGTTGTGACACCTGTGGGTGTGCGTAAGCGTATGGGGGGGTCTAGGTAGTGGTTGGCATTTTAAGCGGCGTGCGAGATTAGAATTATTTTTATTGTTAAGGGCATAGAAGCGTTGTTGCGACCAACGTATAGCTCGGTCGGCGTTCTCGGAGAGGAGAAGATTTAATTCTGTCCGAGCATGGAGGAGATCTCGGTACGTGGCGGGTAGAGGGGCAGTTTTCATCTGGGGCTCCAAGGCTGAAACCCTGCTCTCCAATTCAGCTATTTTTGCGTTTCTATCTTTTTTTTCTTACGGGAGGCCTCTTGAATGCAGAAACCTCGAAGTACTGCTTTATGCGCTTCCCATAGGGAAATTGGCGAAGAAGCTGATTGATTGTTCAATGAGAAATATTCATCGATATGGTTTTTCAGTTTTTGGGCGATATCAGGATAGAAGAGCAGTGAATCGTTAAGGGTCCAGTTGAATGAGCGAGGCCGTGGGTGGAGTGTTGAGCATGTGATTAGAATTGGGTAGTGGTCCGACCAAGGAGTAGATTGGATTGAAATGTTTGACACATTAGGAATAAAGGAAGGATGGACTAAAATATGATCAATTCTAGTGTATACTAGGTGGCGTGCAGAGAAAAAAGTGTAGTCTCTTTCGGTGGGATGAAGTTCCCTCCATAGGTCTATCCAGTGGTATTGGGAGAGAAGTTTGTTGAGGGCGGTTCAGTCTGCAGAAGGGTATGGTGGCGGAGAAGTAGAAGAATGGGGACTTAAGGACTTGTCTAGGCTAGCTTTAAGTATACAATTGGAGTCTCCGCATAAAATTGTGGTGCCCTGGGCGTGTTCTGAAATCAATTCTAATAGTTGAGAAAAGAAGGCAGCTTGATGGGTATTAGGGGCATAGTAGGAAACAAAGGTCACCAGTTCGTCAGTTATTGTGCCCGTCACCATAATATAGCGACCTTCCTTGTGAACTACTGAAGACTTAAAGACAAACGGGATAGATTTCTTAATACAGATAGCTACGCCTTTAGTTTTGTTTGGGGCGTTTGCTGAGTAGAAAAGCGGGTAAGAAGCGGACAAAATTCTAGGACTGGATTTAGTTGAAAAGTGCGTCTCTTGGAGACATACCACATCTGCCTGCTGGGTTCTATAGTAGCGGAAGGCCTTGGTGCGTTTGTGTGGGGAGTTGAGTCCCCTCACATTGTGTGATATGATTGTGAGAGGCATTTTAGGAGGTTGTGAAATTTGCTTGTTAATTATTAATTGTGGATTATCAATAGGAATGGAGGAAGTATTGCAGAATGAACTAAGTAGGTGGTGTAAGCCCGGGCAGGTAGTTGGGTTGGGGGGTGGGGTAGATTGGAAGGTGTCTGTGGTTTGAGTGGGGTGAGAAAGCCTGTCGAGGGGGAAGGGGTAACTGTAAAGTTGGCTAAGCACTATGTGCTGAGCAGCAGTGTGCGAGGTCACTGTGGGGTCGTAAAGGTCTGCTAGGGGCAGCGCAAAAAGAAATTTATGCAATCATAGCGGAATACGGAAATATAATCAAGTGGGTGATAAAGTCGAACTGGGGATCTGATTCAGCAATCTTGGGGGTGTTCAATGATGGTCTATCCTATCAGCCTATTGTAGCGGCTGATGAGTGGAAGGCATGGAACGGGTTACAAAAAATTACAACTATGCCTAATAATATAACTAACTGAAGTCATTATGCGGCTTTATATTACATTTAAAACATTGCAGTAAAGTAGAATTTGCATAACCTGTCGCTAGAATATGACAGTCAATAGGTAAGAAAAAAGAGAAAAAAAAACCACACTGTATTAGCTTGTGGGTAGAACATATTCACTTGTCTATGGTGAAGATCAAGTCGAAAGGTATGTTCAATCCAGTCCAGAGCTTCAGTAGGAACGAAAGGTGCAGTAGTTCCCAATAAGGGAGTGTTAGAGTTGCACAGTTCAGGAACATCTGTGAAAATAAACTGAGAAAACATACATAACCATATTATCCTAAAACTGTAAAAGTGTCTGACAGGGTAGCCTATAGGGTATCAGAGGCCCAGAATAGAGCCAGCGGCTGTACAGCTCATCACGGGGGATCAGGCGGAGCTTGCGGACGAGATCGACAGTTCTCAGGTCGTGGCTGAGAGGAAGCAAGTGGGGGGGGATAAAGAGGGGTCCATGAGCTGTAATTTAGATAAGCAACGGCTCGCTCCTTCAGGGGAGAGAACTGTGTGGGTCATATCAAGGTGGGAGAATATCAGTTTAAAGGGGAACCTCCAACGATATTTGATGTTATTGGATCGTAGAATCTCCAGATATGGCTTCATAGCTCGTCGTTTGGCGATAGTAGTAGGGGCCAGGTCCGAGAACAGCTCGTATGAGTGGCCTTGGAATGTTAGTGGTGCGGATTTTCTGGCCGCTTGCAGGAGTTGTTCCTTTGTTTTGTAAAAGTGCAATTTAAGGATGATGTCTCTCGGTGGACCATCTGACTTGCGTCTGCTCAAGACTCTATGGATGCGGTCCATTTCTAGGCGCTCAATGGAGATCCCCGGTAGAAGTTCTTGAAACAGGGCTGTTGCAGTGGATTGGAGGTCGGTGACCGTTTCGGGTATACCCCTGATCCTGATATTGCTCCTACGGGCTCGGTTTTTAAAGTCTTCTAACTTGCTATTGAGGGTGTGGATCTCGTCCTGTAACATCTCAATATCTTTTTCGTGAGTTGCAAGGTTTGCTAGGGTCGAGTCCATTTTGTCTTCAAGGTCGGATGTACGGGAACCAAGTTCTCTGATCTCTTTGGTCAAGTCCTTAGTGAACTTGTCCGACATCTTGAGCAATTTAGAGTGTAAGATAGATTGGAACTGCAATAGTAGAGCTGTTTGGTCCGGGGTAGGGGTGTTTGGGGCTTTGCTTGTAGAGGCCGGAATCATCTCAGAGTCTACTCCATCAGGTATGTAAGAGTTAGAGGACTCCGACTGAGAAAATGGTCCGGAAGACATGTCGGCATCCAGGTCTGTTGGTGCGGCAAACCTGTTGCTAGACTGCTTTGAATTAGTTCTACGCGCTTTAGGCATGAGGGCAATTAGAATATGGAGAGAAGTAGATCCCCGTGATATTTATTCCGTAGTAAAGAAATGAGGTCTAAGATGGGGCATATTGCGCAGTATCCCCTAGCAGATGTATGAGGGGTAGGTTAGGACATTGCAACAGTTTTAGGGTGTTTTGTAGACTGAGCCTAATTAGGCGGGTGTTGCATTGGAAGATAGTCTAAAGCATAATTGTGCCTGCGGAGAAGCACAAAGCAGCTTTAGTTGTGATGAAGGTCCAAAAAAAACTAAATATAATTGTATAAAGAAAAAAAAAAAGAAAAAAAAGAAACTAAAGTTGTGCTGAGAATTAAAATTAAGGCTACGTTCACATTTGCGTTGTGCGCCGCAGCGTCGGCACCGCAACGCACAACGCAAACAAAAACGCAGCAAAACGCATGCACAACGCTGCGTTTGGCGCCGCATGCGTCCTTTTTTTCATTGATTTTTGACGCAGCAAAAATGCAACTTGCTGCGTCCTCTGCGCCCAGACGCGGGCGCCGCAGGGACGCATGCGGCGCAAAACGCAAGTGCAACGCATGTCCATGCGCCCCCATGTTAAATATAGGGGCGCATGACGCATGCGGCGACGCTGCGGCGCCCGACGCTGCGGCGCACACCGCAAATGTGAACGTAGCCTAAGGCATGAATGGCAGTTCCTTTATGTCACCTTTAGGTGTCAGTGCAGCACCACAAATATTTTATTACAGTTGTAAAGGTGGGGAAAAGAGATTCCACAGGAATAGAAACGTCAGGATTAATTGTTAAAGATGTGGGTGACTCCTATATGCTTAGGTAAGTCTCTCCACGAACAGACCGAGGGGCCAGGGCCTCGAAGCATACAGCTTCTCACAGCACGGAGGGGTCTAGGTGAACTCACCAAATATGGTGGTGCAAGTCTCCAGAGGGGTGCCTGAACTCCGGGGCGCAGGCCGACTCACCGCAAGTCTCAGAAGCGCCAGTCCCAGGGAAGCGGCGTCAGTGAACGGTGCCAGACGAGTCTCCTCCAGCGACCAGTCCCTTGATGGTGTCGGCGGCGGGAAACCGGGTCGTCAGGAGACGCGACCGGAGGGGGGAACACCACAACTCCGATACTCTCCGCCAGTAGGTGAGTACCCAGTGGAACGCTGTCTCTAGGCAGAGTGCCTGGGCCGCGTTAGTCACTGTAGGTGGAGGGACGGACGGGAAGCTCCGCCAGCGGCGCTGCAGGACACACACCCTCTGCAGGCCTTCTTACCTCCTCCAAACGCCGCAGCTCGTTCCGGACAGTCCACCGGGACCCTGATTGTATAGGGGGGGATTCACCACCGCAGGCTGGTTTGATCAGAATCCACTTCGGGCGCGACCCTCGGTTGGTGGGAAAAGCAGTCTTCTGGCAGGCTTCAGGCCTGTCTGTAGGCCTCAGGTTGTTATTGTGCTTAAAGCACTGGTTTTTGGTCCAGGTGGTGAGGAAATGACTTCTGGGCCGAAGGGTTGATGAATGACACCTTCAAATTGTGTGGATGGGTCATCAAATCTTTTGATTGAGCTAGATAATTGCATCTAGCAGAGGAGCTCAGGGAGAACACGTCCCGCTCCTTCAGCTGCTGGCCACGCCCCTAGAATTATTTTTTTTTAATAAATAGAATCTGTGTGTCATATTCCAAACATCAACATTATCACATGATTTAACCCATGTGAGATATGAGAAAATAATTTGAAAAATGATCCAAATACCACCTTAATTGTACTAACCTATAGAACAGCATAACAAAATTGCTGTTTTTTTTCCTCCTTCCCAGCAGGGCCTTATTTACTGGTGCTGCTGCGCTAGGCACGGAGACTAAGGCTACTTTCACGCTAGCGTTGTTTGCTGTACGTCGGAATGCGTCGTTTTGGAGAAAAACGCATCCTGCAAAGTTGCCCGCAGGATGCGTTTTTTCTCCATAGGCTTGCATTAGCGACGCATTGTGACGTATGGTCACACGTCGCATCCATCGTGCGACAGATGCGTTGTGTTTTGGCAGACCGTCGGCACAAAAAAATGTTCCATGTAACTTTTTTTGTGCGTCGTGTCCGCCATTTCTGATCGCGCATGCGCAGCCGGTACTCCGCCCCCTCCTCCCCGGACCTTACAATGGGGCAGCGGATGCCTTGAAAAACTACATCCGCTGCCCACGTTGTGCTTTATTAACACACTGGCCGTCGGTACGTCAGGCCGACGGTTTGCGACGGACTAGTGTGAAAGTAGCCTAATTACGTCCCATGTTAGTGGTGTTCTTTGGTTCCTCTAGCAATTAACTGTGATTGAATAGAAGAACTTATTGTAATTTAAGTATTGTCTTTTAGTACCCAAATAATACTGCTCATATTGATACTTTGTGTAATAATAGTGCAGCAATGCACCAAAAATCGTTTCATGAGTAGCATATATAACATAACTGAATGAGTGCTGATGTAATACTGTATCCATAGGAAAGCTGTATGCAGTGTTCACAAAAATAAATCTGTAATAAAGTGACCGCTTATTCATTTAGCTGTTTTTTCAAATTGTCGCCCGTCTTGACATTTGATTAGTATGAAGGAAATTTTATTACATTTTTTGAGGGCCAAACAATTAATAATAATGTCTCGCGGTCAACATTTGCTTATTTTATTCAGCGCATTTGGTTTATGTCACATGAGTGCTGCTTTTTCGGGTCCGTCTGACAGAACTGTAAAGGCTTGAGTGCTTGCATGACATAACATTCCAAGATCACCGAGGGACACCACACCAATGGTCAGAAACCAAAGTATACTTTTTAATTTCTGCACTTTGGGGCCCTTAAAACAGGTTGGTTTTGTAGTATATACGGTAACCCCTTTAAGTGGTAAATAGGACTTATAGTGATGATATTAATATTTAATCAGTAGCACTTATATTGTTAAAATCTAAAGAAAATATAAGAGAGAAAAAAGTTCTGTGGATCGCCCCTAAATATACGACTAACCAGTCTTGCTACAGAAATTAAGTCCAAGCCTCCAGTGGATCAGACCCTGTCCACCAGGCATGACAGGAGCTGCTCTACCTGCAGTTCTAACCCAACTCCTGCATCAGTGTGGTTGGGTCATTCACACTTTATTGATCATTATAAAACTCCTTTTTTCTGGGCTACTGATTTTCCTAATAAAATACATACTCCTGTCATAATGACAGGTCTTTTTTAACCCCTTAAGAACAAGTGCCATACTTGTACTGCTCTCATTAAGAATGGGTTATGGAGTGGGCGGGAGATGAACTCTCACCATTCCCGGCAGATGATGGCTGTGTTATTTAGCCATCATCTGCCTCTAACAGCAGCGAGTGGAGATAAGTGTTGCCCTCTGCTGTTAACCTGTTAAATGCCATTGTCAGTCTCTTACAGTTCGCTTTATGGGGGTTCGCCTTTTCTCCCAATGGCTGTGACGTGTACCATGGCAGGTGGAGGTGTGCTGGGAAGACCCGTTCCTGCCATGATAGTTGTCCTAGGAAGACCATCCTGTGACTGGGCTTCATGGGAGACAGTGATTTTATAACTATATACTGCAATAGTAATGTATTGTAGTATTTAGTACAAACGATCAGATGATTGAAACAGTTAAGAGAAAAGACAGCAAAATAGTGTGTTCGGTGAATTCAGCTCTGTAAATAAGTTGAATAAAAAGTAACCTAAATGTCCTGTGTACACTAAAATGGTATCCATGAAAACATTAATTCAGGCTGCTAAAAAGAGGCCCTCATCCAGCCCCTTCAACAAAAAAACAAAAATGTTCAGATTTCAGAAAATAGCGACACAAGATATTTTTTTAAATGAAATTCTGAAATTTTTTTTTCACCCAAACAAAAAAATGCAAGTGTGACATCTCTGTAATTGTACTGACTTAGAGCATCATATTGCAGGGTCATTTTTAATGCACAATGAATGACCTAAAAAAAAATAGCAGAATTGTTTTGGGTTTTTTTTTCCTGCAATTTCACAGTACTTGGAATTTTTCTTTTGTTTTCCAGTATATCACATGGTAAAATGGATTGTGTTGTTGCATGACATCATAGTCCTATTTTGTCGGCAAAATAAGTGGTTCTCAGAAGAAGACGAGAAAAAAATTAAAAGCGCAAAACATATGTCGCCTGGTCCTTTAGGGGTTAAGGAGGAGCTCCCTACCCCAAAGTTCTTTAATGGATTTCTGCTGTCCAAAATCAGAAACAGCCATGTACATATGCCCAAACGCTAACAAAAAAGTCTTATGCATGTTGTATATTGTACAAGACATTAAAGTTTATAGACCACTTTGATTCCATTCTTTTATTGCATGTACGTTTACAAATAAAGCAGGTTTGCTATAGGTTTTCATTAAATTGTCTACCTTTTGGCTTCTGGAGAATGACTGTGTAGACATTACAATGCAAGCTGCTTGGTGGTGTGCTGCCATTCTTCTGTCCCACAGCTCCGTCAGCTCTCTTGTGTACTAATCAGAGCTTGTATTTAGCTGCAGATAAAACCAAATATATTTTAAAAAAGAGTTTGCGCTTAGATTAGTTTCAGGAGAGTTCAGAGCGGGGCAGACTGACTGAGCTGTCAGTGGGCTGTCTGATAAAATGAGGCAAGAACAGCATTGTATTGTATACACAGACAGGCTCCAGAAAGGTTTCCTTCAAAAACCTTTTACTTTAACAGCTGATACATTCTATGGAGTTTCAGAGAAAAACAATGTTTAATAGCTGCACGGGAGACTAGTTGGGTAGGTGGGTCGCCGGTAGCTTCTACCTGCCAACTTCCGTTCCATAGCAAATCTGTTTGGTCAGTAGAAGTGCATGAAATAACAGGGCTTCAAAGGTGTCTGTAGCCTTTAATTATTAACATAGATAATTGTATCTGTTCCTTGCTTTTAACTAACTCTCACTGTTTTTAACATGTCTTATGAACGACAGGTCCCCTGACACAGTTTGATGAATGGTTGACGTCCTGGGACTCAGAGGAAAGGAAAGCGGACATCTCAGAATTGCTGGTTTCCAGCCCCTCCATCCGTGCACTCTACACAAAAATGGTAATTCTGTATGAATTTCTCCACTACTATAGCTGTGTACAGTGGCTTGCAAAAGTATTCATTTCCGTGCATTTTTCATGTTTTGCTGCCTCACAACCTGGAATTTAACAGGGTTTTTGAGGGGTTTTAACAGTTCATATAAAGAACATGCTTACAACTGTGAACATTTGATTTACTTTTTATTGTGAAGCAAATAAAAAGAAAAATGAACAAAATAACGGAAAACTTCAGTATGCAGAACTACTCACCCCCCCTAAAGTCAGTACTTTAAAGAGCCTCCTTCTGTGGCAATTACAGCTGCAAGTCGATTTGCATAAGTCTCTATGAGCTTTCCACTGGTATTTTTGCCCATTTCTCATGGCAAAACTGCTCCTGCTCCTTATGTTTGCTGTTCACCAGAGGAAACCTTCTATCTTCAAGTCTGGTCACAGATTCTCAATTGCATTGAGGTCTGGGCTTTGACTAGGCCACTCCAAAACATTTACACGTTTCCACTTAAACCACTTGATTGTTACTTTAGCAGTATGCTTTGGGTCATTGTCTTGTTGGAAGGTGAACCTCTGTCCCAGTCTTAAATAACTGACAGACAGAAACAGATTTTGCTCAAGAATATCCCTGTCTTTCACTCCATAAACCTTCCTTACGACTTGGACCATTTTTCCTGTCCCTGCTGCCCAAAAAAAATCCCCACAGCAGGATGCTTCCACCACCACCATGTTTCACTGTGGGAATGGTGTTCTTGGGGTGATGAGCTGTGTTGGTTTGGTGCTAGATATAGTATTTGCCTTGAGACCAAAATTGAACTTTTGGGTCACCATCTGTGCACAGCACCTTCATCCATACATATGGGGAGTCTCCCCATGGCAAACTCAAAGCAAGCCTTACAATTGCTATGTGTAAGTAAGAGGCTTCCTCTATGGAATGTATGGCTTAGTTTGGTCATAAGGATAGTTAATCCAGTCTCTGCTTGGGAACTCTGCAGCTTCTTAGGGGTTACCTTTGGTCCCTGTGCTGTGCTGCCTCTCTAATGTCCTCCTTGCCGGGGCTTAGCGTTTTGATGGGTGGCTCTCTCTTGGCAGGTTTGTTGTGGGTACCATGTTATTTCCATTTGATGATAATGGATTTGATGGTGCTCCTGGGGATCATCAGAGATTGGAATATTTTGTTTGTAACCCAACCCTGACTTGTACTTGTCAACAACTTTGTCCCTGACTTGTTTGGAGAGCTGCTTGGCCTTCATGGTGGTGTTAGGTAGTGGTGCCTCTAGCTTAATGGTGTTGCAGCTTCTGTGGCCTTTCAGAAAAGTTGTTTGCCGACCATGTGACGCTTAGATTACACACAGGTGGACTTCCTGTCTCTAAGCATGTGACTTATTAAGGTAATTGCTTGCACCAGAAATATTTATGAGCTTCATAGCAAAAGGGGTGAATACATATGCAAATTACAATTTTTAGTTATTTGATCCCATAAGTTAAATTTATGCTTATATTTTTCTCACTTCACCAACTTAGACTATTTAGTGCTGATGCATCACACACACAAATCAGATTACGTAAAGTATTTAAAACAAATTGTAATGTAACAAAATAGATAAAAAGCCAAAGGGGTGAATACTTTTGTATGCCGCTATATACTGGGCTTTTACCTAGAAGTGTTAAAAGTCAGACCTATGTGCTTTACCCTAAACTGGGAACTAACAGATTAAAGTAAAACATAAATATTTTTTTTTCAAATTTAAAAGTTTGTTCACATTAGCCCCCCTTTGTTTGATTAAAAATAAAGAATTAAAAAATATGCATATATGATAACATTACGTCCATAAATGTCAAATTTATCAAACTGCGTAAAGAGGAAAAAAAGCTAAGTGGCAGATTTACATATTTTCTTCTGCAGCAGCACTGCAATACAATGTAATAGGAGGTGTTCAAAACATTGCACCTACCTCAAAGTGGTATTAATAAAACCGTCAGCTCAGGGCACTAAAAATAAGCCCTCACAATTTTTATCTATAATGCAACAGCCATTAACCCTTTCCTGATTTAGAATGCTGAAGGCCCCTTGGTGGTCATCTGGGGCTTCCTGTGAAACCCAACCATTACTGAAACACTAGAAGGAAAACAAAAGGAACTATTTGGCATCGCTATGTCTGTAAATGTCCGATCTATCAAAATATAAAATGAAGCCTTATGATAGAAGTATGAGAGCCAGCTCATCACTGATGCACTGTAGAGCCGGCTGTCAGTGCCGGGCCGTGCTTACCGCTGCCGATCACTATGTACTGAACGGTGACTGAAGCCGTGCCGACCGCGCCTCTTTGACTGAAAGCTGAATGAATCAAGTTAATTTCCTCCCGGTAGCCAGGCTTTCAGTGCAGTCACCACACGTCTTTAGAATCCTATGAACCTGCAGATTAACGCCAAATCTGCATGATAATAGTGTTTTTTCACATGACAGCTTACTTTTAAGTACGATATGCTGCATTTTCCATGCTCTCCTACCACCAATTCACTTTTTGTTCTCATGGACAGTAATATGGAGAAACTGTCAATCAGAGGCTGGAGGGTAGGGGAACCCATTTATGAATATGTCAGACTTCAACTCTGACTGTAGTTCTATTCTGCTGGCTTATTCTTGAACTTTTCGTGCATTTTTCAAAGATTGTTTTTAGCAATGAGAAATTCTTGGGATAGCCTTGTGGGACCATAATCATGTGTTAATTTGGGAAACACAATCTCTCAGTGCCAATATTCGTTCTTCTAGCTATATTTTCCTAAATCTCAATTGGTGTATATATATATGTTACAGGTCCCGGCAGCTGTTTCACACTCCGAATTCTGGCAACGATATTTCTACAAAGTGCACCAATTGGAACAGGTATATTGAAATGGATAATCATGTTTATTACTTTTTTATGTAATTGTGCCTTCTTCTGCTACAGTCATGTGACTAGTTAGACTGTGTTTGTATCAGGAATGTGTATTTGTTTTTTTTATATGGCCTGAATATGGCAGCATTCGTGCAGGTTAATAGAGCAAGATTACAAGGTGCTGTTACATCCAATATATATTATACCATTGTCACTGCTGTTTCTATTGGGTAGATACATTCTAGTTTTTGTGACACATTACAATATTAACCGTCATTTTAATATTTATTTTGTAAATTAATAGTACATGTGAAAATAAGCAAGTTTGCAATATATGTCATCACAAAAATCCACTTCTTTCACCTCCTTGATTGATCTTCCAATATCTATTCATTGGTAAATTTGTAGTCCGTAAAGACAGATTTTTTTTTTCTTTTTTAAATCAAGAAACTTTTATTAAAACCAATGTTAAAAGCTACAGCAGAACAGTTGGCATTAGACAGATCCTTTATGTAACTCGGATACATGAATAGCAAGCATATAAACAAATGTTCATACATTTTACAAATCAAATTCTTCCTTCCCCCCCCCCCCCCCCGAGCAAATATTCCACCTCATAACTCTTCTCTTTTTGATGTGCAATGAAAAATGACCAAGTTAAAGTGAGATTATTCCCTTAGGTTAATCTATCAGGTATAACGTAATCCAGCTAAAACAGGAATTAAAAATATCTCACAGAGCCAACAGCTTGAAAACAGCATTTTTCACTAGTGCCTCAAAAGCTACAGCTTGGCATCTAATCCAGTCTCCCCAAATTTACCGATAGCTCCACTCTTATTATAGACCTTTTTTTTTCGTTAAGATTGCATTGTTCAAGCTCTGGACCACTTCCTCAACTGAAGTGGACCATTTGCCAACCAATGTTTGGCAATAGACTTCCTAGTTTGATAGAATATTTTAGCAATGGCTTACTGTGCTTGGGAAGATCCGACCACTTCGTCAGGCCTAACACAGGATTTTAGTGGGATTTGGATATTATACCCCTCCATAGCAAATCTGCCAATACTTTCCCGTAGCCCAACCAACCCGAAGTCCGGTCCCAAACATGTGCATTAAAGGTGTTTTCCCACAAACAAAGTTCATTTTTATCAATACATCTTGGAATAATAATAAATGGATGTGGAAACAAAAGCGAGTATACAGACATTACAGCAGGGGATTGCAGCTTATTCTTTCTTTGAGGTAAAACATTGCTTAAAAACATGGCAAGCAAGGCGGAGTGGCGCTACCTTTTTATACTACCTAGTGGGACAGCTTAGGGCAATTGACTCATGGATGCCAGATACTCCCCTGCCCAACTCAGAGAATTACTTGGCATAAGTAGCAGGGACGAACTGTTTATTGGGATTTCTGGAGACAGATAAACCAAACATTCCTAGGATGTTATCTCTAAGGTTAAGGAACCCCTTTCTGACATCGGACGTACTATCCCGTCGAGGTGGGGTGGGCCCGTATGACCACCGACGGGATAGTACGTCATACGCGATCGGCCGCGCTCACGGGGGGAGCGCGGCCGATCGCGGCCGGGTATCAGCTGCATATCGCAGCTGACATCCGGCACTATGTGCCAGGAGCGGTCACGGACTGCCCCCGGCACATTAACCCCCGGCACACCGCGATCAAACATGATCGCGGTGTACCGGCGGTATAGGGAAGCATCGCGCAGGGAGGGGGCTCCCTGCGGGCTTCCCTGAGACCCCCAGAGCAACGCGATGTGATCGCGTTGCTCCGAGGGTCTCCTACCTCCCTCCTCGCCGCAGGTCCCGGATCCAAGATGGCCGCGGCATCCGGGTCCTGCAGGGAGGGAGGTGGCTTACCGAGTGCCTGCTCAGAGCAGACACTTGGTAAGCCTGCAGCCCTGCACAGCAGATCGCAGATCTGACAGAGTGCTGTGCACACTGCCAGATCAATGATCTGTGATGTCCCCCCCTGGGACAAAGTTAAAAAAAAATTCCCCACATGTGTGTAAAAAAAATAAATAAAAAAAATATCCTAAATAAAGAAAAAAATATATATATTATTCCCATAAATACATTTCTTTAGCTAAATAAAATAAAAAAAACAATAAAAGTACACACATTTAGTATCGCCGCGTCCGTAACGACCCAACCTATAAAACTGCCCCACTAGTTAACCCCTTCAGTAAACACCGTAAGAAAAAAAAAAAAAAACGAGGCAAAAAACAACGCTTTATTATCATACCGCCGAACAAAAAGTGGAATAACACGCGATCAAAAAGACTGATATAAATAACCATGGTACCGCTGAAAACGTCATCTTGTCCCGCAAAAAACGAGCCGCCATACAGCATCATCAGCAAAAAAATAAAAAAGTTATAGTCCTGAGAATAAAGCGATACCAAAATAATTATTTTTTCTATAAAATAGTTTTTATCGTATAAAAGCGCCAAAACATAAAAAAAATGATATAAATGAGATATCGCTGTAATCGTACTGACCCGACGAATAAAACTGCTTTATCAATTTTACCAAACGCGGAACGGTATAAACGCCTCCCCCAAAAGAAATTCATGAATAGCTGGTTTTTGATCACTCTGCCTCACAAAAATCGGAATAAAAAGCGATCAAAAAATGTCACGTGTCCGAAAATGTTACCAATAAAAACGTCAACTCGTCCCACAAAAAACAAGATCTCACATGACTCTGTGGACTCAAATATGGAAAAATTACAGCTCTCAAAATGTGGTAACGCAAAAAATATTTTTTGCAATGAAAAGCGTCTTTCAGTGTGTGACAGCTGCCAATCATAAAAATCCGCTAAATAACCCGCTATAAAAGTAAATCAAACCCCCCTTCATCACCCCCTTAGTTAGGGAAAAATAAAAAAATAAAAAAATGTATTTATTTCCATTTTCCCATTAGGGTTAGGGTTAGGGCTAGGGTTAGGGTTAGGGCAAGGGTTAGGGCTAGGGTTAGGGCTAGGGTTAGGGCTAGGGTTGGGGCTAGGGTTAGGGTTAGGGTTAGGGCTAGGGTTGGGGCTAGGGTTAGGGCTAGGGTTAGGGCTAGGGTTACGGCTAGTGTTAGGGCTAGGGTTATTGCTAGGGTTAGGGCTAGGGATGGGGCTAGGGTTGGGGCTACAGTTAGGGTTGGGGCTAAAGATAGGGTTAGGGTTTGGATTACATTTACGGTTGGGAATAGGGTTGGGTGTGTCTGGGTTAGAGGAGTGGTTAGGGTTACTGTTGGGATTAGGGTAAGGGGTGTGTTTGGATTAGGGTTTCAGTTATAATTGGGGGGTTTCCACTGTTTAGGCACATCAGGGGCTCTCCAAACGGGACATGGCATCCGATCTGAATTCCAGCCAATTCTGCGTTGAAAAAGGAAAACAGTGCTCCTTCCCTCCAGAGCTCTCCCGTGTGCCCAAACAGGGGTTTACCCCAACATATGGGGTATCAGCGTACTCAGGACAAATTGGACATCATCTTTTGGGGTCCAATTTATCCTGCTACCCTTGGGAAAATACAAAACTGGGGGCCAAAAAATAAGTTTTGTGGGAAAAAAAATATTTTTTATTTTCACGGCTCTGCGTTGTAAACTGTAGTGAAACACTTGGGGGTTCAAAGTTCTCACAACACATCTAGATAAGTTCCTTGGGGGGTCTAGTTTCCAATATGGGGTCACTTGTGGGGGGTTTGTACTGTTTGGGTACATCAGGGGCTCTGCAAATGCAACGTGACGCCTGCAGACCAATCCATTTAAGTCTGCATTCCAAATGGTGCTTCTTCCCTTCCGAGCTCTGTCATGCGCCCAAACAGTGGTTCCCCCCCACATATGGGGTATCAGCGTACTCAGGACAAATTGGACAACAACGTTTGGGGTCCAATTTATCCTGATACCCTTGTGAAAATACAAAACTGGGGGCTAAAAATCATTTTTGTGAAAAAAAAAAAAAAGAATTTTTATTTTCACGGCTCTGCGTTATAAACTGTAGTGAAACACTTGGGGGTTCAAAGCTATCAAAACACATCTAGATAAGTTCCTTAGGGGGTCTACTTTCCAAAATGGTGTCACTTGTGGGGGTTTTTAATGTTTAGGCACATCAGGGGCTCTCCAAACGCAACATTGCATCCCATCTTAATTCCAGTCAATTTTGCATTGAAAAGTAAAATAGCGCTCCTTCCCTTCCGAGCTCTGCTATGCGCCCAAACAGTGGTTTACCCCCACATATGGGGTATCGTCGTACTCAGGACAAATTGCACAACAACTTTTGTGGTCTAATTTCTTCTCTTACCCTTGGGGAAATAAAAAAATGGGGGCGAAAAGATCATTTTTGTGAAAAAATATGATTTTTTATTTTTACGGCTCTGCATTATAAACTTCTGTGAAGCACTTGTTGGGTCAAAGTGCTCAACACACATCTAGATAAGTTCCTTAAGGGGTCTACTTTCCAAAATGGTGTCACTTGTGGGGGGTTTCAATGTTTAGGCACATCAGGGGCTCTCCAAACGCAACATGGCATCCCATCTCAATTCCAGTCAATTTTGCATTGAAAAGTCAAATGGCGCTCCTTTCCTTCCGAGCTCTGCCCTGCGCCCAAACAATGGTTTACACCCACATATGGGGTATCAGCATACTCAGGACAAATTGCACAACAATTTTTGGGGTCCAATTTCTTCTCTTACCCTTGGGAAAATAAAAAATTGGGGGCGAAAAGATCATTTTTGTGAAAAAATATGATTTTTTATTTTTACGGCTCTGCATTATAAACTTCTGTGAAGCACTTGTTGGGTCGAAGTGCTCAACACACATCTAGATAAGATCCTTAGGGGGTCTACTTTCCAAACTGGTGTCACTTGTGGGGGGTTTCAATGTTTAGGCACATCAGGGGCTCTCCAAATGCAACATGGCGTCCCATCTCAATTCCAGTCAATTTTGCATTGAAAAGTCAAATGGCGCTCCTTCCCTTCCGAGCTCTGCCCTGCGCCCAAACAATGGTTTACACCCACATATGGGGTATCAGCGTACTCAGGACAAATTGCACAACAATTTTTGGGGTCCAATTTCTTCTCTTACCCTTGGGAAAATAAAAAATTGGGGGCGAAAAGATCATTTTTGTGAAAAAATATGATTTTTTATTTTTACGGCTCTGCATTATAAACTTCTGTGAAGCACTTGTTGGGTCAAAGTGCTCACCACACATCTAGATAAGATCCTTAGGGGTCTACTTTCCAAAATGGTGTCACTTGTGGGGGGTTTCAATGTTTAGGCACATCAGGGGCTCTCCAAATGCAACATGGCGTCCCATCTCAATTCCAGTCAATTTTGCATTGAAAAGTCAAATGGCGCTCCTTTCCTTCCGAGCTCTGCCATGCGCCCAAACAGTGGTTTACCCCCACATATGGGGTATCAGCGTACTCAGGAAAAATTGTACAACAAATTTTGGGGTCTATTTTCTCCTGTTACCCTTAGTAAAATAAAACAAATTGGAGCTGAAATAAATTTTGTGTGAAAAAAAGTTAAATGTTTATTTTTATTTAAACATTCCAAAAATTCCTGTGAAACACCTGAAGGGTTAATAAACTTCTTGAAAGTGGTTTTGAGTACCTTGAGGGGTGCAGTTTTTAGAATGGTGTCACACTTGGGTATTTTCTATCATATAGACCCCTCAAAATGACTTCAAATGAGATGTGGTCCCTAAAAAAAATGGTGTTGTAAAAATGAGAAATTGCTGGTCAACTTTTAACCCTTATAACTCCATCACCAAAAAAAATTTTGGTTCCAAAATTGTGCTGATGTAAAGTAGACATGTGGGAAATGTTACTTATTAAGTAATTTGGGTGACATATGTCTGTGATTTAAGGGCATAAAAATTCAAAGTTGGAAAATTGCGAAATTTTCAAAATTTTCACCAAATATTTGTTTTTTTCACAAATAAACTCAAGTTATATCGAAGAAATTTTACCACTATCATGAAGTACAATATGTCACGAGAAAACAATGTCAGAATCGCCAAGATCCGTTGAAGCGTTCCAGAGTTATAACCTCATAAAGGGACAGTGGTCAGAATTGTAAAAATTGGCCCGGTCATTAACGTGCAAACCACCCTTGGGGGTGAAGGGGTTAAGCTTGCCCACACAATCTGGAGACAAGCTAAAAAAGTAGTTGATTTCACTGAGGTTGTGGCAGAGATGCCACTCTGGCACAACACATTCTTACCTTCTCTACAAGAACATCCCTCCTTTTCTTTCTGGAGCTCCAGAAATGTATTGAAAGTAAAAGACTTATATAATCAAAATAATCTAATGTCTTTTGAACAGATACAGACTCAGTACGCAGTCCCAAGAGCTCAATTCTTCAGGTACCTACAACATAGGTCAGCGATCCGATCCCACATAGGTACAGGCACGCAGATATCTTCTCTCCCACTGATCGGCATACTTAAATCACAGGGACCACAAGGTCTTATCTCCACTCTATACACCTATCTACTGTCAGCAAACATGGACTCTACTCCTTCGGCGGTTAAAGGAAAATGGCAACTTTTTATTTCCTGACATTCAGGAGGAGGACTGGGAGGAGATGCTGGAGTCCTCAATCAAGGTTTCCCCATCAGCTAACAACAAAATGACCCAATTATATATAATCCATCAAGCATATCTTACACCAGCTAAATTAGCAAAAATGGGTCGTTCTCAGACCTCGGAATGCCCGAGGTGTCATGAGTTGGAGGCTGACTTCATACACATGATGAGGAGGTGTCCAGTAATACATACATTCTGGCAGGAGGTTACCACCTTCTTGTCATCCCAAATAGCAATACCAATTCCCCTGGATCCCTTGGTGTGCCTGTTTGGGGTTGTGGAAGAAGATAATTGGGACCATTATATTAAAATATTTCTCCTAGAGAGATGCTATTTTTTGCTATTGAATTAATTGCTCTGAGATGGATGGGTAGTTTACATCCAACACTGGGATCCTGGGTAGAACTTGTTAATTCAGTGATTCCATATGTAAAAAAACACGGACTATCAAAATAGAGGGTGCCCTGGGAAATTCTATAAAATATGGGACTTCTGGAACTCAACACCCTTCACTATCTAACAAGTGCTTAAGAATATTGACGTGGCGAGGATGTGCCCAAACCACATTTACAGGTGCATCGGTTTTTCCAGCAGAAATGTAAATTTTTAGTTATTGTTATGTAAATAGTTATCGATCTCCAGGTTTCGAGGTCGACGTTATATGCGATCCAGTAAATGTATACTGAGACAATAAGTTAGAATGAGTGGTTAGATGTATGTGAAATATATAACCACAGTGTAACATTGCTGGACGGTTAATGACAGACATGAGAATGAACTACTAATTCATACATTGTTGTTTTGTAAACTAGTGTAATAACAAAGTGTACTCCTGTTTATGGACATGGTAAATGTGTTTGTTCTTATGTATATTTTCAACAAACAAAGTTAAAAAAAAAAAAAATGCAGGGAATTGTTTTACCTCACAGAAAGAATCAGCTGTGATCCTTTGCTGTCCTGTCTGTATACTCTTGCTTCCTCCCCTTCCCAGGAGCTGTGGTATAATAAGACCATGATCCTGTACGGTCAGACACAGCCATTAGACAGTACAGGAACATTTAAGTTAAACACATCGAATTGTGGAAGTTATTATTCCAAGATCTGTTGATTCAAATCAACTTTAAAATGAACTTTGTTTGTGGGAAAACCCCTTTAAGTCCGCATCCTCCTCTGTACAACGTGGACAACAGTCATCAGCCCTAATCTATATAATACTTTTGGAGTCCTGTAGACTCTGTGTATAAGAAACATTTGGGAACTTCTCTGCGCCGTAGATACTGAGAGCAATCCTGTCGATTCTAGCACATCCTCCCACTCTTCATTCGAAATGCTGCTCACGTCCCTCTCCCACTTAGCCCTGACTAATGCCATTGGATCACCCAGAATTTTTAATAGCAATGAGTTGTGTAATAAAGAAATAATTGCCTTAGTAGTTTTCGCGTGTACTACAAGATCTAACAACTCATTAGAGGGAATGTTAAGATCATAGGTGGTTTCCTGAACCCTTATTGCATGTCTTAATTGCAAGTACTTAAAAATGTCAGAATAATGCAAGTTAAATTTCTGCTTCAGGTGGTAAAATGAATAAAAATGGCCATCTAAGAACAAGTGATAAAAATATTTAAGCCTATGATTTCTCCATTTCCCAAATCCCTACAGATGCTGCAGTTCCCTGAAGTGAGAATTATTCCATCAGGGAGTATTCTTTGAGGAGTCCTGCATCCCCAACCATTTTTTACATGTCCACTAAATTTTATGAAATTGTGAGAGGGTGGGGTGGCATCTCGAGTTACCCTTGAATTTGTGAGCTTCTAGTAAATTATTCCCCTCACAAAATGTTTTGGTAACATCTACCCTGCCTCCGGAGTCCCCTCCGAAGCCCATCTTCTATAGTTCTGAAATTGGGAAGCTAAGTAATACCCGCAGATATGACGCAAAGCAAAGCGATTTCCCTTACCCCCGTATCCCTTGATGTCAGATGTCAATAATGTAATAGGTCTATATGAAACCAGTAAAAACTTCTCCTCTTGAGAAGTAACCACAATTATTGCCTCACACAGGGAATTCAGAAGTCCTCCTGATAACGCATTATTAATCATATTCAGGTATTGTTGCCCCAATACCTCCTTAAACAGCTTGTATATTTCTATTGGAAGGACATCAGACCCGGGTCCCTTGTCTTTGGGTATCTTCTCCACTGCCTGCTGCACTTCCTCCAATGAAATTGGTCTTTCTAGAAATTTCCGATCATTGTCCCCCAGCAAAAGGGAGGCCAAACCAAGAGATCCTCCTGCGAGTAATTGACCCTGTAGGAATTTAAACTAGAATAAAACAGGACATTATCCCCTGTCACCCTCCCAGAGGGCTGAGAGGAAGACGGTAGTCACCAGCGGTGACTCTCCCCCTTGTCTTTGGGGTCGAGGCCGTCTTCTGGACGAAGGATTCTGTTCCAGCGACCCCTCTCTCATCGGGCCCCTGGTCGATCCTCTCTCCCTCTACCTGTGGAACCGGAACATGCAGGTACCAGCGCTTCAGCAGCCGCTCCCCCGCAGTAGTATTTCCCTGTCTAAATGTACAGTGCTTTCACACAGAGTCACGGCCGTTTTTACTTTCACTTTCACCTCTGCGGCCAGCCACGCCCCCTCCGATAGGCCACCCCCCCCTCCTTTTTCGGCACTCTTTTCCTCCTCCACTCAGAGGGGTTTTTACATCCTGGGCACACCCTTCCCTTTCAGTGCGGCCCTATCAGGAGCCTTGGCTTATTCCTCTCAGTACAGCACCGCCCCTTCTTCTCTGCTGGCACTTCCTGCTTCAGCAGCTCCGTGCACAGGAGACATCGTGTGTTGGGGACACGGACAACTCTGCTCTGCGGTGCGGTAGGATTGCGACGCTATATTGGCCCCTCCCTGGTATTATCCATACCACTGTAGGCCCTTTAGCCTTTTCTGTAGTATAGTGCTGCAGAATATCCTTATGTCCAACTCTTCTGGAGCCTTCCTTCCCAAACCTACCATAACTCACTACGCCTGTGCTCGTTGAAAGATAAAGTGGTCTGTAGGCCAATCGTCCCTCTGGATGGGGGCGCTCTCCCTCCCCCTAAGTGGGCCGTTGCTATCTCGCAGTCGGTCTCTGATTTGACTAAGGTATCTCAGTCCCTGGTCCAGGCGCTTGAACGTCTTCCACAGCCTTCAGCCACCAGCGCTCCGACCGTCTTCCATGGCGAGTCGGCCGCACCTGACCTTGAACCACAGGGAGACAAATCAGCCAACCGCTCTAGAAAGAGGACTCTGTCTGGCTCTTCGTCTGGTTCTCCAGGTCCCTCCACAGCGCTCAAGCTGCTCTCCTCCTCCCAATTCCCCTCTTCGGAGGAGGACATTGGGTCTGATGTGGATTCCCAGTCCGGTTCTGACTCCGATTCAGACGAGACTTCTAGCATGCAGGCTGTCGTAGATAGTCTTATTTCGGCTATATCGCTAACCCTCAAACTAAAACAAGACGAGGTTTCCCCCCAGGATTCCTCTGTCTCCTTTAAGCTGGTGAAGCGTCCCTCTTGCTCCTTTCCTACCCATGAGGAGTTTGAGTCTACCCTGTCTAAACACTGGGAATATCCTGAAAAACGTTTTTCGGGTAGAAAACATGTGGACGTGCTCTATCCCTTTAGCGCCGATCTTCTCTCCAAGTGGGCTGAATCTCCCAAGGTCGATCCACCGATCTCCCGTCTTTCCTCCAAGACTGTTCTCTCCTTACCGAACGGCGCGTCACTTAAGGACGCATCGGACAGACAAATTGAGGCGTTGGCCAAATCAGCTTTTGAGGCAACGGGTGCTTCCCTCTGCCCCAGCTTTGCTTCCACATGGGTGGCTAAGGCCATATCTGCCTGGGCCAAGATTCTCCGCCGAGGCATTTTGGCTTCGGCCTCCCCTACCGAGCTGGCTGACCTCGCCGACCAGATTAACCACGCAGGGAAATACCTTCTTACTGCCTCCTTAGATGCAGCAGCCTGTTCAGCCAGGGCAAGCAGCAACATTGTCGCTATGCGCCGCATTCTTTGGCTCAAAGCATGGAATGCAGATGCTACTTCCAAAAAGTCTCTCACCAACTTGGCGTTTCAAGGTTCCAGGCTTTTTGGCGCTCGTCTGGATCAAATTATCTCAGACGCGACTGGGGGCAAGAGTACCTCTCTCCCCCAGTCCAAGCCAAAACGCTTCTTTAACCCAAAGGCTCCTCGAACATTTCGCCCCTTTCATCCGTTTGCAGCCTCAGTGAACGTAGAAAACCCTCTTACAAGCCAGCTCCCATGTGGAGATCCAGGGCTCCACCTCCCATGTCTTCCGGACCTCGTTCCAACAGATACCGTTCCAAGTGACGGGTCACCCCCACCTGGGAGTCTTTCCAGGGTGGGAGTTAGGCTTCTTCTCTTCAAAGACACCTGGCTGTCAGTGATCAGCGACGCCTGGGTCAGAGAGATTATCACCTCCGGGTACAAGATCGAATTTTCTACCCTCCCGGAAAATCGCTTCTTTCTCTCACCCCCCCAAAGCAACCGTCCCATTTACCTGGCTTGCTTCAAGCCGTAACGTCTCTGGTCGCCGCCGGAGTCATAATTCCCGTTCCTTCCAAAGACCCTTTTTGTGGGTTCTACTCGAACCTTTTTGTAGTCCCAAAGAAGGATGGGTCTCTTCGCCCTATCCTGGATTTGAAGCTTCTGAACCGCCACGTCCGACCTCGCCACTTCAGAATGGAATCCCTGCGGTCAGTGATCGCCGCCATGGAACCCGGGGAGTTCCTCTGCTCTGTCGACATCCAAGATGCGTACCTTCATGTCCCCATCTGCGTACGGCATCAGAGATTCCTTCGGTTTGCTGTCGGGGACAATCACTACCAGTTCACGGCTCTCCCCTTCGGTTTAGCGTCTGCCCCCAGGGTCTTCACCAAAATCATGGCGGCGGTCATGGCCCTCCTTCGTTCCAGGGGAATCCTCGTTATCCCCTACCTGGACGATCTGTTGATCAAGGGGTCCTCTCGTCTAGACTGTGCCCACAGTCTCCAGGTCTCCCTGGACACCCTGACCCGTCTCGGCTGGATTATCAACCGGACCAAGTCCTCTCTGATTCCATCCCAACGACTGTCCTTCCTGGGCATGGTGTTCGACACGAACTTAGCTCGGGTCTCCCTCCCAGAGGACAAGTTCTGAGTACTCCTCAAGGCGGTCCGCCTTCTCAAACGCCCAGCCCCTCAGTCACTTCGTTTCTGCATGGGAGTCCTGGGAAAGATGGTGGCCTCCATGGAGGCTGTTCCTTTCGCCCAGTTCCACACCCGCCCCCTCCAACTATTCCTGCTATCCACCTGGAACAGGTCCTTGGACTCCCTGGACCGTCCCGTCCACCTTCCTCTCCAGGTCCGTCAGTCCCTAACCTGGTGGACGTTGTCCTCCTCTCTCCTGAGAGGAAGATCATTTCTTCCCCTTCAGTGGCAGGTCATCACCACCGATGCCAGCCTTCTCGGGTGGGGAGCAGTCTTCCGACAACACACGGCTCAGGGCCGTTGGACCACCCAGGATGCTCTCCTTCCCATCAACCTTCTGGAGATCAGGGCAATCTTCCTTGCGTTAATCCGCTGGCAGACTCTTCTGTCGAATCTTCCTGTCCGCATCCAGTCAGACAACGCCACGGCCGTGGCGTACTTAAACCACCACGGCGGGACTCGCAGCGGCCAAGTAATGGCAGAAGTGGCAAAGATTCTTCGGTGGGCGGAACGCCACGTTCCGGCCATATCAGCCGTTCATATCCCCGGGGTCGAAAACTGGGCAGCCGACTTTCTCAGTCGCCAGGGCCTAGCAGCGGGCGAGTGGTCTCTCCACCCCGCAGTCTTCAATCAAATTTGCCTCCGCTGGGGTACGCCAGACGTCGATCTTATGGCGTCTCGGATGAACCACAAGGTCCCTCAGTTTGTCGCCAGGTCCCGGGATCCTCTTGCCGTCGGCCACGACGCCCTGGTAATTCCATGGTCCCAGTTTCAGTTTCCCTACCTGTTCCCACCCCTCCCCTTGATTCCAAGGGTGGTAAAGAAGATCAAGTTGGAAGGAATTCCAGTCATACTGATAGCGCCGGACTGGCCAAGGCGGCCGTGGTACGCCGAGCTCGTAAACATGCTCGCGTGCACTCCTTGGAGACTCCCGGATCGGCCAGATCTTCTCTCGCAGGGACCTCTCTACCACCAGAGTTCTCAGTCGCTGAGTTTAATGGCATGGCCGTTGAGGCCGCAGTCTTGAAAAACTCTGGTCTCTCTTCCCAGGTCATACAGACCATGATCAGAGCCAGAAAACCGGCTTCTTCCCGTATCTACCATAGGTACTGGAAAGCGTTCTTTCGCTGGTGCGAAACCAATGAAGTTTTTCCAATGTCCTTTTCTCTTCCGGATCTTCTCGGTTTCCTCCAGTCTGGTCTCGATTCGGGCTTATCCCTCAGCACACTCAAGGGACAAGTGTCCGCTCTGTCGATTCTCTTCCAGAGTGACCTTTCCTCCATTCACCAGGTTCGGACGTTTCTACTGGGAGTTGCGCATATCGCCCCTCCTTTCCGTCCTCCCTTGGAACCTTGGGACCTTAACCTGGTCCTTGACGCTCTTCAGGCTGCTCCCTTTGAGCCTCTTCATGACGTGCCCTTTTCCCTTCTCTCTTGGAAGGTCTCCTTCCTCATTGCCATTACATCCATCAGGAGGGTCTCCGAGTTGGCAGCCCTGTCATGTCGTTCCCCTTTCCTGATTCTTCATCAGGATAAGGTCGTTCTTCGACCGGTTCCTGAATTCCTTCCCAAGGTGGTCTCGGCTTTCCACATCAACGAAGACATTGTCCTTCCATCATTTTGCCCTTCTCCGGCTCATCCTTTGGAGAAGTCCCTTCACAAGCTTGACGTGGTCAGGGCCATTCAGGTCTATCTTTCTAGAACTGCTCCCTTCCGTCAATCCGATTCTCTCCTTGTCGTTTCTGAAGGTCGTCGGAAGGGCTTTCAAGCGTCTAAATCCACCATTTCGCGCTGGATTCGCTCGGCAATTTCAGAATCGTACCGTGTTCATGAGGCACGTCCTCCCCCGGGGGTGCGAGCTCACTCCACCAGAGCTGTCGGAGCTTCTTGGGCTGTTCGCCACCAGGCCTCCGCCTTACAAGTTTGCAAGGCCGCAACCTGGTCGTCTTTGCACACGTTTACGAGGTTCTATCGGGTTCATACCCAAGCCTCGTCCGATGCAGGTCTTGGTAGGAAGGTACTGCAGGCGGCGGTCGCACACCGGCCGGCTTGAGACCTTTTCTCTTTTCCTTTCTACCCACCCTTTTCCGGGACTACTTTTGGACGTCCCATGGTTGTCCTGTGTCCCCCAATGAAGCGATAAAGAAAGAGTGATTTTTGGTACTTACCGTAAAATCTCTTTCTTGGAGCCTTCATTGGGGGACACAGCACCCTCCCTACTGGTTTGTTCTGGTACCGTGTTTGGGGCCTGGAGACCCTAGTTGAGTTGGTACTTTTACTGTTATGAGTTCTGTCGCTTCTCCTACTGCTTTTTGCACTAACTGAGGTGCTTGGTGCCTGTCGGTGGGTATATACTGCCGGGGAGGAGCTACGCCTTTTTCCTTTTTTGCATAGTGTCAGCCTCCTAGCAGCAGCAGCATACACCCATGGTTGTCCTGTGTCCCCCAATGAAGGCTCCAAGAAGGAGATTTTACGGTAAGTACCAAAAATCACTCTATTTTCTCTTTATTGCCCATTAGTATAAAATTCTGTGACGCCCTGTGGTGTCAATATGATCACTGCATGCTTAGATGAATTCATTAAGAAGTGTAGTTTGTAAAATAGGGTCACTTATGGGGGATTCTATTGTTCTGGCACCTCATGGGCTCTCCCAGTGGGTCATATCACCCCCAAACCATAACCATAAAATCTGCGCTACAGTATGGCGCTCCTTCCCTTCTGAGTTTTGCACTGTGCCTGAAAAGTAGTTCCCGATTACAAGCAGGGTATTGACGCAATCAGGAGAAATTGCACAACAAACTGTGAGGTAAATTTTTTCCAATTAGCCCTTGTAAAAGTAAAAAATTTGAGGCTAAAACAACATATTAGTAGTAAAAATGTAATTGTCCTTTCTTCACTGCCCAATAGTATAATTTTCTGTGAAGCACATTTGGTGTCAACATGCTCACTGCACCCCTAGATGAATTCATTGAGAGGTGTAGTTTGTAAAATGTGGTCACTTACGGGGGGTTCTGTTGTTCTGGCGCTTTAGGGGTTCTGCTAATGTGACATGGCACCCTCAAACCATTCCAGCATAATCTAACTTCCAAAATGGTGCGTCTTCCTTTCTGAACTTTGCATTGTACCTCAAAAGTAGTTTTCAACCACATATAGGGTATCGGCGTACTCGGGAGAAATTACATTCAAATTTTGAGGTCCATTTTCTCCTGTTACCCTTTGTGACAATAAAAAATTGGGGGCTAAAAGAAAATTTTTGTGGGATTTTTTTATTTTATTTTCACAGCTCTATGCTGGGGGTTCAAGGTACTTGCCACACATCTAGATACATTCTTTAAGGGGTCTAGTTTCCAAAATGGGGTCACTTGGGTGGGGTTTCCATTGTTTAGGTACCATCATAGGCTCTCCAAACTCGGCATTGTGTTTGCTCTCTATTCCTGCATTTTTGGCATTCAAAAAGTCAAACGGTACTCCTTCCCTTCCAAGCACTGCCATGCACCCAAACAGTAGTTTTCATGCACATATGGGGTATTGGCATACTCAGGAGAAATTGCACAACAAATTGAAGATCATTTTCTCCTGTTACTCTTGTGAAAAAAAAAATTGGGGTCTAAAGTAAAATTTTTCTGAAAAAAAAAGTTAAATATTTATTTTTTCCTTCTATGTTCTATTAATTCTTGTGACGCACCAGAAGTGTTTAAACTTCTTGAATGTGGTTTTGAGCAGCCTGAGGGGGGATAGGTTTTAGAATGGTGTCACTTTTGTGTATTTTCTGTCATGTAGCCTCCAAACGTGATGTGGTCCCTATAAAAAAATAAATAAATAAATTGGTTCTGTAAATTCTGTTGTAAAAATGAGAAAATGCTGATCAACTTTTAACCCTTCTATCTTCCGGACAAAAAAAAATTGTCTAAAAAATTGTGCGGATATAAAGTAGACGTGTTAAATGTTATTAATCACCTATTTTGTGTGACCGAACTCTCTCTGGTTTAAGGGCATAAGAATTCAAAGTTTGAAAATTGTGAAATTTTTGTCATTTTCATAAATAAACACAAGTTCAATCGAACAAATGTTACCACGAACATGAAATACAATATGTCACAAAAAAAATCTCTGAATCGGTGGGATCCGTTGAAGCGTTCCAGAGTTATAACTACATAAAGTGACAGTGATAAGATTTAAAAAAAAAAAAAAAGAGGCCTGGTTATTAACTTACAAAGTGGCTTGGTCCTTAAGACAACCACCAGGGAGGGTGATTCCCCTAGGGATACTCCATCAGGATTGCATTCCTTTACCTTAGATTTTCCTGCCACTGGGGAAGAGTAGACCAGCTCATCCTGTTGGTGATATATTATGTGGCCCCTGCAGATGGGACCTTAACCCCTGTCGCCCAGAAACTCTGTGAACATTTTGGGCAAACTTTCCCAGCCTGGCCGCTATGTCTCCAGAGACATCTTTTTGCCTCTTCCTGCAAGATGCGCGAGCTCCACCTTTTGGACCGAGCCTGCTATCCTCCATCTTCCAGGCCCATCTTATTGCTTCAGGTGATCCCAGCACCTCAACCTTAGACCCAGCCACTCAGATAGCCAAAGACTTCTTCCCCTGAGCTGAAACACCTTATATGCACAATCGCTGACTGCAGGATCTAAGTAAAGGAGGCTTTAGGACCCAGGAAAGTTCCTGCAGGCTCCACACTCAGGTGGTGAGCTTTTTGTCAGCAGGGACCCTTCCCACCGGGGTAAGTGGTGCCTTGTCCTCTTCACACCGTCTTATGTCCCCTCACAACACTGTGACAGGACACCTAAGACGACTGCCTTCGCTTCTCAGTGCGCCAAGAGCCAAAGTCCACCCGACAGTAGCACAGTGGTCCTCGGCATCAAAGTCTGTCTCACGCAGCACCACTGTTGACTCTTCCCCTCCTCCACCACCAGTATTGTGCAGTTAATAACAGGGAATATGGGTTTTAAAGCAGGATATCTGTCCAGAGAATCGGGTGCTCTGCTCACATGCGTCCACTTAGTAACAAAGCATGGCCATGTCCCCCATTGAATGACAGACTTTCCTTTTACTGAGACAGCATGAGACAGTTGGTGCTTTTAAAATTTTATTGAAAGGGTGAGGAGTTTAGGGCAGACACAGACATTCTACTGTATGTTCACCTGTAATGTAGTTCTCCATAAAACTGTATGAGCACCAACTGTTATCTCCTATCTCCCTAATGGGAAAGTCCGTATTCACGGAAGAATGATCTTACCCGTGAATTGAGAATTTTGAGAATGATCAATTGAAAAGGAGAAAGAAGTGGATTGTTGTAATAAGATATTATTTTCACGTGTACTACAGATTTATGGAAAAAATAAAATGGTGGTTACTTTTTAAACTAACACATGTATAGCAGCCAGTAGGACCCTTCCATTAAAGGGATGTTAGATCCATAGACCAAGGAATCTAATTTGGCAAAAAACATACGGTAATATAGAAAATTGGATCGCGCCCAAGTAGGTTGTAGAAAAAAAGAACAAAAATGCATTGCGCCCAATAATGCTGCGGTGTTTCGACCTAGTACAGGTCTTAATCCAGCTTGTAAAACAGTACATAGACAAAGTTTAAATAGTGTCACAATTAGAATGAAACGAACCATTCATATAATTAACATACCATAAAAACGTGACTTCCAGAACACAAAATAGTCACAGGTATAGAAATCTAACTACAGCAATCCACATACATTGATATAGTAATCAGTCAAAATAGCACATTTAGCATAAGATTGTAGCTGTGTTTCTCCATATGGCGCATACGTTGGCGTCCATACAGCACTGCTGTACAATCGCATGTTGGTAACAGCCGTCACCAGGCATCCGTCGTCAGTTGACTGAAGATAGCTGGACTATATCGCAGGATCTAAAAGAATGCAAAGCGTCCTCACAGCCAAGAAACCACAAGCACATGACTATGAGGAAAAAATAAAATAAACATCCAGCAGAAAGGAATGCAGATTATGATACAATCATGAAAGTGACTAAATGCATACACAGGCACAAAGGTTCTGAGTTTCTAAGTGAATACAAGCATTTGCTAATCCTGTTATTACTAGTGTTGAGCAACATTGCCCAACAAACGTGCTCTCCAAGCATGTGCTGTGCCTGTCACACAGCCGCGACACATGCAGCTGCGGAGCTGAACAACTGATCAGCCGGCGCTCCATGTATCCAGGTTCCCTCTGCAGCTTATTCTGTAAGCGCTATAGCTTGCCGTATAAGGAGGGATCCAAACAGATTCACCTATCTCTAGTTATTACTAACTAATACACATGATTGGTAATTAATCAAGTGTCACAAGTAAGTTACAAATCACCCACCATACAACATAACTGTTAAAAAATCTCTCCCATCAACAGTTTTCTCCTCTTAATATACTGAAATCAACATATTATACAGCACTGTGTACTTACAATTGCCCATTTTGTCTTTCTACCCAGCTAATTCTTCTCTTTTCTGTTAGGTCTTTGACATCATATAATTAGAAATTGACGAGCTGAATCTTTCTAAGCTCTATGTAGGAACAGGAGGTCAATTTTCCCTGTGGAACTAATCAGTCACTGCAAAAGTCTCTCTGGCAGAGGGAGGAATGGAATAGTTTGGTCAGGAGTTGAAGAGGGGAATGATAAATGCAGGGACAAGAGACTTCCTTTTTCTACATAGAGCAGAGAAATGAGAAGAATTAGTTGGGTAGAAAGGCTAAATCAGCAGTTGTACGTAAGTACACAGTGCTATATATTATGATGGCCGCAATATATTTAGAGGATTACTATTTTCATGGGAGATCTTCTTTAAGGGCATATCTAACACCACTGGCATTGCAGAACAAGAACGGAACAAACGTCATTAAAAAGTAAGTCACCGACATCCGAACTGCTGCCTCAAAAGTAATGAATGAGCTCAACCAATGTCTTCACAACATAATTATGGATTCCAAACAGAGACCCATGTCTTGGGTGCATGTACATATTTCAAACCTCAAAATCACCCTCCTAGCTATTGATCTATTTGTCAGCTAGAAATAATCTTAAAATATTAAAAAAAGAGATGTTGCAAAAGCTACCTAGTACATAAGTGTAAAACAGATTAGACAAACAATGCACAGTTTTATGTAATCAAAACACCTGTGCCCATACCGGAAATTAGAAAAAAGGAAGTTCCGTGCAAAGAAGACTAATAACCTATACCAAGAAAATTGCACATGCAGAACTAAGGATTAATAAAAGGGTATATTTTTATGGATCAATTAATTAAAACATATACATGCATAAAGTAAATAGATGAGATGGTGAACAATACCCAAAAAATGGCACCGCAGATCAGAGGCAAGAGAGTAAAAATCAATACAACATACTACTTCATGCATCAAGTGACATTATAAATAGGTAGTGAACTGTGCTATAATAGATATAAATGACTGGTGAATTGCACCAAGATAACAAAAAAGATGCAGGGGTAGCTAGTATAAAAATGCAATAATTACCCCAGGCCTGCGGTGCCACAACCCCCACACGCGTTTCGGCTGCATGTGCCGAAAACATACCGTATATAAAAAAAACAAAAAACAAACACAGTACCAATGAACATCCCAAGATTTACCATTTGACCTTATTAGTAAAAAAATATATAATACAAAAAAACAACAAATGTTTATAGATCGTCAAATTAGCATAACCACCTCCTATGGGCCACCGCCCTCTATGAGTAGTATTTGGCACTATATAGTTGAATCACTATATGCAGACAAAGGCAGCATCCTCTTCATTTAACAATCTAGCCAGATCATTGCTATAGAATTGAGGATAATGTCATATTTGCATGTAGCTGAAAAGTGGGACCCTGGAGTTGGTTACTTGTGGGCCCTTGGCAGTGCAGTCCAACACTGGACACACTACATTATAAAATTAAAGAACTTGTATAAGCAGGTACTCGGGGATCCAGGTGAGCCTCTTTGCTTCTTAAAAATAAAAAAAAATTGGGAGTTGGGGAGGTTTTGGTCAACCCTGCACCCCCACCAATTGTATGGCATTAGCTTTGGTGCTGGCCAGATGTAATGTTTGAATGGGACTGTAAAGCTCTGCTCAATATGTAGTGGCCGGGTGCTACAGATAAACAGGAGCTGAAGTTCAGTACTGGGCAGCGCCCACTGCACATGAAACACGGTGCACCTCCATTAAAGGGCCACAGTCACCCCCTCCAGCCGTTATAAACTAAAAGAGCCACCTTGTGCAGCAGTAATGCTGCA
Source organism: Ranitomeya variabilis (assembly GCF_051348905.1). Classification (NCBI taxonomy): domain Eukaryota; kingdom Metazoa; phylum Chordata; class Amphibia; order Anura; family Dendrobatidae; genus Ranitomeya; species Ranitomeya variabilis. Next base: position 378,759,683 of record NC_135234.1, read on the forward strand.
GTCTAACAAGGTGGCTCTTTTAGTTTTTGATTCAGTTATTCCCTCAATAAAGCGTTTTAAAATTTGCCCTAAATACCTGTCCTTAGACCTGGAGGCGGTCCGAAGCCTCCTCTGTGAATCTCCCAACGGCCGTCACTCTTCTCTTCTGGGGATGTGGTCGCCGCCCCCTTCCCGCTGTTTCTTCTTAAATCCGGCGCCTGCGCTGTGCGTGCCTGCCTGGGGCAGGCGCAGTCTTCATTGTCCTTCATAGCTCAGATCCAGGGTCCCTGACTGCACCTGTGCGGGCAGTGCGGCCACCCTGTTACTGAATCCCCGCCCTGCACTGTGTTATTCATTATGCACAGTGCGGGGCTGGTATTCCTGGGCATGCGCACTGCGCTGTTCAGACGCTCCCCCGGTCCCCCGCCTTCCAGCGTTGCCGGAATATACAGGTTTCCTTGCCAGCGTTTGGAATGAAGCAGCCGCAAATAACGCTGGAAGGCGGGGGAGCTGGGGGAGCGTCTGAGCTGGGGGAGCGTCTGAACAGCGCAGTGCGCATGCCCAGGAACCCCAGCCCCGCACTGTGCATAATGAATAACACAGTGCGGGGCGGGGATTCAGTAACAGGGTGGCCGCACTGCCCGCACAGGCGCAGTCAGGCACCCTGGATCTGAGCTATGAAGGACAATGAAGACTGCGCCTGCACCAGGCAGGCACGCACAGCGCAGGCGCCGGATTTAAGAAGAAACAGCGCGAAGGGGGCGGCGACCACATCCCCAGAAGAGATGAGTGACGGCCGTTGGGAGATTCACAGAGGAGGCTTCGGACCGCCTCCAGGTCTAAGGACAGGTATTTAGGGCAAATTTTAAAACGCTTTATTGAGGGAATAACTGAATCAAAAACTAAAAGAGCCACCTTGTTAGGCTGCAGCATTACTGCTGCACAAGGTGGCTCTTTTAGTTTATAACGGCTGGAGGGGGTGACAGTGGCCCTTTAAGTCTTAACATCTAGCTGCTGCCGAAACAGCTGATTGGTGGAGGTTCCCACCGATCTGATATTAATAACCTATTTTAACCACTTCAACCCCGGGTGAGTTTTCTTTTTTTTTTCCTCCCCTCCTCCCAAGAAACATAGGCAACACCTCTATACATATGGTTATCATTGTAAACCTGCCTCTGATGATAAAAAGCCTAACTGAAAATTTCCCAACAGGATGGAATTTGTGAAAAAGCCCCAGTGGCCACTGTAAAAATTGCAAGATTACTTTATTATTTTTTTTAATTAAGATTGTGATCTGAAAAAGAAAAATGCATTTCCCACAAAAACCTGATTTAAACAATAGGTCATTTTCTGATATTTTCCCTTTAACTAACAGTTATTTGGAGCGGACTACTCAAATACCAGACCACATTGGTGGATTTTTCATTCAGATTTTGATGAGCCCATGATATTCTTTATTTGAATCAATACTTTACCACTAGCTTAACAACTTTGTCTTGTGGACGTGGTAGTATGCAAGGATCTTGTCTCACTGTATGGTTTTCATGTGTCACTTTGTATGTAACAGAAAGATTTGACAATGGGTTTGTTTTTAGGAAGAAGCTCGGAGGGATGCTCTGAAACAGAGAGCAGAGCAGAGTGTTCATTTTGAAGATCCAAGATGGGAAGAGGAAGAAGGTGAGCACATTTCTTATCTACACTATTAATCAATAGTTTTATGTGTTTCTCTCTATAAATCTAAACCGCTTAGATGGCTAGATGCGTCCCATTGGTTCATTTATCGAAAGCCCTCCGTGATGGCCTTTTTTCCTCAATTTGAGTTGAAACCCCAAAATAAGAAACAATACAAGCCATATAAAATAATTCTACAATTTTAATACATACAGACAACACAGTTTAAGACCATAGAAAAGAATGAAACACCACAGGTAATGAGAAATCGGAGGACAACTGCCAAGGATTTAAACCATAATAAGTATAGGAGATGGGTAACCAAGACCAATGGTTTTTTTTATAATAGTAGGAATAATATAGAAATTGATTTAACCTAATATTACACCTAAATAGGTATACTAAATTACAAACCAGCCACATGCAAGTGTAGTAATACATAAAGTGCTCTATAGTGCTGTGCCTAGGTAGGCCTCCTATCTATAATATAACGCTGGGAGCGTCACTCTGTCCGAAGCCTTTATAGACTGCGCAAGCGCCGGCGCAGTCTGGACCCCACAGAGCGACGCTCCCAGGAGATCGCGGTATGCGTAAGCGCTGAACGCACACCGCGATCTCCAACAGAGAAACAGGGACGAGCCAGGAGGCGGAGGGTGAGTATACTTACCTGTCCCGTTCCACCGACGCCATTCCGGGCCATGAATATCCCCCTGCTCCCGGAATCGGCGCCTGCGCAGTCCGCGCTTTCCGGCGCCATTTTCTTGAAGACACATTGCAGTGTGTCTTCAAGAAAATGGCGCCGGAAAGCGTGGACTGCGCAGGCGCCTTTTCCGGCACCAGGAGGACACAGAAGATCTGTCCTCCTGGTGCCGGAAAAGGCGCCTGCGCAGTCCGCGCTTTCCGGCGCCATTTTCTTGAAGACACACTGCAATGTGTCTTCAAGAAAATGGCGCCGGAAAGCGCGGACTGCGCAGGCGCCGATTCCGGGAGCAGGGGGATATTCATGGCCCGGAATGGCGTCGGTGGAACGGGACAGGTAAGTATACTCACCCTCCGCAAGTAACAAATTGCTGTGCCATGAGGCTGTGGCACTTCATGCCACAGCTATTTGTCACTTACGCCACTTACGTCCACAGCCACCGCACCCACCACAGCCACGCACAGCCGCCGCACCCAGCACAGCCACGTACAGCCGCCCACAGGCACACACAGCTGCCCACAGCCGCCGCACCCAGCACAGCCACCCACAGCCGCCGCACCCACCACAGCCACCGCACCCAGCACAGCCACGCACAGCCGCCGCACCCAGCACAGCCGCCTACAGCCACGCACAGCCGCCCACAGCCACGCACAGGCGCCTACAGCCACGCACAGCCACCGCACCCAGCACAGCCGCCGCACCCAGCACAGCCAAGCACAGCCGCCGCACCCAGCACAGCCGCCGCACCCAGCACAGCCGCCCACAGCCACGCACAGCCGCCGCACCCAGCACAGCCGCCGCACCCAGCACAGCCACCCACAGCCGCCGCACCCAGCACAGCCGCCGCACTCAGCACAGCTGTCCACAGCCGCCGCACCCAGCACAGCCACGCACAGCCGCCCACAGCCACACACAGCCGCCCACAGCCGCCGCACCCAGTACAGCCGCCGCACCCAGCACAGCCACCCACAGCCGCCGCACCCACCACAGTCACCGCACCCAGCACAGCCACACACAGCCGCCCACAGCTACGCACAGCCACACACAGCCGCCGCACCCAGCACAGCCACCGCACCCAGCACAGCCGTCCACAGCCGCCGCACCCAGCACAGCCACGCACAGCCGCCTACAGCCACGCACAGCCGCCTACAGCCACGCACAGCCGCCTACAGCCACGCACAGCCGCCACGCACAGCACAGCCGCCGCACCCAGCACAGCCGCCGCACCCAGCACAGCCGTCCACAGCCGCCGCACCCAGCACAGCCACCCACAGCCGCCCGCACCCAGCACAGCCACGCACAGCCGCGCCACATACAGCCGCCCGCACTCAGCACAGCCACCGCACCCAGCACAGCCGCCCACAGCCACGCACAGCCGCCTACAGCCACGCACAGCCGCCGCACCCAGCACAGCCGCCGCACCCAGAACAGCCGCCGCACCCAGCACAGCCACGCACAGCCGCCGCACCCAGCACAGCCGCCGCACCCAGCACAGCCACCGCACCCAGCACAGCCGTCCACAGCCGCCGCACCCAGCACAGCCACGCACAGCCGCCCACAGCCACGCACAGCCGCCTAGAGCCACGCACAGCCACCCACAGCCGCCGCACCCAGCACAGCCGCCGCACCCAGCACAGCCGCCGCACCCAGCACAGCCGCCGCACCCAGCACAGCCGCCGCACCCAGCACAGCCGCCGCACCCAGCACAGCCGCCGCACCCAGCACAGCCGCCGCACCCAGCACAGCCGCCGCACCCAGCACAGCCGCCGCACCCAGCACAGCCGCCCACAGCCGCCGCCCACAGCCACACACAGCCGCTGCACCCAGCACAGCCGCCCGCACCCAGCACAGCCGCCCGCACCCAGCAGCGCCACGCACAGCCGCCCGCACTCAGCACAGCCGCCCGCACTCAGCACAGCCGCCCGCACTCAGCACAGCCGCCCGCACTCAGCACAGCCGCCCGCACTCAGCACAGCCGCCCGCACTCAGCACAGCCGCCCGCACTCAGCACAGCCGCCCGCACTCAGCACAGCCGCCCGCACTCAGCACAGCCGCCGCACCCAGCACAGCCGCCCACAGCCACGCACAGCCGCCGCACCCAGCACAGCCGCCGCACCCAGCACAGCCACGCACAGCCGCCCACAGCCGCCGCACCCAGCACAGCCGCCGCACTCAGCACAGCCGTCCACAGCTGCCGCACCCAGCACAGCCGCCCACAGCCACGCACAGCCGCCCACAGCCACACACAGCCGCCCACAGCCGCCGCACCCAGTACAGCCGCCGCACCCAGCACAGCCACCCACAGCCGCCGCACCCACCACAGCCACCGCACCCAGCACAGCCACACACAGCCGCCCACAGCTACGCACAGCCGCCCACAGCCACACACAGCCGCCGCACCCAGCACAGCCACCGCACCCAGCACAGCCGTCCACAGCCGCCGCACCCAGCACAGCCACGCACAGCCGCCTACAGCCACGCACAGCCGCCTACAGCCACGCACAGCCGCCTACAGCCACGCACAGCCGCCTACAGCCACGCACAGCCGCCTACAGCCACGCACAGCCGCCGCACCCAGCACAGCCGCCGCACCCAGCACAGCCGTCCACAGCCGCCGCACCCAGCACAGCCACCCACAGCCGCCCGCACCCAGCACAGCCACGCACAGCCGCGCCACATACAGCCGCCCGCACTCAGCACAGCCACCGCACCCAGCACAGCCGCCCACAGCCACGCACAGCCGCCTACAGCCACGCACAGCCGCCTACAGCCACGCACAGCCGCCTACAGCCACGCACAGCCGCCTACAGCCACGCACAGCCGCCGCACCCAGCACAGCCGCCGCACCCAGCACAGCCGCCGCACCCAGCACAGCCACGCACAGCCGCCGCACCCAGCACAGCCGCCGCACCCAGCACAGCCACCGCACCCAGCACAGCCGTCCACAGCCGCCGCACCCAGCACAGCCACGCACAGCCGCCCACAGCCACGCACAGCCGCCTAGAGCCACGCACAGCCACCCACAGCCGCCGCACCCAGCACAGCCGCCGCACCCAGCACAGCCGCCGCACCCAGCACAGCCGCCGCACCCAGCACAGCCGCCGCACCCAGCACAGCCGCCGCACCCAGCACAGCCGCCGCACCCAGCACAGCCGCCGCACCCAGCACAGCCGCCGCACCCAGCACAGCCGCCGCACCCAGCACAGCCGCCGCACCCAGCACAGCCGCCCACAGCCGCCGCCCACAGCCACACACAGCCGCTGCACCCAGCACAGCCGCCCGCACCCAGCACAGCCGCCCGCACCCAGCAGCGCCACGCACAGCCGCCCGCACTCAGCACAGCCGCCCGCACTCAGCACAGCCGCCCGCACTCAGCACAGCCGCCCGCACTCAGCACAGCCGCCCGCACTCAGCACAGCCGCCCGCACTCAGCACAGCCGCCCGCACTCAGCACAGCCGCCCGCACTCAGCACAGCCGCCCGCACTCAGCACAGCCGCCCGCACTCAGCACAGCCGCCCGCACTCTGCACAGCCGCCCGCAATGATGGGGGCGCAGGATGGAGCAGCACGTGATAGGATGGGGGCGCAGGATGGGAGCACATGACAGGATGGGGATGCAGGATGGAGCAGCACATGACACGGTGGAGCAGCACATGACAGGATGGGGCGCAGGATGGAGCAGCACATGACACGGTGGAGCAGCACATGACAGGATGGGGATGCAGGATGGAGCAGCACATGACACGGTGGAGCAGCACATGACAGGATGGGGGCGCAGGATGGAGCAGCACATGACAGGATGGGAGAGCAAGATGGGAGCAGCACATACCAGGATGGAGACCATATACCAATATAAATGCTCGCCACCCGGGCGTAGAACGGGTTCAATAGCTAGTATAATATATCGAGCGTTGGTGAAATACAATAAATAACTCCTATAGACTATACCCAAGGAATTCCAGTAGTTATGACATTGGAGGAAGCATTCCCTGCTAAAGGAATTAAAAGGTACATGAGTAATGTTACCATCCTAACTTGTTTCACAAAAGTTTGGCATCTTAACAGGTATCATGGGATGAACTCTCATATGATTTGCTTAAAAAGATATACTCCATGTATAAGTCGATCCGAGTATAAGCCAGTGCACCTAATTTTGCCTTGAAATACTGTGAAAACTTATTGACTCAAGTATAAGCCGGGTATGCATTGTCCCCTAATCCCTATTCTGGTGTGCATGGTTCCTTATTCCCATCCTTGTCTGCATGGCTCCTTATCCCCATCCTTGTATGCATGGCTTCTTATTCCCATCCTTTGTCTGCATGGCTTCTTATTCCCATCCTTTGTCTGCATGGCTTCTTATTCCCATCTTTGTCTGCAAGGCTCCTTATTCCCATCCTTGTCTGCAAGGCTCCTTATTCCCATCCTTGTTCCTCATCCCCATCCTTGTATGTATAGCTCCCATGAGAAAAGCATAAAGAAAAAATCCTACTTGCCTTCCCTGCGCTCCCTCGCAGCATCTTGTTCCGGTGTGCCAGCAGCTCCTGTGGCCGAGCGATTACGTGTCCTCGCTCATTAAGGTGATGAATATTCACCTTTCTCTACGCCTATGGGAGTGGAGAGAGGTTGTTATTATTATCATTATTATTATTAATATTCATTACCTTAATGAGCGGGCACCCGTGAGAGCCCGGTAGCTGCTGGAAGCCGGTGGCTGTAACTGTGCGCGCGCTATTGGAGAAATGAATATTCATTGCCAGGGCAGTGAGTACTCATTTTTCTTTAGCAGCAGGCACAGGCTTTAGCTGCAGCAGACTCTTGCCTCCTGTTCCCCCCTCTGCTCCGCCGCTCCCCCTCCGTAAACTGGGACAATGTCTTGTGTATAAGCCGAAGGGGGGGGCACTTTAAGCACAAAAAAATGTGCTGAAAAACTCAGCTTATACACGAATATATATGGTACATCCTTTTTTATTCTACAGTTGTACTTTGTTTTCGGGCCTAATTGAGATGATGTTTGACACTATATTGGGTTGCTGTATGTAGTAAATGACTAAAGAAAGACTTCTGAAAGATTTTCTTCAGCTAAAGTTGGCTGGAGGATCAATATATGATAAGTAATGAATGTATTGGATTAGTATTTTTTTTTATACTGGGTTTTGGTTGTTTGAAGTTTTCTTGTTCCCTATAGAGACCAAGTGATATAGAGCAGTCTGCCTTTTCTTTATTAAATAATCAAGCTGTTCATGTGGCATTCTTAGGGGGCACTGCACCCTACAACTGCTACTATATTCAGCCATTCTCTTGTTTTTTTCTTGAAAGAACTTCACTGGCATTGTCATCATACAATGGATCACTTATTTTGTGAGAATGTCTTTTGACTTGTGCTCGGAAGGCTTTGCCTTTACAAAATACCGGTGTACTGTTCTGCTTGCAAACCCCTTATCTCAAACCCATGTCTCTAGTTCTGTAGGATCTCAGTATATTTTTAATGGTAATGATTCTAAATGATAAAATACATTTATAAAATAATGCGGCACCTTTAGTGTTTCTCTAAAGACTGTCATTTTTTTTTTAGCAACTAAGAGCTGGCAGTTTCTTCCATGTTCTAAATCTCACAATCATTGGAAATTTGCCTCCCTATTCTCTGGCAGTAATGTATTCGCATTGTCTGGCTGTGTATGTTCCATCACTGGTAGTCCCAGTGTAGAGATAAAATATAAATAAATATATATATATATATATATATATATATATATATATATATATATATATATATATATATATATATATATATATATATATATATATATATATATAATTATTGACAATTTATATGCCTTAATTCTCCAATATGATAGGAAAGCACAAACAAACGGGCTAAAATTCTTAATTTGTGGGCTTTTTTACATGACTAAGGTGTTGTTGGGAATTGAGAGGCAAGGAGTTCTGCTGTGCAGGAAAAAAATCTTCAGGGGATGCAACGCTAACACAGGGCTGCGGTCTTTTCATTGTCACGATTGGTAGGAGCCTTAGAGGTATAGTAACCAATATTCGTAAAATTAAGGCACATGTCATCACAGGACAGGAATAACTCTTTAACGATATTGTTAAACAAATGAACTGACTTTGAATATTAGCTTTATTAAGCACATGAAAGCTTAAATATGTTCTGAATTTTATCCCAGAAGAATTTGTCGGAGCAGGCTCACCTCGTAGCACTAGCTGTGAAAAGAATTTAAGGATATTACCTTCTGCAATTCCAACTCTAAATGTGGAAACCAGTTGTGAGGAGCCAGAACAACATGTCAAAGAAACTGTCTGCATCACAAGTCCTTCAGAGAGCAGTGAAAGTATCTCCCCCATCACTCAGATTGACAATCCAGCTTACCATGGTTGCACAACTCAAGATGAAGACTCTGCCTGTCCATCTGCAGTAATAGAAGAGTTACTAGAAGACAAACCAAATAAGCAGTATCCTCCAAACTCTGAAGATCAAGCGGCCAAAGCAAACACACAGAATGCAGTTCGTAAGGATGAACCAGCTTCGGATCTTCGTGTGTTTGAGCTTAACAGTGACAGTGGGAAATCCACACCCTCTAACAATGGCCAGAAAGGTATGAACCCTACCGGAATTTTTTATGTAACTTTTTTCCAGAAGTTCCTCCATAGTTTTTGTATATATTTAAAATTAGTGTGTTATGCTGATTCCACTTATTAACTGTATGAACTATCCAGTCAAATACAATAATATCTAAAGTCTTTTTCTCGGCATACAGCTTCCTGTCCACCATTGTAGAATTGAGTGGGTGGGCAAAATCTGGTGACCCAACCTTTGCATGTTTGCCACATTGGAAGTACTGTGCTGACTTATGATACAGGGGTTTTCCCCACAAAGTACATTTTAATTAATATATCTTGTAATGAAAATAAGTTCCACGATTGTTTTTTTTTTTTTTTTTTTAAAGTTCCTGTGCTGAGATAATCTTAAGGTACCTTCACACGAAACGACATCGCTAGCGATCCGTGACGTTGCAGCGTCCTGGCTAGCGATATCGTTTCGTTTGACACGCAGCAGCGATCAGGATCCTGCTGTGATGTCGCTGGTCGCTGAATAAAGTCCAGAACTTTATTTGGTCGTCCAATCGCTGTGTATCGTTGTGTTTGAAAGCAAAAGCAACGATACCAGCGATGTTTTACACTGGTAACCAGGGTAAACATCGGGTTACCAAGCGCAGGGCCGCGCTTAGTAACCCGATGTTTACCCTGGTTACCAGCGTAAAAGTAAAAAAAACAAACAGTACATGCTCACCTGCGCGTCCCCCAGCGTCTGCTTCCTGACACTGACTGAGCTCCGGCCCTAACAGCACAGCGGTGACGTCACCGCTGTGCTTTCACTTTCACTTTAGGGCCGGAGCTCAGTCAGTGTCAGGAAGCAGAGGCTGGGGGAGGCGCAGGTGAGCATGTACTGTTTGTTTTTTTTACTTTTACGCTGGTAACCAGGGTAAACATCGGGTTACTAAGCGCGGCCCTGCGCTTAGCAACCCGATGTTTACCCTGGTTACCCGTGGACCTCGGCATCGTTGGTCGCTGGAGAGCGGTCTGTGTGACAGCTCCCCAGCGATCAAACAGCGACGCTGCAGCGATCGGCATCGTTGTCGCTATCGCTGCAGCGTCGCTTCGTGTGAAGGTACCTTTAGAAATGTGCCTGTACTGTGTAATGGCTGTGTCTGACCTTGCAGGGACATGGTCTGATCACACCACAGCTCCTGGGAAGAGGGAGAGTATACAGACGGACATCATGGGATCGGAGTTGATTCTTTGTGAGGTCAAACATATTTAAGAACAAGCAGCAAATGCTTTACCTAGCAGAAATCAGCAGCTGTGAACCCATATTATCCTGCCTGTATACTCTTTTTGCTTCCTAACCTGCCCAAGAGCTGTGGTATGATCAGACCATGTCTCTATACAGCCATTACACAGTACTTGGCAGGGGTACAGTTATAAGATTATCTCAGGAGAGAAACTTTTTTTTTCTTAACACATCCAATTGTGGAACTTATTTTTATTCCAAGATCTGTTAATTAACGTGTACTTGGCTTGTAGGGAAACCCCTTTAAGTGTCAATACTGTCAAGGGGAGGTTCTCAAACGAGCCACTTACTGTATATTGCCACTGATACCATACAAAGGCTAAAAATGATGGTGCAGGGCTGATTGATTAGAAAGTGCCAGTTCAGCTATACAGTTGCCCTAATTGTTCTATAGTTGGTGTAATTTAGAATTTTCTTTTTGCAGGGTCAAGTACAGATGTCAGTGAAGACTGGGAAAAAGACTTCGACATGACAGAAGAGGAGGTACAGCTGGCCCTATCCCGGGTGGAGGTATCGGGAGAGGTGAGCTCTTAGAAGGCAGGCTGACTTTTATCTGAATGTTGTTTTATACCTGCTAAGTATTATGCTGTTTTGTGTATAGATATCCTTACATTTATTTAAATTAAATGTAATTTTTGTCATTATCAATAAAAATTGCATGAAAAAAACACCTTTTTTTTACAGATTTGTTTTTTTGGGAGGTTTTTTTTTGGCTTTATTTTCCATTTTTTAAACAGAATGAAACTATTAACAATAGCAACCATTAGAGTCAATAAGTATCATCAATGTTCACTGAAGCCAGTTCAAAGTCTGACCTTAGATCAGTATAATCTACAGTAGTTGCATAGAATGAATTAACAACTAAAGAATCCTATCCATACACTCAATACATACAATCATACCTGACCCCATGTCCATCATCTCCCCCGAAATGTCATTAAATATCACCTTATGCCGACATATGCTACTGAGTATACAGAAGTCTCTGCTAGGAATTCTGTTTGGCAGTGTCTTCAGTTACCAACCTCCGTGCCCATACCTTTTCAGATTTAGATGCACATCTCCTATTCATAGAGGACTTGCTGGCTCCAAGTGAACCAGTTGTTGCTTAGTGTCTGTAGGAGGCACTTGGGTCTGCTTTCAGACCCCACAGTTTTTATTTTTATTCTATTTTTCCCTTAACGGAGCGAATGGGGGTGACGGATCCCTCCTAGGTTCCAATCTCCCCCGAACCATCAACAGGCGAGAACGCAGAGCGTCCCTCCCCGTACCCTTTCCTGCACCATTGGATGCCAGCCCTGAGCTCACCTTACGGGCGACGGTTCCTTCGCGTTCCGATCTCCATCCTCTATAGCAGGCGACAACATGGAGTAGCCCTCCATTTACCTCTCCTGGAGCCAGGTGCATAGCCGGACATGATGTTTATTGCGTCCGTGCAGCCCCCCACTGCATCACCACTGTTATAGCGGATGATGGAAGGCGGCAGAAGCTCTCCACCCCCTCCCTGACTATGGCGACGGTGGATTGAGCACCGGCCCGCCGCATCTACCGTGAGTACACCTGCGGGGCCGAGGCGCTGGGGGGTCCTGGTCCCTGGGATAAGGGAGGTCCGCATATACCTTACAGCCCGGGTGCATGGGTCATGTCTGTCCGCACAAATAGCGGCAGCGGCGCTGCAGGCCGCAACCGCAAGCTTAAAATTTAGCCCCCGGCTGCTCTCTCGTCCAGGCTGGAACGTTGGCTCCGCCCACCGGCGATTACCGCCGTCCACTCTCTCTGGCGCTTCTCATTCTGCGAGAAGCACCTTCTGTTCCTGATCTCGGCGGCCATCTTTGGACACCCACAGGGCTGATGCTGCAGCGCTGCTCCAGCGTTTTGAATCACAGCTTCAGGGATTAGTGTTTTCTGTGGACAGATTGCGGACCTCCCCCGGAGACTCAAGACCCAGGACCTGGGTAAGCTGCAGAAACATAGCTTAACCCTTCCCCTGCTAGTAAGCGCTCTCCTCAAGGCTACACTATGTCTCAATCAAAGCCTAACAAAAAGTCTGGGAAAACCCACACTGGGTTTTTGCTGCTTGTACTGCTTGTAAGGTATCTCTTCCCCGGGGTGACAATACTGCGTTATGCTCAGCTTGTGAACCGGTGACCGCTGAGGAACCACCTGTTACTGATACCGAACCCAGTGAGCCTAGCCCCCCTGAGTGGGCTACCTCCCTTACCCGGTCTATGGCATCCCTGGCCAAAGCGTTAGACTCGCTCCTTCCTCTAACCAGGGCACCCCCCTTGTACACTAGGTGTTGTACCTTACCAAGGAGCTCTCGCTCTTCCAGGAAAGGGACTCATGCCTTGTCCCCAGTCCATCACCGGAAATCGGGTTCTGAGAGTTCCATTTCTCGCTCCCCCTCCCTTGGGGCTAGTAGAGAACCTGGCTCAGAGGACGATTCTGACACGTCCCTAGATCAGGAATTTCAACACGATCAGGAGACTCTCTCCTCTCTCATTGAGTCAGTAAACAACGCCCTGAAGCTAGATGAGGAACCTTTATCTAAAACGGATCATGCTGTGTCCTTTAAGAGGACCAAGAGGGCTCACAGAGTGTTTGCCAATCATCCCGAATTTAAGGAAATCGTTGAATCTCATAGGATCCGTCCAGATAAACGCTTCACAGGGCAAAAGCCCATGGAGTCAAAATATCCCTTTGCTCCTGATCTAAGAAAAGATTGGTCACAGTCTCTGGTAGATCCTCCAGTATCGCGCCTAGCTACTAAATCTATTTTATCCTCTTCGGAGGGCGCGTCGAATAAAGACCCCACAGATCGTCAGATCGACAATATGGCTCGTTCAGCTTTTGATGCCTCAGCAGCTGCACTCTTTCCATCTTTTGCTGCTGGGTGGCTAAGGCTATGACCCATTAGGCTGAGGTCTTGTCTTCAGCTGTTCTGGATACCAATCTTCCCCCAGAGGTAGCAGACCTTGCTATTCAGATAGCCAGAGCTGGGGATTTTCTAGTGACCGCGTCTCTGGATGCCGCTGACTGCGCTTCTCAAGCAGCAGCAAACGCCATCACCATTCGGAGGTCCTTATGGCTCAGGGACTGGCGTGCGGATTCTGATTCCAGAAAGTCATTGACTTGTTTACCATATCAGAGCGGTCGCCTTTTTGGCGAAAAACTCGATCAATTTCCAACGCCGCTGGAGGGAAGAGTAAATTTCTCCCACAACAGAAACTCTTTCGGCCCTTTCGGAACCAGCAACAGCAGGCTCGGTCCCGATTTTTTTTTTTCGTTCCAACTCAAATTGGTCCTCTACTTCCACATCTTCCGGACCCGGCCGGGCACAACATAGGGGTAGAGGTCCCCAGAGCTCTTACAAACCTTCCCCTTCATGGAGAGGCAGGCATAACCAGTCAGGATCCAGGGGGTCCAGACCGGGCAGATCTCCCACACAATGACTCCCGGTGGTATCCGGAGGACACCCTCAAAGTAGGCGGCCGCCTGCTTTCCTTCTCCGACGTGTCCGCGACCTAGTGTCCTCCGGATACAAGATAGAATTCTTCTCTCTTCCACCAAATCGTTTTTTCCTGTCTTCACCTCCCAGGGCAAAGGCATCAGAGTTTTTTCAAGCCAAAGGCTCTTTAAAAGAAGACGGGGTTATTATCCCGGTTCCTCAAAGCGAAAAGGTTTCAAGGTTTTTATTCAAACCTGTTCATTGTTCCAAAGAAGGACGGTACAGTACGGCCCATACTGGACCTAAAACTGCTGAACAAGTTCGTCAGGGTGCGACGGTTCCGAATGGAATCGCTTTGTTCTGTCATCGCCTCCATGGAAAAAGGCGAGTTCCTGGCGTCTATAGACATCCAGGACGCATATCTCCACATTCCAATTTTCCCTTCTCACCAGAGGTTCCTTCGCTTCGCAGTTTCAGGAACAACACTTCCAATTTGTGGCTTTGCCTTTCGGTCTCGCCACCGCTCCCAGGGTATTTACCAAGGTCACGGCGGCCACCGTGGCCATCCTTCACACCCGAGGCGTGGTGGTGCTACCGTATCTAGACGATATCCTCATCAAAGACCCCTCTTTCCGCGCCTGCAAGGAGGCCGTGAACATCACAATAGATTCTCTTTCTCGCCTGGGTTGGAAGATAAACTTCAAAAAATCTTTCCCAGTACCGGCTCAGCGAATTTCCTTTCTAGGAATGATACTGGACTCGTCCCAGGAGGTGGTGCTTCTTCCCCCGGAAAAGATCTCAGCCTTACAGCGGGAAGCTCAGAAGCTCTCTCAACCTCGCACTCACTCTCTGCGCTTCAGTATTAGAGTCCTCGGCAGGATGGTAGCAGCCTTGGAGGCGGTTCCATTTGCCCAATTACACCTCTGTCCCTTAATAATAATAATAATAATAATAATAATAATAATTTTATTTATATAGCGCCAACATATTCCGCAGAGCTTTACAATTATAGAGGGGATTTGTACAGACAATAGACATTACAGCATAACAGAAATCACAGTAGATAGATACCAAGAGGAATGAGGGCCCTGCTCATAAGCTTACAATCTATAGGAAAATGGGGAGACACAAGAGGTGGATGGTAACAATTGCTTTAGTTATTCGGACCAGCCATAGCGTAAGGCTCGGGTGTTCATGTAAAGCTGCATGAACCAGTTAACTGCCTAAGTATGTAGCAGTACAGACACTGAGGCTATTAACTGTATGCCCTCCTGGCTGTTTGGGACAGGAACCCATTCTCCCTCGACCGTCGGTTCTTCCTTCCCCAGCGAGTCAGACAGTCTCTCAGGTGTTGGACATTAAAGTCCTCCCTGAATCAAGGGAATTCTTTTCTTCCAGTACATTGGCTAGTTGTGACAACAGATGCCAATCTTCTAGGCTTGGGAGCGGTGTTCTTACATCACACTGCTCAGGGCGGGCCGCTGGTCACTTCAGGAAATCATGCCTTCCGATCAACATCTTAGAAATTCGGGCTATCTGGTTAGCTCTTCTCCAATTCCATCCTTTCCTGGCGGGTCGTCCCATCTTGATTCAGTCCAACAATGCCACTGCAGTGGCATACATCAACCGACAAGTGGGAACCCGCAGCATGGCAGCCATGAATGAGGTAGGCTATATTCTCCGTTGGGCCGAGGAAAACCGCTCAATGATTTCTGCGGTTCACATCCCGGGAGTGGACAATTGGGAGGCAGATTTCCTCAGTCGTCAAGGCCTCGACTCCGGGGAGTGGTCTCTGCATCCGGTGAGATCTTCCACCAGATCTGCTGTCGTTGGGGAACTCCGGACGTGGATCTGATGGCCTCACGGCTAAATTCCAAGGTTCCCGACTTCATAGCTCGGTCCCACGATCCAGTAGCCATCGGGGCAGATGCACTCTTACTCCCGTGGCATCATTTTCGGCTTCCGTACATATTTCCCCCGCTCCCCTTACTGCCGAGGGTCATCAAGAAGATTAGAGCGGAGGGAGTGCCGGTAATCCTGATTGCGCCAGATTGGCCGCATCGGGCGTGGTACGCGGAACTAGTTCAACTAGTCGCCAATGTTCCCTGGCGATTATCGAATCGCGCTGACCTGCTATCACAGGGACCCATTTACCACCAGAACTCCGAGGCCCTGTGTTTGACGGAATGGCCGTTGACTCCTGGGTTCTAACTCGGACAGGTTTCTCTCCGGAAGTCATCTCTACCATGATCAGCGCTAGAAAGCCTACGTCTATGCGCATTTGTCATCGCACTTGGAAAACCTTCTTTTCCTGGTGCAACAACCGGGGACGTCCTCCTCTTGAATTTTCCATTCCTTCCATCCTCGAATTTTTACAAACGGGTTTGGACTTAGGTCTCGCCCTTAGTTCTCTCAAGGGGCAGATTTCAGCCCTGTCCGTTCTGTTCCAACGCAGGATTGCCAACAGATTACAAATGAAGACGTTCATTCAGTGAGTCTCCCATAGGGTGCCGCCCTATAAGATGCCGTTGGAACCATGGGACCTTAATCTTGTCCTCGAAGCCTAGCAAGAAGCTCCTTTTGAACCTCTACAGGAGGTTTCCCTGTCCTTTCTTTCATGGAAGTTTGCCTTCCTGGTTGCGGTCACGTCCATTAGACGAGTCTCGGAGCTGGCGGCTTTGTCTTGTCAAGTCCCGTTCCTGAATTTTCATCAGGATAAGGTGGTTTTGAGAACATCCCCGTCCTTTTTGCCAAAAGTTGTCTCATCCTTTCATCTCAATCAGGAGATTGTCTTACCGTCTCTCTGTCCGGCACCAGTACATCGCATCGAGAAGGCCCTCCACACACTTGATTTAGTGAGAGCTCTCAAGAGATACGTCTCGCGGACGGCGTCCTTCCGCAGGTCGGATGCCCTGTTTATGCTCCCGGAAGGGCCAAGGAAGGAGTTTCCCGCTTCCAAGGTGACAATAGCCAAATGGATTCGTTCAGCTATTCAGGAGTCCTACCGAGTCAGGTCATCCTGTCTCAGCAGGGATTAAGGCTCATTCCACTCGTTCAATGGGTGCGTCTTGGGCCATCCGGCACCAAGCTTCAGCAGCACAAGTTTGCAGAGCTGCGACCTGGTCCAGTCTGCATACATTTACAAAACATTACCATATTCACTCTCAGGCCTCGGCAGATGCGACCGTCGGCAGACGAATTTTGCAGGCGGCTGTGCCGCATCTATAACCTGTGGGTACAAGGAGCAATTACAGTTGATTGATCCCCACCTAGGGACTGCTTTAGGACGTCCCATGGTCCTGTGTCCCCGATTGAGGCGTAGGAGAAACAGGGATTTTTGTGTACTCACCGTAAAATCCTTTTCTCCGAGCCAATCATTGGGGGACACAGCACCCACCCTGTTAGCCTAACGGCTTTGGTTTTCTGTGTTGGTTTGGACATAGTTCATCCTGGTTAAATATTAAGCTCATACTGCTTTGTTACCGAACTGGTTCACTTGGAGCCAGCAGGAGGGTGTATACTGCAGGGGAGGAGCTATTCTTTCTGTATTACTTAGTGTCCTCCTAGTGGCAGCATAACACCCATTGTCCTGTGTCCCCCAATGATTGGCTTGGAGAAAAGGATTTTACGGTGCGTACACAAAAATCCCTGTTTCCTCTGCAGTAGTTTCCTTCCACACAATTAGCCAGCCATGTAATGCATTACAGAGCGGCCCCCTGTTCTGCCTTATGATGGGGGATCCCTAGAGGTGGATCCTTCTGAGTGCCAATAGGACCTAATGCATACTAAGGTAACCCTTTATAAATGTTTTTCTACTCTTTTATATAAAATGTAATCATTGTTAACAAATGTGCACATTTTCTATTATATTTTGTTTTTTTCAGCGAATGGAAATATTGTTATTTCTATCCAAATGTTCAAAGTTTGCTACAAATATATCTTGGGTATGCAAACTTCTGTGAGCTAAATCTAGTGGAGTCTGGGCTGTTATAGTTTCCGTAAATGTTTCACTGACCACGAGCAAACATCTTGAAAATGGAAAAGTATCACAGGAGTAAAGACCCTAAAGCTGTGTTTACACGTTGGGGCCAATGGGCATTGCAGCACAAAACTGCACATTGGACACAAGATGTGAACAATGCCAAATAGAGGTATACTAATTAGCAAAAGGAGGAGAAAGCCCAGAGTTTTTAGGCTAAAAAAATACATATTTATTAATTACACATAATAGTAAACAAATTAAAGTATATCATAAGAAAAAAGACAGACTGGTAACAAGGTAACAAAGCAGTATAGCAGTATATGCACCTATAGCAGCAATTAATCAAAAGGGGATGTAGGGGTGAATACATATATTACATATAAGACACACACAGTGGTCATAAACCCAAATGCGAACATCTAGCACGGATTAACAATGAAAGCAAAGATCATACCCATAGTGCTGGTGCATACTGCAAGAGTTACCACAGAAAACTGAAGTGCCCAACACGTGCGTCCTGTGTTTTAGTATATTGCTTTTTCAAGGGGTTCCATGTAATTAATAAATAATGTACTTTTTAGCCTAGAAACTTTGATCTTTCTCCTCCTTTTGGTATGTTATAGGTAGCAGTTAATTTATTGTTTTCTGTGAATTCTTACATTCTTACATCCATCTATATAGCTAAATTCACACTATAAACAATGTACTTGGTAAATTTGATTCCTCGAAGTATATCAATTAGTACAGCTATTCCCACTAAACAGCCCCCAGTGTGTCAACCATTGCATATTTAGGGTCACTTGGCGCATTATGTGACTCCTATTTCTGAATTGTAAGGATCACAAAGGGCTATTTTATTTTATGTCTTTTTAAAGCGTATCCACCATTCCAATATATTTTTCTAAGAATCAATAAATAGTAGAAGCGTGATGCGAAACATTCTATCTTCTTCAGTAATATGCATCTTTATTCATTCTTCACACGTTCTTCCTCCTCCCATAATCCCTCTCACTACTTTGAGTCTTTAGTAGCTTTTTCTTTCTGCTGGACACTGTTTTTTTTTTGTTTTTTTTTATTTCTTGTGATTTTTCTTTTCATGGCAAGTAGAGTTTTATTTTTACTATATGATAATGATTAGAGTTCTAAGAGTATGCATATATTTGTCATTATTTTTTGCAAATAGTCTTTATTAAGTCTGCTAGTCGTTTGTGCCTACAGCCATAATTAAATCTTTGCATCTTCATTGTAACAGTCTACAAACAAACCCTGTGTGCTTTGGTCTTGCAGCAATACTGTCTAACATGTGTCCTTACTACTTACAGAGGTTGTACAGTCTATTGAAGAACTCAGAGTGTGCAAACGGGTGCTCATGTGCCCTCAACTGTGCAATTTTTATACTTCCGGACACATACTGACTAGACTTGCTCGGCCTCAATCAATACACTTGTATTGAGCGAGGCCACACATGTCTAGTCAGTACGTGACCACTTGTATGCAGACCACATACTGACTGCCTGCTCTCACTGGCTATACTGGAGAATCTGGACCTTGAGCCGTGACTGATGACTTTCTTTAGAAGACCAGACAAGCCCTTTATAGAAGCACTCCCATGTATCCTATGTATATATATTTTTTTTATTAAATGTGTATGCAATGTACTGTGAGTATGCTGAACGGTGAATGCTGGTATTTAGTTTATATTGCCATACTGAACTATAGACAAGTATTTCTTATCAGCTTTATCATCAAAATGGTTTTCCGACCATTCTGAAAAATCATGGACAGACAACAATTTATACAGACAAGTTCTTCAGAAAAAAATAAGAAACTTTTTCTTTTCATTTGAGTATTTAATACAATGTTTTCATATGTGGACATTTGATTTGGTATACATATATAACTTATTGTATATTAATATCTAGCCAGTTTCTCCCATAACCATGTAACACTGTCGTAAAACAGACTGTGTTTACTTTCACATAACTCTAATTTTGATATATTTTGTATATCCCTTTAGCATAATTCTAAAAACCTCCGGAACGTCACTATTTTCCGGTGATTTATGTGAGCACTAGGGCTAATAAAGGCATAGTTATTGCCTCAGTTTTATATACAGTTCTCATTGAGGGATGTGCAAGTTCATGCCGGATTGATTATTCTATATCAATGTTTCTCTTGTCCTTCTTTTTAGCTTGAGGATGAAGACTGGGAAAACTGGGAATAACGAATAGAAAAGAGATCTCTGCTTCTTCACCTGGACACTACATGCAGAGCTGAAAGCTTTCTCCTCCAACTTCATCTGCCAGACATCCATCATGCTCCTCTAATCTGTACTGGGTCACCCATCATGTACACAGGAGAGATGAATGCATTTGTGTGCATCGGCATAGCAGGGTTTTAAGGCATAGTTCAATATCTTGTCTTACGCTTGCCCTTTCTCTGCAGGACCTTGCCTTTGCGGTTGATTAAAAGGCAATGTCTCAATCCTGTTGACATTTCTTGCTATCTGGAGGCAATGCATGTGGATGTGACGTTCCTTGGCAGGACTGCTTAGTAGTTGCTTTTTTTTGTGTTGTAAAATGCCTGAATAGATTTGCATTCTGATTTGGGAACATGACATTGGAATAAAATGATCTGATCAATGTAGTAAAAAAAACCCCACACATCTTAATTTGCTCATTTTGGGGCAAATCGATTCAAGTGGATAAATTGCTTATGCAAAGCATAAATCCGGATTCACTGTACAGAATGCTTGATTCATATAGGGCTAGGCTTCCTAACCTGCCAACCTTTACACCTTCTCCGGCACCTAATTTGAGGCCTTTCCTATATAGTAATATTTCCGACTCACATGGTTTGATTAGAACGTAGAAACAATAAAAACATCATTGACATTTTGCCAACTGGATCGGAAGACTCTGCTACACACTGCTAAATGATCATTACTGTGTGGTTAAAGTGGGCGTCCATTAGTGGACAATCCCTTGTTTAATCACTACAGGGACCCAATCAAAACAAACAGAATAGATACTCGCCTCCCACAGTTTCATGCCCGCACCGTTATTCCTTACTGGTCAAGTGACGTAACATCATGTGATCGCCACAGCCAATTAGTGACTGCTGACCGACTGCAGCCTTTATTACATCGGCAGTGAGAGAAGATCAGCTTAGAATATTGTTGAGCTGAAACCAATCAGTGGCTGCTGATTGGCTGCAGCGGTTATGTGACACCGACATCACAGCCACTGTGTGGGGTACGTATCCATTGTTTTTTAAATAGAGGACTCTGCAGTGATAAAGCAAGGGTTGTCCACCAATAATGCAGTAATCTGTTTGGGTTCATATTTTGCTGTGGGGACCAGATTCTAATTTGTGCAGGCCCTTGTTATATTAGCCTCTCTTATCCTTTCATCCTGCTACCCAGTCGTTTGTGCAATATATATTTCCTATTTATTACAGCAGAAAGGTGGAGGAGGGCAACATTTTAGGGGAAAATCTCACACACAAATTTCACATCTGCTTTTTGGTCTTTTTTTTTTTTTTTTCCACTGAAACTTCTACCAGACTTTGATTTAGAGGTTAAGACTGAAATGGTTGGATGAGTTACTCTTTACACTCACTGCATAGAAATCCAACA
Source organism: Ranitomeya variabilis (assembly GCF_051348905.1). Classification (NCBI taxonomy): domain Eukaryota; kingdom Metazoa; phylum Chordata; class Amphibia; order Anura; family Dendrobatidae; genus Ranitomeya; species Ranitomeya variabilis. The sequence goes on from NC_135234.1 coordinate 378,780,967, forward strand.
AAATGCTCCTTTATTTTATAGTAAATAAAGTACGTTAAGCAACCCTGTACCTCTTCTGAATGTATTCTTTCCAGGAAATGTTGCATCAAATTTACTTTTGGAGTCAGACCTCAATGGGCTTAAATTGCATTGGGTAAAATATTTTTGCTTCTGATGGATTACAACTAAGTTCTCTTAGAGAATATTTCAGGAGACTGTATCACAAAGAAATTACTTAATTTTAAATCGGGGTTTTTTGTTGTTTTTTTTAGAAAAACATGTTAAACATTAAAAAACACTTTTCACCCTGGTCTTAAGGGGAATTACCGTAATATGCTGATACTTTCTATTTATGTAGGTTCCTTGTCAGCTTTGCTGTATATACTGGGATAGTATGAGCAGAGAGATAATGTGTGAGGATGTATAAAAAGGGGAATTTTTATTTTCTTTTACAGACCTAAATCTAATTAACTGAACACAAAAAAAGAAATGCATTGTTTTTATTGTATATCTTTTCCCACTTTTCCATGATTATTTCTGGGATGCTAGAACACTTCTTTATGCAGTACGGTAATTTATCCCTAAATCGGCATCCTCAATTTCAACAAAACAGTCTAGTTTTCTAGGGTGCAAAGAAATCATATCTCTTCTATTATTTCTCCTATCCATTGCACTCAGTTATTCCCTTTTGGATCCTGCACTTGCCCATCAGCTTACTGAGCCCAGCAAATGCCTTCTCAGTTAAGCCCCCGTCACACTAAGCGAGATCGCTAGCGAGATCGCTGCTGAGTCACAAGTTTTGTGACACAACAGCGACCTCAGTAGCGATCTCGCTATGTGTGACAAGTAGCAGCGACCAGGCCCCTGCTGTGAGATCGCTGGTCATGTCAGAATGGCCTGGACCTTTTTTTGATCGTTGAGGTCCTGCTGGGTAGCACACATCGCTGTGTTTGACACCTTACCAACGACCTCGTTGACTACAACGTCACACAGGACGTCCCTCATCGAGGTCTGAATCGTCATAATAGCTGCCATGTGACAGGGTCACAACGACATCGTTGTACAGGTCGCTACAGGTCGCCGCATCGCTGCTGCGTCGTTGGGAAGATCTCACTGTTTGACATCTCACCAGCGACCACATAGCGACGCAGCAACGATCCCTGACAGGTCGTATCGTTGTCGGGATCGTTTTAGCGTCGCTAAGTGTGACGGGGCCTTTAGGTGTAACCTGTAAACTAGGATGAATGGTGTTAGTGGCATGTCAAGCAGATAGATCTAGCACCAGAGTTTTTCTTCTCCATTTTTAAATGGCTAGAACATTTTATTTTTCTCTCCGACATAGCAGTATGAGGGCTCATTTTCTGTGGGATGAGTTGTATGTTTTTTAGTGACATTACTCATTTTACCATATAAAGTATGGGAGAATGGTAAAAAAAAATGGCAGTATTATATCCTGAAAACATCAGTTGGTTTGCATTGAGCACTGGAGTTAGGGGACATGAACTTGCAATCATTCGATCACTTCTACTATATACAGCAATACCTGCTGTATTGTTGTAATTAGAGAAAATGACAGTCTCCTATGATGCCCAGTCACAGGCTGGATGTCAAATGAGATATCACATAACAGGCAATGGAACCTTCTGCTAGCCCCCGACTATCATAACAACTTATCGGCTCCACATGATCGCCTCACGGGGGGCCAATGGGCACCCGAACAGATGTCTTGGCCATACAGCGGCACATAAATGCCGGTGTCAGTGATTGCTATCATTGGTGGTAGTGCTGATGGCTGCAGGTAAAGGCATATGGCGGGTGTGTACTATAGCCTGCACTTACCCTGTTTGGATCAATATCTGCCTTTGAGCCCTCTCCAAATTCCTTTACAGATTCCATGACTTAATAGTATGTTGTGGAACGTTAAGGGGTTAAAATTGAGCTCACGTGCATCCTTTTTTTGATGTATCATCATGTCAAAGATGATTCACTGGATTGGTTTAACCAATCTGACATTGATGGTCTTTGTGCAAACTACGATGTCCGAACCGGCAGCTGGTTTCCTGACCCACGCTCAACAGCCTTATACCCTGCAGACTGTGAGCCCTCGCAGGCAGGGTCCTCTCTCCTCCTGTACCTGTGTGTGCCTTGTTTTACTCATGTTTGTTGTACTTGTCTAAATTTGCCCTGTTCACATGTAAAGCGCCATGGAATAAATGGCGCTATAAAAATGTGTAAGATTAATAATAATAATAATAATAATAATATGTCTATGAGCTTCTGTTGAGTTTCTATCAGGAGACCATGGCCTGACCAGGCATGCTGGATCTGTGAAACCAGCCAAAGGCCTCATTTACATGTCCATGTTTAAACACGTATGTGAAAACTGTGTACGGGACCCCATAGACTTGTAGTGGCGCTTTTTCTTCACAACACACAAGTAGATAATACAACATTAATATTGTTTTGAGACTTTTTGCTATGAGTCTTAAAGGGAATGAGTCTGTTTAAATCGGGCTTTTTGTTAACTGGGATTTTTTGTTTTGCTTTTTATTTTTGCAGTGTGTTTTTTTTGTTGTTGTTTTTCTCTCCGGAAGAGCTTTCAGCAAGACTCTATATTATCAGAGGCAGGGTTACAATGGTAAGTCCTCTATACACAGCTGGTGACACAGGATCAACCATTCACATTAGGCATTTCTCATTACATGCTCCCATTAACGTTGAGCTAAGGTGCATCTTGTTTTTAATAATCATCTTTGAGATGATGAATGGCTAGAACCATCCACAGCATGATTGAAGAATTCTGCGGTAAATTGATTTGACATGGAGCTGATTTGTAAATACCAACCCATGTGTATATTAGGAATTGTCTGAAGAACTTTCCGCACGTCTGAAGATGGGTACAAAATGTGCTGCAGCATTAAAAGTTCCCAAAAGTTTGGGACGAAATGAGTAATTGAAGGAAAAGGGCCTTTGTTAGGAAAGTTGAAAAAGAACGTGATGGTGCATTCTCCGGCCTTCCACCGTGAAGATAAAGTGTTTCAGAAGTACAATAATCTACCAATCTGGCCTTTATATTAAAGGAAATCTGTCACCCCAAAAATGGCCTATAAAATAAGGCCATCGGCATCAGGGGCTTATCTACAGCATTCTGTAATGCTGTAGATAATCCCCCGATGTAACCTGAAAGGTAAGAAAAACAAGTTAGATTATACTCACCCAGGGGCGGTCCGGTCCGATGGGCCTCGTGGTCCGGTCCGGGGCCTCCCATCTTCTTACGATGACGTACTCTTCCTGCTCCGGCGCAGGCGTACTTTGTCTGCCCTGTGGAGGGCAGAGCAAAGTACTGCAGTGCGCAGGCGCCGGGAAAGGTCAGAGAGGCCCGGCATCTGCGTACTGCATTACTTTGCTCTGCCCTCCACAGGGCAAATCAGTACGCCGGAGCCACAGCGTGAAGGCAAGGAGAGGACGTCATCGTATGAAGATGGGAGGCCCTGGACCCGCACCGCGACGCCAACCGGACCGCAGTGGGACCGCCCCTGGGTGAGTATAATCTAACCTCTTTTTCTCATCTTTCAGGTTACATCGGGGCTTATCTACAGCATTATAGAATGCTCTAGATAAGCCCCTGATGCCGCTGGCCACAGTTTATAGGCCATTTTGGGGGTGACAGCTTCCCTTTAATGAAAAGAGCCATTTAAAGGAATGTGGTATCAAAAAATAGTTTTTCCATATCACTGTGCATTAAAAACACACAAATATTGCAATTTTCACACTGACCATAAAAACTAGACTCTCACACTGCCTGTTCTGTACAGATGACATTTCAGCAGAAATTATCATCACAGACAGGATTACAATGAGAGTTGAGCAAATATGCCAATATCGGACTACAAGCTGTCACGAGAAAGATGACAGTAGCAAAGTACAGAAAGTTCCTTGAATAAGACATGTACATGTCTGTGAGTGGCTGAGCTTCAGGAATCTCATGTTGTTGCGAGATTTGAGAAAACGGCTGTGTACCAATAGTTCAAATTCAACCTCTCGGAACACAAATCCCGAAGTAAGGTGTGACAAATTTGTAGCATATCCAAGAAAACGTGACAGTAATCACTTTAACCCTTTCACCCCCGGGCCATTTTCCGTTTTCGTTTTTTCCTCCCCTTCCAAGAGCCACAACTTCTTTTTATATTTCCGTCAATAAAGCTGAATAAGGGCTTGTTTTTTTGCAAAACGAGTTGTACTTTTCAATGGCGCCATTGATTTTATCACATAGTGTAAAATGGGAAAAGCATTCCAAGTGCAGTGAAATTGCAAAAAAAAAATGCAATTCCACAATTGTTTTTGGGGCTGTCTTATTTACTTTATAACAAATTCAATAATCTGAAGGGCATAAATAAACTAATATAAATCATAAAGAGAACCCTATAAAAACCAATTTTTTATTAATATTATTTAAAAACCATTATAGGTTACAAAGCAAACCAAAAAAACACCGTGAAGTGAAAAACAATCCCACCAAGGGATATTAGGGGAATCCCTTGTGCCGTATCTAAGCTGTCACCTTCCTACTTGCGGGGGTTGGCACCCTATGGGAAGCGTATTGGCGCCCCCGCTCAACGACGGCTAGCCCTAGTTGCCCTATAGATACAATGAGCCGTAACCCTCCCCAGATAGGGAATAAAGGGCACCTCTAGATCTATACAATGATCACTCCTACACAACTAAGGACAACCCTAATAACTTGAGCTGACATAATTTTGGGGTACATACAATGTTTTGATCTCCTCTTATTGTATTTTATTGCATTGTTGCAGCTGCCAAGAATACATAATTCTGGCATTTCTATTTTTTTTTTCTTGTTACGTCGTTTACCAATCGGATTAATTTATTTTATATTTTAATAATCAGACATTTCTGAATGCAGCGATACCAAATATGTGTATTGTTTATTTTTTTAATTGTTTTATTTTCAATAAAGCAAATGAGGGGTGATTTGAACTTTTTTTTTTTTACCTATTTTTTTTTTTTTTTACATTTCTCACTTTTTACTTTATTTTAGAGTTCTTTTAAAAGACTTGAAATTGTCTGATCACCTTTGCTACATATAGAAGGGCTTCAGCACTGCTATGTAGAGCGGAAATGACAGTCTCCTAAGAACGCTGGCCGGCGTTCACAAAAGCATCGTATTATAGTCCATGAGCCGGGCCAGATATCGGTACCACCCGGAGTGACTAATTTTCTTTGGTATTTTTAGGTAGATGCATGTCTGTAGTTTATTTTTTGATATGATAGCCCTTACATATACGTAGCTTATTAACCCCTTCAGCCCTAGGCCTATTTGTACCCAAGTGCCTAAGCCAATCTGACCTGTGCCACTTCATGGGCTAATAACTTTGGAACGCTTTCACCTATCCAAGCCATTCTGAGATTGTTTTCTCGTGACATATTGTACTTCACGTCAGTGCTAAATGGGAGTCAATATATTTTACCTTTCTATATAAAAAAATGCTAAATATTCGGAAATTTTGGAAAAATCGGCAATTTTTTAACTTTGAAATTCTCTGCTTTTTACAAAAATACTGATACCCCCCATAATAGTTATTAATTTACACTCCCCACATGTTTACTTCATATTGGCATCATTTTGAAAATGAAACCTTATTGTTTTACGACGTAATAGGGCTTATAGTTTTATGCGCAATTTTTCACATTTACAGCAAAACCCACTTTTCAAAGGACCAAGTCACTTCTGAAGTCACTTTAAGGGGCTTACATAACAGAAACCACCCATAAATTACCCCATTTTGCAAACTACACCCCTCAAGCTGTTCAAAACTCATTTTTAAAAACTGTTAACCCTTTAGGTGTTCCACAGGAATTTTAGCAGAATGAAGGCGAAATTTCAAAATTTCATTTTTTTTCCAGATATTACATTGTAATCCAATTTTACCTGCAACCTAGCAAGGGTTAACGGCAAACCCAAACTTGGTTACCCTAATTCTGCAGTTTATAGAAACACCCCACATGTACTCGTAAACTAAAGTATGGGCACACAGCACAGCTCAACACGGAAGGAGCGCTATGTGGTTTTTGGGTGGCGGATTCACTGGAAGAAATCTAGGGGGCCATGTCACATTTGAAGGCTGCCTGAGGTACCCCCACAGTGGAAACCCCAAAAAGTGACCCTATTTTGGAAACTACACCCCCAAGGAATCTTTTAGGGGGTATAGTGACCACTTTGACCCAACCAGTGTTTCACAGTAGTTGGAAACACTTGGTTGAGAAAATGGAAAAAGTTTATCTTGAGACCCTCAGAAATGAACAACTCTCAGCATTCTGGATGTCATACTTGGACATGGTCGAGACCATGCTGGCCCTGGTTCGAGCTTCAAGAGAAGGCAACTGGATGCTTCACCTAGGAGCAATCCGACAGATGATACCATGGTGTTTTGCCTATGACAAGGTCAACTATGCCCGATACCTAACCTATTACTATGCCACAATGTCTCGGCTGCCCATAGAACACCCAGAGGTCCATGAATACTTCATGCAAGGTGGCTTTTCGGTCCAGATCGGTAGCAAGAATCCTTTTGGACGAATTCCTGTGGACCAGACCATTGAAGAGACAATCAACAAAGACACCCAGACACCAGGGGGCACAAAAGGCTTCAGCCTCAAAGTTGGAGCTGTTTCCAGGTTCTACCTGACATCAGAGTACCGCAGTATGTACTTGAGGCAGCTGAGGGCCCTGGTAGGCCAACAATATACTGACTTCAGCCATTCAGACCTACAGGTGTCTAGGATTAGAAGAGATGAAGCCGATGTCCAATCTTTCGTTCAACTGCTGGAGACAGGTTGGGTGAACCCCTTCAACAAAGAGCATAATGGTGAACTTATCAGTTTGTCAACAGCGACTGTAGCACCACCAGATGTAGCCAAAGACCTTCAAGGGGCATACAGTATAGGAGAGGATGCATATCAAACATTCAAGGATGAGCGTTTGGGTACCGATAAGCCAACTACATTGTTTCATGACAAGATGACGAAGAACAAACTTAAAACGTTCTCTAACATCCAAATGAAGACACGCAGACAAGGTCTTGGCAAGGAGGTAATTTTGAAGGCTGACAGAAACCTATTTGGCCAGATGATACTTGTAGCTGAGAACAGAAAGCTACAAATGAGTGATGTCTTGACTCATCCCCTGGGTCCATTGCCATGGGCACTTGCCAATGGTGATGGGTCTATCCGCAAGACCAACAAGGCTGCCCTCGCAAGGGAGTTGGAGAGGAATGCTCGTCCTGCAGAAGTGATCCCCGAGCCCTCTGCAACCATCATTGATGGGATGAGCCTGGTTCAGAAACTGAAGGGAAACAATGCAACATTTGGCCAGCTAGCAGGCACAGCAATGAGTCGCGCTATCCATGAGGGTGCTAAGAGCAAGCGCATTGATATTGTCTTTGACGTCTACAAGGAGACATCCATCAAAGATACAGAAAGAGTCAACAGATATGAAGGCACAGGGATCCATTTCAAGAACATTCAACATGGGCACAACATCCAGCAGTGGAAAAAGCTTCTAAGTAGTTCCTCCAACAAGGCAAGTCTCATAAAGTTTCTGGTAGAAGAATGGAAGGCGAAACACCACAGGGAGAAGCTTGAGGAGAAGGAGCTGTATGTCACATGTGAGCAGCTCTGCTTTAAGATCACCAAAGAACAGTGGGAAGAGGCTGCTGACCTTAAGTCAAATCAAGAAGAAGCAGACACACGCCTCCTTCTCCATGCTCTTCATGCAGCAGAATCTGGTTACAAGTCGGTCATCATCACTTCGGAGGATACTGATGTCATGGTCCTGTGTCTGGGCATGTGCCACAAAATCCCATCCCACCTGTTCCAGAAATGCGGTACACAGAACCGGACAAGATTCCTGGATATCACCACTCTGAGCCGAACATTGGGAGGCAGCGTATGTGATTCATTGATTGGTATGCATGCATTTACAGGCTGTGACACCGTCAGTGCATTCGCTGGCCGTGGGAAGATGACGACACTCAAGCAGTTGAAGATGAACAAGACATACCAGGATGCCTTTCAGGAAGTTGGTCGTTCATGGGAAGTGTCTACCGAACTTTTTGAGAAGTTACAGGAAATCACCTGCCACATGTACCTGCCAACTACCCAAACAACTGAGGTAAACAGGCTCCGTTATCAGCTGTTCTGTGCCAGATGTGGAGTGGTAGAGTCAAGTCAACTCCCTCCTTGCCAGGACTGCCTTTTCATGCATGCACTGCGTGCAAACTACCAGGCTGCGATCTGGAGGAGAAGTCTGCAGAGCCAGCCATGGGTTGCAAACCCAACAGACTGCGGTTGGATGATAGATAACGACGGAAAGCTTGTTGTCAAGTGGATGCAAGGGGCACCAGCACCAGAAGCTATTATACAGCTACTGTCCTGCAAGTGTGTGCGGTCATGTGAACTTCCTCAGTGTACTTGCCTCAGCAATGGCCTGAAGTGCACAGACATGTGCAGATTACAGACATGCCAGAACAAGGGTACTGAAGACGAGCTAGTAGAACAACAGTCAGATTCAGAGTCCGATGTTGAAGACATTATGGAGTAACATATATATATATATATATATATATATATATATATATATATATATATGCACATGACATGTTCAGTGTGTATTTACATAACTTGGATTAAATTTTGTTACAAATACTACATCTAGTCACTCCGGGTGGTACCGATATCGTCATATTTGGTTCTTGGCTCATGCTAAAATTCCTGTGGAACACCTAAAGGGTTAACAGTTTTTAAAAATGAGTTTTGAACAGCTTGAGGGGTGTAGTTTGCAAAATGGGGTAATTTATGGGTGGTTTCTGTTATGTAAGCCCCTTAAAGTGACTTCAGAAGTGACTTGGTCCTTTGAAAAGTGGGTTTTGCTGTAAATGTGAAAAATTGCGCATAAAACTATAAGCCCTATTACGTCGTAAAACAATAAGGTTTCATTTTCAAAATGATGCCAATATGAAGTAAACATGTGGGGAGTGTAAATTAATAACTATTATGGGGGGTATCAGTATTTTTGTAAAAAGCAGAGAATTTCAAAGTTAAAAAATTGCCGATTTTTCCAAAATTTCCGAATATTTAGCATTTTTTTATATAGAAAGGTAAAATATATTGACTCCCATTTAGCACTGACGTGAAGTACAATATGTCACGAGAAAACAATCTCAGAATGGCTTGGATAGGTGAAAGCGTTCCAAAGTTATTAGCCCATGAAGTGGCACAGGTCAGATTGGCTTAGGCACTTGGGTACAAATAGGCCTAGGGCTGAAGGGGTTAATAAGCTACGTATATGTAAGGGCTATCATATCAAAAAATAAACTACAGACATGCATCTACCTAAAAATACCAAAGAGAATTAGTCACTCCGCTTGGTACCGATATCGTCAAATTTGGTTCTTGGCTCATGGACTATTAACAGGCACAAGGGTCTTCTGCCGACCCCTGGCTGTCATGACATCTCATCAGGTGGCTCAAAAATATTGGATAAGAGACTAATACATATGCACAGATTTTGCCAAAACTGATTTTACATTTTCATTGTGCTGTATTGTGTGCAGAATGCTCATTTTAGAATAATACTGTAACATAAAATGTGAAAAACTTAAAAGGGACTGAAAAATGTCATAGAATAAAGGGTCGATTGACTGACTACACAAGTCTATACGTCATTTGCCTTTAATTTATCACTTCCCTTTTCCACGTCTCTATCCTTCATCCAGCTTATATGTTCATAAATGCAACACTCATGCTATTGCTATCCTCCAAAACATCAACATAAAGCTGTCATTAGAGTATGGTCATATTGTAATGCATGATATTTGCTTCCGGCTATAATCATCTTTCGCAGAAGGTTATCTATGCAACCTGGGGACAAAATAATGATTTTTCTGTGCTTATATCATTTCCTCCTGTGCAGCTGTACGTGACCATGTCTGATAGAACTCTGATCATGATACTATGGTAAGTTAGATGCAAGTCTACAAGAGCAAAGTGTGACATAGACTACATGAACCGAAAATATACAAACCTGACTACACCAGAACATACAGTCCAAGACCAGATCAAATCCCATTAGACACAGATTCCAGGGCTTACCCCATACTTAATACAGACTTCTAGATAAATTCAGGTTCACACTAGGATCCATCAATAATGAATATTCCACGTTTGGACAGAAGAAATCACTATAAGGGGCTGCACATTGTATTTAGCAAATACTTGGTGTGGTAAAGTATGGACATACTGTATATACAGTTGTGGCCAAAAGTATTGACACCTTTCAATTCTGTCAGATAATACTCAGTTTCTTCCTGAAAATGATTGCAATCACAAATTCTTTTGTATTATTATCTTCATTTACCGTATTTTTTGGCATATAAGACGCACCCCAAATTTGGGGTGAAAAATGCAGAAAAAAAGATTTTTTATAAGATGGGGGTCCGTCTTATTGTCCGAATTTAAGATCTCTTACCTGAGGGCAGGCAGTGGCAGAGCAGGGTCACAGGAGGCATGGTGGTGGCAGAGGTGAGGTGATGCTGAGGTGCGGTGGGCGGAACGGCGTGCACCTGAGCAGGGTCCCATCCTGCTTAGGTGGGCGACGCCATGGCCTGGTGTCCATGGGGAGGTTGCTGTGGCGGTGGCAGACGTGCGGTCACTTCCTCAGGTGGCAGCGGCCAGGGTCCCTTCCACATTTGAGGTGACGCCACAGCAGTAGTGAAGGAGAGCAGCGGAGCTGGGTGGTTTTCCTGGTGGCAGCGGGCTTACCGGCATTGTGGCGGCGACAGAGGTGCGGGCATGATGTGGCACGGTGAGCTGTATGGCGTGAGCAGGTCCCATCCATATTTGAGGTGAATCCGCGGCCCGGTATTGATGGAGAGCAGCAGCGCTGGTGAGTTAAGGATTTTTCCGGTGGCGGCGGCCATCTTGCTAAGGCCGCGGGTGCGCAGATTCACTACTCTGCGTCCCAGGGCTTCAGGAAAATGGCCGCGGGAGGCCGCGCGTGCGCAGATGGAGATCGCGACGGCCATTTTCCTGAAGCCGAGTTCGGCGTGCGCAGATGGAGATCGCGGCGGCCATTTTCCTGAAGGCGAGTTCGCAGATTGAGATCTCGGCTTCAGGAAAATGGCCACCGCGATCTCCATCTGTGCACGCGCGGCCTCCCGCGGCCATTTTCCTGAAGCCCTGGGACGCAGAGTAGTGAATCTGCGCACGCGCGGCCTCAGCAAGATGGCCGCCGCCACCGGAAAATACCGTAACTCACCAGCGCTGCTGCTCTCCATCAATACCGGGCCGCGGATTCACCTCAAATATGGATGGGACCTGCTCACGCCATACAGCTCACCGTGCCACATCATGCCCGCACCTCTGTCGCCGCCACAATGCCGGTAAGCCTGCGTTCCGAATATAAGACGCACCCCCCATTTTCCTCACAATTTTTTGGGGGAAAAAGTGCGTCTTATATGCCAAAAAATACGGTAATTTGTCTTAAATGAAAAAAACACAAAAGAGAATGAAGCAAAAAACAAACATTGATCATTTCACACAAAACTCCAAAAATGGGCCAGACAAAAGTATTGGCACCCTCAGCCTAATACTTGGTTGTACAACCTTTAGCCAAAATAACTGCGACCAACCGCTACCGGTAACCATCAATGAGTTTCTTACAATGCTCTGCTGGAATTTTAGACCATTCTTCTTTGGCAAACTGCTCCAGGTCCCTGATATTTGAAGGGTGCCTTCTCCAAACTGCCATTTTTAGATCTCTCCACAGGTGTTCTATGGGATTCAGGTCTGGACTCATTGCTGGCCACCTTAGAAGTCTCCAGTGCTTTCTCTCAAACCATTTTCTAGTGCTTTTTGAAGTGTGTTTTGGGTCATTGTCCTGCTGGAAGACCCATGACCTCTGAGGGAGACCCAGCTTTCTCACACTGGGCCCTACATTATGCTGCAAAATTTGTTGGTAGTCTTCAGACTTCATAATGCCATGCACACGGTCAAGCAGTCCAGTGCCAGAGGCAGCCATGCAACCCCAAAACATCAGGGAACCTCCGCCATGTTTGACTGTAGGGACCGTGTTCTTTTCTTTGAATGCCTCTTTTTTTCTCCTGTAAACTCTATGTTGATGCCTTTGCCCAAAAAGCTCTACTTTTGTCTCATCTGACCAGAGAACATTCTTCCAAAACGTTTTAGGCTTTTTCAGGTAAGTTTTGGCAAACTCCAGCCTGGCTTTTTTATGTCTCGGGGTAAGAAGTGGGGTCTTCCTGGGTCTCCTACCATACAGTCCCTTTTCATTCAGACGCCGACGGATAGTACGGGTTGACACTGTTTTACCCTTGGACTGCAGGGCAGCTTGAACTTGTTTGGATGTTAGTCAAGGTTCTTTATCCAACATTCGCACAATCTTGCGTTGAAATCTCTTGTCAATTTTTCTTTTCCGTCCACATCTAGGGAGGTTAGCCACAATGCCATGGGCTTTAAACTTCTTGATGACACTGCGCACGGTAGACACAGGAACATTCAGGTCTTTGGAGATGGACATGTAGCTTTGAGATTGCTCATGCTTCCTCACAATTTGGTTTCTCAAGTCCTCAGACAGTTCTTTGGTCTTTCTTTTCTCCATGCTCAATGTGATACATACAAGGACACAGGACAGAGGTTGAGTCAACTTTAATCCATGTCAACTGGCTGCAAGTGTGAGTTAGTTATTGCCAACACCTTTTAGGTGCCACAGGTAAGTTACAGGTGCTGTTAATTACACACATTAGAGAAGCATCACATGATTTTTCGAACCGTGCCAATACTTTTGTCCACCCTCTTTTTTATTTTTGGTGTGGAATTATATCCAATTTGGCTTTAGGACAATTCTTTTTGTGTTTTTTCATTTAAGACAAATTAAATGAAGATAATAATAACAAAGAATTTGTGTTTGCAATCATTTTCAGGAAGAAACTGAGTATTATCTGACAGAATTTCAGGGGTGTCAATACTTTTGGCCACAACTGTAGGTGAGGCCGTGACCACAATGATGACTAAAAACCTCTCGTGTAAGGGCTGTCCCACACGTCCAGATAATTCCGGTACCGGAATAAATCGGTACTGGAGTTATCCGTGTCCGTGTGCCTGGGAACTCACGGAGGCCATACGTGCGGCACACGTGTGCCGCCCGTATGGCGAGTGGGTACCACACGGAGCGTGTGGTACCCACTCTGCATGGTGCTGAAGCTGCGATTCATATCTTCCCTGCAGCAACGTTTGCTGTAGAGAAAATATGAAGAATAGTGTTTAAAATAAAGATCCATGTGTCCGCCGCCCTCCCACCCCCTGTGCGCCCCCCCGCTGGTCAGAAAATACTTACCCGCTCCCTCGCTGCTTCCTGGTCTGGCCGCGGCTTCTCCTGTATGCGGTCACGTGGGGCCGATCATTTACAGTCATGAATATGTGGCTCCACCTCCCATAGGGGCGGAGCCGACTATTCATGATTGTAAATGATCGGCCCCACGTGACCGCATACAGTAGGAGGCGCGGCCAGACCAGGAAGGAGCGAGGGAGCGGGTAAGTATTTTCTGACCAGCGGGGGGGCGCACAGGGGGTGGGGGGGCGGCGGACACATGGATCTTTATTTTTAACACTATTCTTCATATTTTCTCTATAGCAAACGCTGCTACAGGGAAGATATGAATACCGGCTTCAGCACCATGTGGGGGGGACAGCGCTTACTGTAGCGCTGTCTCCTGCACGCACACGGACCCCAGACGGAGAATGTCCGTGTGAGGTCCGTGTTTTACGCGGACCCATTGACTCTATTGGGTCCGTGTAAAACGTGCGCTCCCACGAACACTGACATGTCTCCGTGTTTGGCACACGGAGACACGGTCCGCAAAAAATCAATGACATCTGCACAGATGCATTGATTTTTATGGGTCTACGTGTGTCAGTGTCTCCGGTACGTGAGGAAACTGTCACCTCACGTACCGGAATCACTGACGTGTGAAACCGGCCTAATGGAGAGTCGGAGGAGATAGCTGTCATCTGAACGATTGTACAGCCAACACCTATCTAATATTTACCCCGAAATAAAGACAGATTTCAGATTGACCCTTTGGTGTCACAGCTCCTTTTGTCTTTATGCTAGACTTGTTTTATTTTCATTTATATAATTTATTTTACTCACTTATATCGCACCATCATATTCCACAGAACTTTACACACATTATCACTGTGCCCATTGGGGCTCACAATCTAATTCCCTATCAGTATGTCTTTGGAGGGTGGGAGGAACCCACACAAACGTGGAGAAAACATACAAACGCCTTGCATATGTTGTCCTTAGTGGGATTTGAACCCAGAACTACAGTGCTACAAAGCAACAACGCTAACCACTGTGCTTTATTTTTCTATTTTGCCAGTTCAGGAGCTATGACTTTTGTTTTTTTGGCAATGTAGTCATATAAGGACTTGAATTTTTGGGGATAAGTTTTATTTCTCAGTGGCACCATTTTGGGGTTAATAGCACTTATTAACAATTTTTTAATGAGCCATTTTGTTATCTTTATTCTGCTGTTTGATGCTATCACGGCAATATGAAATTTATATTTGCTTTTTTATGTTTTGCTACTTTTGCACAAGCCATGACTTTATAAATTATATGTTTTTGGTTTTTTTAGAGGTTGGTCATCATATTGTTACCCACTATTTTTTTAATTTTTCTATAGATAAAGCTGCACGAGGGCTTGGTTTTTTTTTTAGACAAGCTGTAGTTTTTACCGATTCCAGTTTTTTGGAAAATACTACTGTTTGATCACTGTTCATTTTTGTAGTAGAGCGTTCACTGTGAAATATAATTGACATGTAAGGGCTTGTGCCCACGCTGCGGATTCCATTGCGGAATTTTCCGCAGCGGATTTGATAAATCTGCAGTGCAAAACCGCTGCAGTTTTTACTGCGGATTTATCGCGGTTTCTAGTGCGGTTTCCTCTGCGGGTTTACACCTGAAGATTTCTATTGGAGCAGGTGTAAACCCGCAGCGGAATCCGCACAAAGAATTGACATGCTGCGGATTATAAACCACTGTGTTTCCGCACGTTTTTTTCCGCAGCATGTGCACTGAGGATTTCGTTTCCCATAGGTTTACATTGTACTGTAAACTCCTGGGAAACCGCTGCGAACCCGCAGCTGCGGGAACGCTGCGGTTCCGCAGCAAAATCTGCAGCGTGTGCACATACCCTCAAAGTTATTCTGCGGATTACATTGATGCACAACTTTTAACTCTTTGTTTTACTACTTTTTTTCACAAGAAAAATCACTTTTTGGTCACCATATTGTAAGAACCCCAACTTTTTTATAGGTTTTATAGTTTTATTGGTATCATTTTGGAATAGATATGACTTTTTGATCATTTTAATTTTTTGCATCAAGATGAACAAAAATGGCGAGTGTGGCATAGTTTTTCATCATTTGCTTTACAGCGTTCACCACGTGGTATGAAAATTGATACATGTCTTTACAAACACACTGTAAGTGACCTTTTGAATGGGATTTCAGGGGGATTACAGATAAATATTTTTCATTTTAATAATAAAACTATGATTAAGAATTTTGTTTTTATTTTCTTTTTACTAGTCTCCTAAGGTGACTTGGATCTGTGATCCTCTGATGACATTGATAATACTACTTACAGTGGGGCAAAAAAGTATTTAGTCATTCAGCAATAGTGCAAGTTCCACCACTTAAATAGATGAGAGGCGTCTGTAATTTACATCATAGGTAGACCTCAACTATGGGAGACAAACTGAGAAAAAAAAATCCAGAAAATCACATTGTCTGTTTTTTTATCATTTTATTTGCATATTATGGTGGAAAATAAGTATTTGGTCAGAAACAAAATTTCATCTCAATACTTTGTAATATATCCTTTGTTGGCAATGACAGAGGTCAAACGTTTTCTGTAAGTCTTCACAAGGTTGCCACACACTGTTGTTGGTATGTTGGCCCATTCCTCCATGCAGATCTCCTCTAGAGCAGTGATGTTTTTGGCTTTTCGCTTGGCAACACGGACTTTCAACTCCCTCCAAAGGTTTTCTATAGGGTTGAGATCTGGAGACTGGCTAGGCCACGCCAGGACCTTGAAATGCTTCTTACGAAGCCACTCCTTCGTTGCCCTGGCGGTGTGCTTTGGATCATTGTCATGTTGAAAGACCCAGCCACGTTTCATCTTCAATGCCCTTGCTGATGGAAGGAGGTTTGCACTCAAAATCTCACGATACATGGCCCCATTCATTCTTTCATGTACCCGGATCAGTCGTCCTGGCCCCTTTGCAGAGAAACAGCCCCAAAGCATGATGTTTCCACCACCATGCTTTACAGTAGGTTTGGTGTTTGATGGATGCAACTCAGTATTCTTTTTCCTCCAAACACGACAAGTTGTGTTTCTACCAATCAGTTCCAGTTTGGTTTCATCAGACCATAGGACATTCTCCCAAAACTCCTATTTATCATCCAAATGCTCTCTAGCAAACTTCAGACAGGCCCGGACATGTACTGGCTTAAGCAGTGGGACAAGTCTGGCACTGCAGGATCTGAGTCCATGGTGGCGTAGTGTGTTACTTATGGTAGGCCTTGTTACATTGGTCCCAGCTCTCTGCAGTTCATTCACTAGGTCCCCCCGCGTGGTTCTGGGATTTTTGCTCACCGTTCTTGTGATCATTCTGACCCCACGGGGTGGGATTTTGCGTGGAGCCCCAGATCGAGGGAGATTATCAGTGGTCTTGAATGTCTTCCATTTTCTAATTATTGCTCCCACTGTTGATTTCTTCACTCCAAGCTGGTTGGCTATTGCAGATTCAGTCTTCCCAGCCTGGTGCAGGGCTACAATTTTGTTTCTGGTGTCCTTTGACAGCTCTTTGGTCTTCACCATAGTGGAGTTTGGAGTCAGACTGTTTGAGGGTGTGCACAGGTGTCTTTTTATACTGATAACAAGTTTAAACAGGTGCCATTACTACAGGTAATGAGTGGAGGAAAGAGGAGACTCTTAAAGAAGAAGTTACAGGTCTGTGAGAGCCAGAAATCTTGATTGTTTGTTTCTGACCAAATACTTATTTTCCACCATAATATGCAAATAAAATGATAAAAAAACAGACAATGTGATTTTCTGGATTTTTTTTTTCTCAGTTTGTCTCCCATAGTTGAGGTCTACCTATGATGTAAATTACAGACGCCTCTCATCTTTTTAAGTGGTGGAACTTGCACTATTGCTGACTGACTAAATACTTTTTTGCCCCACTGTATGTACTACAGTGTTCCCTGTTCTTTTTTGACTGACAGTTTGCCAGTCAGGCCTCACCCTCCAGAAATGGAGGAAAAATATACCAAATTAATAAAATTAAAATATAAAAAATTTGTGAGTCCTCTGTGGTTGATACATTTTAATGGCTAACTGAAAGGATGGTAGCAAATGGCAAGCTTTCTAAATTACTCAGGTCTCTTCATCAGATATAGTGTAATGACCTGAAGAATCACAGGAACAGGCCAGGAACAGGCCAGGAACAGCTGTGAGATGGAGCTGCAAATTTCTTACCAGCATAAAAAGGGTCACTAACCTCTTCAGCACCAAAGGAAACAAAATCCATTTAATATGAAACACAAACACACAGGCTAAATGTAAGATCTGCAATTCACAATACATTATGACTAACCCCAGATCTCCCAGAAGGACGTGACGTACTCGTGACACATACGTATCACAGAACGGCATACCTATCAACTTTTAAAGTGAAGGACATAGGGATGTATTGCAGCATTTACAGTTATTTTGCCCTTACTGAAGCTTCTTAGTGTGCACTAGTAGGGGCACAGCCCTTTATACTCTAAGTCCAAAGTGTGGGTAGGGGAATGTGGAGAAATTATATTTTGTTAGGGACACTGGGGTCATCCTACTGTGTGAGTAAATCAAGAGAACTAGCCACTTGCAGATATGAGATAGGAAATTTATTTGAGATCCAAAAGTGAGTGCACACTCACTTTTGAATTGCATATAAAATTTCCCATATGGCACCAACACATACATTGATTCTCTGCAACTCCCATACAGTATGCTGGCTCCCACAGTCCCCCATACAATATAATAGTCACAACAGTCCCTCCAAACAGTATGATCACCACAGACCCCACCCACAGTGGTGATCATAGTCCCTTCACACAGTATAAGCTCCTCTATAGCCCCCTACACACAGTATGATGGTCCCAGAGCTGGCTATATACAGTATGATGATCCCACAGCCCCCTACAAAGTATGAATATTCCAGTAGATCTTCACAGCTGATGACCACAACTCCCTTATCTATAGTATGATTGCTCCCCACAGCTCCCTATATAGAGAATGAGGTCCCCATAGCCCCCTATATACACTATGATGGCCACCACAGCTCCCTATACACAGTATGATGGCCCCATAGCCCCTCTATACAAGTTGATGACTACCAAGGTTCCCTATATACAGTATGAGGTCTCTACAACTCCCTACATACAGTATGATGCACCCCGCAGACCAATATACAGAATAATACCTTCTCAGCTCCTTATACTCAGAATGATAACCTCCCACAGTCACCTAAACAAAGTATGATAGCTTAAAACACATCAAATGTGTTTAAACAAATGTATCCTCCCCTACTTCATAAGATTCATCAAGACTTTGATTGCTGGACTACTGGTACTTTTTCAGTTACTCAAAATGAACCTCCTGCCTTGCTTATTATACCTCTTAAAAGCCTTCCTCATTAAGGTTCTATTACACTTCTTTGGCTGCCTAAATAATGCTTTCCAGAACTTCATATGGGATGGAAAACTTGCCAGGATAGAAAGATCCATCTTATATAGACATAAGCCGAGAGGTGGGATTGGTCCAACTAATCTTCGTGTCTACTACCAATCGGCTCTCATAAGACGTATGATGGATTGTTCTAAGGGACCCAATTGTTTGTTAGAACCAATATTTCTCTAAAATTGCTCTTCCTTCCCTCTGCTGACTTGACCAAATACAGTTGTCATGATCCAGTCCAAGGTTTGTTTCTTGTTATTTTCTCCCCGGTCTGATCATGGGGGGGTTAACCTTCTTTGCCTCGTTTTGGGTTCTGTGTGGCTATTTCAGTGTGCTGTGGCCTGCGGACCAATGTCAGTGATAGTTCACGCTCCCAGGCTACAGCAGCTGACCCCTTGATTCCGTGTTTTGTCCTCTGCCCGTGTACTCTGTTCCCGTGACTTCCCTTTCCTGCACCCCGCTTTGTCTTAGTGTTTGCTCCCTGTGCTTGGACCTCTTGGCATGTGACCCGGCTTGTCTTCTGACCTGTTTACTGTCTCTCGTCTCAGTTATATCTGCTCCCATCTGGCTCTGTCTTCTGACTTGTATTTGACCACGTGTATTGCTGTGGCCTCTGGTACTTCTTGTCCTAACGGTTTCTGACTCGGCTCGTCTGACCACTCTTTCGCCCCTTGGTGGCACTTGTGCTGCTGCTCAGTGGTGTTACGCTGTGTGTGTAACCTCTCTTCCCTCACCAGCATCCCCTGGTAGAGGTTGCACTATACTGCACTGCAGCAGAATTACAACAGTGGGGTTTAGTATCCTCGAATCCTCTCATAGGCCCTATCTGTCTGCAAAATAATATTTTCATCTCTAAACGTGACTCCATCACTGTCCCCACTTTTCTTGCATCTTATGGAATCTGATCTTCCTGGTATAGAAGACACTGTGTTTTGTGTTTCTTCTTTTGAGAACTTATGTTTGTAGTCTGGTCCCTCCAGACACACACTCCGATAATGTACATGATTTTGGTCCTCCAACCCCCAATACCCTGAGCTTCCATCTCCCCAATTTTTGCTGAATTAACTCAGTTCTAGATTTCAGAAATCTGGGTACAAGATACTATCCAGATTGTACCATGTGACTTGACACACAGCCTACAACCAACCAGTCCTTCTATGTGTTGTAGATGTTAGGAGGATGAGGATTCGATGTTCCATTAAATCTGATCCTATTGTGTCCTGGTGCCATACTGGGATACTATCCAATGGATTATCTCCAAACTTAAAGGCCTCCAACTTCCTGTTGCACCTGAACTACTTTTGTTGCATCACAGTGATATCTCTCTCCTTCAGCACTTGATTAATGCAGCTCACTCTGGCATTCCTGTCTTATGGAGGTACCCAGATCCCTCATCCCTCACTGTTAGCACTCTGGTTCTGCAAGGTCAATTAAATTACAAGAATGGAAGACCTAATCTCGTCATCACATAACACAACCTCTCCTTTTAGCAAGACCTGGTATCACTAGGTACTATAGAATACTGGTGAAATCTAGCATAGTTCTAACACCTGGTAAAAGAGTTGTTCAGACAGTAGTCATATGGTTAAAATATATATCAAATAGAAGAGTATAGGATGCAGACTCACATAGTAATAATGTGAAACTCTGTTATGTGCGTAGGTTGCGCCCAAACGCATATTTCACCCAGCCTTGTCGGGGGGCATGCTAATTATATACTGTTTGTAGCCTTGGGTGGTTTGTTGTTAGCCCTATATTGAGCTACAAAATGTGTTATGATTAGTGTTGAGCATTCCGATACCACAAGTATCGGGTATCGGCCGATATTTGCGGTATCGGAATTCCGATACCGAGTTCCGATATTTTCCGTATATCGGATACCGGAATCGGAAGTTCCCAGAATTCAAACTGCCCGAATTCAGCCAATGAGGACTGATTAGAAGTGTGGGCACATCATGTTCTGCATGGTGGGCATGTAACTACTGGCATGGCTGTGATTGGCTGCTGAAATGATGTCATGCTGCAGTTTAAAAGTCGCTGCCGCCATTTTGGGCTCACTCTGCTGTGAATTCAGTTAGGGACAGGACTGAATTAATAATAATAATAAAGTTCACCAAACACACCACTTTACAATTGTGTAGGCCACATTAGCTCATATTAAAGTCTAGTCCACACTTTAGAAAATTAGTGTTTCTCATACCTGTTAGGAGCTGTTCAGGAATAAGCACACTAAGCCCTTAGTACTTTTCTGCTTATCTTTATCAGGCCGCTTTCACATTTGCGGTTGTGTCCGCAGCGTTTCTTCCGCAAATATCTGCATGCGTTGTGTATTCCTATCTTTAACATTATCGACGCATGCGTTTTTCTATGTTCGCGTTTTGCCGCGTTTGACGACGCATGCGTCGTCTAGCCGTCTGCGTCTTGGCGCGGAAATGCAACATATAGTAATTTTTAGAGGCGTCATTTTGCCGCCTGGAAACGTATGGGGCTGATTGCGCAAGGTTTGCGCCAAAAAAACGCATTGTAGTCTATGTAAACGCATGCGTTTTTCAGTACATGCGTTTGCTTGCGTTTGCCGACGCATGCGTCTCAATTGAGAAAAACATGTCTAGACACTGATAAGCCACCCCCCACATACAAGGTGATAAAGGGAGGGTGTGGACAGTTGCAGGTCACTACTCATCAGACTGCCTTGCAGACGAGACGCCCCACAGCCCCTTGGAGCAGCAAACAAGCCTCAGAACTATGTGAGTATATCCTATCCAATGCATTTCTTTTCTATAATCTGTGTCTATATGCCCTAATTTCTGTCATTCCTTTCTTTCTGCACACATCAGAATGTCTTCTTCTTCTGATGAGGAAACGCCTGGGCCTGCACAAGGGGAACATGTCAGCGAAGTGAGTATTCACCTCCTCAGATTGGTAAGTATTCACTGTCACATCTACACATATGACAATGTATATTTTCCCTTTTTCAGACCACTTCTTCTACAGCGGAAGAGACTGGGCAGGAGACTGGGCAGGAGCAGCGTAGTCACGGCCGGGCAACACGGCGGCATCGTGTAAGTATAGCTGGCTGAATGTGTATTGTATCCTCACTTTATAATTCTTGAATCTTCATTTCTTTCTACTTCTCTCTTTCTTTCCCTTTTGCTTCAGCACCAGTGTTTTTTTTTACTTCAATATTCATGCCATTCCTCTGATTCTGTTTTCTGTCTTCCGTATGTGAACGCCTCCTATATTAATGTACTTTTTGTTGTTAGGTTCCAGAGGAGGATGAGGACCTAATTGAGAATGAACACCTCATCTCCCTGGTTCACGGGCGAGTCGCATTGTGGGACACCCGGGATCTACTGCACGCCAACAATGTGACGATCCGGAGGCTTTGGAATGAGGTGGCCGCAGCGTTGTGGGATGGCTGGGCCAATGCCCCGGCTCGGGTCCGTTCTGCATTTGGTAAGTATCGCAATGCAGTGTGATGTATTCAATACCTTGGCCATGCTCACACAACTGTGTATGATGTGAGAAAGTCATTACTTTTTCACAGCACATACAGTTGTGTGACCATGGTCAAAAGACCATTGTCCTAACTATTATGTTTTGTTTTGCCAACAGTGTCAAAAGTGAAAACACGTTGGAGATCGATGAAGGACCGCTTCAACAAGGACCTGCGCCAAGAGAGCCAGCTTCCAAGTGGTTCTGCAGCAAGGATACGCAAATACAAGTACCACCGCATCCTTGCGTTTTTGAGACCGGTCCTTGCACGAAGAACGTAAGTATATTGGTTAAAAAAGAAAAAAAAAAGTGGTGTATAATGCAATTTTTTGGGGGTCATTATTTCAAATCAGTATTTTTAATCCAAAACCTTGAGTGATTGATAGATGCAGAAGTGGGGTACGTGTTCTTTGAATACTTTCCCTCACATAGTTCCTCTCCAGGTTTTGGCTTACCAATACTGATTTGAAATACTGAGCAAATACTGAGAGTGTGACGGCAGCCTGCACAACAGATCTATACTCAGCAAGTTAGGTGTCAGAAATAATGAATTCAGGATGCCAATGGCTCCTCAATTCATTTTTCCTGACACTTGTCCTGGTGAGTATAAAGGTGGCTTGTATGTCCTCTGTCGTCAATTCGTATTTCCCATCAGTATTTGTAATCCAAAACCATGAGTGGTTGATAGATGCAGAAGTGGGATACGTGTTCTTTGAATACTTTCCCTCACATAGTTCCTCTCCAGGTTTTGGCTTACCAATACTGATTTGAAATACTGAGCAAATACTGAGAGTGTGACGGCAGCCTGCACAACAGATCTATACTCAGCAAGTTAGGTGTCAGAAATAATGAATTCAGGATGCCAATGGCTCCTCAATTCATTTTTCCTGACACTTGTCCTGGTGAGTATACAGGTGGCTTGTATGTCCTCTGTCGTCAATTCGTATTTCCCATCAGTATTTGTAATCCAAAACCATGAGTGGTTGATAGATGCAGAAGTGGGGTACGTGTTCTTTGAATACTTTCCCTCACATAGTTCCTCTCCAGGTTTTGGCTTCCCAATACCTTGTATAGAGATATGGCTTGTATTGCCTCCATCGTCTCTTCATATTTTACATCAGTTTTTTTAATCCCCAAGGACTGGTCGATGCATGCAGAAGTATAGCATGTTGTTTTATGAAACTTTTATTCCTACTGTTGAACTCCTGGCTTGCAAATTCTGATGTAAAATTCACTACAAATAGTGTTAGTGTGACCTTTCCCTATCTGAATGTTTATCTAACTGTTGAGTTATCTTTTTGTAAATGTTTTGTAATATTTTTATTTTTTTTTCCGCAGCACTTGGAGCTCCACTGTTGGCCCAGGTTCTGGAGCGGTCCTTCATCAGTCAGCCACGGACCCGTCCCAGCCATCCTCCAGCGCTGCAGCAAGTGGGCCTGCCACACAACCTGGAGACCAGGAAGCTGGTCCATCAGGTGTTCCCCTTCCCCAGTCCTCTGCCTCTAGCCAATTTTTTATGGGCTCCTCCCGGCAGCGGCAGAGGGCCGCGGACAGGTCACTCATGCCCGAGTTTTTGCACTTGAGCTCGGTCTTCCATGAGGGACTCAAGGCGATGGGTGACCGACTGGATACTGCCATTAGTCATATGAGCACACGTATCCAGGAGGTAACCACAGCCCTTGCTCAAGTGAAAGCCGACCTCCAGAGGCCAGCACATCATTTTTTTAATCAGATAGAACAGGGCATGTCGGAACACCTTAGTCCTGAGCTCCAGATTACTGTTATGCAGGCCTGCAATGCTGCTTACGTGCAGGCTATGCAGCAGAGTCGGTATTTTCAGCAGACAGTGGGGGCATTTCCAACAGTGCCCACACTGTCACGCTTTACATCAATGCCGACATCTGCTGCATACCACTGCACGGCCACCTCCATTCCAAACACTGCCGGACCGTATTATAGCACCACCACCATGCCCAGTGCAGTGGGTCAGGCCACCGCCACCACCATGACAACTGCTGCTCCTGCTTGGGCCTCCTCCACTGCCACCAGCATGCTGCCGCCGCAGGACCCTGGCCTGGCGTTCCCCGCCACCACTACAAGACTGCCATTGCCGGACCCTGCCCTGGCTTTTCCTGGCACCACCACCAGACAGCCGTTGCCAGACCCTGCCCTGGCGTTTCCTGGCACCACCACCAGACTGCCGTTGCCGGACCCTGCCCTGGCGTTTCCTGGCACCACCACCAGACTGCCGTTGCCGGACCCTGCCCTGGCGTTTCCTGGCACCACCACCAGACTGCCGTTGCCGGACCCTGCCCTGGCGTTTCCTGGCACCACCACCAGACTGCCGTTGCCGGACCCTGCCCTGGCGTTTCCTGGCACCACCACCAGACTGCCTTTGCCGGACCCTGCCCTGGCGTTCCCTGCCACCACGACAATGAGCCCGCGCAAAACAAGGAAGGGGAAAGGCAAAAAAAAACAAAAAACCATAGCTATCCCTCCCCCCTCACCTCCCAATGTGTCTGTAATGTCTGGTTTGTCTCACCCTTCCAGTGTGTCTCAGCCCTCTCATGTGTCTAGCCCTATCCCTGAATATCCTGACCCCAGCAGTTTCATTGCGCCTTCTCCTGCCACCCCTATGTCGGCTACAGTAAGCCAGACCTCACAACTCAACACCCCACAATATCGGCACTCAACTCCAAGCAGGCGCAGTTAATTTTTTTGTTTTTGTGTTTAATAAACACTGCCCCAATGAGGTTTGGTTAATTGTGTATTTCGCCGCCGTCACCACACACCGTGCGCCAATAACAAATAATGCGTCAAACACTTTTTGGGGGGCCACCTCCAACCTACAGTACTTAATTAACAGAACACTGAAGCTTGGTGTGTGTTTGCTTAAGAGATATGAGGTTGCCCCCCAAAAAAACACTTGTATTTTCTCCAAAAACAGTTCTTTCTGTTTACTCCGTGACTTTTGGTAGCACACAGAAGACAAAATGGTGGTAATACACAGCACAAGTGTACTCAACAGGTCGTGTCTTATCAGAAACATTATTTATGACCCCTGACCTTCTGATTTTAGAAATGCATTATATTATCTCCATTTTATCTTATGGGTACATATACATATATTTCACACAAAGTGAAGGGTCAATGTACGTCATACATGACATATCTATACTCACCCGGGCAAGTGTCATGAAAAATGAATTCAAGAGCAATTAGCATCATAAATTCATTATTTCAGACACCTGACTTGATTACTATAGATTTGTGGTATAGGCTGCCGTCACACTCTCAGTATTCGCTCTGTATTTTACAGCACTATTTGTAAGCCTAAACCTGGAGTGGAGCTATGTGAGGAAAAGTTCAATAAACACATATGCACCACTAAAAGCATTTAACTACCACTCCTGGTTTTGGCTTACAAATAATGCTGTTAAGTACTGGACAACTACTGCGACAATAACAGACATCGTCTATACAGTCTGCGGCAAATAGCTAATGGTGAAACAAGACAGCACTCAATGACGTCAAGAACCTAAGCCCAAAAACCCAAAGTGGTTTGTTAAGGAAATAGATAGGAGACATGGTGAAGAAAGTAAATCACAATTATTTTATTAGAAAAAACATTAACATTCCAAACATAAATTTGCAGACCCGAAACCAGCAGTACATTTTACACCATATTGTCCTGCCATGGCACACGTCCAATGTCAGAATCAAAAAACGCTGCAAATTGGTCCCGCATGTGGCCTACTTCAACTGTTGACCGCAGCGGGTGATGACGGTAATCAGGCAAAGGGTTTGCAACAGGTTCATCAAGTTCTATGGTGGGTCGCTCCTTAGCCAGAATGAAATTGTGGAGAACCACACAGGCTTTAACCACCTCATCCACTGTCTCCATTTTTAGATTTATTGCAGTTGCTAGAATGCGCCATTTGGACACCATAATCCCAAAGGCACACTCTACTGTTCTGCGTGCCCTGGTTAGTCTGTAGTTATAGATCCGTTTTGTGCGGTTCAAGTCCCGACTTGAATAGGGCTTCAGGAGATTTTCACTCATCTGAAAGGCCTCATCCCCAACCATTACAAATGGCAGCGGTGGGCCTTGAGTGTAGGGGAGTGGTCGTGGCTGTGGGAAATTAAAATTTTTGCCATAAACACGTCGGCCCATATCAGAGGTTTTAAAAGTCTGTGAATCGTTGCCACGGCCAAAAGCACCAATGTCCACAGCAATGAAGCGACAGTCCGCATCGGCTATTGCCATAAGAACTACTGAAAAATATTTTTTGTAGTTGAAGAACTGTGATCCCGTTCTGGCTGGTTTGGTAATCTGGATGTGCTTCCCATCCACCGCACCCAAACAGTTGGGAAAATCACAAACAGTCCAAAATTTGTCAGCAATTTCTTTCCACATGTCCTCCGTGGGTATGGGTATAAATTCCTCACGGAGAATGGTCCATAAAGCCCGGCAGGATTCAAAAACAATTCCGGACAGCGTGGAAATCCCAAGGCGGTACTGGAAATGAAGGGATGACAAGCTCTCTCCAGTTGCAAGAAATCTGTAGTAAGAATAAATAATTTACAAAATAGGCAAAAAAACATCAGACCTGCAAAAAATTTTGGGTAGCTTTTGTTTAGAATTATTACGTACCTTAAGGTAACCAGGAGACGTTCCTCTGGTGGAATGGCTCTACGGAGCTGTGTGTCCTGTCTCCGGATGGCTCCTTGGACACGATCAAGCAAATCCCGGAAAGAGTCTTGTGACATCCTGGTATATTCCGGGAATTTTTCTGGGTTCTCATTGAGCTCACCATACAGGGTGCGATATGCACCACGGCTCTCACGCAGTTCTACAATGGGGTGTTGCCAAAACCGCCTACGCCGTGTCCTTCTCTGTCTTTCCCGGTTTCGGTGTTGCTCCCAAGCAAACGCACATGCCAGAAAAATCTTGATGCTCAGATCCAGTTTGAAGTAATAGCTATCCATGTGAAGATCCATCTTGTCACAGGACACAGGAGCAAAATCTGAAGATTTCAGCTGTCCTAGGGTCTATATATAGATTTCACATAATACACGCCCTTTGTAGTCCCATTGGCTGGTTCTTGCATCTAGATTTTTTCTCTGGTAAATTTTTGCGACATGCGCACAAAAAACGCAAACGCATGGAAAACGCAAGCAAAAGCATGTAAACGCAGCGTTTTAATGACGCATGCGGTAACCGTAAGCGTTTTAAAAACGCTGCGTTTACACGCGTTTTTCGTGTCCTTGCGTTTGCGGATTAAACGCTGCAGATTAAAACGCTAATGTGAAAGTAGCCTCAGTCAACCAAGATGAAGAGAGCAGGGAGTAAGGCACGTGGGCGCGGAGCAGGGAGAGGACGTGGGGATTCTGTGCCTGCTGCGGGCACCGGTGACTCATCATCACCCAGTTTCAGCAGGGAACAGTCCTTCATGCGCAGCTTTGTAGGAGATCGCCGTACACCGCTGCTGCGTGAAGAACAAATTGAAGCCGTTGTCGGATGGATGGCAGCTAACGCATCGACTTCAATTAGTGCCACATCCTCTCAGGCACAGAGCACTGGAGAGCACCCATCTATCTCTTCACCACCTGCCAAATTGCCCAGGCAGTCAGAGAGCCCAGGACAGGAGCCATCTCTACTTCTGTTCTCTGAATCTCTTGGTTTGAAAACAGGGGGCCAGCCAAGCAGCATTGGAGAAATGGGAGAAGAGGCAGTGTGCAGTGATGCCCAACAGCTTTGTCTCTCTGACTCTGAAGAGGCGGGTGGGCCAGTGCCTCCGGTCACCACACCGCAGTACGCATTTGATGATGAGACTCCGGTGCCACATTCTGGTGCGTACTGTGCTGCCGAGACTACCCAGGAGGAGCAGTTGGTGGCAGAGGGTAGTGTAGATGATGAGGTCCTTGACCCATCGTGGCATGAGGTACAGGAAGGTGGTGGGAGCAGCTCTGAGGAAGAGATTCCACGAACGGGCCAAAGAGGGAGAGGGAGGGGGAAGACTGCGGTTCCTGTAGCCTCCACTTCGGCACCCATTAGGAGCATGCCTCTTCCAAAAGCCAAAACGGGCGCTCCCAAGACTTGCAGTGCCTGGTCCTTTTTTGACACAGTTGGAGATGACATTTGCTTTGTCAATTGTAAGGTGTGTCATCAGAAAGTCAAAAGAGGGAGAAATGTCAGCAACCTCAATACCACAAATATGTGGAAACATGTGCGGACCAGGCACGCGGTGGAGTTACAAAAACACACTGAAGACCTAGGCCAACCTACAGCGGCACCTACCACCTCTTCAGCTCGTGTTGTTGCCTCTTCCTCCAGCACCCACACAGCTGGTTCGACTTCCTCACAGGATCGCCATGGAAGAACCTCTGGCACTGTTGTCCAGAGACCCACTGTAATTCCACCCGCAGCACCACATTCCCAGTCATCCTCACACTCCCAGCCCAGTCTACAGCCATCGGTAGCACAGGCATGGGAGAAAAGGCGGCCATTCTCGGCAAACCACCCCCAAGCACAGGCTCTGAATGCTGGCATTGCAAAACTACTGTCCCTTGAAATGCTGTCATTCAGGCTGGTGGAGACTGACAGCTTCCGTAACTTGATGGCATTGGCAGTCCCACAATACAATGTGCCCAGCCGCTTTTATTTCAGCAGGCAAGCCGTCCCTGCCCTGCACAAGCATGTGGAGGGACACATAAAACACGCGCTACTGAACGCCGTCAGTAGCAAGGTCCACCTCACCACCGATGCGTGGACCAGTCACCATGGACAGGGGCGATACCTTTCCCTCACTGCCCATTGGGTTAATGTTGTTGAGCCGGGTACAGATCGTGCGAGTGGCGCAGGATGTGTTCTGCCAACTCCAAGGATTGCAGGAATCCAGTCTGTACGCATTGACTCCTCCTCATACACAAGTTCCTCAGAATCATCGCTGCAGGAGCCGTCACAGTCCACCTCCACATGGACCCGTGAACGTTTACCTGTTACGACCGACATGAGCACAGCTGTGGCCAAACGTCAACAGGCTCCCTTGAAATTAATTTCTTTGGGGAATCGAAGCCACACAGCACAGGAGCTCTGGAATGCCATCAAGCAGGAGAGCGACGTGTGATTTGTGCCAGCGAATCTCCAGCCAGGCATGGTAGTGTGTGACAATGGCCAAAATCTGGTGGCAGCTCTGGCCCTAGGCAACCTCACTCACATCCCATGTCTGGCACATGTGCTCAACTTGGTCGTGCAGAGTTTTTTGAGGGACTATCCGGATCTTCTGGATCTTGATGCACTGCTGCACAAGGTCCGCCTAGAGTGTGCTCACTTGTGGCATTCTAGCATGGCAAGATCGCGCATTGCAGCTCTGCAGCGCCGATTCCGCCTTCCGGAACATCGCATCATATGTGACCTACCCACCAGGTGGAATTTCACGTTACATATGTTGGAGCGGTTGTGTGAGCAGCAGCCAGCAGTAATGGAGTACCAGCTGCATCAGGCGCAAAGAAGTCGCACTCCGCACCGTTCAGACTTCACAACCACTGAGTGGGCCACTATGAAGGACGTCTGCCAGGTTTTGCGTTCCTTCGATGATTCCACGTGGATGGCGAGTGCAGATGATGCACTAGTCAGCATGACTGTCCCCCTTATCTGCCTGCTTCAACAAACACTGCAAGCGCTAAGGGATGATGTTGTGGAAGAGGTGGAGGATGAGGAGTCACCAATTCCATCAGCTTCTGGACAGTCAGCGCTACGTGGTTCCTCACAAAGGCCTAGGCAGGGGACACTTTGTGAGGAGGATGAGGAGGAGTCAATGGAGGAGGAAGACATCGGTCCAGAGGAGGGAGTTACACAATTCTCCAGTAGTCAGTGTGTAGAGCGAGGGTGGGGTGATGCAGAGCAGGCAGAGATCATGCCTCAAGCAGGGGACAGCATTTCTTGTCCAGTTGGCAGTCTGCAGCACATGGCTGATTACATGCTGCAGTGCCTGAAAAATGACCGCTGCATCGCCCACATTCTCAACACAGCTGATTATTGGGTGTACACCCTCCTAGATCCTCGCTACCGGGACAACTTACAAAGCCTCATAACACCGTTGAGCCGGGAGTGTAAATGCGGGAGTACCAAGACACACTGGTGAATTCCATCATCTTCTCCAGTCCAAGTGAGAGCAGTGCTGCTAGTGCTTTACAAAGCAGCTCAGTGCGTCGAGGCAGTGGAGGAAGTTCGGCACAAAGAGGAAGCAGAATCAGTGCCTCAGCACAGGGCAAGACCAGTATGGCCCAACTGTGGCACAGTTTTGTGTGCCCGCCACACATGTCTACACCATCACAGACGGCTCCAGTCAGCAGGAGGCAACGTTTCGCGTCAGATGGTGACAGACTACATGTCTTGCCCTCTTACTGTACTCCCAGACGGCTCTTCCCCCTTCAAATTTTGGGTCTCTAAGCTGGATACATGGCCAGAGCTAAGCCAGTATGCATTGGAGGTGCTGGCTTGCCCTGCTGCTAGTGTATTATCGGAACGCATCTTTAGAACCGCAGGTGGTCTACTAACAGACCGTCGCATGCGACTATCCTCCGGTAACGTTTACCGGCTTACTTTTCTGAAAATTAACAAGGCCTGGATCTCGCAGGATTTTGCCACTCCTCTTCCAGATTAAATAATTGGTTGTCTACAGTATCCAGGTCTCCTGTTGCGTTCATGTTTCTACCACCTGAACTGTAAACCCTGGGCTCCAACACCGCCAGTTGATGCTCAGAAGTGCAGGCTGCACAGTCAAAACACATGACCCAGTGTTATTGGGTTTCAGTAACGTCAGCTGATCCCCAGCTGTGTAGCCGGCAATGTGTCCTGTGACCACCACGCTGACACAACTACTGAAATTTAAGGGAACCTGTCCCCCCCCAGGGCGTTTGTTACTGAAAGAGCCACCTTGTGCAGCAGTAATGCTGCACAAGGAAAAGGTGCCTCTTTTCTTTGAGCTCCTTGCACATGCTGAACCTAACACTTATGAAATGTGTCCCCTCATACCGTGAAACCATCCCGGAGGTGGGACTTTCCTTCGTAATGGGACACAGCACAGCCGTCATTCCTACCCCCTTGGCGCCGTGCGCCGCCTCCTCAGCGTTGTTTGAATCTGTCCCGTAGCCTGCGCTGTTTGTTGTGAAATTGGATTCTGGGCTCCCCCGGTGGCCACTGGTGGAATTGAACTTGTGTGCATCATCCTCTCTGTTCACCTGTTCCCATCAGGATGTGGGAGTCTCTATATAACCTTGCTCCTCTGTCAGTTTCATGCCGGTCAACAATGTAATCAGAAGCCTTTCTTTGCATGTTCCTGCTACTAGACAACTCCCAGCTAAGTTGGACTTTCGTCCTTGTTTGTTTTTGCATTTTGTTCCAGTTCACAGCTGCTGTTTCGTTACTGTGTCTGGAAAGCTCTTGTGATCTGAAATTGCCACTCTGGTGTTATGAGTTAATACTAGAGTCTTAAAGTAATTTCTGGATGGTGTTTTGATAGGGTTTTCAGCTGACCATGAAAGTGCCCTTTCTGTCTTCCTGCTATCTAGTAAGCGGACCTCGATTTTGCTAAACCTATTTTCATACTACGTTTGTCATTTCATCTAAAATCACCGCCAATATATGTGGGGGCCTCTGTCTGCCTTTTGGGGAAATTTCTCTAGAGGTGAGCCAGGACTGTATTTTCCTCTGCTAGGATTAGTTAGTCCTCCGGCTGGCGCTGGGCGTCTAGGGATAAAACGTAGGCACGCTACCCGGCCACTGTTAATTGTGCGGCAGGTTTAGTTCATGGTCAGTTTAGATTCCATCTTCCAAGAGCTAGTTCTTATATATGCTGGGCTATGTTCTCTCGCCATTGAGAATCATGATAGTTTGACCGGCCAAAAAGGGTCGTTTATTTAATCTGTCTGTGCCTGAACACGCTGCTATGCGAGAATATATAAAGGAGTCCTTGGAAAAGGGACATATTCGTCCTTCGTCATCTCCCTTAGGAGCCGGTTTTTTCTTTGTGTCTAAGAAAGATGGCTCTTTGAGGCCGTGTATTGATTATCGGCTTTTGAATAAAATCACGGTTAAATATCAATATCCGTTACCACTGCTGACTGATTTGTTTGCTCGTATAAAGGGGGCCAAGTGGTTCTCTAAGATTGATCTCCGTGGGGCGTATAATTTGGTGCGAATCAAGCAGGGGGATGAGTGGAAAACCGCATTTAATACGCCCGAGGGCCACTTTGAGTATTTGGTGATGCCTTTTGGTCTTTCAAATGCCCCTTCAGTCTTCCAGTCCTTTATGCATGACATTTTCCGCGATTATTTGGATAAATTTATGATTGTGTATCTGGATGATATTCTGATTTTTTCGGATGACTGGGACTCTCATGTCCAGCAGGTCAGGAGGGTTTTTCAGGTTTTGCGGTCTAATTCCTTGTGTGTGAAGGGTTCTAAGTGCGTTTTTGGGGTTCAAAAGATTTCCTTCTTGGGATACATTTTTTCCCCCTCTTCCATCGAGATGGATCCTGTCAAGGTTCAGGCTATTTGTGATTGGACGCAACCCTCTTCTCTTAAGAGTCTTCAGAAATTTTTGGGCTTTGCTAACTTTTATCGTCGATTTATTGCTGGTTTTTCTGATGTTGTTAAACCATTGAGTGATTTGACTAAGAAGGGTGCTGATGTTGCTGATTGGTCCCCTGATGCTGTGGAGGCCTTTCGGGAGCTTAAGCGCCGCTTTTCTTCTGCCCCTGTGTTGCGTCAGCCTGATGTTGCTCTTCCTTTTCAGGTTGAGGTCGACGCTTCTGAAATCGGAGCTGGGGCGGTGTTGTCGCAGAGAAGTTCCGACTGCCCCGTGATGAGACCTTGTGCTTTTTTTTCCCGTAAATTTTCGCCCGCCGAGCGGAATTATGATATTGGGAATCGGGAGCTTTTGGCCATGAAGTGGGCTTTTGAGGAGTGGCGTCACTGGCTTGAGGGGGCCAGACATCAGGTGGTGGTATTGACTGACCACAAAAATTTAATTTACCTTGAGTCTGCCAGGCGCCTGAATCCTAGACAGGCGCGCTGGTCGTTGTTTTTCTCTCGGTTTAATTTTGTGGTGTCATACCTACCGGGTTCTAAGAATGTTAAGGCGGATGCCCTTTCTAGGAGTTTTGAGCCTGACTCCCCTGGTAATTCTGAGCCCACAGGTATCCTTAAGGATGGAGTGATATTGTCTGCCGTTTCTCCAGACCTGCGGCGGGCCTTGCAGGAGTTTCAGGCGGATAGACCGGATCGTTGCCCACCTGGTAGACTGTTTGTTCCTGATGATTGGACCAGTAGAGTCATCTCTGAGGTTCATTCTTCTGCGTTGGCAGGTCATCCTGGAATCTTTGGTACCAGGGATTTGGTGGCAAGGTCCTTCTGGTGGCCTTCCCTGTCACGAGATGTGCGAGGCTTTGTGCAGTCTTGTGACGTTTGTGCTCGGGCCAAGCCTTGTTGTTCTCGGGCTAGTGGATTGTTGTTGCCCTTGCCTATTCCGAAGAGGCCTTGGACGCACATCTCGATGGATTTTATTTCGGATCTGCCTGTTTCTCAGAAGATGTCTGTCATCTGGGTGGTGTGTGACCGTTTCTCTAAGATGGTCCATTTGGTTCCCTTGCCTAAGTTGCCTTCTTCTTCCGAGTTGGTTCCTCTGTTTTTTCAAAATGTTGTTCGTTTGCATGGTATTCCGGAGAATATCGTTTCTGACAGAGGGACCCAATTCGTGTCTAGATTTTGGCGGGCATTCTGTGCTAGGATGGGCATAGATTTGTCTTTTTCGTCTGCTTTCCATCCTCAGACTAATGGCCAGACCGAGCGGACTAATCAGACCTTGGAGACATATTTGAGGTGTTTTGTGTCTGCGGATCAGGATGATTGGGTTGCTTTTTTGCCATTGGCGGAGTTCGCCCTCAATAATCGGGCCAGCTCTGCCACCTTGGTGTCCCCGTTTTTCTGTAATTCGGGGTTCATCCTCGATTTTCCTCCGGTCAGGTGGAATCTTCGGATTGTCCTGGAGTGGATGCTGTGGTGGAGAGGTTGCATCAGATTTGGGGGCAGGTAGTGGACAATTTGAAGTTGTCCCAGGAGAAGACTCAGCTTTTTGCCAACCGCCGTCGTCGTGTTGGTCCTCGGCTTTGTGTTGGGGACTTGGTGTGGTTGTCTTCTCGTTTTGTCCCTATGAGGGTTTCTTCTCCTAAGTTTAAGCCTCGGTTCATCGGCCCGTACAAGATATTGGAGATTCTTAACCCTGTGTCCTTCCGTTTGGACCTCCCTGCATCTTTTTCTATTCATAATGTTTTTCATCGGTCATTATTGCGCAGGTATGAGGTACCGGTTGTGCCTTCCGTTGAGCCTCCTGCTCCGGTGTTGGTTGAGGGTGAGTTGGAGTACGTTGTGGAAAAGATCTTAGACTCCCGTGTTTCCAGACGGAAACTCCAGTATCTGGTCAAATGGAAGGGATACGGTCAGGAGGATAATTCTTGGGTGACTGCCTCTGATGTTCATGCCTCCGATCTTGTCCGTGCCTTTCATAGGGCTCATCCTGATCGCCCTGGTGGTTCTGGTGAGGGTTCGGTGCCCCCTCCTTGAGGGGGGGGTACTGTTGTGAAATTGGATTCTGGGCTCCCCCGGTGGCCACTGGTGGAATTGAACTTGTGTGCATCATCCTCTCTGTTCACCTGTTCCCATCAGGATGTGGGAGTCTCTATATAACCTTGCTCCTCTGTCAGTTTCATGCCGGTCAACAATGTAATCAGAAGCCTTTCTTTGCATGTTCCTGCTACTAGACAACTCCCAGCTAAGTTGGACTTTCGTCCTTGTTTGTTTTTGCATTTTGTTCCAGTTCACAGCTGCTGTTTCGTTACTGTGTCTGGAAAGCTCTTGTGATCTGAAATTGCCACTCTGGTGTTATGAGTTAATACTAGAGTCTTAAAGTAATTTCTGGATGGTGTTTTGATAGGGTTTTCAGCTGACCATGAAAGTGCCCTTTCTGTCTTCCTGCTATCTAGTAAGCGGACCTCGATTTTGCTAAACCTATTTTCATACTACGTTTGTCATTTCATCTAAAATCACCGCCAATATATGTGGGGGCCTCTGTCTGCCTTTTGGGGAAATTTCTCTAGAGGTGAGCCAGGACTGTATTTTCCTCTGCTAGGATTAGTTAGTCCTCCGGCTGGCGCTGGGCGTCTAGGGATAAAACGTAGGCACGCTACCCGGCCACTGTTAATTGTGCGGCAGGTTTAGTTCATGGTCAGTTTAGATTCCATCTTCCAAGAGCTAGTTCTTATATATGCTGGGCTATGTTCTCTCGCCATTGAGAATCATGATAGCTGTTTTGATATCCCTTGGCCATGCGCATTTAGCGCCGCCCGTCTTCTGACATCATTTGTTGTCAGGCTGCCTGCGCCTGTGCGGCTGCGCTGCCCGAGATCCCGCCTCGCAGTCTCTTCTGATTTAATCACACTGCGGGCCTGGGATCCATGGGCATGCGCAGTGCATATCTTCACCTCAGGCTCTCACTCATCTCCCTCCGCCTTCTTCAGCGCCGTCAGCTGATCCCTAATAGCATGCCACGGCGGTAACGCCGCACAGTCTTAAGAAGCCGGAAGGATGGGAGTGAGAGGCAAACATATGCACTGCACATGCCCATGGATCCCAGGCCCGCAGTGTGATTACATTAGACGACACTGCGAGGTGGGATCCCGGGCAGCGCGGCCGCACAGGCGCAGCCAGCCTGACAACAAATGATGTCAGAAGACGGCAGCGCTAAGTGCGCATGGCCAAGGGATAACATAACAGCGCAGGCTACGGGACAGATTCAAACAACGCTGAGGAGGCGGCGCACGGCACCAAGGGGGTAGGAATGACGGCTGTGCTGCGTCCCATTACGAAGGAAAGTCCCACCTCCGGGACGGTCTCACGGTATCAGGGGACACATTTTATAAGTGTTTAGTTCTGCGTTTGCAAGGAGCATAATTAAAAGAGCCACCTTTTCCTTTTGCATCCTTAGTGCTGCACAAGATGGCTCTTTCCCCTGCTGTGTAGCTGGCAACGTGTCCTGCAAACGCCACGCAGACACAGCAAACACTAAGCTGCCTCCAGTGCAGGCTTCGGCCTACACTCTGTTCTTCCTTGATTCCCTGGGCTCTAACACCGCCAGTTGGTGCTCGGAAGTGCTGGCGGCACAGAGAAAAACACTCGCCACTGTGTCACTGGGGTTCGGAAACGCCAGCTGTTCCCCTGCTGTGTAGCCGGCAACGTATCCTGCAAACGCCACGCAGACACTAAGCTGCCTCCAGTGCAGGCTTCGGCCTACACTCTGTTCCCCCTGCTGACCCTTGGCTCCAACACCGCTAGTTGGGGCTCTAGGAAGACAATCTTGAATAGGTCCCCCTGGTTCCAGTACCGTCAGCTGGTTCCGGGCAGAGCCTTAGGCTTAGGTGCCTCCTTCTGGGTATCCGAGTTCCACCAATGTCAGGTGGTCCTTGGTAGTGCTTTCTGGCACAGGTACCTCCTGCTTAGTAACCGGGTTCCAGTAACGTCAGCTGGTCCTTGGTAGTTCCATTGGCTCTTGTACCTTCGGCTACCCATCCGGGTTCCAGTACCGTCAGCTGGTTCTCGGCAGTGTCTTTTGCTCTTGCACCTTCTGCTCCCCATCCTGGTTCCAGTACCGTCAGCTGGTTCCAGGCAGAGCCTTTGGCTTAGGTGCCTCCTTCTGGGTATCCGAGTTCCACCAATGTCAGGTGGTCCTTGGTAGTGCTTTCTGGCACAGGTACCTCCTGCTTAGTAACCGGGTTCCAGTAACGTCAGCTGGTCCTCGGTAGTTCCATTGGCTCTTGGACCTTCGGGTAGCCAGCCGAGTTCCAGTTCCATCAGCTGGTTATCGGCATTTTCTCAGCCTTCTTGTACCTTCTGCTACATTCCCAAGTTCAAGACCCTAAAGACGACGACCCGGAAGACCGAGAAGCAGAAGAACAAGACGCTGCAGAACAAAGAGCAGAAGAACATTAAGCATAAGACTAAACATTTGAGCAAAAGATATTATCTAAATTATAAGCAGAAGAAGACTAAGCAGTGTATGGGGGTGAGTCCGTTCCTCCTCGTGGTGCCCCTGGAAAAAGCCTGCTGCTGCAGGCCTAACTGAACGCGGACAAATCCTGTTGTAACTCTTTTGTGACAGGCAGAACGGAAGGTGTGATCTTCAAACTGTTATAGATAACAACTACAGGAATGCCTGTCACAAATAAGAATATGATGAAGAAGTAGAATATGAAGAAGAATAATAGTTTAATAAAAAGAATATGAAGAATGTAACAAAAAAAATAATAGGTAGAAGATGAAGAAGATGAATAAGGTGAAGAAGAAGTTGATGTCAAAGATGCTGCTGCTGAGGATGATGAAGAAGAAAATGTCGGAGAAGTAAAAAAGAAGGTGAAGGGCATGGAAGTAGTGAAACATCAATATCTGACAAAATAAAAAAAATCTTAACATAGTCAATATCTTTGTAACTCCGAACGTCTTAAAAAAAAAAAAAAATTCCTGCTATTCTATTTGATTGGGCTAAACCTCTATGCCTTTAATGTCTCCGCCACCTCCCCCAATACATCCTACATTATTCTTAGTTGTTTTCCTTCATGTAGAATG
This sequence comes from Ranitomeya variabilis, assembly GCF_051348905.1. Lineage (NCBI taxonomy): Eukaryota > Metazoa > Chordata > Amphibia > Anura > Dendrobatidae > Ranitomeya > Ranitomeya variabilis. The sequence goes on from NC_135234.1 coordinate 378,819,012, forward strand.
AACCTACAAGGAAAGAAAGGGTTTATTTTAATTCCGATATTTTGGTCTCATTGACTTGCATTGGTATCGGGTATCGGTATCGGCGATATCCGATATTTTTGGAATATCGGCCGATCCAATCCGATACCGATACTTTCCGATATCGGAAGGTATCGCTCAGCACTAGTTATGATACCTTATATTTAATAAGGTTGTGAAATATTTTATAGCACCATCTTTCTTTTGGTTTATCTCGTGACACTTAGGTGCCTCTCTCTTATTTGGCGAGATACTTTTGGTTATAGGAATATTGGTTGGTCCTATTAGTCATTTCACTGTTGACATGTTCTGGACAATCCCGTTATTCTTTTCTTCTTTATTTTTTCTCTCCTTCTTCCTGTTTATTCTGTTATTTCACACTTAAAAATCAGAACAGACTTAAGAAACAGACCTAATAAAAGGGGAAGAGGTGTTGCATTGTATGTTAAAAAAAGCGTATATGTCCACATAGATTGAAGCTTCAGAGACTGGGAGTTCTATGGAAACTGTTTGGGTAAAAATACATGGAGAGAACAACGTAAAGGACACCATGTAGGTATTTACTACAGGCCACCTGGGCAAGCTGAAAATATGGATGAACTCTTCATGCATCATATGGCCAAGTTCTCAAAAAAGTATGATGTAGTGATCATGGGAGATTTCAACTATACAGACATTTGTTGGGAATCTCTCTCAGGCAAAAGTAACAAGTCCAGCAAATGCTAGAAAACAAGGGGATCTGCTACCTTGGATCTAATCCTTATAAACAGGAAGGAAATGGTTGAGGAGGTAAGAGTGGTTGGGATCCTAGGAGGCAGCGATCATGCTATCATAGAATTCTGGATAACTAGAGGCAGAAGACCTGTGAAGAATCCGACTTCAAGGTTGGATTTCAGAAAGGCAGATTTTAAGGGACTCGAAAACAGGATGGATCCAATGGCTGGATGTCCTTAAGGAGAGAAATGTCCAGGATTGATGGGTAACTTTAAAAAATTAGATTTTTTTTCAGCACAATCGTTAACAATCCCTAAAAGAGGGCATAATAGGAAGCATTTAAGGTAATTAGGATGGATGAACACAGACCTTAAATACATGTTAAAAAAAGAAGAAAGATGGAGGCATATCTAAAGAAGAATATAACGCTGTCTGCAGAACCTGCAGGGCATGCATCAGATTATCTAAATATCTAAAGGTGATAATAAATTAAGGCTTGCAAGAGACATCAAAAGCAATAAGAAAGGATTTAGGGGGTATGTCAAAAGTAAAACAAAAGTCAAAGATGCTATAGAATTTTTACAGGATGAAAATGGTGAAGTGCTAAAAAATGAGATTACTGAACATTTAAATTCCTATTTTGCATCTGTTTTCTCTCAGAAAATAAATGTAATATCAAATGATCTTCACTGTACTATTGAAGAAATAGAAGAATACACACTATCTATAAACAGTGAAATATTGAGGAAACTTAGGGTACCTTTACACAGTGCAATTTTGATCGCTACGACGGCACGATTCGTGACGTTGCAGCGTCGTATGATTATCGCTCCAGCGTCGTAGACTGCGGTCACACGTTGCAATACACAGCGCTGGAGCGATAATTTCATGACGTATTTGCGATGTAGAAGCCGTTGGTTACTGTGCGCACATCGTATACAACCTGTGTCACACGATGCAATCATGCCGCCACAGCGGGACACTAGACGACGAAAGAAAGTTTCAAACGATCTGCTACGACGTACGATTCTCAGCGGGGATCCGGATCGCAGTAGCGTGTCAGACACAACGATATCGTAAATGCATCGCTGGAACGTCACAAATCGTGCCGTCGTAGCGATCAAAATTGCACTGTGTAAAGGTACTGCGTTTCCCTGATCCACCCAGTCAGTGATTCTGTCATAGAAGGAAATTAAGTTAGTCGGACATGACTTATTAGCTACAAACCCATGCTGGCTGTAGTTAACCACTTAATTCTCATCCAGGTACTTGCATAGATGTTGTTTAATAATTTATTCAAACATCTTTCGTGCTATAGAAGTTAGGCTCAAAAGCCTATAGTTCACTGGGTACACATGGGTTCTGGGACTTCTGTTCTTCAAGAATTTTCAAAGATTATGTAGAGTGGTTCAATAATTTCTTCTGTCATCTCCCTCAGGAGCCTGGGATGTAATTCATCTGGACCTGGAGACTTGAGAATTCATTTACGTTGGCTAAGGAAGATCTTCTTTATCAGGTAAACACAAACATACAACATGTTCACACTCCAGTCCAGAAGGGGGAGCTCTGATCCAGCTTATGGGTGGCTCCCCTATATATATTCTGGTCTGGAGGGAAAGTTAGTTAGTTCCTGTCAGAGAGGTAGAGCAGAAGGAAGGACTGAAGGGGCCGTGCAGCCATGAGAAAGTGCTGCAGCTTCTGGACAAGGATAACACAGAAAGAAGAACAGATTGTAGAGAGCGTGCAGAAGAGCAAAGCACAGGAGAGTGACAGCTGAGGAGGACAGTTGCGATTAGGCTACCTCCTTGCAAAGCGCTGATACCGATCGCCGGAAGACCGAGGTTGTGAGGGACTCCAAGAATTACAGCAGAAACCGGCAGGACAGCTGGACTTCAAGTCACCTGTCTGCCCTAATACACAGGAGACACAGTGGCGCATAGAGCCCGGGTCATGATAGAGACCCTGTAAAAAAGCTCGAGCCACCTGTCATACGGGTTAGTGTCCCACATTTAAGGAGGACAGATAGAACAGTGAGGACCCTGACAGAAGCCACAGGCAGCAAGGGACTACACCGCAGTGCTAGTAGGAAGGCTTTTATCTCCACCTGGTAAAGGGGACTCTGAACTCGCTTCCAAGCAGGCCGGACGCTGCCTGTACCTGTAATCCTGGACCCTGGACTGTGGCTGCCTGAAGTCTTCAGTAAACCAGGTAAAGAGACTGCCAACCTGTGTCCTCCATTTCTTTATACACTACCCACCATCCCCAGCTACACACCGAGAGCCCTGGGGACCCAGCTTCACCTGTGTGAAGCTATACCATCATAGCTGCCATAACATCACCCCAGTGGACCCCTTTAAGCAGTGTCGGTCACCTCTGATCAAGAACCACAGGTGGCGTCACGAACACAAACTTTACAGTATTCACCAAATCCTTTTAAAGACATTCCCTTTAAAATGGGAGCTCAGGGCCACGGACCGGATCGCCGCCACCGTGACATCCCCCTTTAAGTACTGGTCCCGGTACCGAGTACCCCATGGCCTTGGCGGGTGTTCCATTAACATACAGGTACACCATCCAGGTACGACATAAAGTTACGGGACCAGCCCGTAGGAAAGAGAGGAGACAGTGAGGTTCTCTGCCACCTCCTTAGGCTATGTGCAAACGTTGCGGATCTGCAGCTGTTTTCCATGCGTTGTACAGTACCATGTAAGCGTATGGAAAACAAAATTCGCAGTGCACATGCTGAGGAAAAAAATGTGCTGAAACGCAGCGGTGTTTTTTCCGCAGCATGTCAATTCTTTGTGAGGATTCCGTAGTGGTTTACACCTGCTCCTCAATAGGAATCCGCAGGTGTAAAACCGCAGGTGCAATCCGCACAAAAACCGTACAAAAAACGCGATAAATCTGCGGGTAATCCGCAGTGCGGTTTATCTGCGGATTTTGCAAAAACAGTGCGGAAAAATCCACACACCAATCAGCACATAGCCTTACAAGAGCATGGTGTATCAAGCTTGTATGTCGGGGCAGCACTGACAGTTTATAAAACATAGCAATACTCATACATTGCTATGCTTTATAAGGGTTCGAAGTGTTCAAAGTGAAAGTCCCATAGAGGGACTAAGTAAAAAAGTTTAAAAAAAATCACAAAATAATAATGCAAAAAATAGAAATACATACATACATGTAAAATGTACCCATAAATTAATACTTTTATGAATAAAAAAGATAAACAAACAGAAGAGTAAACGTTTAGCATTACCGAGTGCGGAATGACTCAACCTATAAAACTTTCCCATTAGTGAACCCCTTCAGTGAACACCGTCAAAAATACGAGGCAAAAAACAATGCTTTATCATCATACCGCCAAAGAAAAAGTGGAATAAAACGGAATAAAAAAGACAAATGTAAATAAAAATGGTATCTTTGAAAACGTCATGTTGTCCTGCATAAAAGCAAGCCCCCGAACAGCTCCGTCAGCAGAAAAATAAAAAAGTTATAGTTCTCAGAATAAAGGGATGCAAACATAATAATTTTTTCTATAAAATAGTTTTTATTGTGCAAAAGCGGTAAAACATAAGAAAATATACATATAAATGTGATATCGCTGTAATTATACTGACCCAAAGAATAAAGCTGCCTTATCAATTTTACCACACATGGAACAGCATTAAAAAAAATTATTGAATTGCTCGTTTTTGTCAATTGTGCCACCTAAAAATTGGAATAGAAAGTGAGCAAAGTATGTCATGTGTCCAAAAATGGACACACTGGGGCTTTTTTTGCCAACAACTGGCATGGTTGTTGGTGCCAGAAGGGCTGGTCTGAGTATTTCAGAAACTGCTGATCTACTGGGATTTTCGCGCACAACCATCTCTAGGGTTTACAGAGAATGGTCCGAAAAAGAAAAAAAATCCAGTGAGCGGCAGTTCTGTGGGCGGAAATGCCTTGTTGATGCCAGAGGTCAGAGGAGAATGGGCAGACTGGTTCGAGCTGATAGAAAGGCAACAGTGACTCAAATCGCCACCCGTTACAACCAAGGTAGGCCTAAGAGCATCTCTGAACGCACAGTGCGTCGAACTTTGAGGCAGATGGGCTACAGCAGCAGAAGACCACACCGGGTACCACTCCTTTCAGCTAAGAACAGGAAACTGAGGCTACAATTTGTACAAGCTCATCGAAATTGGACAGTAGAAGATTGGAAAAACGTTGCTTGGTCTGATGAGTCTCGATTTCTGCTGCGACATTCGGATGGTAGGGTCAGAATTTGGCGTAAACAACATGAAAGCATGGATCCATCCTGCCTTGTATGGAGCATCTTTGGGATGTGCAGCCGACAAATCTGCGGCAACTGTGTGATGCCATCATGTCAATATGGACCAAAATCTCTGAGGAATGCTTCCAGCACCTTGTTGAATCTATGCCACGAAGAATTGAGGCAGTTCTGAAGGCAAAAGGGGGTCCAACCCGTTACTAGCATGGTGTACCTAATAAAGTGGCCGGTGAGTGTATATGGTACTGGGCACTATAATGTACTGGGCACTATATGGTACTGGGCACTATAATGTACTGGTAACTTAGAGTGTAGTGAGCACTACAACAGAAGTTTGCAATTTTCACTCTGCAACATCCACTGCTGTTTGTTTCTGGAAAACACCCATGGAGTCCAAATCATCACGACACCTGTAGATAAATTCCCAATGGGGTATAATTTCCAAAATGGGGTCACATCAGGGGGAATTCTGCTCTTCTAGCACTTAGGGGCTTTGTATATGGGGTCAGCAAACTATTCTAGGAAAACCTGTGCTCCATGAGGCAAATAGCGCTCTGTTCCTCCCCTCCCGCCGTGTGACTAAGCAGTACTGTACAGCCACATATCAGGTATTTCTACATCCAGCAGAGATTTTGATGCTATTTTTACATATTTTCCAGTGTCAAATGTAAAATCTCGACTTAATACAAAATTTTGGTGGTAAAAATATAGTTATTTTTTTCTTCACTGCCCAATGGTACAAACATGTGGTGTCTAAATGATCACTGCACCCCTAGATGAATTCATTGAGAGATGTAGTTTGTAAAATGGGGTCACTTATGGGGGGTTCTGCTGTTCTGGCACCTCAGGGGCTCTCCCAGTGGGTCATGGCACCAGCAAACCATAACAGTAGTTTGCACTGTGCCTGAAAAGTATTTCCTGATTACATGTAGGGTATTGGCACACTCAGGAGAAATTTTTCAAATTTAAGTTTATACTGAAGGATTATATAATTTTCAATTACAAAGATGCAAAAAAGAAGAATAAACAGGACAATAGCATCAATATATCATAAAATATAAGTATGATGTCCAATAAAACATCAAGTTATATTAAGCGAAGGGAGGGAAGGGAACATTTTAAGTAAATCAGTATTCCAAATATGAGGTTACTAAAATCCAATAGAAACCATACACAGTGCATCCAGGTGCAGACCAGCGTAGAGCACAATCAATAGAGAGAAGAAGTGCACTGAAGAAAAGGGGAGGTCATCTCAGTCTGAAGAAAGGTGGTAGGCCTCAGGAGAAAATTTTATAAGAAACTGAGGTCCATTTCTTCCTGCTGTCTGAAATTTCCCTATTTGATCTTGAGTTGGATCAATTCAGGCTAGAGTGATCCCTTTTACCACTGAATAAATAAAGTATTTCAGTAAGGCAATGGGACATCATTTTAGTGGTAAAATGTCATTTTTCTTTCACGGCCCAATGGTATAAAATTCTGTGAGGCAAATGTGGTGTCTATATGATCACTGCACCCCTATGGGGTTACTTATGGAAGGTTTCTGCTGTTCTAGCACCTCTGAGTTTCTGCTAATGTGACATGACACCTTCAAGCCATTTCAGCAAAATCTGAACTCCAATATGGCACTTCTTCCCTTCTGAGCTTTGCACTGTGCCTTAAAAGTAGTTTACAACCACATATGGGGTATTGGTGTACTCAGGAGAAATTACACAACAAATTTGGGGGTCCATTTTCTCCTGCTATCCTTGTGAAAATGAGGAAATTTGGGGCTAAAACAACATTTTTGTGGGAAATGTATACTTTTTCATTTTTACAGATCAATGTTGTACAATTCTGTGAAACACCTGTGGGTTCAAAGTGCTCACCACACATCTAGATAAACTACTTGAGGGGTCTAGTTTCCAAAATTGGGTCACGTGTGGCTTTTTTTTCACTGTTTAGGCACATCAGAGGCATTCCAAATGCAACATGACACCCACAGACCATTCCATCAAAGTCTGCGTTCCAAAACGTCACTCCTTTTCTGAGCCCTACCGTGCGCCCACATATGGGCTATCTGCATACTCAGGAGAAATTGCACAACAAAGTTTGGATTCCATTTCCTCCTGTTACCCTTGTGAAAATAAAAAAATGTGGGTCTGAAAGAACATTTTTGTGGGACAAAATTGATATTTATTATTTTCACGGCTCAATGTTATAAACTTCGGTGAAGCACGTGGGGGTTCAAAATGCTCACCACACATCTAGATACATTACTTGAGGGGTCTAGTTCCCAAACTGGGGTCACATGTTGGGGGGTTTCTACTGTTAGGCACATCAGGGGCTTCCCAAAAGCGACATGGCGTTTGCTATCGATTCCAGACAATTTTGAGCTCCAAAATTCAACACAATTCACACTCCTTCCCTTCCAAACTTTGCCGTGCGTCAAAATAGTAGTTTCCCCCCACATATGGTGTATCAATGTACTCAGGAGAAATTGCACAACAAATTGTATAGTCCAATTTCTCCTGTTACCCTAGTGAAAATAAAAAAATGAGGCTAAAAAACATTTTTTGTAGGAAAAATTACATTTTTTATTTTCACAGCTCAACGTTATTAATTTCTGTGAAGCACCTTACAATTCAAGGTGCTCACCACACATCTAGAAAAGTTCCTTCATTGTCTGGGGTCACTTGTTGGGGGGCTTCCACTGTTTCGGCATGTCAGGAGCTCCCCAAATGCGACATGGCATTTGCTCTAGATTCCAGCCAATTTTGCGTTCAAAAAGTCAAATAGAGTTCCTTCCCTTCTGAGCCCTGCCTTGAATCCAAATAGTAGTTTTCCCCCACGTATGTGGTATCGGCGTACTCAAAAATTGCACAACATATTTTGGTGTCCAATTTCTCCTGTTTCCCTTGTGAAAACAAAAACTGGGTCTAAATTTGAATTTTTGAGAGCAAAGTTCATCATGAAGTACAATATATCACGAAAAAAAAAGCATTCTTAGAATCAGCAGGATCCGTTGAAGCGTTCCAGAATTATTACCACGTAAAGTGACACTGGTCAGAATTGTAAAATTTGGCCTGGTCATGAAGGTGAAAACAGGCTGAGGGGGTAAAGGGGTTGAAATAAAAATCTCCAAAATTATGAAGATAGCCTTAGTTTCATCCACATGTGACAAAGGATATGTGCCCACGATCAGGAAGAGCAATGTTTTAGGTGCAGCTCACCAGCACTGCGTCCAAACCGCTGCGTTCTACATTACAAGCGCAGTGAGTGGGATTTATAGAAATCCCATGCCCACTGTGCTTCTATTTAGCGCTGTGTAAACTCACCTGCGGTGCGGGTTTACAAGCAGCAGCATGGTAATTATCTGCAGTGGAGCCATTATCTGCAACATAGCCATCCATTAGATGCGGTAAATCAACAAGGTTTACTGAACAAATGCTTATTTAACTGTGTGATTAGAACGCTGCGTTTTGGACGCAGTGAAAATACGCTGCGCCCAATACTCTGCTGTTTCCTGATCATGGGTACATAGCCTAATGGACATTGAAAATCTTCAACAGTAAAATCCACACATGACTGTGCAGATTTGAGTGTAGATTTTGTTGCAGAAATGCTACTGATTTACCACAGATTTTCATGGTGGAGTTCTGCAGCATATATTGACATGTAGAATCACCAGTGCAAGTCAATTTCCCAATCTCCAGGCCTCATGGCCCCCAACACATCATGTTTTCAGGATTTCCTTAGTATTATACAGGTGCTGGGATTATTATGAAGGCAGCAGAAACTGCTACAGGTTCTCTCACGTGTTGGGGGCTATGAGGACTGGAATTTGGGAAACGCTGGTCTAGAGAGTTTTTTCTTCTGTGTATGGATTGCATTTCACAAAATTTAATCCAAAATTCTGGAACAATAAGGGCTTGTCCGTATAATTCTTTGCCACATTTTTCCTCTTTTTTTTATTGGCTAGGTAAAAGTAGCGTTTTACAGTGTCAGCAAAGTGAATGAGATGGTCATGCAGTTTATTTTTTTTATGAAAAATTGATTTCAAAAGGCACTGTGGAAGGAACACAGATATAGTATAATATATATAGTACAAAAGGATCAAAGAAAATAGTGCGGTAGCCAGCTTTTGAAACGCGTCGGAATTTGGTTTCAGCTTGGACTACAGGTGCGTCACACAGGACCATCTGAGCATACCGCAAGGGTAGAGGCACGCTCACCTTTGACCGCATGAGCGATGAATTCAACTGGCAGTAATTGCCTCACCGAGCGTCACTGGCTGGGCAGTGTTTTTTTGGACCATGACCAGTTCTTCACACTACTGCAAATAGGTATTCCAGCACCCATATCTATCCTCCTCACGGAGCACAACAACCGACGGGACCCTTGTTGTCTACTCATCATCAGCGCATGAGATGGCTTCATAGGAACCGACAGGACCCACACTGTTACCAGGTTAGAGGAACTCTGAGGCCATGTGCAGACATTGCGGAAAGTGCTGCGGATTTTTCCCGACTGATTTTGGTAAATCCGCACTGCAGATTACCTGCGGAATTACCACGGATTTAGAGTGTTTTTTTGCTGATTTTGTGCGGATTCCACCTGCGGTTTTACACCTGCGGATTCCTATTATGGAGCAGGTGTAAACCGCTGCGGAATCCGCACAAAGAATTGACATGCACTGCGGATTTGGCTTTCCATAGGTTTACATGGTACTGTAAACTCAGGGAAAACTGCTGTGAATCCGCAGCAAAATCCGCAACGTGTGCACATACCATCACGGTACTCTTACCTACAGCCAGAGCAGTAACCATTACACCGTACAGCAGTACTCTGACACTCAGGGACAATATTTACACCAATCAAACCTTATACCAAATGCTCAATGTGTGCACATGGCCTGATGGATAGCACCGTGATCTGACATGATCACAATAATTACATGATTTACATGCTGTAAGATTGGATAAAATGACCCCCCTAGGTTTTAGGTAATTCCACACACGCATGTGGTGCAGGAGTTTCTCGTCTCACTGTAATCTAAGTAGTTTTTCTTTCTCTCCAAGTGTAAAGCCTTGTTCACACATTGAATATTTGGTGATTTTTTTTACATCAGTATTTATAAAACAAAACCAGGAGTGGAGCAATCAGAGGAAAAGTATTATAGAAACACGTGATCATTTCTGCATTTTTCACTCACTCCTGGTTTTGGCTTATAAATACTGAACTCACCAAATATTCAACGTGTGCACGTGGCCTTAAAAGGTCTGGTGATTTGCACTTGCTTGAAAAAGCAATAGCACATAAAATTGTAACTTGAGATGGATCTTTTGAGGGGCAAAATCTTATTGTATTTGCATAGTTTACAGTGCAATGTTTAACTATTGACAGCTGATTATATCTCCACGTCTTGCAGAAAAGATAGCTTTTAACCTCTGATAACTGTAAAATATGTTGTGCATTGAACATTGATGATTTCCTAGAAAATATATTTCAATAGCAGGAAAATGCTATTCTGTCACCACCAGATGGCGATAGAATGAGTGGCACACAGCAGTGCCTGATCAAATGTATTTTTTATATATTTACCATTGAAACACATCTACCAATGTATAGTGAAAATATAATTTCAAAATTATAGACTGTGCCCAGAATACAAGGCTTTTGTAACATTTATAATGTTGGCAGTTAGTTCTGCTGGGTATCTTTTAATTGCATATTGACCTTTGTGCCTGCATTAAAGCTTAGTTACAGTATATGAACAAATGGGAATAATGCTTATATTGTAATTTTATTGTTTGTTTTATGGCTAATTTGAACTGTTCCATTTGTATATAACTGTGCTTCATAATAGAATTAATTATATTTATTTATAAATATCATTTGAAAGAAAAATACATACATCCAACACACACCCAGTTTTTCACAAACTTTTCACACATTTTATAAAAATACACCGATCTTGTTGTAAATAGAAGAATTATTAATTATCAATTTAACATTGTATATAAAGATATTAACAGACTGAAATACTAGACTATCACCCTAATGAAGCAGACCTTAAGTGAAGGTTTACGGACAGGCGTACCTTTGCCAAAATACATTATGTGACTTTTTAAGATGCATGGGGCTGCTTTTCAAAAGCTTCATTAAAAAAAATTAAAAAAAATCTAAATAGTGTTTTTCCTTTTTGATTTTATTAGAATTACATTTCCAAAAAAGTTAACTTTTTTTTCTGTACAGTTGGACCTCATAAATTGTATCATTCCATAGCTGGAGTCAGAAAATGATTGTTTTAATATCAAAATTATACAGCCATTCTAACATGGGTTTACAAAATCAATACACCCTTATCATCAGGTCTGAGAGATCAATTTTTTCTAAAAGCAGTTGTGGAGCCTAAAACATTATATTTATTTTATTTTTTTGTCCATTCCCATAATTGCCTAAACAACGTGCTTATCAAGGGCCGCATCAAAATATGAATCATAGACATTTATGGCCAAATTCGTAAGTTCTACAGTACGACATGGAAGTGTAAAATGTAAGTGAGTGTGATCTTAAAAAAAACTTGATTCACATACTGCACAAATCTGAAATATTTGATGGCAAATCCACGTCACTCTCTATGATGCTGCAGATTTATTTTTTGCGCATTTTAATTTAGATTTAAATGATGCAGCGAGTGACAGCCATGTCCAAATACTGCGTTTAACACAGGCCGCTTTTGTCTCTGATTTCTCTTAGATTTGCTGGTCTTTTTTTGGACATTTCCTCTACTTCTGTATGTGACCCTCATCATGATGCTACAGTAGCTGTCATGGTTCCCTTCTTCTGTACAAACCACACATTGTAAAGCTATTCTGGCATTTCATATCTATCACCAATGTGATAAACAGTATTATCATCATTTATGGACAGAAAATGGAAGGTTTCAGGTCAGATTTGCCCCTCAAATCCCGTTTGGGAGCTAGCTGCGGAGTTTGGCTGATTTTAGGCTCACACCCCTTCAGCCTTCGGAGAAGGCTGGGGTTGAGCGGATGTTTACAGCCGCCCTGACACTATGTGAAATATTAGGATTACATACAGACATGTGTGACGTGACCTGCCGCGGGTGGGAAGGGGCAGCTTGGCCCTGTCCCAGGCTGGATAGAGGGATATCCTGTCCCAATGCGGGCAGGATACAGCTGTGCACACATCCCTCGGGAAATCCTTCCGCATTCTGACACATCAGCTGCATATATACATCTGCCTGTCTGTGGCCATACATATAACCCTGTTTAGCTTGTGCAGATACATGTATACAGTATACACGTCTCCGTTTCCGTGACTCGTACGCCCTGGACCAAGGTCTCTCCGGCGCCTCACACTGACTTAACTGATATATACTGCATATAATATACACATTAATTTGTGGCATTTGTCGATGGTGACTTTGCGCCTCAGCACTAGGAATTTTGCACAGTTGATTTCATTGAGCTGTAGAGAGAAAACTGTTGCTATGGTGACTGGTCAGGAGCAGAGCATCCTCAGTACACATCTCCTCATAGTCCTGGTGTTCTCTCCCCTCCCTCCTTCTCTGTCTAATTCCTCCTGCCCTTTCTCCTACCTGTCTCCCTGTTGGACACCTCTCTGTACAAGTCTTTTTTTCCTTTTTTCCCCCAACCCTTCCCCCTCATTCCATTCCCTGTCTGTAAAATGCATGTCCTCTGTCCTGCATTCCATGTCTCTCTCCCTCCTCCCTATTTCCCCCACCCCCACTTCCTACCCTTCCCTTCATTCCTTCTATATATCCTCTTCCCCACCTCCCTGTAGCAATCCATGTGTTGAGAATTCTTCCATCACAGAGACATGATGCAGTTATTGGGGGGCTCTAAGCTCTCCCCCCTGAAAGGGCTTCCATGGCAACAGCATCTGTGTTACCATGGCAGTCTCTGATGTCATTCGCTCCTGTATCAGCGGAGCAGCAAAGCTTTGCTATATAGTAGGGGCCATAATCTGTTGCAGAGGCTATTGATAACCGTATTTTTGGGGGGGCAAAGTTTCTAGAAATATTTGCATAATCTACTCCTTAACTCTTCCAAGCCAGCTTTGTAAATGCGCCGTCAATACCAATGAATTGAATTTGCAAGGGGAAGTGCACTCAGTCTTCAAAGGGTTAAGGAAATACTACCATGCATGCCAATGATAGCACTACGCATACCAATGATAATTACATTACACAAACCATATGTCAGACCCCCTTACCTTCTTCTTTTGTGATTCTGTTAATTAAAGTTTACATCATGCCCTATACCATGAGCTAAAAATTCACAGATTTACATCTGATAACGTGCAATCATTTGCATATCTCTGCCTCCGCTGTGTCACTGCTGCCGAAATTCTAGAGAAACTAGAATGTGCGCACGTAAAAGGGACCTATCACCAGGTGGAAAGTGGCCAGATTTGACTTTCATTGTATTCCCGCTGTCCCCCTGAATATTTAGATTTTTTCTTTGCTTTTTTTTTTTTTTTTTAAATACCCCATACAATTCCAGAGATATGCGTCTTTTTATTTAGTGATAATTTTTATGCTCTTTTCCAAGGGAGTTGCTCACAGGGTAATAATACAGAACAGCCTAAACGCACATCACATCGTCTGAGAAACCTGTGAGCCATGCCCCACCATAAAAAATAGTAATAAAAAAGGCCCACATCTCTGAAACTGTATCGTGGATTAAAAAACAAACTATGCAAACTGGCCCCTTTTGTCCTACTGGCAGAGCCTCATTACAGGGAACCTGTCACCAGGTCCCCTTTAAAGCACACCTAGCACCTTTAAGTCCTCTTTTACATTATTATAGTAAATCCCCTCTGCACAGCACAAAAAAGATCTTATATTATACCCACATACGTTGCAATCCAGTCCTATAGGCATCGCAGGCTTGGCTTTGGCGAGTCCTCTCTCGTCGCAATCGCCGTCCTCCTGCTTAATTCATGTGGATCACACGTCCTATGTTAGCCACACAGGGTCCCCCAATGCTGCTCCTGCCTAATGCGCATACTCAGGGAAAGGCCAAAGAGCGGAGGGCAGAGCAAGATGCATCTGTGCAGGAGCGCCATCGGGAGACACTTTGTGCATAACATTGGACCTACTATCCATATGAAGCAAGCAGGAACATGGCTGCAGCCTTTCAACAAAATTCGGCATCGAACCCGAACAGAAAAATGGACTTCTGGGAAAAAATCTGTGTTTGGAGACAAAAGGTGTCCGGTACGAACCCTAAACTTTACAGTTCGGGTTTGCTCATCCCTAATTACATCCAACACAGTAATACCTACAATCTGGTCTTTGCTGTAATGTTAGCTCACTTTGACAGTAAATTGAGACATTTGTAATTTCTGTTTGCTGCCTTAGGTTGCTTTCACCATGAGTTCAGGCACCCATTCTACTACGTATGGGTGTACGTCTCCAGTTGTTGTACACGCCCGAAAATGGAGCATATCAGAGCACACGTCCTCTCTGTCGACACCATTATTCTATGGCCCCGTCGGCGCATATGCAGCACCCCAGGTAGCCGGTTGCTGCAGTGATGTTGCCTTCCCTTCGGGGCGGGTGATGTTACGCTTGGAGGCAAGAGGGATTCTTTCTATCAGGTAAGGCATTCGCATTCAACACATCTGAATCTAGGCCAGGAGGGGGAGCTCAGGACCCGGATTCAGGGGAGCTTCTTTACACTTTATGTATCCTGGTTTGGAGGAGAAGCCAGTCAGTCTGAGTGAGTCTGAGAGAGGAGAGGAGAGTAGAAGGACGTCTGGAGCAGACGTAGGGGCCGAGCAGCCATGAGGGAGCTGCTACCCCTGGAAAGAGTGAGAATTAGAAGGAGAGTTGAATTGTGAAGGAGCTGAGAGGGGAGAAGCACAGTGGAGGAAAGGGCTCAGGAGGGGAACAGCGGAAGGACACCCTCAGAGTCCGAGCGCAGAAGCCGGGTACCGGAGCCCGAGGTCGTGTTGTTTCAGGACGCGCAACAGAACCGGAGGGCTTAGGACTATATGTCAATTGCCTGTAACAAGTCTGAGGTGAAGCAGTGACCTTAAGAGCCGGGTCATCTAAGAGATCATATAAACAGGCTCTAACTGCCTATCGTACAGACATCTGTCTTAGGACAGGAGAGAGGAAACCCTATCAGCAAGCTTTAAGCCGCAGGGACCTCACCATCTGGCGCAAGTAGAAAAGGCTTACGGACCTCACCTGAAGTGGGACCCCTTATTGCCTCCTAGCCGGCCGGACTACAGCTACCCTACACCTGGTACCCTGGACTGAGGACTACTACTACCATCAGTAAACCAGGTAAAAGACTGCAAACTCTGCGTCCTCCACTTATTCGTCGGCATACACCATCTTTGCCACACACCTTGGGAGCCCTGGGGACCCCGCTTCACCTGTGGGAAGCGTTACCATCTTGCTGCAACAACATAACCCCAGAGGACCCCTTTAAGCAGCGTTGGTCCCTACTGACCAAATACCACAGGTGGCGTCACGAACAATAAACTTTACTCACTAATCCCCTTAAAGACCTTTCCCTTTAATTGGGCGCCCAGGGCCACGGACCGGGTCACAGCCACCGTGATATCCCCTTTAAGACCGGACCCGGTACTGAGTACCCCGCTGCCCTGGTAGGGCGATCCACATACGCCCGAAAACAGGTTTTTTTTGCTGGAGGTGGGGGGTTCAAACGTAAGCCCTGACGAAGCAACTAATCGGGGGGGCCTGAATGCAGACCCTTACAGTCAGACCATGCACATAAAGCAGTAACCTGGCCTCTCCGTATGTCTGTAATTGTGCACTTTTACAGCAGAGATGTGTGCAATTGACATCACTCTCTGTACGGAGTGAAAACTGTTTATGCAGCTACAATTAAGTCAATAAAAGCAACTGGGACATTGGCACATACGTGATGATGTACTCACCGCTTCTTAGAAAGCAGAGAATAGAAATCAGTCTGAATCTGAATAAAATAATAATAAAAAATGGAACGTGACATGGTGTAGTCACATGTAATATATATTTTTTATTCATGACCCAGCAGAAACAATGTGCCATCCATAGCTTGTATATTTACAATCTCATCATTGCCATAAGTTACATACCTGATAACAAATATACACAGTACTAATAAATGCACACTAGATGATTTAAGCTTAGTGTATAGTTTCTTGTAGTCATGTTACCTTAATTACCTTACTTTTATAATCATCTCTTATTACGAATTCACTAGAGATAAGTGTAGTGCCCCCACTGCCGCAGGGCCGAGGGGTACCCGGTACCGGGCCTCTGAGTCTCTGCTCTGGGGTTGTCACGGTGGCTAGACCCGGTCCGTGACCCTGCTGAGGGGCGTACAGTAATAGATGTGGATGGTGGTAGTGGTGCGGTGTAGTGCCGGTCGCAGTTAATAACGAGGACACAAGGTTGCAGTCTCTTTACCTCTTTACTGAAGGCTTCTGGGTCCTCAGTCCGGAATACGGTTAACCGGGCTGCGCAAGTCCGGCCGGTCCAATGGCACCTCCAGAGTTCCCGTTGCAGGTGGAAATCTGTGCCTTCCTTCTAGCGCTTGTGTGTTGTGGTCCTCCCCTGCTGTGCTTTCGGGATAGTCCCCACAACTGTTGTGTCTGTTCCTCGTGTTCCCTCACAACAACTCAATTCTGATGTTCTTCTTATTCTCGTCCCCCAGATCTTATGGTAGGACGCACCCGTATGACGAGAAGGCTCGGAGCTCTTCCGGGACCCTAGAGTCGCCCCTCTCCAAAGTTTGCCCCCTATGTCTGCGTAGGTGATGTAGGTGAGACAGCCAGCCTATAGCTCTCTGTCCTGCCGTTGGTTTGAAGTAATGCCTAGAGCTCTGTACTTCCTCGGCGTTCCGGCCACCGGTTATTTACGCCTCAGTAGGATGTTGCCTCGGTCTAACAGCACGACTCCTACTGGTATTTCTCCCTGTTGCGTTGATCTCGTTTCTCACTCAGCACAATAAATCTCGCTTCTTGTCCTTTCTTAGGGCACCGCCGCTATGAAGTGCAGGCGCGGTCCCGTAGCTTTCTCTCTGATTGCCAGGCCTCTGTCAGGATCCCACCCCTGACAGGGACCCTACCGAATCTTCCCCTACAACACCCTCTGCCACAAGGTGTTGCCTGGTTCCAACCCAGTCAGCGTTCTCTCTAACTTCCTGCCTAACCCCCAGTTTTACCAGACTGTGAGGAGTGGCCTAATGAATAGTACCCTTAGCTCCCCCTGGAGGCCAGACTGTGAAATGTATTGGTGTATGTGATACCTGGTCAGATGAACTCCTTCAGTGCCATCAGACGTACCATAGCCCCCCTTAGCGGCGGAGCCACAGTACTGCAATGACCAGGACTCTGGGGCGCTGCACTCCCCCCCGGTTAAATCCAGTACTCCTGGACTGGGAAGAAAACAACAATACATGTCAGCAAAAAGACATACAATTTTGAAAATGCAAGTACAAGTAAACTTTTTTTAACAGAGCTTCCCTTTATGGGAGGTGAGGACACTTGAACGTTACAAACATAGTTAAACACTTTAACTAACTGACTATGAATAACTTTTCTTACCCGACCGGGTATTCTACTAAGTGCAAAATCTTTGAACAATAATTTAACATTGCCTTTAAGGACGTACTCGCTAAATCCACTAAAGACCTTCTTATAATCACATTATAAGGTTACTGAACATTTTTACATTCTCCTACTTTAAGTCTGCAGGACCGCCTGTCCTAACCGCTCCAGGCCTACTGCCTCTCCTTTCTGTTACAGGACCGCCCCTTTCCGCCCGGGCCTACTGTCCTTCCACTACTATACACAGTATAGAACATATCATTTTTCTTTCAGTTTAAGATCACTGAGCCATCTCTGTATGGCTCCTAGGAGGACTCACTACTTAACCCCGTACGGGTTCACTTTCTGTAGTCATTCTCTAACACATTATCAAACATTTCTTACAATCAACTAGTTGGCTACATATAACTTCTTCATACATATAACTTCTTCATATTAGCATCATTACTTTTTCTTTCAAGACATTATTGCCATCTAACCTTCTTAAGGCAACGCTGTACATATGCAAGATGTGAACATCCCCTTTAAGAGGGGACCAAGTCTCTATGAGGTAGTGCAACTTCTCAAGCTGCAAGTCCGTACGCAGCAAGGACTCCAGTACAAGTTCCAAGAACCGTATCTTCGCAAAGAGTCCGTCTTTTATATAAAACCAGTAGAGAGCACCTTTAAGAAGGTGCAAACTATATACAAGGAGTTTGTATCATGCATTGTTCATGATTCAGCAGTTCTTGATAACTGGTGCAAAAAAGTAGAAAATAGAAAAAAACAATAGGGATCCCGGGTCAACAAAGGGATCCCTTTAAGAGTAACCCTAGACGGGTTTAAAGCAGCAAAGAGCAGGGAAACAAACAGTTAACTATTTACATATCCATGGCATCGAGGTTTACTCTCGCTCTGGCAGCTGTAGCTCCGCATAGACCTCACTCGGCAAGGTGATCGGCAAGATCGGGGCCTTTAAGAAGTGCTCCATACCCGGGGCCTGATCCCAGGGTGTAAGGCGCTGGAGTCTATAGGTCCCAGGGAGAGGGGGTGCCGCGACGGGGCCTATCAGCAGGTCCTCTGCTGGCGGGGCAGGGTCGTTCTTCATACCTGCTTCAGATGCGGTACCTCCGGTGCCGATCTGCTCCGTCTCCGCTGGGATCTGGAACGCTGGTTGCAGGGCCTTGCGCTGCGGCGCTGTCATCTCCGTTTGCAGCATCTCGCTTTCCGGCAGGGCCTTGCTTTCTGGCTTCGAAGCGCTGGAACTTCTTTCCTGCTCCGGACCAGACGAGGCTGCCGACAGATGTCTGGTGAGGCTCCCGATGATGGTCTTCTTCCACCCGGCCTCAGTGCTCAGCTGCGTCCGCAGGAGTTGGTGGATCAGCTCGTCCGCTCCGGTCTGCAGGAGGTCAGCGTCAACTGTGGAGGTCTGGCTTCGGTGCCTCTCCGGGTAGCTGGGGGAGTCCTCGGCTCCGACCCCACGCTCCGGCTCCGGGCGGCTGGCCATGGCGTCCTCCATGTGGCTCGCTCCTTCTTCCTGGTCCTTTTCCCGCTCTCTCCTTCGTGGGCGGTTTTGTTTTCTTTGTCTCCGCCCCCCATTGAGGATCAGTAGGCGGATCTCGGCTGCTGACGGACACGTCCTCAAGGGGCAGAAATATTTAGACTGGGCGGCCATTGTCTTTCGCGCTCTCCAGCTTGTCTACGCCCACTCCACGCCCTTCTTCTTCTCCTGCGCTCTCCTTAGCGCTGTAATGGCGGCGGTTTTGGCGGGAACTTCTGGTGGCAAATGGCAATCCACAGTCTTTGCAATAAGTCACAGTCCAAGTATAATAAATCACAGTTCCAAGGCACACATGACCCGATTCTTCAGGCTTAAGTAGATCCTGTTCGTGACGCCAAGTTGTAGCGCCCCCACTGCCGCAGGGCCGAGGGGTACCCGGTACCGGGCCTCTGAGTCTCTGCTCTGGGGTTGTCACAGTGGCTAGACCCGGTCCGTGACCCTGCTGAGGGGCGTACAGTAATAGATGTGGATGGTGGTAGTGGTGCGGTGTAATGCCGGTCGCAGTTAATAACGAGGACACAAGGTTGCAGTCTCTTTACCTCTTTACTGAAGGCTTCTGGGTCCTCAGTCCGGAATACGGTTAACCGGGCTGCGCAAGTCCGGCCGGTCCGATGGCACCTTCAGAGTTCCCGTTGCAGGTGGAAATCTGTGCCTTCCTTCTAGCGCTTGTGTGTTGTGGTCCTCCCCTGCTGTGCTTACGGGATAGTCCCCACAACTGTTGTGTCTGTTCCTCATGTTCCCTCACAACAACTCAATTCTGATGTTCTTATTCTCGTCCCCCAGATCTTATGGTAGGACGCACCCGTATGACGGGAAGGCTCGGAGCTCTTCCGGGACCCTAGAGTCGCCCCTCTCCAAAGGTTGCCCCCTATGTCTGCGTAGGTGATGTAGGTGAGCCAGCCAGCCTATAGCTCTCTGTCCTGCCGTTGGTTTGAAGTAATGCCTAGAGCTCTGTACTTCCTCGGCGTTCCGGCCACCGGTTATTTACGCCTCAGTAGGATGTTGCCTCGGTCTAACAGCACGACTCCTACTGGTATTTCTCCTTGTTGCGTTGATCTCGTTTCTCACTCAGCACAATAAATCTCGCTTCTTGTCCTTTCTTAGGGCACCGCCGCTATGAAGTGCAGGCGCGGTCCCATAGCTTTCTCTCTGATTGCCAGGCCTCTGTCAGGATCCCACCCCTGACAGGGACCCTACCGAATCTTCCCCTACAACACCCTCTGCCACAAGGTGTTGCCTGGTTCCAACCCAGTCAGCGTTCTCTCTAACTTCCTGCCTAACCCCCAGTTTTACCAGACTGTGAGGAGTGGCCTAATGAATAGTACCCTTAGCTCCCCCTGGAGGACAGACTGTGAAATTTATTGGTGTATGTGATACCTGGTCAGATGAACTCATTCAGTGCCATCAGACCAGGGGCGGATTATCAGAGGGTCAATATGGGCGGTAGCCCAGGGCCCAGTGGCTTGGGGGGGCCCTGGGCCACCGCAGATTGACCCTCTGATAATCCGCCGGAGTGTGACTGAATGCCCGGCCCGCCGGCATTTATGTGCCCCGCCCCCCGGACCCGGTGGGCAGAGAGAGGGGGTCCGCATCGGGCCCCTTCTCATCTGCTCACCGGGCCCCTTCCGGCTCTGCGGCGCTTTCCAATTGAGGTGCATGCGCGCGCCCGCACCTCAATAGTTAACAGCAGCCGCCAGCCAGCCAATTGGAGGCTGGCAGCTGAAGTCGGCCGCAGCTCACACGTCGCCGGCGTCTGACGTCATTGTCAGTCGCCGGCGAGTGTGCGCTGCTGGAGGGAGCTCGCCGCGTGGAGCGCTGGTAAGGTGAGGAGACTGTTTGTTTGTTTTTGTTTTGTGTTTTAATAAGCTAACGGTGGACAGTGGACACACTGGGGGCAATGCTGGAGCCTGAGGACACACTGGGGCAATGCTGGAGACACTGGGGCAATGCTGGAGACACTGGGGCAGATTGCTGGAGACACTGGGGCAGATTGCTGGAGACACTGGGGCAATGCTGGAGACACCGGCAGATTGCTGGACACACTGGGGGCAATGCTGGAGACACTGGGGCAGATTGCTGGAGACACTGGGGCAGATTGCTGGAGACACTGGGGCAATGCTGGAGACACTGGGGCAGATTGCTGTAGACACTGGGGCAATGCTGTAGACACTGGGGCAATGCTGTAAACACTGGGGCAATGCTGTAGACACTGGGGCAGATTGCTGGACACACTGGGGCAGATTGCTGGACACACTGGGGCAGATTGCTGGAGACACTAGGGCAATGCTGGAGACACTGGGGCAGATTGCTGGAGACACTGGGGCAATGCTGGAGGACACACTGGGACAGATTGCTGTAGACACTGGGGCAATGCTGGACACACTGGGGCAGATTGCTGGACACACTGGGGGCAATGCTGGAGACACTGGGACAGATTGCTGGAGACACTGGGGCAGATTGCTGGAGACACTGGGGCAGATTGCTGGAGACACTAGGGCAGATTGCTGGAGACACTGGGGCAATGCTGGAGACACTGGGGCAATGCTGGAGGCACTGGGGCAGATTGCTGGACACACTGGGGGCAATGCTGGAGACACTGGGGCAGATTGCTGGAGACACTGGGGCAATGCTGGAGACACTGGGGCAATGCTGGAGACACTGGGGCAATGCTGGAGACACTGGGGCAGATTGCTGGAGACACTGGGGCAGATTGCTGGAGACACTGGGGCAGATTGCTGGAGACACTGGGGCAATGCTGGAGACACTGCGGCAATGCTGTAGACACTGAGGCAGATTGCTGTAGACACTGGGGCAGATTGCTGTAGACACTGGGGCAGATTGCTGTAGACACTGGGGCAGATTGCTGTAGATACTGGGGCAGATTGCTGTAGACACTGCGGCAGATTGCTGTAGACACTGGGGCAGATTGCTGTAGACACTGGGGCAGATTGCTGTAGACACTGGGGCAATGCTGGAGACACTGGGGTAATGCTGGAGACACTGGGGCAGATTGCTGGACACACTGGGGGCAATGCTGGAGACACTGGGGCAGATTGCTGTAGACACTAGGGCAGATTGCTGTAGACACTGGGGCAGATTGCTGTAGACACTGGGGCAATGCTGGAGACACTGGGGCAGATTGCTGGAGACACTGGGGCAATGCTGGAGACACTGGGGCAATGCTGGAGACACTGGGGCAATGCTGGAGACACTGGGGCAGATTGCTGGACACACTGGGGCAATGCTCGAGGACACACTGGGGCAGATTGCTGGACACACTGGGGCAATGCAGGAGGACACACTGGGGCAGATTGCTGGAGACACTGGGGCAATGCTGGAGGACACACTGGGGCAGATTGCTGGAGACACTGGGGCAATGCTAGAGACACTGGGGCAGATTGCTGGACATACTGGGGCAGATTGCTGGACACACTGGGGGTAATATGCTGGAGACAATGGGGCAGATTGCTGGACACACTGGGGGCAATGCTGGACAATTGGACATACTGGGGCAGATTGCAGGACACACTGGTGGTAATATGCTGGACACACTGGGGCAATATGCTGGACATACTGGGGCAGATTGTTGAACACACTGTCTGGGGGCAATATGCTGGAGTCAGACACTGGGGCAGATTGCTGGAGACACTGTCTGGGGGCAATGCTGGACACACTGGGGCAGATTGCTGGTTACTGGGGCAATATGCTGGACATACTGGGGCAGATTGCTGGACACACTGGGGGTAATATGCTGGACACACTGGGGCAGATTACTGGACACACTGGGGGCAGGACTGGAGGCATGGGCAGAATGTAGACACGGGGCAGAATGAAAGACATGGGGCAGGATTGGATCATGGGGCAGGAGAATACGATGGAGACAGATGGGGCAGGATGGGGAGATCACATGGGGTAGAATGGATACTCATGAGTGCAGGATGGGAGAACATATGGCAGGAGCCAGGAATGAGACACACGGGGCCAGGGTGGGGAATATTATTACCATAGGGGCTAATTAAGGGATATTATTACTGCAGTGATGTATTTATTTTATTTTTTTAGTATACTGTTTTAAATGGGGGGGCGGTCCTGTTACTGTGCAGAGTGACTCTATATCGCCTTTTTTTCTCCATGTGGTGTAATGTAGAAGTTGTGAAAAATTAAGTAATGTGTTCTGCAAGCAGAGCTCGAGATAACTGTGTTATTTCCTGCAGAAATGAGTCCTGGCTGGAAGAAATGATGGCGGTCTGTGCTGGATGAAAGATGAAGGACTTCACCTAAAGGCGTCACTGGTGAGTCAGTGTTACCTATACACTGACACTATACACTGTATACTATATACAGAGGTCCTGTGTACAATGTCACCAGTGATCACGGTATTACCTATACATTATATACAGAGCTCCTGTGTATAATGTCACCAGTGATCTCTGTATTACCTCTACACAGACACTGCATACTAAGTATAGATCTCCTGTGAATACTGGCACTTATGGTGATAGTATTGTGTTTTTTTTTTTTTTATTATTACTGATCAGTATTGTAGTATTCAGTCACTATGTGGTGGTAATATGTGGTCTGGAAATGGTGTTGTGGTATTTGTCCCTTGAATGTGCTATTTGGTCACCAAGTGGTGGTAATATGTGGTCTTGACCTGGTGCGGTGGTATTTGTTCCTTGTATGTGATATTATTCGATCACTGTGTTTGTAATTTGTGGTCTGGTCATGGCGCGGTGGTATTTGTTCCTTGCATGTGATATTATTGGTCAAAATATACCTAAATTATATTGCAGATTTTAACAAATATTTAATAGGTTACAGTAGAGTAGGGCCCGGCCATTGTTCTGGAATAATCTGGTTCGGGTATAATATGACCCCCCCCCCCCCGTCACATGACCCCCCCGTCACATGACCCCCGTCACATGACCGGGGGGGCCCACAGTGTCTGAACAGCCCGGGGCCCTGGCTACCCTTAATCCACCCCTGCATCAGACGTACCATAGCCCCCCTTAGCGGCGGAGCCACAGTACTGCAACGACCAGGACTCTGGGGCGCTGCATAAGCGGCAGGGCCGGACTGGCCATCTGGCAATTCTGGCAAATGCCAGAAGGGCCTGTCTGGTCGTGGGCCACCCTGTTAACACAATTGGTGTTCTTAAGACACTCGTACTGTTAAGAGTTGTGACGGAGAACAAAGTTGCTGACTCCATCACTTACCCCAGCATGCCACCAGTATCATTAGAAATATTGGTCATCTAGAAAATCTTCATTTCCTCCACCCAGGGTAATATTTGTAATAAATCCCATCTGTTTCATGAGAAAGGGGGGACAACATGGGCCTGTGTGATTTCAAATGCCAGGGCTGAATTTCAGCCCCAGTCCGTACCTGATAAGCGGATTTCCCCTCTTCAGTCTATCCTCAATGCAGCAGCCAGGGTCATCTACCTGGCTAATCGGTATTCAGATGCAGCCGCTCTTCGCCAGTCGTTACACTGGCTGCCCATTCATTATAGGATCCAATTCACAGTACTTGCTCTCACCCACAAAGCTCTTCAAAGTGCAGCACCCCCTTACGTCTCCTCCCTTATTTCTGTCTATCGGCCTAGCCGATTGCTGCGCTCTGCAAATGACTTTTGACTAAGCTCTGCACCCATACCTCCCACTCCAAGACTTCTCCCGCGTTGCGCCAATCCTCTGGAATGCTCTACCCCAAGAAATTAGGACCATCCACAATTTGCATAGTTTTAGGCGCTCCCTAAAAACACATTTGTTCAGAGCGGCCTATCATGTTCCCTAATAAAAGTAATTTTAGGTTTGTATGTGTGTGTAGCCCATTCACTATCTCCATCTATCCCCCACCCCCTGAAGATGGCTGGACCATCATTGTAAATACATCATTGTACAGTTAGGTCCATATATATTTGGACAGAGACAACATTTTTCTAATTTTGGTTATAGACATTACCACAATGAATTTTAAGCAAAACAATTCAGATGCAGTTGAAGTTCAGACTTTCAGCTTTCATTTGAGGGTATCCACATTAAAATTGGATGAAGGGTTTAGGAGTTCCAGCTCCTTAACATGTGCCACCCTGTTTTTAAAGGGACCAAAAGTAATTGGACAATTGACTCCAAGGCTATTTCATGGACCGGTGTGGGTAATCCCTTCGTTATGTCATTCTCAATTAAGCAGATAAAAGGCCTGGAGTTGATTTGAGGTGTGGTACTTGCATTTGGAAGGTTTTGCTGTGAAGTAAACATGCGGTCAACGGAGCTCTCCATGCAGGTGAAACAAGCCATCCTTAAGCTGCGAAAACAGAAAAAACCCATCCGAGAAATTGCTACAATATTAGGAGTGGCAAAATCTACAGTTTGGTACATCCTGATAAAGAAAGAAAGCACTGGTGAACTCATCAATGCGAAAAGACCTGGGCGCCCACGGAAGACAACAGTGGTGGATGATTGCAGAATAACCTCCATGGTGAAGAGAAACCCCTTCACAACAGCCAACCAAGTGACCAGCCCTCTCCAGGAGGTCGGCGTATCAATATCCAAATCTACCATAAAGAGAAGACTGCATGAAAGTAACTACAGAGGGTTCACTGCATGGTGCAAGCCACTCATAAGCATCAAGAATCAAAAGGCTAGACTGGACTTTGCTAAAAAACATCTAAAAAAGCCAGAACAGTTCTGGAAGAACATTCTTTGGACAGATGAAACCAAGATCAACCTCTACCAGAATGATGGAAAGAGAAAAGTATGGCGAAGCGTGGTACAGCTCATGACCCAAAGCATACCACATCATCTGTAAAACACGGCGGAGGCAATGTGATGGCTTGGGCATGCATGGCTGCCAGTGGCACTGGGTCACTAGTGTTTATTGATGATGTGACACAGGACAGAAGCAGCCGAATGAATTCTGAGGTATTCAGAGCCATACTGTGTGCTCAGATCCAGCCAAATGCAGCCAAACTGATTGGTCGTCGTTTCATACTACAGATGGACAATGACCCAAAACATAAAGCCAAAGCAACCCAGGAGTTTATTAAAGCAAAGAAGTGGAATATTCTTGAATGGCCAAGTCAGTCACCTGATCTCAACCCAATTGAGCATGCATTTCACTTGATAAAGACTAAACTTCAGACAGAAAGGGCCACAAACAAACAGCAACTGAAAACCACCGCAGTGAAGCCCTGGCAGAGCATCAAAAAGGAGGAAACACAGCGTCTGGTGATGTCCATGAGTTCAAGACTTCAGGCTGTCATTGCCAACAAAGGGTTTTCAACCAAGTACTAAAAATGAACATTTTATTTAAAATTATTGAATCTGTCCAATTACTTTTGGTCCCTTTAAAAACAGGGTGGCACATGTTAAGGAGCTGGAACTCCTAAACCCTTCATCCAATTTTAATGTGGATACCCTCAAATGAAAGCTGAAAGTCTGAACTTCAACTGCATCTGAATTGTTTTGTTTAAAATTCATTGTGGTAATGTCTATAACCAAAATTAGAAAAATGTTGTCTCTGTCCAAATATATATGGACCTAACTGTAAATACACACCTGTACTTTGTATCTCCCCCATCTCATTGTAGATTGTAAGCTCTCACGAGCAGGGTCGGCTTATTTTGCTGTAATTATTGTATTGTTAACGTTGTTACTTATGACTTGCATTTGAAACTGTTAAACTGTAAAGTGCTGCGGAATATGTTGGCGCTATATAAATAAAGATTATTATTATTATTGATCGTGGAGGATCAAGTTCAAGTAGAATTTCCTGAAATTCGCAGATCCATTTGAATTGAAACACTCAGCAATTTGATTCCCAGGCACAGTCACGCGTTTTTCCCCATAATGCCGTGCAGCAATCAGTTCACATGGTCTAGTTCAGACAATCAGAGGGGCATATCACAGCCAATATAAAAGTCAGAGGCCGGCCAAGGAGCGCCATTTTATGCCTGTACTGTGCAGAGATAGGATCTTAGAGTATGATTTAGGAATAGAAAAATCCCTAATGTGATTGTGGAGTATTACTTCAGTGCTGATGCACAACATTGAAAATGGGAGTGATAGTCTCAGTCTACAAATACTAATCTAAATATGTAGGGAGTTGCTGTAGCTGTATAGTCGCTAATTGATTGATCTGTGATATACTGCAGTAACCGCACCTTAATAGCTGCATTTTTTTATATACTTTTCACACAGTGCAAGCAAGGAGAGTCTGTATTAAATAACTCATTGCTAATTGTGAAAGTAAAACCAAATCCTAAATTCAAAGCTTGTGTGACACTGAAAGTGTAATTCCTGTATTTTGAGACATGCAAGTAATTTTTTTTAAATGGTGTAAAGAGTAGCTGGTGGCTTTGTCACATTAAAGACGAACAGATTAGTCGCTAAAATCATGGAAAGCCTAAAATGAACCAGGAGTGGTTCAGTGCCAACTTTTATTCATCTATATGAGGTGCTAATGATTCATTTGACTAAACCACCTTACTGCCTGGCTGTTTTCTACACC
Organism: Ranitomeya variabilis; assembly: GCF_051348905.1. Lineage (NCBI taxonomy): Eukaryota > Metazoa > Chordata > Amphibia > Anura > Dendrobatidae > Ranitomeya > Ranitomeya variabilis. The sequence goes on from NC_135234.1 coordinate 378,846,662, forward strand.
ACTCTGCCAATGCCAAATGGCTATGTCCAGCTGGTCCTAACTTTCCAATGTACGGCAATGGCGCTGGCCCTAAATGGCCAAACATTTCCTTAACTGCCCCGTCCTAACTCCCTACCATGTTGCTATACTGCACTGCTGCAGCTGGGTCTGCAGTCGCTAGCCCTAAACTGACAATTTATCGTCTTGTTTGCCCTGTCAAAACTCTCTATCATGCTGCTTCTGTCGCAGCTACTGCACAGCCACGCATCCCCGGGCTGCCCTCTGTGTTTCATAGAATGTAGTACTGATACTGGGAAATGTACTCTCCTGAGTTTATACAAACATGAAACAACTCTCAAAATAGGGATAATTTGTGGGAACGGATTGGTGACAACAAGCCATTGATTCTTCACTTTGAAAACAGTACTCCTATTTTGCCTCCCTAAAAAGGGGATAATTTTTGGATGGTTTGATAAAAGCCATGTATAGTTTGCCAATCATTTAATGATTAGCAAACCAGTTGCAGACCCTAAAAATGAGATAATTTTTATATCCTAGTTGAGAAACAATAATTTCTTTATGTTTAAAATGGTACAGCTGTGTTGTCTCCCTTATTAAATAAATAATTTTTGGACGGCTTTTGAGAAAGCTATTGATCATTTAATTAGTAAAGTGCTAATCTCTTGATGTTTTCAAAACAGGAATTATTTTTGCACCCAACTGTGTGAAAATGCCATGGCTTGTTCCATTTGCACTGCCTGTTTATAAACAAAACCAATGTAGGCATCTGTCCCCAAACAGGATTAATATTTGGACTGTTTATACTATATAAATAGCCTAAAAAGCCTGAAACCGCTGTATGTGGTTAAATAGGCTGCTGCTTACCATTGTTTACCATCCATTTTCTCCTTGCCAGATAGATTGAGGTCACTTGAACATTAGAAAGTCTGTATTTGCATTGCAGAGCTCAAAATAGGTTCAATAGACACCAAAGGGAACCATGAGTGTTAAGGTACCGTCACACTAAGCGACGCTGCAGCGATAGCGACAACGATGCCGATCGCTGCAGCGTCGCTGTTTGATCGCTGGAGAGCTGTCACACAGACCGCTCTCCAGCGACCAACGATGCCGAGGTCCCCGGGTAACCAGGGTAAACATCGGGTTACTAAGCGCAGGGCCGCGCTTAGTAACCCGATGTTTACCCTGGTTACCAGCGTAAAAGTAAAAAAACAAACACTACATACTCACCCAGCGTCCCCCAGCGTCTGCTTCCTGACACTGACTGAGCTCCGGCCCTAACAGCACAGCGGCTTTCACTTTCACTTTAGGGCCGGCGCTCAGTCAGTGTCAGGAAGCAGACGCTGGGGGAGGTATGACGCTGGGTGAGTATGTACTGTTTGTTTTTTTTACTTTTACGCTGGTAACCAGGGTAAACATCGGGTTACTAAGCGCGGCCCTGCGCTTGGTAACCCGATGTTTACCCTGGTTACCAGTGTAAAACATCGCTGGTATCGTTGCTTTTGGTGTCAAACACAACGATACACGGCGATCGGACGACCAAATAAAGTTCTGGACTTTATTCAGCGACCAGCGACATCACAGCAGGATCCTGATCGCTGCTGCGTGTCAAACTAAACGATATCGCTAGCGAGGACGCTGCAACGTCACGGATCGCTAGCGATATCGTTTAGTGTGACGGTACCTTTATACACATATGTTCAAAGCAATTAGAGACCTTTTAGTTATGTGATCTACAGCAAAGTTACTTGCAGAGACTGAAATTTTCTGGGTAAATTCAAGGAATGTGCCAATTTGAATTTCAAAAGATCTATAGGATGTATGTGCAGCGCCCCAGAGTCCTGGTCGTTGCAGTACTGTGGCTCCGCCGCTAAGGGGAGCTATGGTACGTCTGATGGCACTGAAGGAGTTCATCTGACCAGGTATCACAGACACCAATACATTTCACAGTCGGGCCTCCAGGGGGAGCTAAGGGTTCTATTCACTAGGCCACTCCCCACCATTGTGGGTAAACTGGGGGTCAGGCAGGAAGTTAGATCAGAAAGCTGACTGGGTTGGAACCAGGCAACACCTTGTGGCAGAGGGTGTTGCGGGAGAAGATTCGGTAGGGTCTCTGTCAGGGGTGGGATCCTGACAGAGGCTTGGCAACTTGAGCGAACGTAACGGGACCGTGCCTGCTCAGGATAGCGGCGGTGCCCAAGGAAGGATCAGAAGCGAGATAGATTGTGCTGAGTGAGAAACGAGATCAAAGCAATAAGGAGAGTACCAGTAGGGGTCGTGCTGTAAGACCGAGGCAACATCCTACTGAGGCGCACAACCGGCAGCCGGAACGCCGAGGGAGTATTACAATATTCAGCTTCAAGCAATACTCTAAACAGCGGCAGGACAGTCAGTCTAAGGCGGGCTGTCTCACCTAAATCACCTATGCAGTCTTGGGGGGCAACTTGTGGAGAGGGGCGACTCTAGGGTCCCGGAAGAGCTCCGAGCCTACCCGTCAAACGGGTGCCGTCCCAACCGTAACATCAGGGAGGGACGGAGGATTAGCAGAACATCATCTAATCGAGTTGTGAGGGAACTTAAGAAACGGACACAACAGTTGTGGGGACTTTCCGTAAGCACAGCAGGGAAGGACCGCAACACATAGCGCTAGAAGGAAGGCACAGATTTCCACCTGCTAAGAGAACTCTGGAGGTGCCATTGGACCGGCCGGACTTGCGCAGCCTGGTTATCCGGATTCCGGACTGAGGACCCAGAGATCTTCAGTAAAGAGGTAAAGAGACTGCAACCTGGTGTCCTCGTTATTTACTGCACTGCATCACTACAGCATCACTACCCGCACCACCACCACTATCTACATCTATTACTGTACGCCCCTCAGCAGGGTCACGGACCGGGCCTAGCCACCGTGACAACCCCAGAGCAGAAACTCAGAGGCCCGGTACCGGGTACCCCTCGGCCCTGCGGCAGTGGGGGCGCTACAACTTGGCATCACGAACAGGATCTACTTAAGCCTGAAGAATCAGGTCATGTGTGCCTTGGAACTGTGATTTATTGTGCTTGGACTGTGATTTATTGCAAAGACTGTGCTGCGTCATTTACCGCCAAAATTCGCCGCCATTACAGCGCTGAGGAGAGCGCAGGAGAAGAAGAAGGGCGTGGAAGTGGGCGTGAACAAACTGAAGAGCGCGAAAGACAATGGCCGCCCAGTCTAAATATTTCAGCACCGTGAGGACGTGTCCGTCAGCAGCCGAGATCCGCCTCCTAATCCTCAATGGAGGGCGGAGACAACGAAAACGAAACCGCCCATGAAGGAGAGAGCGGGAAAAGGACCAGGAAGAAGAAGTCAGCGACATGGAGGACGCCATGGCGAGCCACCCGGGGCGAGAGCGTGGGGTCGGAGCCGAGGACTCCCCCAGCTACCCGGAGAGGCATCGCAGCCAGACCTCCACAGCTGACGCTGACCTCCAGCAGACCGGAGCGGACGGGCTGATTCGCCAACCCCTGCAGACGCAGCTGAGCACTGAGGCCGGGTGGAAGAAGACCATCATCGGGAGCCTCGCCAGACGTCTGTCGGTAGCCTCGTCTGGTCCGGAGCAAGAAAGAAGTTCCAGCGCTCCGAAGCCAGAAGGCAAGACCCTGCCGGAAAGCGAGATGCTGCAAACGGAGATGACAACGCCGCAGCGCAAGGCCCCGCAACCAGCGTTCCAGACCCCAGCGGAGGCGGAGCAGACCGGCACCAGAGGGACCATGTCTGAAGCAGGTATGAAAGACGACCCTGCCCTGACGACTGACACCACTCCAGTGACTGCTAGTGCCACAGCTGCTGACTCCGTTCCAGTGACTGATCTTGCAGCAGCCGCTACCTCTGCTGCAGCAAATGCCCATACTCAAGCTGCGCGGACCTCCATCGCTGCGCATGATTTAACTGTACATGAAAGACGGATTAACGGCGTTTGTCCAGCACTGGGTGTAACCCTGGACCTCACTTTGCCCAGGCCAAGAAGGGTTAAGTGCCAGGTGCAGCCCTGGAAGCCGTCCAACTAAACCTCGGAAACCTGAAACTGTACATAGTTAACTGTTTGTTTCCCTGCTTTTTGCTACTTTAAACCCGGCCTGGGTTATTCTTAAAGGGATCCCTTTGTTTACCCGGGATCCCTTCTTCTGCTTTTTGTTTTGTTTCCTGTTTATTCATCACTGAAAGAACTGCCGGATCATGAACAATGCATGATACAAACTGCTTGTAAATAGTTTGCACCTTCTTAAAGGTACTCCCTACTGGTTTTACTTAAAGAAGGACTCTTTGTGAAGATACCGCACCGGAGCCTTTGCTGAGTATGGACTGGTAGCTTGAGAAGATGTGCTACCTCATAAAGACTTGGTCCCCTCTTAAAGGGGATGTTCACTTGTTGCACTTAAAGAATGGTATTGCTTTAAGACTAAGAGATAGCAATAATGTTTTGATAAAGAGAACGTGATGATAATGTTTATGTGAGAAAGTTATATGTATCCAACTAGTTAATTGTAGAGAAATGCTGATGATGTTCCCTGAAAGAAAGTGAAAGCTAGAGGAAGGATGCAGTGGGCCCGTAGGGGAAGACGTAGTGACCAGCATGCATGTCAGTAAGAAAATAATGAGAAGGTTTGATGTTCTATAGAAAATGTTTGATAATGTTGATAGACAACGAGGATAGAAGGTGAACCCTGAGTCCTCCTAGGAGCCATGTAGAGATGGCTCGTGCTCTTAAACTGGAAGTAATGTTATGTTCTATACTGTGTATAGTAGTTGAAAAGACAGAAGGCTCGGGCTGAAAGGAGCGGTCCTGTAAGAAAGGAGAGGCAGTAGGTCTGGTGCCGTTAGGACAGGCGGTCCTGCAGATTTAAAGAAGGAGAATGTAAAAGTTAAATTGCCTTATAATGTGATTATAGGAAGGTCTTTAGCAGATTTAGAGTGTACATCCTTAAAGGCGATGTTAAGTTATTGTTCAAAAGTTTGTACTAGTAGAATACCCGGTTGGGTAAGGAAAGTTATTTATAGCATGTTGCTATGATATTTAACCACGTTTGTAACGTTCAAGTGTCCTCACCTCCCATAAAGGGAAGCTTTGTTCAAATATACTTATTGTTATCGCACTCAACAAAATTGTATGTCTTTTTGCTAACCTGTATTGTTGTTTTCTTCCCAGTCCCGGAGTACTGGATTTAACCGGGGGGGAGTGCAGCGCCCCAGAGTCCTGGTCGTTGCAGTACTGTGGCTCCGCCGCTAAGGGGAGCTATGGTACGTCTGATGGCACTGAAGGAGTTTATCTGACCAGGTATCACAGACACCAATACATTTCACAGTCGGGCCTCCAGGGGGAGCTAAGGGTTCTATTCACTAGGCCACTCCCCACCATTGTGGGTAAACTGGGGGTCAGGCAGGAAGTTAGATCAGAAAGCTGACTGGGTTGGAACCAGGCAACACCTTGTGGCAGAGGGTGTTGCGGGAGAAGATTCGGTAGGGTCTCTGTCAGGGGTGGGATCCTGACAGAGGCTTGGCAACTTGAGCGAACGTAACGGGACCGTGCCTGCTCAGGATAGCGGCGGTGCCCAAGGAAGGATCAGAAGCGAGATAGATTGTGCTGAGTGAGAAACGAGATCAAAGCAATAAGGAGAGTACCAGTAGGGGTCGTGCTGTAAGACCGAGGCAACATCCTACTGAGGCGCACAACCGGCGGCCGGAACGCCGAGGGAGTATTACAATATTCAGCTTCAAGCAATACTCTAAACAGCGGCAGGACAGTCAGTCTAAGGCGGGCTGTCTCACCTAAATCACCTATGCAGTCTTGGGGGGCAACTTGTGGAGAGGGGCGACTCTAGGGTCCCGGAAGAGCTCCGAGCCTACCCGTCAAACGGGTGCCGTCCCAACCGTAACATCAGGGAGGGACGGAGGATTAGCAGAACATCATCTAATCGAGTTGTGAGGGAACTTAAGAAACGGACACAACAGTTGTGGGGACTTTCCGTAAGCACAGCAGGGAAGGACCGCAACACATAGCGCTAGAAGGAAGGCACAGATTTCCACCTGCTAAGAGAACTCTGGAGGTGCCATTGGACCGGCCGGACTTGCGCAGCCTGGTTATCCGGATTCCGGACTGAGGACCCAGAGATCTTCAGTAAAGAGGTAAAGAGACTGCAACCTGGTGTCCTCGTTATTTACTGCACTGCATCACTACAGCATCACTACCCGCACCACCACCACTATCTACATCTATTACTGTACGCCCCTCAGCAGGGTCACGGACCGGGCCTAGCCACCGTGACAACCCCAGAGCAGAGACTCAGAGGCCCGGTACCGGGTACCCCTCGGCCCTGCGGCAGTGGGGGCGCTACATATGCAAATATATAGGATGTATACAGATGAGGTATAAGTTGCTCCAAAGATCACTCCACAATTATTGACTGTGTAAAACTGCAAAACACTTGTTTGTAGGGTGATTGGCTTGTTTATGCCAGCATAAAAATCGTTATAATCAGCAGCACCTTACCCCATTTAAGCAGGGGATGTGCTGTCATCAACATGATGCTGTATGGGGATAGAATAATTATTATTATTAATGTTTGTTCTGTTTCCATTAGTTTTTGTAGGCCCGTATAAACAGACAAGTAAATGAACGCCAATTCACTTACAGTGGGCAAAAAAAGTATTTAATAAGCCACCAATTGTGCAAGTTCTCCCACTTAAAAAGAGGCCTGTAACTGACATCATAGGTAGGCCACAACTATGAGAGTCAAAATGAGAAAACAAAATCACCTTCGGCAAGATTTATTTAGCAAATTATGGTGGAAAATAAGTATTTGGTTATTAACAAAAGTTCATCTCAATATTTTGTTATGTATCCTTTGTTGGCAATGACACAGGTCAAACGTTTTCTGTAAGTCTTCACAAGGTTGGCACACACTATTGATGGTATGTTGGCCCATTCCTCCATGCAGATCTCCTCTAGAGCGGTGATGTTTTGGGCTTTTCGATGGGCAACGCGGACTTTCAACTCCCTCTAAAGGTTTTCTATGGGGTTGAGATCTGGAGACTGGCTAGGCCACTGCAGGACCTTATTATGCTTCTTACGAGGCCACTCTTCCATTTTTGAAGACCCCCCCCCCCCTTAATGGCATTGATATTGAGCTCCAGATACTCCTGCACCATCCTCTTCAGTCTTTCACAACATGTCAGACTTGTACTCTTTGATGCTGATGCACGGGCTGGTCTAAAAAATGTGTGAAACGACTCACAGAAATTGCCACTTACACTGATGCTACTGCTGCTAATGTTTTTGCGATGATGCCTTGACTTTCCTGGGGTTGGATGTCTAAATCTGGGATGCACACTGTGTACTTCACTGCTGTCTTAGGGAAAACCACTCGTAAGATTGTCTGTAAGCGTGTTTAAGATAGTTCAGCAAGAAGGTGCTTATGTGTCAGGCGCTTCCATAAGGTCCAAGTCCATGGGGTGTTGGTGGTGGGATAACACAAGTTACGCAAAAACAACGCATTTCACATGGACCAATGTTTCTCTATGGGGCAGCTCCTATCTGCTGTATATTTCTCGGCCGTATTTTACGGGCTGAGAAAATCGTAGTATGCTGTGTTTGTCAGCGTATTGTGCAAAAAATCCGCCAATGAAACTCTATGAGGGCGAGAAAAAAAATGGATTACACATGAACCATGCGTGTGACTTGCGAGAAATACGCAGCGGTGTTCTATAGAAAAGCCGGCAATTCAGTGCAGTGTACAGTAAAATCACACTGACAGGTTAGAATAGAATAGCTAAAATAAATGTCTACACATAGAATAGGTATATATATATATATATATATATATATATATATATATATATATGTCATTGACACACACATATATATATATATATATATATATATATATATATATATATATATATATATATATATTTATATTTAATACAGGGCTAGATTCAATTGCCAGCTTTTGCTATCTCCTTGTCAACCCCGACAGGATATGAGACATGGTTTACATACAGTAAACCATTTCATATCCCTTATTTTTTACATATTCCTCACTAATAATGTAAGAAGCGTCTGTGTGCAAAATTTGGGAGCTCTAGGTGTTAAAATAAAGGGTTAAATCATGGAAAAACTGATTTTTTTCCGCCAGAGTGGGAAAGCCAGTGACTGAGGGCAGATATTAATAGCCTAGAGAGGGACCATGATTATTGCCCCCCCCCTGGCTAAAAACATCTGCCTCAAGCCAGCCCAGAAAAGGAACATCTGTAAGATGCGCCTATTCCGGCACTTAGCCTCTCTCTTCCCACTACTGAGTAGCGGTGGGATATGGGGTAATAAGGGGTTAATGCCACCTTGCTAATGTAAGGTGACATTAAGTCTGGTTAATAATGGAGAGATGTCAATAAGACACCTATCCATTATTAATCCAATAGTAATAAAGGGTTAAAACACACACACACACACACACACACACACACACACACACACATTATGAATAAAGTATTTTAATGAAATAAATGCATTAAATAATTTTACAACCAGGAACCTGCTAATGCAGCTGCCCTGGCTGTAAAAACTGGGGAATGAATGGAATGCAGGGGAATGTAGCTTCGTAGACTGGTGGTGATGCGCCCCCTGGTGGCATAAACTCATATGAACTCTAGCATGGGAATTTTTCTGAATATTTTCCCACGCTAGAGTTCATATGAGTTTATGCCACCAGGGGGCGCATCACTGCAAGTCTACGAAGCTACGTTCCCCTGCATTCCATTAATTCCCCAGTTTTTACAGCCAGGGCAGCTGCATTAGCAGGCTCCTGGTTGTAAAATTATTTAACCCCTTCAGATGGATTTACATCATGGGACATGACTATACGGCGGACAGGTATGGGATATTATTGTTTTTTAATTTTTCCTTTTTTTTCGGAAGATTGAGGGTCGTCAGTTGGATTGAGAGTACAATAAAGATATTAAAGCCCCATGTGTATTCATTTCATTGAAATACTTTATTCATAATGTGTGTGTTTTTTTAACCCTTTATTACTATTGGATTAATAATGGATAGGTGTCTTATTAACCAGGCTTAATGTCACCTTACAATAACAAGGTGACATTAACCCCTTATTGCCCCATATCCCACCTCTACAGGGGAGTGGGAAGAGAGGGGCTAAGTGCCAGAATAGGCACATCTCTTACAGATGTGCCTTTTCTAGGGTGGTTGGGGGCAGATGTTTCTAGCCGGGGGGGGGGGGGCAATAACCATGGTCCCTCTCTAGGCTATTAATATCTGCCCTCAGCCACTGGTTTTCCCACTCTGGCTCCCGCGCAAGTTTTTTCCGTGATTTAACCCTTTAATTTAACACCTAGAGCTCCCAAATTTTGCACACAGACACTTCTAACATTAGTAGTGAGGAATATGTAAAAAATAAGGGATATGAAATGGTTTACTGTATGTAAACCATGTATCATATCCTGTTGGGTTTGATAAGGAGATAGCAAAAGCTGGCAATTGAATTACCTGCTTTTCTGCTATCTAGCTCTGTATTAAATATAAAATATATATATATATATACGTATATATATGTGTGTCTCACTTACATATATATATATATATAGACTGCATATATGTTTTCACGAATATTTGAGCCCATAGATCCATTTTATGTCCATTTTGAAAGCAGGCGAGAAAATCTCGCCGTACGGATGCCATACGGAGGTTTACATGGTCAAAATACGCAGCCACACCTTGCATACGGATGACATACGGATCACTGTTCAGGGAACGTTTCTGCGTATTTGGTCTGTAAAAAACGGACCGTATTTTTATACGTTGTGTGTGACTCCAGCCTTATAGTAGTCTGCTTTGATGCATGTTGAGGCACCCAACTGCATTATATAGGCTGTGCATCCTTTGCTTGCCTTTGATCCTTTAGATTTTTTCCACCTTGTAGTGGTTCTCTTGGATAGCACGCCCCATGGTTCGGTGGTATCTACAGTATATATATATATATATATATATATACAGTACAGACCAAAAGTTTGGACACACCTTCTCATTTCAAGATTTTTCTGTATTTTCAGGACTATGAAAATTGTACATTCACACTACCTCTTGAAGCTCATCAAGAGAATGCCAAGAGTGTGCAAGGCAGTCATCAAAGCAAAAGGTGGCTACTTTGAAGAACCTAGAATATAAGACATATTTTCAGTTGTTTCACACTTTTTTCTTAAGTATATAATTCCACATGTGTTAATTCATAGTTTTGATGCCTTCAGTGTGAATGTACAATTTTCATAGTCATGAAAATACAGAAAAATCTTTAAATGAGAAGGTGTGTCCAAACTTTTGGTCTGTACTGTATATAAACTCTTTTTTTTGACCATTTGTCATAAGATGTATTGGGAAGTACGAGAGGCCTTTTGGACTAATCACTCAGCAAATGTTTTTTAATTTCCCAATACAGAGGTATCAGATGCAGATTTTTCTCAACTATAAGATGAGCTGATTGCTACCCATAAATTGGGCATAAGGCTTTGGTGGAATATTTGGAGCCTAGAATAATACAACCCCTGGCAAAAATTATGGAATCACCAGCCTTGGAGGATGTTCATTCAGTTGTTTAATTTTGTAGAAAAAAGCAGATCACAGACATGGCACAAAACTCAGAATTGAGTGATTCCATAATTTTTCCCCTATGCTTGGTTAAAAAAAGTAACCATTACTGACTACCACATTTTTTGTTCTTGATTTCTTTTAGTGTTTCTTAAAGCCAGAAAGTTGCCATTTGAAATGACTTTAGTTTTGTGCCATGTTTGTGATCTGCTTTTTTTCTACAAAATTAAACAACTGAATGAACATCCTCCAAGGCCGGTGATTCCATAATTTTTGCGCCAGGGGTTGTATCTTAAGGCTTCCATTGTACTGAGGGGGTTAAGAAATCAGAATTCTCAAAAATATGGGAACAGGGATTATTACGATGTTCAGAGATAATCATTAATATGCTGCTAGAACATGATAGAGGGCTATTAGTTGACACTAACTACAACATCAGATCCTTGGAATCCAAATTGGCTAAACTTGACAAGACTAAAGTGGTAATACCCACTCAGGAAAGATTAAAGGGTATTTTGGATAAATTTGAGACAGAGATCGTTGTGGGTCAGAAGAGGAATATTCAGAAGTAGCGGACAGACTACAGTAACAACATGGCATATAAGTGGAAACACAGGGGGAACACCCGACAAACTATAGTTCCTGCCTCTTTCAGCACAGGTTGTGAATGTGCAATTCGCAGGAGCGGCAAGGGTTGCTTAGCCTGGGGTGTTTGAGACCGCAAAGGATGACCCAAATCAAGCTATCTGATAAATTTGCAAAAAAAAACTCAGTAGAGGCAAAAATTGCAATAATTGACAACTACATGCATGAACCGGCACATGCGTGATTAACTTGCCATAGACACATACACAAAGAAAAGATGATACCAGGTCCATAGTATACAAAAATATAACAAATTTTATTAATAATAGTATAAACACAGGTGCAATGGAATAAATATACAGGACATCACTGCCACGTGTGTGACGTGCAAGCGTGCTGACGTGCAAGCGTGCAGCTCCAAGGTTATTAGCAGCAATACTGGAATTGATTATACCACGCCATCCCCTTTATCTATGTAATCAAAACAAAATAATTGTATAGCATGTCAAGGTGAATAGCAAGAGGAGATGGGCAAATGCTGGAGCCTAACCCACAACCCCCTACTATTCTATAATAAGTGCAAGATCCCATACAATTATATCTGTGGAAATTCCATCAAAGTGGAAAAAATATGACCATAGTCTTTACTGAGAGCAGGGTGTAAGCTAGGTAACCAGGAGGCGCGCGCCCGCCCCAACGTGCGTTTCTGTAAGTTACCTTCGTCAGGGACCATAAAGAAGGTAGGGCAGTAGATTAAAATATACTTGCAGTCCCAGAAGTAAGTGGGACTGAAGTCATCATCAGTTACTATGGACACAGGACGCCGGCCGGCGTCCGTGTCACAAAGTGGGCGGAGTCAGGATGATGCGAGTCACATGATGCTGCCTGGGCGTCCCTACAGGTCCTGATACCGCCATACTGACAACACAGCATGTTGCCATAGCCACCACAGCATCAGCAGGCTCCACATTACTGCAAGACCAGGACCCTGGGGCGCTGCATATGTAAGGTGAAGCTCCACCTTGTTGGTGCGTCTCATATCTGCCAGTGACGACGAAGGCAGAAGTGACTCTGCAGCGCAGTCAGGCGAGCAGGAGCATGGTGCGAAAGCCAAAAGTGCACACACTACCCTCACTTTCAGCAGCAACTCCGACTTGTGTGGGTAGCTTTTCAGGATGTTTTGCCCCACCAAGTTTAGCAAATGCGCCAGGCAAATGATGTGCATCAAACTGGCTAGGCCCTGAGCTGCTATGAGATTTTGCTCGTTATCGCATACCTCCAGGCCGGTATTGAGGCTTACCAGCACCAGCCACTCATCTGTCTGCTGTTTGATCCTAGTCCACAGCTCCTGCGCGTTGTGGGATTTGTCTCCTAAACAGAGGAGTTTAAGAAGAGCCTGCTGATGTTTCCCCCCTGGCTGTGCTCAAGTTGCTGGTGCAGTTCTTCCTGTGACGAAATAAGTAGGCAGTGGAGGTAGAAGAGGAGGAGGAGGAGGCATCCTAGACAGATAAACGTTCAGCAATACTAGGTGGTAGGACATGAGCTGGAATGTCTTCCGCCTCTGCCCCAGCTACCACTACCTTTACCTAGTGGGCAGTTAGGAATATGTAATGTCCCTGGCCATGCTTACTTGTCCACGTATTGGTGGTTATGTGGACCTTGCCAATGATGGTGTTGTACAATGCACACTTAATTTGATCCGCAAAATGTTTGTGCAGGGCAGGGATGGCAAACCTGGAAAAGAAGTGGTGGCTGGGAAAAACTGTCCATCTTCACCAACCGTAATGTCAGCATTTCAAAGGCCAGTTATTTAAACATGCTGTCTTTCAGGACCATGGCTTCTGGGTGGCTAGGTTGGTATCTCCCCTTTCTCTCGAGGATTTGGGGGATGGAAAGCTGAACACTTCCATGGGATGGTGTGGAGATGCTCGGTTACACTGGTGGTGATACTGTTTTAAGGAGGAAGACCGGGCTGCGAGTACCTGTACAAAGCCAGGTCTGGAACTCTTGAGGCTGCCTCCCATGTTGCCTGGGGGGAAGGAATGAGGGACCGGACCAACCTCATGACCCAGGTAGGAGGGGCGCTATAAAAGAAAAAGCGCGCGCAGCGGCAGGCAGTTTGGCGCGAACAGACAGCACGCAGCAGGATGAGCAGTGTGCTTCGCCTGCTGAGCACCGGCGCTGGGATAGGCTGCGGCTGATGGCTCTCGTCGCGACCAACAGGGCCGGGAAGGAGAGAGGTGTCGCGCACTCACAGACTGTGAGTACTGCCCACGTGCGGAGGAGAGATGGCTGAGTATCGGACATTCGTTTGTGGCCTACCCTGCCATTTGCTGGAAGACAACCCATGTTCCATCCTGAGAGTGCTGCGGCCTGGTTTGCTCTGGCCACACACGTTGATGGACTAGGGGCTCAGCGGAAGGTACCGGAGACCGATCACTGCCGCCAGAAGATGGATCATTGTTTAAAGGACCCCCTCTGTGGACTTCTTCCCGGCCGTTGCCGGTGCTACAACCCCTGCGGGATCATCTGCGGTGGAGGAGCATTAAGAACACGATAAGTTTAATAATTGGACTGCTAATATTTCAAACTTGTTATTTCTCCTACCTATTCTTTAACCATTTATCTCCCTGCGAGGAGTTAATACCGTGTTTAAGTAAATTGTTAAGTTTGTTAACCCTTGATCTGCCTCCTGTCTGTCACTGCATCCCTCAACCTGCTTACACTGTCACATCCTCTCTTTTCAGGGAGGTAGGTGGCCCTGTTGATCGTGAGCAGGCGGATGAGGCTGAGACTACAGAAGAGGGAGCAGGAGGAGGCTCAGATCTGTCATGCTTTTTAAGGTGTGTACTCTACTGCACCTCATGCTTGGAATTCAGGTGTCTCCTCATACAGGTGATGCACAGGTTCAGGCCATTTGTACCTCGCTTCAATGCAAACCACTTGTCATTTGTCGGCAGCAAAGTCCCTGAAGAAATGTCACATGAGGGAGCTCTTTTGAGCTGTCTTTGGTTTGCTTAAATCAGAGGCTTGGTGGGCAGTAGCAGCTGATGTACTGACTAAGGGCTGCCCGCTGTGCCTTTGTACCCTGCTCCCTCTTTGGCTGTGCTCTTGTGGCAGTGTGGCCACCTCCTCTTATTCTGAACTGTGCACATCACTAGGATGGTCTTTGCTCCATGTAGGGTCTAGGACCTCATCATCCCCTGCATCATCTTCCATTGACTCCTCAGCCCTGCCCTCCTTGCCAGGCTGCACAATGCATAAAGACACTGCAGTTGGCAACAGAGTTTGGTCATCATCTGACATGTGCTGCGGGGATCCACTGACCATGTGCACTATCCCTCCCACATACTCATCATCCAACCTAACAAGTAGTAGGGCATCAGTGCACTCAGTCTCTTCCACTTCTGGAGCAGGGATGGGTGGATAGTCCACGGAACCCCAGCCAGTGGAGTCATCATAAAGCAGAAGATACTGCTGCATGACTTCTTGGCTGATTTGCAAGGGGGAGAGGATGAAGCCAGATGACCATGGTCCTCAGGTGCCAACTGTGGACTTTCAGTACTGGACCGGGTGGAAGATAATGCGAAGGTACTGGAGCCACTGTCAACCATCCAATCTAACACCTTTTCAACCTCTTGTGGTCTCACCATTTGTGCAGTGGTATTCAGGCCTATGAAAGGACAAATAACGTCCTGTCACCTGCATTAACCAAAGGAATGTGTTATATATGGGCACGTAGCAGGTACAGAACAACCATGCCCTCTCCCTGCATCAGCTACACCACCACCGGCATAAGAAGCTACACAAGCATGACCAAGGCCACATCCATGTCTCTTATTTCATGCTCTCCACATTTTTGTGGAGTTAATTTTCTAAACACTACTTGAAAAGAGATGGCAGAAGAGTAGATTTTTTTATTTGCAACAGTACTAGAAAGACACAGTGGTCCTGAAAATTATTTATTTGGCTTAGAAATTGCAACTAGACAGCTGATGCCAATTATTTATTTCCCAGACTAAATAAAAAACACACATCAAATTCTTTTTGAGGACTAGAAATGAAATTGGGCAGAGTACATACAGCGGCTTAAAGGACAGTACTCCCACAGGCAGAAGGGTGCAGAGTACACATAGTGGCTAAAAGGACAGTACTCTCACATCTGGGGGGGGTGCAGACTACACACAGCGCCTTAAAGGACAGTACTCCCACAGGCCAGGGGTGCAGAGTTAATATAGTAGCTTAAAGGACAGTACTCCCACATCCAGGGGGGATGCAGAATACACACAGCGGCTTTAAGGACAGTACTCCCACAGATATGGGTGCAGAGTACACACAGTGGCTTAAAGGATTGTACTCCCACAGGCAAGGGGGTGGAGAGTATGCAACACCCCAGGTAACCGGTTGTTGCAGTGATGTTACCTTCCTTACGGGTAGGGTGATATCATGCTCAGATGCAATGGAATTCCCTTTATCAGGTAAGGCACTCACATGCAACATATTCCAAATCCAGACCAGGAGGGGGAGCTCAGGATCCAGATTCATGGGAGCTTCCCTCAAATATGGATATATGTCCTGGTCTGGAGGAGTGAGCCAGTCTAGGAGAGACACAGAAGGAAGTCTGAGAGAGCAGACAGAGAGGCCCAGCAGCCACGTGGGCTCAAAACTTTAAGTGAACGACCCCCACCACACCTGAGACGCAGCAGCACCTGAGGAGCCCGAGGCATGATAGAGTCCCTATAAAAAGGCTCAAGCTGCCCGTCATGCAGGTACCTGTCCCAGGACAGGGGAAAAGAGGACTTTGCCAGTAAGCTTCAGGCAGCAGGGACCTCACATAGAACAGCGCTAGTTGGAAAGGCTCACGGACCTCTAAAAGGGATTCTCCCATTACCTCTGAGCCGGCCGGGCCACATCACCATCCGTGCCTGGTACTCTGGACTGTGGCCTTCCAACTACAGTAAACCAGGTAAAGACTTTACAGCTTTTGTCCTTTACTCATTGCCCGGCGTACACCATCATCGCCATACACTATAGGACCCCTGAGGACCCCGCTTCACCTGTGGGAAGCGTTACCATCTTTGCTGCAACAACAACATCCCCAGAGGACCCCTTTAAAGCAGCGTCGGTCCCACTATTGACTGAGAACCACAGGTGGCATCACGACAGACTTATTCACAATTCCCTTTTAAAGACCGTTCCCCTTTTATTGGACGCCCAAGGCCACAGACCGGGTCGCGGCCGCCGTTACATCCCCTTTAAGAGAGACACAAGACCTGGTGCCGAGTACCCCACAGCCCAGGCGGGGCGCTCCAAGTACACTTTTAGCACAGTACTAGCACAGTACTAGCACAGTACTACCACAGATATGGATTGTAGAATACACAGTCAGAACCTGTCCCTCACTCCAGCTGTGTCATATCCCTACACTAATGACAGCATAATAGCGGCGACACTGGAGATCCGGCCATTATACAGGCCAAGTCATGTGCTGCGCCATCCTTTATACAGGCTGAGTCACGTGCTGCACCAGACTTTATACAGGTCGAGTCGCGTGCTGCGGCAGCCAATCACAGCCATGCCAATACTTAGCATGACTGATGGCTCCGAGAGTGCCAACAGACTGCAGTCTTTCAACAAGCTTTATTAGACTGGTGAATCTAAACAGCATACTGTACATACAGTAAAACATATGGTTTGCTAGGTGTCCAGTACGAACCCCGAACTTCCTAGTTTGGTTTCGCTCATGACTACTCATAAGAACTGTGATGAGTCTGTAGGAATGAGGTGACTTTTACTGTCTTTATCTCATTTACTTTAGCTTTGCCTTGCAGCATCCTGTATTTCCTCAGCTCTTAAGGCCCCGTCTCACATAGCGAGATCGCTAGCGAGATCGCTGCTGAGTCACTAGTTTTGTGACGCAACAGCGACCTCAGTAGCGATCTCGCTATGTGTGACACGTACCAGCGATCAGGCCCCTGCTGCGAGATCGCTGGTCGTGTCAGAATGGCCTGGACCTTTTTTTGGTCGTTGAGGTCCCGCTGACATCGCTGAATCGGTGTGTGTGACACCGATCCAGCGATGTCTTCACTGGTAACCAGGGTAAACATCGGGTTACTAAGCGCAGGGCCGCGCTTAGTAACCCGATGTTTACCCTGGTTACCAGCGTAAATGTAAAAAAAAACAAACAGTACATACTTACCATCTGATGTCCGTCAGGTCCCTTGCTGTCTGCTTCCTGCTCTGACTGAGCGCCGCAAAGTGAAAGTGAAAGCAGATCACAGCGGTGACGTCACCGCTGCGCTCTGCTCTGTGTACGGCGGCTCAGTCAGAGCAGGAAGCAGACGGCAAGGGACACCGAAAGGCGAGTATGTACTGTTTGTTTTTTTTGGTAACCAGGGTAAACATCGGGTTACTAAGCGCGGCCCTGCGCTTAGTAACCCGATGTTTACCCTGGTTACCCGGGTGCTGCAGGGGGACTTCGGCATCGTTGAAGACAGTTTCAACGATGCCGAAGTCGTTCCCCTGATCGTTGGTCGCTGGAGAGAGCTGTCTGTGTGACAGCTCCCCAGCGACCACACAGCGACTTACCAACGATCACGGCCAGGTCGTATCGCTGGTCGTGATCGCTGGTAAATCGCTATGTGAGACGGGGCCTTTATTCTTTATACACCATTCCTCCACTGCAGTGGCAGCCACTCACATATTGTACCCCGTCATTAATCACATCCTCTTCCTAAACCTTTGATTCGCCTCTCTATTTCCTTTTTGACCTTAAAATTCCTTAAGTTTCCTGCTCCCACCCCCATGAAGTAACAGTTTTAACTACTGTCATTGCAAGTATAGAACTGTAATCCTTTGAGTAAAGAAGCATATAAACTATAAATTATATGAAAGACTAATCCAGACACAAGAATACAGCAGCATTTATGGAACATGTATATGCAGCAGATTCTGTTCTCTGTTCCCAGCAAATTGTAAAATTGGGTGATGTACTGTTTTTTTATTATAGACATCATAGACCAGTGGTGAGCAATTGATGTTCCAGATGGGCCACATAAGAGACCATGACTATTGTGGAGGGCCGAACTAATAGGCTGAAATTAATAATGCTCCATATTAATATTGACATATTAATTATAATTATTTATATTAATTGTATCACTTATTATTGACCAGAAATAGGTATGCTGACATCCCCCTACATACCATATGAGCCTACACACAGAACCCTATATACCGTAAAAGCCCAGAGCCCCTATATACAGTATGAGCCCCACATAGCCTCTCTATATACAATATGAGCACTCGCATAGCCCGCTATATACACTAAGAGCCCCCACCCCCCACATAGCCTCCAATACAGTATGGGCCACAACACAGCCTCCCATATACAGTTTGAGCCCCAAAAATGCCTCACTATATAGAGTGTGAGCCCTACATAGCCTCCATATATACAGTGTGAGCAGGGGTGGATTAAGGGTAGCCAGTGCCCCGGGCTGTTCAGACACTGTGGGCCCCCCGGTCATGTGACGGGGTCATGCGACGGGGTCATGCGACGGGGTCATGTGTGTCATGTTACAAAGATTTTGTAAGCTGCCACCATAACACGGTAGACACTTTTGGCCGGGCCCTACTCTACTGTAACCTATTAAATATTTTTTAAAATATGCAATACAATTTAGGTATATTAGGATTTATTTTTCAATTTTTAAAATGACCAATATCACATACAAGGAACAAATACCACCACCCCATGACCGGACCACATATTACAACCACAGTGATCGAATAATATCACATACAAGGAACAAATACCGCTACACCATGTCAAGACCACATATTACCACCACTTGGTGACCAAATAGCACATACAAGGGATAAATACCGCAACACCATTTCCAGACCACATATTACCACCACATAGTGACTGAATACTACAATACTGATCAGTAATAAAAAAACAAACACAATACTATCACCATAAGTGCCAGTATTCACAGGAGATCTGTACTTAGTATGCAGTGTCTGTGTAGAGGTTATACAGCGATCACTGGTGACATTATACACAGGACCTCTGTATATAGTATACAGTGTATAGTGTCAGTGTATAGATAACACTGACTCACCAGTGACGTCTCTAGGTGAAGTCCTTCATCTTTCATCCAGCACAGACCGCCATCATTTCTTCCAGCCAGGACTCGTTTCTGCAGGAAATAACACAGTTATCTCGAGCTTGCAGAACACATTACTTAATTTTTCACAACTTCTACATTACACCACATGAAGAAAAAAAGGTGATATAGTGTCACTCTGCACAGTAACAGGACCGCACCCCCATTTAAAACAGTATACTCAAAAAATAAAATAAATACATCATTGCAGTAATAATATCCCTTAATTAGCCCCTATGGTAATAATATTCCCCATCCTGGCCCCGTTTATCTCATTCCTGGCTCCAGCCATATGTTCTCGCATCCTGCCCTCATGAGTATCCATTCTACCCCATATGATCTCCCCATCCTGCCCCATCTGTCTCCATCGTATCCATCCTGTCCGATGATCCAATCCTGCCCCCATGTCTTTCATTCTGCCCCATGTCTCCAA
Source organism: Ranitomeya variabilis (assembly GCF_051348905.1). Lineage (NCBI taxonomy): Eukaryota > Metazoa > Chordata > Amphibia > Anura > Dendrobatidae > Ranitomeya > Ranitomeya variabilis. The sequence goes on from NC_135234.1 coordinate 378,866,479, forward strand.
TCATGCGCCGTATCTACATTCTGCCCATGCCTCCAGTCCTGCCCCCAGTGTCTCCAGCAATCTGCCCCAGTGTGTCCAGCATATTACCCCCAGTGTGTCCAGCAATCTGCCCCAGTGTGTCCAGCATTGCCCCAGACAGTGTGTCCAGCAATCTGCCCCAGTGTGTCCAGCATATTACCCCAGTGTGTCCAGCAATCTGCCCCAGTATGTCCAGCATATTGCCCCAGTGTGTCCAGCATTGCCCCCAGACAGTGTGTCCAGCCATCTGCCCCAGTGTGTCCAGCATATTACCCTCAGTGTGTCCAGTAATCTGCCCCAGTGTGTCCAGCATTGCCCCCAGACAGTGTGTCCACCAGCAATCTGCCCCAGTGTGTCCAGCATTGCCCCCAGTGTGTCCAGCAATCTGCCCCAGTGTGTCCAGCATTGCCTCCAGTGTGTCCAGCAATCTGCCCCAGTGTGTCCAGCATTGCCCCCAGACAGTGTGTCCAGCAATCTGCCCCAGTGTGTCCAGCATTGCCCCCAGTGTGTCCAGCAATCTGCCCCAGTGTGTCCAGCATTGCCCCCAGTGTGTCCAGCAATCTGCCCCAGTGTGTCCAGCATTGCCCCCAGTGTGTCCAGCAATCTGCCCCAGTGTGTCCAGCATTGACCAGACAGTGTGTCCAGCAATCTGCCCCAGTGTGTCCAGCATGGCCCCCAGACAGTGTGTCCAGCAATCTGCCCCAGTGTGTCCAGCATTGCCCCCAGTGTGTCCAGCATTGCCCCAGTGTGTCCAGAAATCTGCCCCAGTGTGTCCAGCATTGCCCCCAGTGTGTCCAGCAATTTGCCCCAGTGTGTCCAGCATTGCCCTCAGTGTGTCCAGCAATCTGCCCCAGTGTCTCCAGCATTGCCCCCAGTGTGTCTGACTCCAGCAATCTGCCCCATTGTCTCCAGCAATCTGCCCCATTATCTCCAGCATTGATTGCCGTTAGCACAAAAAAAAACGAGTTCTCCTCACCTGACCTGTGCGCTCCAGCGGCGAGCTCCCTCCAGCAGCGCGCACTCGCAGGCGACTGACAATGACGTCAGACGCCGGCGACGTGTGCGCTGCGCCTGCGGCTGACTTCAGCTGCCAGCCTGCAATTGGCTGGCGGCTGTTGTTAACTATTGACGTGCGGGCGTGCGCCCGCACGTCACTAGGTGAAACTGCCGCAGCGCCGGTAGGGGCCTGGTGAGCAAATGAGACGGGGCCCGATGTGGGCCCCCTCTCTGCCCACCGGGCCCATACGCCAGTCAGGGCAGTAATGCCCTGACTGGCGGTGGGCAATCTGAGCGGTAGCCGAGGGCCCCCCCACACTGCTGGGCCCTGGGCTACTGCCCAGATTGACCCTATTATAATCTGCCAATGAGTGTGAGCCCTACATAGTCTCCAGATATACAGGGTGAGCCTCCATATAGCCTCCATATACACAGCATGAGCCCCACATAGCCTCTGAAATCAAGCATGTGCCCCACATAGCCACTTATATATAACATGTACCCCACATTGCTTCATTATATACAGTATGAGCCCCCACATAGCCTCCTACATACAGTATGAGCCCCTCCATATATGCGATGTGAACCCCACAAAGCCTCCATATACACAGTGTGAGCCCCACATAGCCTCCATATACACAGTGTGAACCCCACATAGCCCCATATATACAGTATGATCCCCACATAGCCACCATATATAGTGTGATCCCTACATAGCCTCCATATATACAGTGTGAGCCCCTTATTGCCTCCGTATACTATATACAGTGTGAGCCCCACATAGTCTCCATTAATAGTGTGCGAGCCTCCACATAGCTTCCATATATATTATGAGCCCCAAGTAGCCCCCATATGTACACAGTAAGCCCCACATAGCCTCCATACTGTATATACACTGTGAGCCTCATATAGCCTCCATATATAGTGTGAGCCCCACATAGCCTCCTATGTACATACACATATTCCATACACATGAAATATAAACAACACATACTCACCTTGCTCTTGTTCCGCTGTACTTTGCTCTTGTCTCCTGTGCACTGAGTCTCAGCAGCAGCAAGATGAAATTACATCATCGCGTCTGTCTCACAGACTGATTAGTGGAAGATGGCGCCAGAGGTCCTATCCTCCACCAATATATTCACAGTTGTCTGCATGTTGAATATGCAGATAGTGATGACAGCAAGCGGCAGATGGCCATCCAGCGAGGGAGGGCATGGTGTGGCCTGTGGGCCACAGTTTCAGCCCTTCAATTGTCTCGGTCCAGAGGTTTGGACGTGGCCCGCTGGTCGCAGTTTGCCGAGGTCTGTTATAGACTATCATAAACTGATAAAAAGCCAAAACATAATATAATAATTTGCTGCCTACATAGGGATTTCACAGTACTTAAAGGGGTTGCAAAAGCACAGCTTCATCAGCGGAATAGTGGCCGCGGCCAGGTACTGCAAATCCAACCCCTATTTGAATCAATGGTGGCAGACGTGCGGTACCTGGCCGTGATTACTATACTGTTGACAAAGCTGTGTAGCTAGCTCCGCAACTCAGCACATCCAGCCCCCGCCGGCATCAGGAACAGTGGATCAGCAGGTGTGCCAAATGTCACATCCCCACCAATCAGATATAAACGACCTACCCAAAGGATAGGCCATCAGTAGAAATGTCCCAATCACTAATGACAACACATATGGTTAGCCAATTTTATTTGATAAAGGCAATCAGTACTCATTCAATACCAACATGAACATGAAGTAATCTAATAGCATCTATATACCCTTCCTAAATAACACTGATATATAATAAATTTTAAGATTTTTGGTATTTAGCAAATGAGATACCACCTCCAGCAGTGGCAGCCGATATGCACACTTTTAAAATCCTGGGGAAACCTACCTGTAGTTCAGCTGTGGACTATACAGTAATTTTGCTAACACTTTAGAAGTATTTCTATATTGTATGAATATGATTGCTCTAAACAACAGTGGGCCTCAGCGTACTTTTAAGGATGCAAACAAAATGTCTGCAGTGAACACTGGTAATTGATATAACAAGTTTATTGGTGCTTGTTTACAAAATATTACATATTGCAATCATTGTGAGGGTTTCACACTAACAATTCCTTATGAGATCATTTGTACCTAACAATTTATATTATTGGCAGAACATCCTTTGTTTACATAAGGGAATGTGTTGCCAAAAAACATAATTTCTATACCTGCTTAAAATATGATCAACGATAACCAATCATTTATCATTTGACGTTGCATGGCTGTCCTGGTTTTCAGTGGGCATTGATTTAAAGTGGGCATTGATCAGGGAGGAATGTGAATGAACGGTTGTTTTAGATGAACATCTCCTTTGTAAATGCTAGGGGCAATTGTAGATATTATGTAGGTCAACTAAGTACATTCCAAAGACAAAGCAATATTTTTAAGACAGAAAATAGCTAATTTTATTAAGTTTTTGGCCCAGTTTTTGCAACTTTGTAACATAACTGGCCAGTAGACATGTAGAGTGAACAAGTAGTATGGCTCTGTTCACATTACATTTATGGCCTCTGTTTAACAGAATGTCATGCAGTGATGTTTCTCTTATCTAGCAACAGCTCTCTCATAGAGATCATTGCCCTGTATTCAGCTTCATCCATCTTTCCATCCATCATCTCTGACCAGTTTCCATGTCCCTGCTGAAGAAAACCATCCCCACAGCATGATGCTGCCTCCACCATATTTGACGATGGGAAAGGTGTTTTCAGGGTGATGTACCAATGTAGAACTTTTTGGGCTAAATGTAAAACTCCATGTGTAGCAGAAAATTAATGTAGCACATCACTCTGGAAACACCATCCCTACCCTCAAACATGATGGTGGCAGCGTAATGCTGTGGGGATTGTTTTCTTATGCAGTGACAGGTAAGCTGGACAGAGTTGATGGGAAGAGGGATGGAGCTAAATACAGGGCAAACCTGGAGGAAACTCTGTAAGAGGCTGCAAAAAAACTTGAAACTGGGGTGAAGGTACACCTTCCAGCAGGACACCAACACTAAACATACAGTCAGAGCTAGAATGGAATGGTTGAGATCAAAGCATATTCATGTGTGTGAATGGCCCTGTCAAAGTCCAGATCTAAATCCCATTGAGAATCTGTGGCAAAACTTGAAAATTGCTGTTCAGAGACTCCTCCATTCAATCTGACTGAGCTATTTTGCAAAGAAGAATGTGGGAAAAATGTCAGCCTTTAGATGTACAAGTCATACCCCAAAAGACTTACAACAGTAATTGCAGTGAAAGGTTGTCTTAGTACTAAGTACTAAGTACTAAGTACTGACTAAGTACTGACTCGGGGGGTTGAATACAAATGCACGTCACAATTTTCATGTTTATCTTTTTAAAATATCTAGAAAACCATGTATAATTTCCTATACACTTCACAAATACTTGCAACTTAAAATCACAATAAAATACAGTTATGTTTGTGGGTGTAATGTGAAAAAATGTGGAAAAGTTCACGGGGTATGCATATTTTTTCAAGGCACTATAAGTCCAGACCGTTCCTGGTGTACATATTAAAAGTACATCACAAACGTGATGTGAATGCAGCATAATTTCAAAGATCCTAGGTAACTATCTACTGTGCATAATGCTGGATCCTGCATATGATTTTAATCTTCCAGAATGTTTTTCTGGGAAAGTCACACATGGGTAACATTAGAGAGACCAAGCGCACACCCAAAATATTTCATGGTTATTGTGATATGGTTACATTGCAGTGACTGCTTTAGGTTAGTAGGAAAGATAAGAATTTATACAGGAACTGAAAGTGTTTAGACAAAAATAAATCTACTGTATAAAATGTTACACTTTTCTTAGTAATTTTCAACTATCTCTTTCATTTGTTTACTATTATAGAACGTTTTCAGGCTACATGTATAAATTAAAATTATTACTTATGATGGTTATGCCATTAAAAACAATTTGTACTGAATATACCCATTATACTGCAGCTAAATGTATGGAATATATGTATATTTTGCAATATATACACTGACGTCTAAAAAAAACACCTTCCCAAATTGGTAATTTAACAACTAGGTGCATGTAAGCTTGTTCTGTTTTAGCATACCTCCCAACTTTTGAGGAATATAAAGAGGGACAAATCATGTGGTGCACGTAGCACGGCAAGGACATTTTTGACCACGCATCAAGCCACACCAACTTACAATTTCTTTCTATACTGGCAGAAGGAGATGTAAGAGAGGGGTGGCAGTAGCGGACATTCAGGAGACACCCGAGACTGCAGGGCATAGACCCAAATCCAGAACTATTTGTTGGGACTAATGATGAGCAGATTGGTTCACGGGGCTCAGGTCCAATGTCCATGTCAATGGTGCCTGGCGGCCGAATGGTAGGCCGCGAACCTCTCAACTCTCGGCATCCCGATTAGCTAGGGCTGGTGCGACGTCATCTGTATGTCATACTCAATATTCATATTTATAGAAGCCAGAATGTTCTCTTTCTTATGTAGCTTCACTTTAAAACATCTGTTTTTTTTCTGTCTGCAAGCTCGTGTTCACACGTAGCATAAATGCTGCGCTTTTTGTTTTCTGCAGCTGTCCGGACCAAACAACGCAATAACTATCTTCTCAGGCTATTGCATTTCTGCAACATTTTTTAGTGCCGTTTCCCCTTATTTGATGCTTTTTTTAGTGACAATGTAATGACACATTTTTAGGTGTTTTTATAGTACAATAAAGCTTTGATTGTGGACTTAAAGTAACTCCAGTTTTTTACATGCGTTTTTTTCAGGCTCGACGTAGAAACCTGTAGAAACAAAAAGCACCAAAGCTGCACAGTTGAGCAGTTTCTTTATATGCACAGTTTGCACAGTTTTCATGAAACCACATCCACTTTGCGTGGACAGTTAAACACAGCAGGATTGCTATGCAAAAAAGCAGAAGAAAAAAGACACCCCCTCCTCCCAGCCTGGGGCCCGCAGCATTGCCCCACTATTGCTGTCGCTGCCAGCTTCCTGCAGCAGCGCCCCTGCCTCCTAGGGCCTCGCTACACAGTAGCCGCCCCCCACTGTAAAAGCAGACTACAAGACGCACCACCATTCTATTAAAAAATGTTTCCCTATTTTCCTCTCCAAAATTTGAAGTGTGTCTTATCATTCAGTGCGTCTTATAACCCGCAATATTTGGTATACTATATTCTTCATCAGTGCAGGCTATGGCTCATAGCTTTAGCTGCTGTCTGCAAAGATAGAGGTTGTAGGTTTGACTCCTGGGGAAACCAGATTACAAGAAGAGAATTCTCTATTTAATTAATGTAAGTGCAGAGCAGATATACCGTAGTTGCCACGTTCCGATGAGGAGGAGCTACAGAGAGATGAAGAGAGGAGAGTGGAAGTCTGGACAGAGCACTGAAGTGCCAGAACAAGTAGGACTGACCCCTGAAATCGGGTCAGTTAGGAGCTATGGTTTTAGGCCTGGTTCAGATGACCATAATTGAAATCATATTAGTCATGCCAGTAAATTTCGGATGTGACTGGCTCCAAGTGCAGCTCAGTGGGCTTGTCCGCATTGTGGACTTCCATTGCATACATATGTTCTGGTCCGTAAAACATACCAAAGTAGTGCATGCAACGATATGTTATATGCAAACCATTGGTTTGTGTCGAAAATTCACTATGTGCACTGGCTATAAAGGATCTGCGCACTACCCATGTGTGGACTGGGAGGCACACGGACTGATTCTATGCTTATCATAACAAGCCCTTAAGAGCACTGCTATTGAAACATATGCAGTGCTGTCTCTCCAATATATTGAAGTCCAGTATGTCCGCATGAGCCTCTGGAGGGCGAAGTGAAGATTTGGCGAGACTACATCATATGATGTGATCATCACTGTCTAAGGATTGCAGACAGGAGCTTTGTGACCAGGGTCAGGAACTGTAGGAACATTTAAGGAACATTGACGAGACCAATGATCTGGGGGAGTGCTTCATTTGGACAGAAGACAACTGACCTGTTATTAGTGACTGAGAAAGGGAGTGATAAGACAACATTCAATGCACTTTAAAGAGGATGTCTTAAAGCCCGCATAAACATTAGGCAAAAGTCAGCCAAACCCTTAGTGTCATGCACATGAAGGCCTCTCGACTCTCCACAACAGAAGATGTCAGGGGAGAGAAGGGTCAGGGCTGTTGAATTTCAACAAGCCTTTGTTCGGCACAGAGATAAACTGCTGCCAGCAGAGTCTAGCAGAGTCTCTCTCAAAGTTCAGCTAAACCTTCCTGTGTATTGGGGAGTTGGAAAAGAAAGCGGTCAGCTAACAGCTATCTAACGAGTACTGGGCCTTTAAGATAGGTCATTAATATCTGATCTGTGGGGGTCCGACACCCAGCACCCTCACCAACCAGCTGTTTTTAATTCTAATAGCGACCCTTTAATGGCTATAGATTTGCTGGTTATATAAACTCAGCTTGTTTATAATATCTGTGTATTCACTGCATATGGTGTGTGTAATCAGATGACAGGAAAGTCGAGCCCACTTAGTTCTCAGCCAGATATGCTTGTATTGTTTCAAAGAGCTGGAGACCATTCACACAGGGAGCGGTCCTTTGGCTTGTTTGTTCTGTAACTGCGGGTCTTTGTTGCTCCAGTTCTAATCCAGTTTAATTGTTTTGTTAATTGAGAAAGTGTCAGAAATGTTTTTCTTCTAGCTGATAGAGCTATCCACAAAATATAAAGATATTCTCTTCACTTAGCATAAGTTAACATCAATGTGTGCAAATGTAATCTTGAGATATTCCCTATCCATATGATAAGTTAGTGGGGGACAAGATAAGTTAAGTGCTGGGACCCCCATCAACCGTGAAAATTGGGCTCTGGAACCCGAGAACTACCGGTATGTTCTGTAAAGCCCTGTCTTAAATGAATCTGAGAAGCTCATACTCGCCCTATGCTTCTTTACTAGATCCACAGACAAGGAATGGAGCAGTGGTCACGCATGCGCTTCTCTGCACTTTTCAACAGAGCATTCATACAGACTCTGCAGTCCCTCTTGTTGGAATAGCTGGGGGCTCTCAGCAGTTGGGCCAGCAGCAATCAGTAAGTTTTCCACTATCCTGTGGCTCGGAGTTAATGTACTATTTTGGGAAAATTAATTTAAGGTAACTTTTTTGTGTGCAACATTTATATGTTACATTAATGTGGTGATATTTTACTTAAAGGGGTGGTCCTAATCTAAAATTAATTGTAAACTAAATGTCTATTAAATGATATCATGTATTTTTTTCTAATATACCCTATATACGTGAGTATAAGCCGAGATTTTCAGCCCATTTTTTTAGGCTAAAAGTGCCCCTCTCGGCTTAGCAGCAGGAGTGGCGGCTGTCACATCATACTCACCTGCTCTGGGCGCTGTCTCTGCACTTGCCTGCTTCTCCTATGGTCTCTGGCGCCTGCAGCTCTTCCTGTGTTCAGTGGTCACGTGGTACCGCTCATTAAAGTAATGAATATGGACCATAATGAGCGGAACCATGTGACCGCTGAACACAGCAACAAGCTGCTGGCGCGCGCTGGAGACCATCGGAGAAGCAGGGACTTGCAGAGAGACGGCATCAGGATGGGGTGAGTATGACGGGGGAGGGTGAGCCATGCAATATTCACCTGTCCCCGTTCCACCGCCGCACTGTGTCTACCGTGTCCTCTGGCTGTGCCGTTCAGGCCATAGGGCGCGATGAAGTGTTTAGTGCGTGCCCTCTGACTGAACAGTCACTGCAGAGTCCCAGAAGACACAGCGGCGTGCGGCGTTGGAACGGGGACAGGTGAATATCACAAGTGCCGATGTCCTGAGCCAGCGGTGACTCCCACACCTGACCCCCATAGAGCTCCGGTATCCCCGCTGCTCAGGCCCCGGCACTCGGCGCCCAGCAATGAGAGGTGAGTATGTAATTTTTTATTTTTTTTTTATTGCAGCAGCACCAGCATACGGTGCATATTATTCTATGGAGCATCTTATGGGGCCATCAACCTTTATGGAGCAGCATATGGGGCATATTATTCTATTGGGCATCTTATGGGGCCATCAACCTTAGTGCAGCATTATATGGGGCATAATATTCTATGGAGCATCTTATGGGGCCATCAACCTTTGTGCAGCATTATATGGGGCATAATATTCTATGGAGCATCTTATGGGGCCATCAACCTTTGTGCAGCATTATATGGGGCATAATATTCTATGGAGCATCTTATGGGGCCATCATTAACCTTTTATGCAGCATTATATGGGGCATATTTTAATATACAGCATTTTATGGGACCCATCATGAACTTTATGGAGCATTATATGGGGCTCCTGATTCAATATGGATATTCAAAAACATTTAACCTACTGATGTCTCAATTAATTTAACTTTTATTGGTATCTATTTTTTTATTTTTGAAATTTACCAGTAGCTGCTGCATTTCCCACCCTAGGCTTATACTCGAGTCAATAAGTTTTCCCAGTTTTTTGTGGCAAAATTAGGGGTCTCAGCTTATACTCGGGCCTGCTTATACTCGAGTATATACGATACTTTAATGAAAAAGTCCTCATGGTACCCTCAGTACGCTAACTGCTTTATTTTTTTAAGTACTTCCTGTGTGATGACGCTTTGTTTGAGAATCCCAATGTATGCTGGGATACTCAAATGAGTTGTCATTAAGGGGTAGACGCTGTGGTCACTGCTGTAGCCTCTGCCCTCCCAACACCCTGAAACGAAACATCATTAGTGATGTCCATTTCATGGGCTGGGCTAGTCTCTGCTCTACTGAGGATGAATTGTATGTCAATTCCAATGGATGCTCAGTAGGATCTTGTCACTGTGATGTCCGTTTCAGGGGCTTGGCTAGTCCCTGCTCTACTGAGGATGAATCGGTTGTCAATTCCAGTGGATGCTCAGTAGAATCTTGTCACTTTGATGTCTGTTTCAGGTGCTTGGATAGTCCCTGCTCTTGTCATTTCCAATGGATGCTCAGTAGGATCTTGTTGGAACGGCCCTCAAGCGCAGGGCAGCGGGGTACCCGGTACCGGATCTCTCGGTTCTGGGGATGTCACGGTGGCCCGACCCGGTCCGTGGCCCTGCTAAGGGGCGCCCGATTAAAGATGTAGGTGACGGTGTAGGTTGCAGTAAATAACGAGGACACAGGGTTGCAGTCTCTTTACCTCTTTACTGAAGGCTTCGGCATCCACAATCCAGAGCACTGCTACCAGGGCTGACTGAGACCAGCCGGTCCGAAGGCACATCCAGAGTTCCCTTTGCAGGTGGAAATCAGTAGCCTTCCTGCTAGCGCCTGTGTGTTGTAGTACCTCCCTGCTGAGCACCACGGGATAGTCCTCACAACTGTCGTGTATGTTTCTATTCTTTTTCTCCGTCCCCCAGATGATATGGCTAGGACACACCCGTATGACGGGGTAGGCCTGGAGTTATTTTATAGGGACCCTAGAGACGCCCCTCTCCCACAGTTGCCTTCGTTGTCTTTGTTAGGTGTAAAAGGTGAGACAGCCAACATAAAGTTAACTGCCCTGCCGTAGTTCAAAGTAATGCGTAGAGTCTATTACTTCCTCGGCGTTCCGGCCGCTGGCTACGCGCCTCAGAAGGATGTTGCTGATCTTGGAGCACGACTCCTTCTGGTTCTATCTCCTTTTTGCTGTGATCCCGTTTCTCCCTTCACCACAATATACTTCGCTTCGTGTCCTTTCTTAGGAGTCTGCCGCTATACGGTACAGGCACGGCTCCGTAACAATCTGTCTGTGTTAGGCCGCTGTCAGGATCCCACCCCTGACAGGTCCTCTCTCCAACTCTTCCCAACGGCTTTTTTCCCTCACTTCCTCTCCAACCCCCAGTTTTACCCATCTGTGAGGAGTTGCCTAGTAGATAGGACCTTTTGCTCCTCCTGGTGGCTGGAGTGTGAAGTGTAATGTGTGACTGTGATACCTGGTCAGGTGAACTCCTTTAGTGCAATCAGACGTAACATCACTCCCCTTAGTGGCAGAGCGACATTACTGCAACGACCAGGACTCTGGGGTGCTGCACTCCCCCCCCCGGTTAAATCCAGTACTCCCGGACTGGGAAAGAAGAACAACAATACATGTTAGCAAAAGACATACAAAATTTTGAAATGCTGCGAACAAGTAAATGCTATAAACAAGTACATATAACAGTGCTTCCCTTTATGGGAGGTGAGGACATTTGAACGTTGCAAAAGTCTTGGTTATGCACAGTTCATGACTCCCAGTTCAGTGGGTGTAACTTTGGAAACAGCAGGGATCCCGGGTAAACAAAGGGATCCCTTTTGAAAGCTTTGGAGCAATTCACTGTCCATTTTTTAAACCTGCAACAAAGATATTTACACAAACATTTTCAACCAAATAGCAGCTATCGTTAATATTTCCAAGTTTTGTAGCGAAGTGGAGTTTGATTCTTGGTGCTACGTGTAGACCTCCGCAGTGCAGGGGTTGTTATTGGCCTAACAGGGCCCGCTGCGCTTGCTATCGCTTGTGTAGTGCACTGTCTTCTAGCAACATTTCTAGTGAGTCTGGGTAGCACTGGCATGCTGGAGCTCTCAGGGCTACTGCTACTAATAGAGGGCATGGCAGATTCACCGATAGCAGAGGGAGGAATTGCGGGGTTCAACTGTTGGCATGGCATCCTCTGGTGGGGTCTGCTGTGATTGCGGGTCCGGATGATCTGGCACCACATTTAGTTCTGGCGGTTTCAGTTGACGAAACATTAAGACAGGTACCACGATGGCCTGATTTATTTGAGTCCAAGACTGGGGAAAATCGCCAAGAACAGTGTGTATCATCTTCTCCTCTTCTACAGGTGGAGAGGTCCCTGGATTTGTTTCCCTCTCTCTCAACTTGTCAGGGCATATTTTAAGGTGGTCTCTGGATATTGCCGTTGAGGTTTCCCCTACATCTTTGCTGATGAGACAGACCTTCTTATTGTCAAAATCGGATGGCAGGATGGTATACGGTTCCGCTTCCCATTGGTCGTCAAGCCTGTGTAATTTCCTCTTCCGTTTGAGTACTTGCTCACCGGGTGACAAGGGAATCGCAGGAGCATGCTGGTTGTAGTCCCTTTCTTGTTTTTGTCTGGCTTGGGCTAGACTTCTTTCCACGCATTCCTGTACTTGGCAGTACCTTTGCTGCCGCTCTGTATCCCAATCTGCATCTGGCGAGGTATCTTCGGGGGTTAGGACCCCCATGTCCAGATCAACAGGTAACTTGCTAGATCTTCCTAGCATCAGGTACGCTGGAGTGCAGTTGGTGGAGTTCACTGGGATGTGGCTGTACATGTCTACCAAGTCAGGCAACTTTGTTGGCCACAAGTTCCGTTCCTCCACAGGCAAGGTCTTCAGTAAGTCGATTACCACTTGGTTCATCTTCTCACACATCCCGTTGGTTTGTGGATGGTATGGTGTAGTCCTGATCTTCTTACACCCATACAGATTGCAGAACTCCTGGAACACTTCTGCTTCGAATGCTGGCCCCTGATCGGTCAATACCTTCTCCGGGTACCCATGTGGTCTACAGAAGAACTGCTGAAAGATTTTGGCGGCCGTCCTGGCCGTTAGACCTTTGACATGCACGACTACCAGGAACCTAGAGTAGTGATCCATGATGGTAAGAGCGTAGATATAGCCTGACCGGCTAGGTGTTAGCTTCACATGATCTAGCGTGACCAGTTCAAGCGGCCGTTTGGTGATGATAGTGTCACGGGGAGACTAGGTGGGCAAGAGCTAATAACCCGGGCCCCTGCAATTTCCCTCAGACTAGGGAAATCCTGACTGACCCTCTACCTAGAGTTTACACTGATGGTGTGCATGTCTAGGCCTTGACCCTCGCCCTGTCTCCTGTTTCAACCCTAGGCTGAAACCACCGCCCACCACCCAGTGAAAAGACCATACACCAATACCCACAGTTAGAACAGACAAGGATAACGGAAAATATACACCACGCCGCAGTCACTCAGGAATACACTATAAATGCGCAGGGCAAAATGAATACAAATATAGGAAGGAGTAAATAAGACAAAGGGAAATACACCACCAGCAACGATACTCCAACTACTAGCTCACCAATCCAGACCGAGATAACAAAGCACAAGACAGAAGCTATAATCGGCGATGCCCAATGTTCAGGAGAACTATTTAAAGGCAATGGGCATGGCCCAGCTTCCAATCCGAGCATCAGGTAAATTAACCCCGGAACCAGCTAGATAAAATCTAGCCGACGTCAATGAGCACATAGTGGTCAAAAGCGGAATTACCGCTGTCTGTTGAATGACCTGGTCTGAACAGCGTCCGACATGACAGTACCCCGCCTTCTACGAGGGACCCCAGGGCCCTCACGGCTTATAGGACCCGGCTTGTCCGGATGGCGACGGTGAAAAAACCTGCCCAGCCGATCCGCATGAATGTCCGAGGCTGGTACCCAGGACCTCTCCTCAAGCCCATAACCACGCCAGTGTAGCAAGTACTGTAAAGTGCGGCGCACTACACGAGAGTCAACCACCTTGGAGACTTCAAATTCCAAAACACCATCCACCAAGACTGGAGGTGGCATAGGCGCCGCGTCCACAGAACCCACCACCTTCTTTAAAAGAGACCTGTGGAACATGTTGTGTATCTTATACACCGTAGGAAGCTTCAATCGGTACGCTACTGGGTTAATGACGGCGGTGACCCTAAATGGACCAATAAACCGTGGACCCAATTTAAGGGATGGTATTTTGAGTCTTATGTTTTTTTGTGGATAACCAAACCCAGTCATCCACACTCAGGTCCGGACCTGGCACACGCCTACTGTCAGCCACACGTTTGTACCTAGCACCCACACTCAACAGGCGCTGTTTAACTCTCCTCCAGACTGATGACAATTGTGCTCCTAACTGGTCCTCCTCCGGAACGCCGGAAGAGCCCCTCTGACTCAAAGTACAAAATTGAGGATGTAGCCCGTAAACAAAAAAACGGAGACTCCTGGCGGTGATTATTGATGGCAAACTCAGCCAAAGGAAGAAAGGTAGACCACTCCTCCTGGTTATCAGAGACAAAGCAGCATAAGTACTGTTCCAAATTTTGGTTCATATGCTCAGTCTGACCATTTGACTGAGGATGAAATGCCGAAGAATGAGACAACTTGATCTCCAGCCGTGAGCAAAATGCTTTCCAAAATTTTGCCACAAACTGAGTACCCCTATCAGACACGATGTCAGACGGAACCCCATGAAGTCTGACCACCTCCTGTACAAATACCTGAGCCAGAGTCTTAGCGTTAGGCAACGAAGGCAAAGACACAAAGTGCGACATTTTTGAAAACCGATCAACAATCACCAAGATGACCGTGTTCCCAGCTGAGGAGGGCAAATCAGTGATGAAATCCATGGAGATTTCCGTCCATGGCTTACTAGGTACCTCAAGAGGAAGTAGTGTGCCAACAGGACGGGAGCGGGGCGTCTTAGCCCTAGCGCATGTGGTACAAGCTGACACGTATGAGACCACGTCCTGTCGGATCTTGGGCCACCAAAACCGACGTGACTCCAACTCCAAGGTACCTCTAACCCCTGGGTGGCCAGCCAGGACAGCATCATGATGCTCCACCAAAACCTTTAAGCGGAGATGAAGCGGTACAAAAGATTTGTTGATGGGAAGCTCAGATGGTACCTCCTCCTGAGCCTCGGCAATCTCAGCCTCAACCTCGGTAGTGAGAGCCAAAACCACAACACCCTTTTGGAGGATGGGTACTGGATCCACCCGAGGTTCTCCCCCCGGAAAACACCTGGACAGAGCATCCGCCTTAGTGTTTTTAGACCCCGGTCTGTAAGTGACAACAAAATTGAACCGCGTGAAAAACAATGCCCAGCGAGCCTGCCTGGGGGACAGACGCTTGGCTGACTCCAAATACAGCAGATTCTTATGATCGGTAATAACAGTAACCTGAGGAACCGACCCCTCCAAGAAGTGTCGCCATTCCTCAAAGGCCAACTTGATTGCCAACAACTCCCTGTTGCCGATATCGTAGTTACGTTCGGTGGACGACAGTTTCTTGGAGAAATAGGCGCATGGACGCAAATCACTCAAAGATGAGCCTTGTGATAGTACCACCCCCACACCAACCTCAGACGCATCGACTTCCACAACAAAAGGTTTTGATACGTCTGGCTGCACAAGAATGGGGGCTGAAACAAAACTGTTCTTAAGAAATTCAAATGCGCACACAGCAGCCTCAGGCCAAACGGAGAAATTGGTACCCTTTTTAGTCATGTCAGTTAGCGGTTTAGCAATGATGGAAAAATCCTTGATAAATTTCCTATAGTAGTTAGAAAACCCAAGGAACCGCTGAAGTGCTTTCAGGTTATCAGGCCGTTCCCAATGCAGCACCGCTTGCACCTTAGCGGCGTCCATTTTAAAACCAGAAGCAGACACAATATAACCCAAGAAAGGCAACTCTTGAACAGAAAATACACATTTCTCAAGTTTAGCATACAGCTTATTCTCTCTGAGAAGCTGTAACACCTGCCTGACATGATCTAAATGAGTATCACGGTCGCAAGAATATATGAGAATGTCATCTAGGTACACGATAACGAATTTCCCCAAAACATGCGAAAACACATCATTAATGAAATGTTGGAACACTGCAGGTGCGTTAGTCAACCCAAATGGCATCACCAAATTTTGAAAATGACCCTCAGGCGTATTAAAAGCCGTCTTCCACTCATCACCTTGACGGACTCTTATGAGGTTGTACGCCCCCCTGAGGTCAAGCTTGGTAAACCACTTAGCACCTGCCACCTGGTTGAACAAATCTGGTATTAGTGGCATAGTGTATGGATCACGAACCGTAATCTGGTTCAATTCCCTGAAATCCAAACACGGGCGTAATCCGCCATCTTTCTTCTTCATGAAGAAGAACCCTGCTGCCACAGGCGAGGATGAAGGCCTGATGTGCCCTTTGCTCAAACTTTCAGCAATGTAATCCTTTAATGCTTGTCACTCCGGACCAGAGATGTTAAACATCCTTGCTTTAGGCAATTTGGCCCCTGGTTTAAATCTGATAGTACAGTCATAGGGGCGACGTGGCGGCAACTCTGAACAACCCTTCTCAGAGAACACATCCACAAAATCCAGAAGTGACTCCGGAACGCTTGAAGTCACAGCAGACACACATGTGGCCAGGCAATTCTCCTGGCAGAATTCGCTCCACTGAATTGTGTCCTGAGTTTTCCAGTCAATTACCGGGTTGTGCATAGACAACCATGGAAAACCCAAAACCACCTGAGCAGGAAGATTCCAGAGCACCTTACATGTAACCTGCTCAGAATGTAGAACCCCAATGTGGAGTTTCACCTCAGCCACAAATTCAGTAATCTCCCCCTGTGAGAGAGGAGCAGCATTGATGGTGACCACGCGGATAGGATGAGGCAGTTTTTCAATCCTAAAACCTGCTGTGCGCGCAAACTCCTCATCAATGAGATTTGTGGCTGAACAACTATCCACAAACACAGTAATTGGCAGCTCACTGCCAGCGATTATATCCTTAGCAGGGAGCATGCATTGAGAAACCACCATGGAGGATATACATAAGCTCAGACTGGTCTCCTCCACACCCTCTGAGCTTAGAAGTTTTCCGCCGTTGCGTTTTTCTTAGACAGTAGAGGACAGATGTTAATAAAATGACCAGTCTTACCACAGTAAAAACAGGCTCCCTGCTTCCTGAGCTCAGGGGCTCGATGCTTCACATGTGACACCCCTGCGATTTGCATAGGCTCCGTGGGCTCACCTGCAGCAACCACACATGAACCTAAACCCACTCCCATAGGCGGTGTCTCATGCTCCCGCTGACGCAAACGGCGATCAATGCGGACAACCAGACTCATAGCGGAATCTAGAGAAGTAGGAGTCTCATACATCAGAAGGGCTTTTTTAACCCTTCCAGAAACCTCATGAATAAGCTGACTCCGCAGCGCTGGATCATTCCACTGTGTATCGATCGCCCAGCGACGAAATTCAGAACAGTAATCCTCTGCAACTCGCTCCCCCTGGCAAATAGTGCGTATCTTAGATTCTGCTAGAGCCATTCTGTCTGGCTCATCGTAAATGTTTCCAAGAAAGGAAAGAAAACTCGACACAGAGTCAAATGCAGCAGAATCAGATGGCAAAGAAAACTCCCATGCTTGGGGATCCCCGCTTAACAATGACAACACCAGGCCCACACGCTGAGCCTCATTACCTGAGGAGATCGGGCGCATACGGAAATATAGTTTGCAAGCTTCACGAAAAGAAATAAATTTACTGCGTTCCCCAGCAAATTTTTCAGGTAAAGGAAACTTAGGCTCAGCAACTCTACCTGTTGCTCCAGCTTGCACATTAGATACTGCTAGTCCTTGTTGCTGCACTGCCCCCCTCAACTCAGTGACCTGCAGGGACAGCGCCTCCAACTGGCGGGTTATGGAAGTCATGGGATCCATGACAAAACAAAAAAAAAGGAAACCCCTTTTTTTTGTTTGTTTTTTGTTTTAAAGGCCGATTATAATGTCACGGGGAGACTAGGTGGGCAAGAGCTAATAACCCGGGCCCCTGCAATTTCCCTCAGACTAGGGAAATCCTGACTAACCCTCTACCTAGAGTTTACACTGATGGTGTGCATGTCTAGGCCTCGACTCTCGCCCTGTCTCCTGCTTCAACCCTAGGCTGAAACCATCGCCCACCACCCAGTGAAAAGACCATACACCAATACCCACAGTTAGAACAGACAAGGATAACGGAAAATATACACCACGCCGCAGTCACTCAGGAATACACTATAAATGCGCAGGGCAAAATGAATACAAATATAGGAAGGAGTAAATAAGACAAAGGGAAATACACCACCAGCAACGATACTCCAACTACTAGCTCACCACTCCAGACCGAGATAACAACGCACAAGACAGAAGCTATAATCATGGCCCAGCTTCCAATCCGAGCATCAGGTAAATTAACCCCGGACCAGCTAGATAAAATCTATCCGACGCCAATGAGCACATAGTGGTCAAAAGCGGAATTACCGCTGTCTGTAGAACGACCTGGTCTGAACAGCGTCTGACATGACAGATAGGCTGCAAGGGAGCCCGTTGGCTGTCACGGTCCTTCCAGCGTAGGCTACATGGGCCACACTCTCAACACCACTTCTCGATTGCTTTCTTCATGCCAATCCAGTAGAACCTCCCTCGGAGCAGCCTCTCCAACTTCCTCCATCCGAAGTGTCCTGCCCCATCGTGGTACGCTCCCAGAACCATTGGCACATCTTGCCTTGGGACCACTATCTGCCATACCAATTCGTGAGTGCGTGGGTCGATGCTTCTCCGGCACAGCTTACCATCGTGAATAAACAGTTTGCTTCTCCCCTTCCACAGCTGTTGTGTCTCTTTTGGATCATCCGGGCCGGGATGCAAACCTGCCTGCGTCAGAGCTCTTTCACCCGACGGACCGCGGGGTCACCATCCTGGGTCTCTGCCCATCCATGGTGGGGCAGGGGATTCAGCGGGGCGTTCTGCTTGTTCTTGCGCTTGTTCTCCACATGATGGGAGCACTGGGTGGCCTCGGGGCGACGGAAAGCGGGCAGCTCTACCTCTTCAAGTGCCTCCGGCTCTTCCCCTGTTTCTGGCAAGTTGGGCATCCGGGACAATGCATTGGCATTCGCATTCTTGTGCCCTGCCCGGTACTTGATGGTGAAGTCATAATTGGACAACCGGGCCATCCACCGCTGTTCCAAGGCACCGAGTTTTGCTGTGGCCAAATGCGTTAGTGGATTATTATCCGTGAAGACGGTGAATTTCGCTGAGGTCAGGTAGTGCTTGAACCTCTCCGTCACTGCCCAAATGATGGCGAGGAACTCCAACTTAAAGGAACTATAGTTGTCAGGGTTCCTCTCAGTAGGACGAAGCTTCCTGCTGGCGTAAGCAATTACCCTCTCCTTGCCTTTCTGGACCTGGGACAGCACGGCTCCCAACCCCACGTTGCTGGCGTCCGTGTACAGCACAAACGGTTGGTCATATTCAGGGTAGGCCAGTACCTCTTCTCCCGTTAGCACCGACTTTAAACAAGTGAAGGATCCCTCCAGTCCATCGTTCCAGTCAAATGGGGTATTTCGACACTTGGTCTTCTTGGACTGGCCCACCAACAGGTCTTGCAATGGCGCGGCTTTCTTGGTGAAGTCCTTGATAAACCTCCTGTAGTAGCCTACCAACCCGAGGAACTGCCAGACTTCATGGAGGTTGCTGGGCTTCGGCCAGTCCTTGATCACAGTAACCTTGTCGGGGTCTGGGGCCACTCCTTCAGCACTCACCACATGGCCCAGGTACTGCACTTTGGGTTATAGCAGATGGCATTTGGACGGTTTCACCTTTAAGCCAAAGTTGGACAGGGCTTCAAACACCTCGGCCAGGTGCTTCAGATGGTCTTCATAGGTCTTAGAGAAGACAATGACATCGTCCAGATATAGCAGCACGGTTTCAAAGTTCTTGTGTCCCAAACAGCACTCCATCATCCTCTGGAACGTTCCCGGGGCGTTACACAGCCCGAAGGGCATGTAGTTGAACTCGCAGAGACCCATTGGAGTCATGAAGGCCGTCTTTTCCTTGTCCGCCTCTGCCACGGGAACCTGCCAGTACCCACTGGTGAGATCCAAGGTAGAGAAGTAGTTAGCAGATTTTAAAGCAGCCAAGGACTCCTCTATCCTGGGCAGTGGGTATGCATCTTTATGTGTAATACGATTTAGCTGCCTATAATCAACACACATCCTCATTGTGCCATCTTTCTTCCTAACAAGGACTAACGGAGCTGCCCAGGGGCTACAACTGTCTCTCACTACCCCAGCGTCCTTCATCTCTCGCAACATGTCTTTGGCACACTGATAATGAGCTGGGGGTACAGGACGGTATATGATGTTGAATTCCTTTTACCTGCCCGAAATCTAGGGGGTGCTTGCTGAATACTCGCTCATACTCATGAACCACCCTGTAGGCCCCCTGTTTCTGGGGAGGTGGGGTAGAGTCAGTGCCCACATGTAATTCCCGACACCAATCTTTCAGTTGCCCTGCAGAACCATTGCTCTCCGCCGGATTAGACGGGGCCAAGGGTCCGGGTGCCTGTATCACACTATTGTTAACAGTAAACAGTTTGGCAAGTGTGGCGTATTTGGTTAGGTGGACTTCTTCCTCCCCAGAGTTAAGAACAAGTACTGGCACCCTCCCCTTGCGGACGTCAACCACCCCTCTGGCTGTCAGGAGGGTAGGCCTATTATCCGAATATACAGGTTCTACCAGGGCCTGATAGTCTTTACCCCTGAGGCCTATGGCTGCCCGACACCATATTAACATTTCACTTCTGGGGGGTATCGCAATGGGGTTTGAATCACTCACTGTGACACGGCCAATTTCACCACCAGTCAGCTCCACCTGCTGTCTCTGCATCAGAGCTCTGATTTCTTTCTGCAAGGCACATTGTTCACTGTAACCAGCTGTTTCTGCTACCTGCTGTAACAAGCCAATAACCTCTGCAAGACAATTTTCTATGACATTAGTACCAATGGTCATCATGGGATTACATTCACGTCAGTCAATATCAACAATTACAATCCCTTGGGCCTCCAATTCCACCCGCCCCACTTTATTGGTGACCTCTTTATACCCCACTTGTGGCACTGGCTGACCATTACTGGCTATTATGGTGAAATCATCATCGGGGCCACGAGTAATATCGGTGTCCTCCCAATAACTTTATAAAGGATGTAAGGCATGGTCGTCACCTGAGAACCGGTGTCCAGCAAAGCGTTCATGGGGATACCGTCGATCACGATGGGAAGAACTGGTCGCCCTCCAATGTATTTGGTCCTCCAATTTTGCGGGCCTGATCGTCCTACTCCTGGGGGTTGGCCCTCTGCCCCAGGGGTTGCTCGTTTAAATGACAGTACCTTGCAAGATGGCCCACCTGGTGGCAGCGGCAGCAGATAGGTCGTCTGTCCCGATGGAAGCGATCGTCGTCCCTGCCTCTGGTCGGCGGAATCCTCCTCTGTCGCTGCCAGGGAACATCCTCCGGTCTGGAAGCCAGCTGGATCTTCTCCTTGGGGGCCTCCTGTAGGGACTGTACGGTCCGGGCTAGGGCAGCAACGCTCTTGGTCAGCTCTTGCATCTGGAGGCGTAGTCCTGCAGGGGAATCGTCTTCCAGGGTCTGGGCATCGGCCTCAGTGGAAACCAGTGGCGCCACCTCCTGGTGGTACGTGAAAGCTTGACGCCTGGGAAGTACTGCACGGCTGGGCTGTCGTTCCTGTAGCGCCTGGATGGCTTTATCCTTGAATTGCGCGAAAGTCAAGTGTGGATTCTACATGGCCAGGAAGTGCAGTTGGGCCCTTTGGTGACTGCACAGGAGCCCCTCGACGAACCGCTCTTTCAGGAGTTTATCCTCATCTTGCATGCTGTTTGGGTCATTCTGCTTGATGGCCCGCAGTGCCTCCTGGAGATTAAGGGCATAGTCCCGTAAGCTATCCTGTGGCCTCTGCTTGCACCCATAAAACGTCAATTTAATTTCTGTAGCGGTGCGGGTGTCAAAGGTGGTCTTAAGCTTTGCAAAGACCTGCTGCGCAGTTCTCTTATCCTCGGCGGGCCAGGACTTCACTTCTCTCAGAGCCGCTCCAAAGAGTTGGCCTGTTATCATATGAACTTTCTGAGGCTCTGTCAAGGGATAAAACTCAAGCAGGCTGCAGATCCCCTCTTTAAAGTCAGTTAATGTATGTGATTCTCCAGAATATCGTGGGAGCCAGGCTGCTTCAGGTAGGTACGGCATGGAGAAGGGCATTATGGCTGCAGTAGCTGCGGCAGTATCCGGCTGGCTGCTGGGGGCGGCAAGCTCTGCAGGACCCAGCGATGGTACAAGGCCTGCGGCTGCGACGACTGCGGAGCTCGGAGGTGCCTCTGAGTCTGCGGCTGCAACCGCCGCCTCCGCTCCTCCGGGATCAGACATGGCCGCTCCTCCCCTCCGCTAACCTGGTGGAAGTCGAGGTTCCTCTTCCGGAATCGGCACCTCACCGTGCCTTCTTGCACCGCGCTCTTTTCGGCTGGCTCCGCCCACGAAGCTATGGCTCCTCCCCTCGTGCCCCACACTGCGCGGCGATGGCGGATTTTGGCGGCAAACAGCAATCCACAGTCTTTGCAATATATCACGGTTCAAGCACAATTCAATCACAGTTCCAAGGCACACATGACCTGATTCTTCAGGCTTAAGTAGATCCTGTTCGTGACGCCAAGTTGGAGCGGCCCCCAAGGGCAGGGCAGCGGGGTACCCGGTACCGGATCTCTCGTTTCTGGGGATGTCACGGTGGCCCGACCCGGTCCGTGGCCCTGCTAAGGAGCACCCAATTAAAGATGTAGGTGACGGTGTAGGTCATAGTAAATAACGAGGACACAGGGTTGCAGTCTCTTTACCTCTTTACTGAAGGCTTCGGCATCCGCAATCCAGAGCACTGCTAACAGGGCTGACTGAGACCGGCCGGTCCGAAGGCACATCCAGAGTTCCCTTTGCAGGTGGAAATCAGTAGCCTTCCTGCTAGCGCCTGTGTGTTGTAGTACCTCCCTGCTGAGCACCACGGGATAGTCCTCACAACTGTCGTGTATGTTTCTATTCTTTTTCTCCGTCCCCCAGATGATATGGCTAGGACGCACCCGTATGACGGGGTAGGCCTGGAGTTATTTTATAGGGACCCTAGAGATGCCCCTCTCCCACAGTTGCCTCCGTTGTCTTCGTTAGGTGTAAAAGGTGAGACAGCCAACCTAAAGTTAACTGCCCTGCCGTAGTTCAAAGTAATGCGTAGAGTCTATTACTTCCTCGGCGTTCCGGCCGCCGGCTACGCGCCTCAGAAGGATGTTGCTGATCTTGGAGCACGACTCCTTCTGGTTCTATCTCCTTTTTGCTGTGATCCCGTTTCTCACTTCTCCACAATATACTTCGCTTCGTGTCCTTTCTTAGGAGTCTGCCGCTATACGGTACAGGCACAGCTCCGTAACGATCTGTCTGTGTTAGGCCGCTGTCAGGATCCCACCCCTGACAGGTCCTCTCTCCAACTCTTCCCAACTGCTTTTTTCCCTCACTTCCTATCCAACCCCCAGTTTTACCCATCTGTGAGGAGTGGCCTAGTAGACAGGACCTTTTGCTCCCCCTGGTGGTCGGAGTGTGAAGTGTAATGTGTGACTGTGATACCTGGTCAGGTGAACTCCATTAGTGCAATCAGACGTAACATCACTCCCCTTAGTGGCAGAGCGACATTACTGCAATGACCAGGACTTTGGGGCGCTGCACTGTCACTGTGCAATATTCTTATCAGTGCATAGTGACAATGCACTCTGGGGCCGGCTCTGGTCAGAACTGATGAGCCAGCAAGAATGAGCATGATTTGTGTACATTATAAGGAGAGAGGGATGGAGCAGAGAACAGCATCGCCTTCGCATGTGTCATCACTTGCGGAGGCGGGTCTGGTCTGTGCTCGCTCATTCTCTCCTTTCTGTGCGCACTGACAATGCACTCTCTTGCCGGCTCATCACTACTGACCAGAGGTGGAATCAGATCTCATTGTCATAATTGGTCTGATTCTCTCAGATGAGAGAATACACAGTTGTCTGCACTTAGCCTAAGGCTTCTGGTTAATATGGTGGACACACATACCAATGGTGTCTGTTGTGAATTCTGCTCTTGGGCTCCCTCCGGTGGTTATAAGTGGTAGCACTGCTGTCTCTGGATCGCAGCATTTATCAGGTGTGTTCACTTTTTGCAATTCTGACTGGGATATTTAGTCTTGCTTGACCCTTTAGTCAGTGCCAGTTGTCCATTGTTCCTGGAGGATTCTCATCCCTACCTGGTCTCTCCTGCTTTGCTGTTCATTTCAACAAAGATAAGTTCTGGCCTTGATTTTTGCTGTCCACATGCTGTGGCCTTATTGTTCAGTTCTTTTCCATGTTTTTGTCTTGTCCAGCTTGGTCTGTATAAGGATTTGTTTAGCCAAGCTGGTATCTCTGGAGATGCAGATATACCCTCCATATCTTTAGTTAGACTTGGAGATTTTGTATTTTCTGTGGTGGATATTTTCTAGTGTTTTAATACTGACCGCATAGTACTCTGTCCTATCCTTTCTATTTAGCTAGAAGTGGCCTCCTTTGCTAAATTCTGATTTCAGTCTGTGTATGTTTTTTTCCCTCTCCTCTCACAGTCAATATTTGTGGGGGGCTGTCTATCCTTTGGGGATTTTCTCTGAGGCAAGATAGTTTTCCCTTTTCTATCTTTAGGGGTAATTAGTCCTCCGGCTGTGTCGAGATGTCTAGGGAGTGATAGGTACATTCCACGGCTACTTCTAGTTGCGGTGTTAAGTTCAGGGTCTGCGGTCAGTACAGGTACCACCTTCTCCGGAGTACGTCTCATGCTGCTTTTAGGCCACCAGATCATAACAGTACAACTGGCCAACAATGAGTTAACCGCATCTCAGAAGAAGGGAAGGAAAGTGCTGAGCCATTTTTTTTTCTGTAGTCTGTTGTGTTTTTTTTTTTTTCCCTCTTTACCTCTGGGTGGCTCAGGAGTTCGGCGCTGGTATGGATGTTCAGGGATTGGCTTCTCGTGTGGATCAACTTGCTGCTAGAGTACAGGGTATTTCCGATTATATCGTTCAGACTCTGGTTTTAGAGCCTAGAATTCCAACTCCTGATTTGTTTTTTGGGGACAGGTCCAAATTTTTGAGCTTTAAAAATAACTGTAAACTGTTTTTTGCTCTGAAACCCCGTTCCTCTGGTGATCCCATCCAGCAGGTTAAAATTGTTATATCTCTGCTGCGTGGTGACCCCCAGGATTGGGCATTTGCCCTGGAACCTGGGAATCCGGCGTTGTTTAATGTAGACACCTTTTTCCAGGCGCTTGGGTTATTGTATGATGAACCTAATTCAGTGGATCATGCTGAGAAGACCTTGTTGGCCCTGTGTCAGGGTCAAGAAGCGGCAGAATCATATTGCCAGAAATTTAGAAAATGGTCTGTACTGACTAAATGGAATGAGGATGCCTTGGCGGCAATTTTCAGAAAGGGTCTTTCTGAATCCGTTAAAGATGTTATGGTGGGGTTCCCCACGCCTGCTGGTCTGAGTGATTCTATGTCTCTGGCCATTCAGATTGATCGGCGCTTGCGCGAGCGCAGAGTTGTGCACACTATGGCATTGTCTTCCGAGCGGAGTCCTGAGCCTATGCAGTGTGATAGGATTGTGTCTAGAGCTGAACGACAAGGATTCAGACGTCAGAATGGGTTGTGTATTTGCTGCGGCGATTCTGCTCATGTTATTTCTGATTGCCCTAAGCGTACCAAGAGAATCGCTAGTTCTGTTACCATCAGTACTGTACAGCCTAAATTTCTGTTATCTGTGACCCTGATCTGCTCATTATCGTCATTTTCTGTCATGGCATTTGTGGATTCAGGCGCCGCTCTAAACCTAATGGACTTAGAATTTGCCAGACGTTGTGGTTTCCCCTTGCAGCCTTTGCAGAGTCCTATTCCTTTGAGGGGCATTGATGCTACACCGTTGGCTAAAAATAAACCTCAGTTTTGGACACAGCTGACCATGTGCATGGCGCCAGCCCATCAGGAAGATTGTCGTTTTCTGGTGTTGCATAATTTGCATGATGCTATTGTGCTGGGTTTCCCATGGTTACAGGTGCATAATCCGGTATTAGATTGGAAATCTATGTCTGTGACTAGTTGGGGTTGTCAGGGGGTTCTGTTATGATCCGGTGGTAGGATCTCAAAACTGACCTGACACATATGACCAGAATATAGGACAAGTTCTGGGGATGTGGAAGCTATACTGACCGCAATCCTGATCCTATCCACAAACACTAAAGGTAGCTGTGGAGCGTTCCTAAAATCCTAGACGCCTCGTTCACAGCCTGAGAAACTGACTACCCCTAGAGAGAAAGCAAAGACCTCACTTGCCTCAGAGAAATAACCCCAAAGTTATAGTCAGCCCCCCACAAATAATAACGGTGAGTTAAGGGGAAAAGACAAACGTAGAAATGAAACAGGTTCAGCAAATGAGGCCCGCTAACACTAGATAGACTGAAAATAGATAGGAGTCTGTGCGGTCAGTACAAAAAACTATCAAAAAAAAAAACCACGCAGAGAATACAAGAACCCCCACACCGACTCACGATGTGAGGGGCGCACTCTGCACCCCAGAACTAACCAGCAAGCGAAAAATCACATATAAGCAAGCTGGACTGAACTCATCATATACAGAGAAACGTTTTCAAGGAAATAATGAGCAAAATGAACAAACAAACTTAACTTCTCCAGCAGGAGACTGGTCACAAGGAATATTCAGGAGCTCTCAGAAACAGGACTGAATACACCGACAGCAGGCAACAAATGAAGGGCCAGGTGAATTAAATAGGCCCAGCATAGCAGGAAATGAATCAGCAGAGCCCAGCCAAGACCAGCCATATCGCTAAAGGCCACCAGAGGGAGCCCTAGAACAAACTCACACAGTACCGCTCATCATGACCACAGGAGGGAGCCCGAGAACGGAATTCACAACAGTACCCCCCCCTTGAGAAGGGGTCACCGAACCCTCACCAGAGCTCCCAGGCTGATCAGGACGAGCCGAATGAAAGGCACGAACCAAATCGGCCGCATGGACATCGGAGGCGACAACCCAGGAATTATCCTCCTGACCATAGCCCTTCCATTTAACCAAGTACTGAAGCTTCCGTCTCGAAACACGAGAATCCAAGATCTTCTCCACCACGTACTCCAACTCCCCCTCAACCAAGACCGGAGCAGGAGGATCAACAGAAGGGACCACAGGCACCACGTATCTCCGCAACAATGACCTATGGAACACATTATGAATGGCAAACGATGTAGGGAGGTCCAACCGAAATGACACAGGGTTGAGGATTTCCAAAATCTTATAAGGACCGATGAAACGAGGCTTGAACTTAGGAGAGGAAACCTTCATCGGAACAAACTGAGAAGACAACTATACCAAATCCCCCACGCGAAGTCGGGGACCCAAACAGCGACGGCGGTTAGCAAAGCGCTGAGCCTTCTCCTGTGATAATGTCAAATTGTCCACTACGTGGTTCCAAATCTGCTACAACCTATCCACCACAGAATCTACCCCAGGACAGTCAGAGGGCTCAACCTGACCCGAGGAAAAACGAGGATGAAAACCAGAATTGCAAAAGAACGGAGAAACCAAAGTAGCAGAACTAGAATTATTGAGGGCGAACTCAGCCAATGGCAAAAAAGTCACCCAATCATCCTGATCAGCAGAAACAAAACATCTCAAATAAGTTTCCAAGGTCTGATTAGTTCGTTCGGTTTGGCCATTCGTCTGAGGATGGAAAGCCGACGAAAAAGACAATTCAATGCCCATCTTAGCACAAAAGGACCGCCAAAATCTGGACACAAACTGGGATCCTCTGTCAGACACAATGTTCTCCGGAATACCATGTAAACGAACCACATTCTGAAAAAACAGTGGCACCAAATCGGAAGAGGAAGGCAGCTTAGGCAAGGGTACCAAATGGACCATTTTAGAAAAACGATCACAAACCACCCAGATGACAGACATCCTCTGAGAGACAGGGAGATCCGAAATAAAATCCATGGAAATATGCGTCCAAGGCCTCTTCGGGACAGGCAAGGGCAAAAGCAATCCACTGGCACGAGAACAGCAAGGCTTGGCCCGAGCACAAATCCCACAGGATTGCACAAAGGAACGCACATCCCGCGAAGGAAGGCCACCAAAAGGACCTCGCCACCAAATCCCTGGTACCAAAAATCCCAGGATGATCTGCCAACACCGAAGAATGAACCTCGGAAATAACTCTACTGGTCCATCTGTCCGGGACAAACAATCTCTCTGGTGGACAACGGTCAGGTCTATTGGCCTGAAACTCCTGCAACACCCGTCGCAGATCAGGAGAGATGGCAGACAAAATCACCCCCTCTTTGAGGACACCAGTAGGTTCAGAAACTTCCGGGGAGTCAGGCACAAAACTCCTAGAAAGGGCATCAGCCTTCACGTTTTTCGAACCCGGAAGATAAGAAACCACAAAATTGAAACGAGAGAAAAACAGCGACCATCGAGCCTGTCTCGGATTCAACCGTTTGGCAGACTCGAGATAAGTCAAATTCTTGTGATCCGTCAAGACCACCACACGATGCTTGGCTCCTTCAAGCCAATGTCGCCACTCCTCAAATGCCCACTTCATTGCCAACAACTCACGATTACCAACATCATAATTCCGCTCGGCAGGCGAAAACTTTCTTGAAAAGAAAGCACATGGTCTCATCACAGAGCCATCAGAACTTCTCTGCGACAAGACAGCCCCTGCTCCAATCTCAGAAGCATCAACCTCGACCTGAAAGGGAAGAGAGACATCGGGCTGGCACAAGACAGGAGCCGTAGAAAACCGACGTTTCAGCTCCTGAAAGGCCTCCATGGCCGCAGGAGACCAATTCGTCACATCAGAACCCTTCTTGGTCAAATCCGTCAAAGGCTTAACCACGCTAGAAAAATTAGTGATGAAGCGACGGTAAAAATTAGCAAAACCCAAGAACTTCTGAAGACTCTTCACAGATGTAGGTTGAGTCCAGTCATGAATAGCCTGGACCTTGACTGGATCCATCTCAATAGTAGAAGGAGAAAAAATAAAGCCCAAAAAGGAAATCTTCTGGACTCCGAAGAGACATTTAGAGCCCTTCACAAACAAGGCATTGGCACGCAGGACCTGAAATACCATCCTGACCTGCTTCACATGAGACTCCCAATCATCAGAAAAGACCAAAATATCATCCAGGTACACAATCATAAATCTATCCAGATACTTTCGGAAGATGTCGTGCATGAAGGACTGAAACACAGAGGGGGCATTAGAAAGCCCAAAAGGCATCACCAGGTACTCAAAATGGCCTTCAGGCGTATTAAATGCGGTTTTCCATTCATCGCCCTGCTTTATGCGCACAAGATTATACGCTCCACGAAGATCTATCTTGGTGAACCAACTGGCCCCCCTAATCCGGGCAAACAGATCGGACAATAGTGGCAAGGGGTACTGAAATTTGACCGTGATGTTATTTAGAAGGCGATAATCTATACAGGGTCTCAGAGAACCATCCTTCTTGGCCACAAAAAAGAACCCCGCACCCAAAGGGGACGATGACGGGCGAATGTGCCCCTTCTCCAAGGACTCCTTTATATAACTCCGCATAGCGGCATGTTCAGGTACAGATAAATTAAAAAGTCGTCCCTTAGGGAACTTACTACCAGGAATCAGATTTATGGCACAATCACAATCCCTATGAGGAGGTAGGGCACTGGATTTGGGCTCATCAAATACATCCTGGTAGTCCGACAAAAATTCAGGGACTTCAGAAGGAGTAGAAGAAGCAATTGACACCAAAGGGGCATCGCCATGAATTCCCTGGCAACCCCAACTTGACACAGACATTGCTTTCCAATCCAGGACTGGATTATGAGGCTGCAGCCATGGCAGACCCAACACGACAACATCATGCAAATTATGTAGCACAAGAAAGCGAATCACCTCCGGATGTGCAGGAGCCATGCACATGGTCACTTGAGTCCAGTACTGAGGTTTATTCTTGGCCAATGGCGTAGCATCAATTCCCTTTAGTGGAATAGGAAATTGTAAAGGCTCCAAGATAAAACCACAGCGCCTGGCAAATGACAAATCCATCAAATTCAGGGCGGCACCTGAATCCACAAAAGCCATAACTGAGTAGGATGACAGAGAGCAAATCAAAGTAACAGACAAAATGAATTTAGGTTGTACAGTACCAATGGTGACAGACTTGGTGAACCTTTTTGTGCGCTTAGAACACTCTGAGATAACATGAGCAGAATCACCACAGTAAAAGCACAACCCATTCTGACGTCTGTGGTTTTGCCGTTCCACTCTGGTCAGAATCCTGTCGCATTGCATAGGCTCAGGTTTCTGCTCAGAAAATTCCACCAGATGGTGCACAGGTTTGCGTTCCCGCAAACGCCGATCAATCTGAATGGCCAAAGACATTGACTCATTCAGACCCGCAGGCGTGGGGAACCCCACCATAACATCTTTAAGGGCTTCAGACAGACCCTTTCTGAAAATCGCCGCCAGGGCGCACTCATTCCATTGAGTGAGCACAGACCACTTCCTAAACTTCTGACAGTAAACCTCTGCTTCATCTTGACCCTGAGAGAGAGCCAGCAAAACCTTCTCTGCTTGGTCTACCAGATTTGGTTCCTCATAAAGCACTCCAAGCGCCAGAAAAAACGCATCCACATTTAGCAATGCAGGATCTCCTGGCGCCAGAGAGAATGCCCAATCTTGAGGGTCGCCACGTAACAAAGAGATAATAATTTTAACTTGCTGAACAGAATCACCAGAGGAGCGAGGTCTCAGAGAAAGGAATAACTTACAATTATTCTTAAAGTTCAAAACCTAGATCTGTCTCCGGAGAACAGTTCAGGAATTGGTATTTTAGGCTCTGACATAGGACTGCGGACTACATAATCCTGAATGCCCTGCACCCTTGCAGTGAGATGATCCACACTAGAAGACAGACTCTGAATGTCCATATCTGCAGCTGAGTTCAGAACCACCCAGAGATTAAGGAGAGGAGAGAAACTAAACACAGTGCAGAGGAGAAAAAAAAATAAATGACTTCAGGATTTCTCTTCTCCCTATTCTGCTGCATTAACACTTTATGGCCTGCTGTACTGTTATGATCCGGTCTTAGGATCTCAAAACTGACCTGACACATATGACCAGAATATAGGACAAGTTCTGGGGATGTGGAAGCTATACTGACCGCAATCCTGATCCTATCCACAAACACTAAAGGTAGCTGTGGAGCGTTCCTAAAATCCTAGACACCTCGTTCACAGCCTGAGAAACTGACTACCCCTAGAGAGAAAGCAAAGACCTCACTTGCCTCAGAGAAATAACCCCAAAGTTATAGTCAGCCCCCCACAAATAATAACAGTGAGTTAAGGGGAAAAGACAAACGTAGAAATGAAACAGGTTCAGCAAATGAGGCCTGCTAACACTAGATAGACTGAAAATAGATAGGAGTCTGTGCGGTCAGTACAAAAAACTATAAAAAAAAAAAAAACACGCAGAGAATACAAGAACCCCCACACCGACTCACGATGTCAGGGGTGCACTCTGCACCCCAGAACTAACCAGCAAGCGAAAAATCACATATAAGCAAGCTGGACTGAACTCATCATATACAGAGAAACGTTTTCAAGGAAATAATGAGCAAAATGAACAAACAAACTTAACTTCTCCAGCAGGAGACTGGTCACAAGGAATATTCAGGAGCTCTCAGAAACAGGACTGAATACACCGACAGCAGGCAACA
This sequence comes from Ranitomeya variabilis, assembly GCF_051348905.1. NCBI lineage: Eukaryota > Metazoa > Chordata > Amphibia > Anura > Dendrobatidae > Ranitomeya > Ranitomeya variabilis. The sequence goes on from NC_135234.1 coordinate 378,897,980, forward strand.
AATGAAGGGCCAGGTGAATTAAATAGGCCCAGCATAGCAGGAAATGAATCAGCAGAGCCCAGCCAAGACCAGCCATATCGCTAAAGGCCACCAGAGGGAGCCCTAGAACAAACTCACACAGTACCGCTCATGACCACAGGAGGGAGCCCGAGAACGGAATTCACAACAGGGTTCATGGTGACGTTCCTTTCATGTCAATTGCCTCCTCCCCCTCTTCTGAAATTCCTGAGTTTTTGTCAGATTTCCAGGATGTATTCAATGAGCCCAAGTCCAGTTCCCTTCCACCGCATAGGGACTGTGATTGTGCTATTGACTTGATTCCAGGCTGTAAGTTCCCTAAGGGCCGACTTTTCAACCTGTCTGTGCCAGAACATACCGCCATGCGGAGCTATGTTAAGGAGTCCTTGGAGAAGGGGCATATTCGGCCATCTTCTTCACTATTGGGAGCAGGTTTTTTTTTTGTTGCCAAGAAGGATGGCTCCTTGAGACCCTGTATTGATTATCGCCTCTTGAATAAGATCACAGTCAAGTTCCAATACCCTTTGCCTTTGCTTTCTGATCTGTTTGCTAGGATTAAGGGGGCTAGTTGGTTTACTAAGATTGACCTTCGAGGGGCATATAATTTTGTTCGTATTAAGCAGGGTGACGAATGGAAAACTGCGCTTAATACGCCCGAAGGCCATTTTGAATACCTTGTGATGCCATTCGGACTCTCTAATGCTCCATCTGTGTTTCAGTCCTTCATGCATGATATATTTCGGAATTATCTTGATAAATTCATGATTGTATATTTGGATGATATTTTGATTTTTTCAGATGATTGGGAGTCTCATGTGAAACAAGTCAGGATGGTATATCAGATCCTTAGTGATAATGCCTTGTTTGTGAAGGGGTCTAAGTGCCTCTTTGGAGTACAGAAGATTTCTTTTTTGGGCTTCATTTTTTATCCCTCATCTATAGAAATGGATCCGGTTAAGGTTCAGGCCATTCATAATTGGATCCAGCCCACATCCGTGAAGAGCCTTCAGAAATTTTTGGGCTTTGCTAATTTTTATCGCCGTTTCATTGCCAACTTCTCCAGTGTGGTTAGACCCCTGACCGATTTGACGAAGAAAGGTGCTGATGTGATGAATTGGTCCTCTGCGGCTGTTTCTGCCTTTCAGGAGCTTAAACGCCGATTTACTTCTGCCCCTGTGTTGCGTCAGCCGGATGTTTCTCTTCCTTTTCAGGTTGAGGTTGACGCTTCTGAGATTGGGGCAGGGGCCGTTTTGTCTCAGAGGAATTCTGATGGTTCCTTGATGAAACCGTGTGCCTTCTTTTCTCAAAAGTTTTCGCCTGCGGAACGCAATTATGATGTCGGCAATCGTGAGTTGTTGGCTATGAAGTGGGCATTTGAGGAGTGGCGACATTGGCTTGAGGGGGCCAAGCATCGTATTGTGGTCTTGACCGATCATAAGAATCTGATTTACCTTGAGTCTGCCAAACGGCTGAATCCTAGACAGGCCCGATGGTCCCTGTTTTTCTCCCGTTTTGATTTTGTGGTCTCGTATCTTCCGGGTCCTAAGAATGTTAAGGCTGATGCCCTCTGTAGGAGCTTTTTGCCTGATTCTCCTGGGGTCCTTTAGCCGGTCGGCATTCTGAAGGAAGGGGTGATTCTTTCTGCCATCTCCCCTGATTTACGACAGGTTCTTCAGGAATTTCAGGCTGATAAACCTGACCGCTGTCCAGTGGGGAAACTGTTTGTTCCTGACAGATGGACTAGTAAAGTGATTTCGGAGGTTCATTGTTCTGTGTTGGCTAGTCATCCTGGGATTTTTGGTACCAGAGATTTGGTTGGTAGGTCCTTTTGGTGGCCTTCTTTGTCACGGGATGTGCGTTCTTTTGTGCAGTCCTGTGGGACTTGTGCGCGGGCCAAGCCTTGCTGTTCCCGCGCTAGTGGGTTGCTTTTGCCTTTGCCGGTCCCTGAGAGGCCTTGGACGCATATTTCTATGGCTTTTATTTCGGATCTTCCGGTTTCCCAGAGGATGTCGGTTATCTGGGTGGTTTGTGACCGGTTTTCTAAGATGGTTCATTTGGTACCTTTGCCTAAATTGCCTTCCTCTTCTGATTTGGTTCCGTTGTTTTTTCAGCATGTGGTTCGTTTGCATGGCATTCCGGAGAATATTGTGTCCGATAGAGGTTCCCAGTTTGTTTCTAGGTTTTGGCGGGCCTTTTGTGCTAGGCTGGGCATTGATTTGTCTTTTTCTTCCGCATTTCATCCTCAGACAAATGGCCAAACCGAGCGAACTAATCAGACTTTGGAAACTTATTTGAGATGCTTTGTGTCTGCTGATCAGGATGATTGGGTGGCTTTCTTGCCATTGGCCGAGTTTGCCCTTAATAATCGGGCTAGTTCTGCTACCTTGGTTTCACTCTTCTTTTGTAACTCTGGTTTTCATCCTCGTTTTTCTTCAGGGCAGGTTGAGCCTTCTGATTGTCCTGGGGTGGACTCTGTGGTTGACAGGTTGCAGCAAATTTGGGCTCAGGTTGTTGACAATTTGGTGTTGTCTCAGGAGGGGGCTCAGCGTTTTGCTAACCGTCGTCAGTGTGTTGGTTCCCGGCTTTGGGTTGGGGATTTGGTCTGGTTGTCTTCCCGTCATGTTCCTATGAAGGTTTCTTCCCCTAAGTTTAAGCCTCGGTTTATTGGCCCTTATAGGATTTCTGAGATTATCAATCCAGTGTCTTTTCGTTTTGCCCTTCCAGCCTCTTTTTCCATCCATAATGTTTTTCATAGATTTTTGTTGCGGAAATATGTGGTGCCCATTGTTCCCTCTGTTGATCCTCCTGCCCCGGTGTTGATTGATGGGGAGTTGGAGTATGTGGTTGAGAAGATTTTGGATTCTCGTTTTTCGAGGCGGAAGCTTCAGTATCTTGTCAAATGGAAGGGTTATGGCCAGGAGGATAATTCTTGGGTTGTTGCCTCCGATGTTCATGCTGAGGATTTGGTTCGTGCCTTTCATTTGGCTCGTCCGGATCGGCCTGGGGGCTCTGGTGAGGGTTCGGTGACCCCTCCTCAAGGGGGGGGTACTGTTGTGAATTCTGCTCTTGGGCTCCCTCTGGTGGTTATAAGTGGTAGCACTGCTGTCTCTGGATCGCAGCATTTATCAGGTGTGTTCACTTTTTGCAATTCTGACTGGGCTATTTAGTCTTGCTTGACCCTTTAGTCAGTGCCAGTTGTCCATTGTTCCTGGAGGATTCTCATCCCTACCTGGTCTCTCCTGCTTTGCTGTTCATTTCAACAAAGATAAGTTCTGGCCTTGATTTTTGCTGTCCACATGCTGTGGCCTTATTGTTCAGTTCTTTTCCATGTTTTTGTCTTGTCCAGCTTGGTCTGTATAAGGATTTGTTTAGCCAAGCTGGTATCTCTGGAGATGCAGACATACCCTCCATATCTTTAGTTAGACTTGGAGATTTTGTATTTTCTGTGGTGGATATTTTCTAGTGTTTTAATACTGACCGCATAGTACTCTGTCCTATCCTTTCTATTTAGCTAGAAGTGGCCTCCTTTGCTAAATTCTGATTTCAGTCTGTGTATGTTTTTTTCCCTCTCCTCTCACAGTCAATATTTGTGGGGGGCTGTCTATCCTTTGGGGATTTTCTCTGAGGCAAGATAGTTTTCCCTTTTCTATCTTTAGGGGTAATTAGTCCTCCGGCTGTGTCGAGATGTCTAGGGAGTGATAGGTACATTCCACGGCTACTTCTAGTTGCGGTGTTAAGTTCAGGGTCTGCGGTCAGTACAGGTACCACCTTCTCCGGAGTACGTCTCATGCTGCTCTTAGGCCACCAGATCATAACAGGTGTCAGCACAACAGGCTGTGAGGCATGTGGTACTGTGAGGAATTAGATAATTGGTTATGCTGGATGGCAGACATAATGGCAATGCAGTTAATTTCATGTCCATAATGTTATGATTGGGGAGACAAAAATGTATTGCCACAGGTAGATCCATTCTTTTTTCTCTTATTGTATGGCAATGAGAGTTCATACTTGTTCTCAGTTTCTGCCCTGTCTCCCCCAGTTGGACATTTAGTACAAATAATTAAGTACACCACATTAGAAGTGACGCAGCTGAAAATACCTGGTCATTATAAATGGACAGGTTTTACATTTTTTCTGGTTGCAAGCAAAGGTTCCTGCAGCTGTTGGAGAGGACAGCGAGCTTCTGACAATGATGATTGTTAGATTTGGGGGCTGCCTAAAACACAGTAGTGGGGGGTCTGGAAAAATGGATTGTAGTCGGGCATCTTTTTGTAGTAAAGGTTGTAATTTCCGTGCAGCTCCCCTTAGCACCTCCAGATTTGGATTGTAGGTGACTACTAGAGGCACCCGGTTACTTTCTTCTTTAGCTTTGTAATGTAGCAGGTGATTCCATGATACATGATATTCTGGTGGCTCTTGTAATCTGGTTTTCAATTGTTCTTGGATGATAGCCCTGGTTCAAAAAGGTCTTTCTGAGGCGACCAAGGTGTTCATCTCTATCCATGGGGTTGGAACATATACGATTGTATCTGATGGCTTGGTTGTAGACAATAGAGTTTTTTATGTGTTTTGGATGGAAACTGTCCCATTTGAGGTATGTTAGACGGTCGGTTGGCTTCTGATACAGGGTTGTTTCTATTTTATTGTTCTGCAGCTTAATGATGGTGTCCAAAAAGTTAATTTCAGTGCAGGAGTAGTCGAGTGTTAAGTTGATGGTAGGATGAAATTGATTAAACTGTTCATGGAACGTCTTTGGCTGTGGCCCAGACTCCGTCCAGTTGATTAAAATATCATTAATGTAGCGGTAGTAGGCCAGAGGCCTGATGGGACATGAGGACAAAAAGTCACTTTCAAGCTTGGCCATGAAAAGATTTGCATACTGTGGGGCCATTTTACTTCCCATTGTTGTGCCAGTCTTTTGTAGATATATCTTGTTGTCAAATTCAAAGTAATTGCGGGTGAGGATGAATTTTATAAGTTTCACCAAAGAATCAGCATTAGTCCCTGTGTTGTCCAGGAAGAATTTGCAGGCATTTAATCCATCCTGGTGTGGGATATTAGAGTACAAATATTCCACATCCATGGTGGCCAGGATGGCACCTTCTGGTAGAGCACTTATTGCTGATAGTTTACTCAATAGGTCAGTTGTGTCCTGAATGAAGCTGGGTGTTACCAGTGGTTTAAGAATACCCTCTACCCATCCAGATACCTGCTCAGTAAGGGTGCACACACATGAAATAATTGGTCTTCCTGGATTTCCAGATTTGTGGATTTTGGGAAGCATGCAGAATTTCCCCGTTCTTGGACTTTCTGCTAATCACGTTTTGTGCAGTGTTCAGAATTCATAGACGTCTCAGGAGATTACAGGAACCAAGGATTTGGATATAGTCTGAGTGTAAGGGTGTGACAGAGACTGTCATACGCTTTTCTGTTTTCTGAAAACAACATTTGCAAGAAGTATATGCAGCGCCCCAGAGTCCTGGTCGTTGCAGTGATGTCGCTCTGCCACTAAGGGGAGTGATGGTACGTCTGATGGCACTAAAGGAGTTCACCTGACCAGGTATCACAGTCACACATTACACTTCACACTCTGGCCACCAGGGGGAGAAAAGGGTTCTATGTATTAGGCCACTCCTCACACTCTGGTAAAACTGGGGGTTGGATAGGAAGTTAGAGAGAAGCTGACTGGGTTTAGCCCAGGCAACATCCTGTGAGAGAGGGAGTTCCTGGGAAGATTCAGGGGGGTCTCTGTCAGGGGTGGGATCCTGACAGTGGCCTAGCGAAAAGGACAGATCGTTACGGAGCCGCGCCTGCACCCGTTGTGGTGGCATCTTAAGAAAGGACACGAAGCGAGTTTTATTATGGAGAAGTGAGAAACGAGATCACAGGACAAAGGAGAATAGAACCAGAAGGAGTCGTGCTCCAAGATCAGCAACATCCTTCTGAGGCGCGTAGCCGGCGGCCAGAACGCCGAGGAAGTAATAGACTCTACGCATTACCTTGAACTACGGCAGGGCAGTTAACTTTATGTTGGCTGTCTCACCTTTTACACCTAACGAAGACAACAGAGGCAACTGTGGGAGAGGGGCATCTCTAGGGTCCCTATAAAATAACTCCAGGCCTACCCCATCATACGGGTGTGTCCTAGCCATATCATCTGGGGGACGGAGAAAAAGAATAGAAACATACACGACAGTTGTGAGGACTATCCCGTGGTGCTCAGCAGGGAGGTACTACAACACACAGGCGCTAGCAGGAAGGCTACTGATTTCCACCTGCAAAGGGAACTCTGGATGTGCCTTCGGACCGGCCGGTCTCAGTCAGCCCTGTTAGCAGTGCTCTGGATTGCGGATGCCGAAGCCTTCAGTAAAGAGGTAAAGAGACTGCAACCCTGTGTCCTCGTTATTCATCGCGCCTTGTACCACGCACCATCATCACCCCTTTTATTGGACGCCCCTTAGCAGGGTCACGAACCGGGTCTAGCCACCGTGACAACCCCAGGACCGAGACAGAGAGGCCCGGTACCGAGCACCCCGCGGCCCTGCGTCTGGGGGCGCTCCAACTACATATTTTTTTAATCAAGTACTTTTTATTAAGGCATATATCAAAAATGTAATACAATCTGACACAAACTGATACCAAAATTACAAAGCAGATTGATACATTTTCATTTAACATGAACTAGCCCCTTTACCCAGTTACCCAGATGCTCTAATTTGATGCGTACCCGTCCACCATTCCAAATCAGATCCCTAAATAGAGTATTAATTCTATAAAATTTGCTCTGTGCCAACCATACTGGAGCATTATGCAGTATATAGAGGAGCTGAGGCATAAGTATAATTTTGAGCAGATTGACTCTACCTGCCACAGACAGAAATAGTTTCTTCCAGGCCCCAATCTTCTGCTGGAATTTCCCAAGCAAAGGAGTCAAGTTGAGCCACACAAAGTCCTCTATCTTAGCCGAAATTATAATACCTAAGTATTGTAACCATCTGTAGCGCCCCCACTGCCGCAGGGCCGAGGGGTACCCGGTGCCGGGCCTCTGAGTCTCTGCTCTGGGGTTGTCACGGTGGCTAGGCCCGGTCCGTGACCCTGCCGTGGGGCGCACAGTGTAATAGGTATGACGGATGATGGTGGTGAGGCTGTAGCGGTGCAGTGCAGTAAATAACGAGGACACCAGGTTGCAGTCTCTTTACCTCTTTACTGAAGATCTCTGGGTCCTCAGTCCAGAATATGGTTCACCAGGCTGCGCAAGTCCGGCCGGTCCAATGGCACCTCCAGAGTTCCCTTCAAAGGTGGAAATCGGTGCCTTCCTTCTAGCGCTATGTGTTGCGGTCCTCCCCTGCTGTGCTTACGGAAAGTCCCCACAACTGTTGTGTCTGTTTCTTAAGTTCCCTCACAACTCAATTAGATGATGTTCTGCTAATTCTCCGTCCCTCCCTGGTGTTCTGGTTGGGACGGCACCCGTTTGACGGGTAGGCTCGGAGCTCTTCCGGGACCCTAGAGTCGCCCCTCTCCACAAGTTGCCCCCCAAGACTGCATAGGTGATTTAGGTTAGACAGCCCGCCTCAGACTGACTGTCCTGCCGCTGTTTGGAGTATTGCTTGAAGCTGAATGTTATTATACTCCCTCGGCGTTCCGGCCACCGGTAGTGCGCCTCAGTAGGATGTTGCCTCGGTCTTACAGCACGACCCCTACTGGTATTTCTCCTTTTGCGTGATCTCGTTTCTCACTCAGCACAATCTATCTCTCTTCTAGTCCTTCCTTGGGCACCGCCGCTATACTGAGCAGGCACGGTCCCGTTACGTTCGTTCAAGTTGCCAAGCCTCTGTCAGGATCCCACCCCTGACAGAGACTCTACTGTATCTTCCCCCACAACACCCTCTGCCACAAGGTGTTGCCTGGTTCCAACCCAGTCAGCTTTTCTGATCTAACTTCCTGCCTGACCCCCAGTTTACCCACTATGGTGGGGAGTGGCCTAATGAATAGAACCCTTAGCTCCCCCCGGAGGCCCGACTGTGAAATGTATTGGTGTCTGTGATACCTGATCAGATGAACTCCTTCAGTGCCATCAGACGTACCATAGCTCCCCTTTAGTGGAGGAGCCACAGTACTGCAACGACCAGGACTCTGGGGCGCTGCACTCCCCCCTGGTTAAACACAGTACTCCGGGACTGGGAAGAAAACAACAATACAAGTTAGCAAAAAGACATACAATTTTGTTGAGTGTAATAACAATAAGCATATTTAACAGGCTTCCCTTTATGGGAGGTAAGGACACTTGAACGTTACAAACGTGGTTAAATATCATAGCAACATGCTACAAATAACTTTTCTTACCCAACCGGGTATTCTACTAAGTGCAAAATTTGTTGAACATTAATTTAACATTGCCTTTAAGGACATACACTCTAAATCCACTAAAGACCTTCCTATAATCACATTATAAGGTAATTTAACTTTTTCATTCTCCTTCTTTAAATCTGCAGGACCGCCTGTCCTAACGGCGCCAGACCTACTGCCTCTCCTTTCTTACAGGACCGCTCCTTTCAGCCCGAGCCTTCTGTCTTTTCAACTACTATACACAGTATAGAACATAACATACTTTCAATTTTAAGAGCACTGAGCCATCTCTGTATGGCTCCTATGAGGACTCAGGGTTTACCTTCTATCCTAATTATCTATCAACGTAATTAACCATTTTCTTTACACAACATCAACCCTTCTCATTACCTTTCTCACTAACATGCATGCTGGACACCACGTCTACCCCTACGGGCCCACTGCATCCTTCTTCTCGCTTTCACTTTCTTTCCGGAACATCATCAGCATTTCTTCACAATTAACTAGTTAAATACATATAACTTTCTCATGTAAACATTATCATCATTTTCTTTCGCCAAACATCATTGCTACTTATCTTAAAGCAATATCACTATTTACGTGCGACAAGTGAACATCTCCTTTAAGAGAGGACTAAGTCTCTATGAGGTAGCACGCCTTCTCAGGCTACCAGTCCGTACTCAACAAAGGTTCCAGTGTGGTATCTTCACAAAGAGTCCTTCTTTAAGTAAAACCAGTAGGGAGCACCTTTAATAAGGTGCAAACTATATACAAGAAGTTCAGATCATGCACTGTTCATGATTTCAGCAGTTCTGGAAACTTTGTGCAAAAACTTGGAAACATCCAACAAAAGCAAAACAATAGGGATCCCAGGTCAACAGAAGGATCCCCTTAAGAGTTAACCCTGGACGGGTTTTAGCAGCAAAACAGCAGAGAAACAGTTAACTATTTACATGTTAAAGCATTATATGGGAACATCTACTCAAAACCACCCAGGAGGCAGCACCGGCGGGGGCAACCCCTTTGGGTATTGCGAACCGCCCGGTACTGCATAAGGGGGTCTGTCGTCCCATCTGGGGGTCTGTGTACCCACAGTCTTTAGTTCTGCAGCGGTGCGGGCAGTAGACACGCTGGTCACTTGAGGAGGTGCCTGCGTGGCCACGACAGCGGTGGAGGTCATGACGCGACAAGTCGTGGTCTTCACAATGGTGCCCGTTGGGGTGACCACGGTGGTCTCAGTGGTATTCGTAGGCCAATCACAAGGGGGCACCCTGGCCACGGGGGACATGGGACTGTGCCTCTTGTGGACGTTCAGGGCAAACCACCCCTTCTCTCCAAGGTGCCGGGTGTAGCTGACATTATCCCCTGGATATAGATCTCGGCCTGGGTGGCCCTCTCTGAGATGCGACTCTACATCCCGCCGGTTAACAAAAACTTCAGCATATAGACCCGGCTCCTTTATAAAGCCCCAGCCCCCGCGGAGCTTAAAGTCAATGACGGTGCCCTGCCTGCGCGGGGCCTGCTGAGCAGTGGGATTCTTGCGGGCCCGGTCCTTGACCGCCAAGTCTTTTTGATGGTGGGCCTCCCGCCCGGCCTGGTGTGTTTTCTCCTCCTCTTTCCACTGTCGTTCTAGCTGGACCCGGTATTCCTCCCAGCTTAGGGCCTGTACCATCTCCCCCTCTTGGGTCTCCACCCCGAGGAACCCCATAAGATTGGATTCGGGGTTCACCCAGCGGCACACTGTGCGCTCCGCGTGGACCTCACACAGCAAGGGAGTAGGGGTGATTGGGGCTCGCATACGGTGTTCCATGCCCGTGGCTTCCTCCCATGGTAGCAGGCGCTGGAGTCTATGGGTTCCCGGGAGAGGTGGTGCTGCTACGGGACCCACCAGCAAACCCTCGGCCAGCGGGACGGGGTCGGCGAACTCACCAGCCGATGCAAGTTCCTCCTCCGCGGCGGGTTCTTCCGGCGGTGTCGGCGAGGATCCCAGCAGTTGCTCCGGTGACGGTGCAGGATCCGACGCCTGAGGACCTTCTTCCGGCGCTGCCTGGTGCGGAGCCTGGGCCTTCATGTTCAGTTGGAGGAGTTGGTCGATCAGGCTCTCCATCTCGACCCGCAGAAGTTCAGTGCTGTCCACGGAGAACGGGCCGCTGGGCTCATCCGGGTAGTTGGGGAAGACTTCCACTTCAACCCCACTGTCGGGTTCGGAGCTGCTGGCCATAGCGTCCTCCACGTGGGTCACTTCCTGGTCTTTTTCCCGCTCTCTCCTTCGTGGGCGGTGTCGTCTTCTCGGTCTCCGCCCTCCATTGAGGATTAGGAGGCGGATCTCTGCTGCTGACGGACACGTCCTCACGGTGCAGAAATATTTAGACTGGGCGGCCATTGTTTCTTCGCGCTCTTCAGCTTGCCTACGCCCACTCCACGCCCCTCTTCTTCTCCTGCGCTCTCCTCAGCGTTGTAATGGCGGCGGATTTTGGCGGTAAATGGCGCAGCACAGTCCTTGCAATAAAGTACAGTCCAAGCACAACAAATCACAGTTCCAAGGCACACATGACCTGATTCTTCAGGCTTAAGTAGATCCTGTTCGTGACGCCAAGTTGTAGCGCCCCCACTGCCGCAGGGCCGAGGGGTACCCGGTGCCGGGCCTCTGAGTCTCTGCTCTGGGGTTGTCACGGTGGCTAGGCCCGGTCCGTGACCCTGCCGTGGGGCGCACAGTGTAATAGGTATGACGGATGATGGTGGTGAGGCTGTAGCGGTGCAGTGCAGTAAATAACGAGGACACCAGGTTGCAGTCTCTTTACCTCTTTACTGAAGATCTCTGGGTCCTCAGTCCAGAATATGGTTCACCAGGCTGCGCAAGTCCGGCCGGTCCAATGGCACCTCCAGAGTTCCCTTCACAGGTGGAAATCGGTGCCTTCCTTCTAGCGCTATGTGTTGCGGTCCTCCCCTGCTGTGCTTACGGAAAGTCCCCACAACTGTTGTGTCTGTTTCTTAAGTTCCCTCACAACTCAATTAGATGATGTTCTGCTAATTCTCCGTCCCTCCCTGGTGTTCTGGTTGGGACGGCACCCGTTTGACGGGTAGGCTCGGAGCTCTTCCGGGACCCTAGAGTCGCCCCTCTCCACAAGTTGCCCCCCAAGACTGCATAGGTGATTTAGGTTAGACAGCCCGCCTCAGACTGACTGTCCTGCCGCTGTTTGGAGTATTGCTTGAAGCTGAATGTTATTATACTCCCTCGGCGTTCCGGCCACCGGTAGTGCGCCTCAGTAGGATGTTGCCTCGGTCTTACAGCACGACCCCTACTGGTATTTCTCCTTTTGCGTGATCTCGTTTCTCACTCAGCACAATCTATCTCTCTTCTAGTCCTTCCTTGGGCACCGCCGCTATACTGAGCAGGCACGGTCCCGTTACGTTCGTTCAAGTTGCCAAGCCTCTGTCAGGATCCCACCCCTGACAGAGACCCTACTGTATCTTCCCCCACAACACCCTCTGCCACAAGGTGTTGCCTGGTTCCAACCCAGTCAGCTTTTCTGATCTAACTTCCTGCCTGACCCCCAGTTTACCCACTATGGTGGGGAGTGGCCTAGTGAATAGAACCCTTAGCTCCCCCCGGAGGCCCGACTGTGAAATGTATTGGTGTCTGTGATACCTGATCAGATGAACTCCTTCAGTGCCATCAGACGTACCATAGCTCCCCTTTAGTGGCGGAGCCACAGTACTGCAACGACCAGGACTCTGGGGCGCTGCACATCAATCAACCAAACCGCTGCACGACCAGCTCTACCCTCACCTATTGTATCCTCACCCATCCCTTGTAGATTGTGAGCCCTCGCCGGCAGGGTCCTCTCTCCGACTGTACCAGTCGTGACTTGTATTGTTTAAGATTGTTGTACTTGTTTTTACTATGTATACCCCTCCTCACATGTAAAGCGCCATGGAATAAATGGCACTATTATAATAAATAATAATAATAATAATAATAATAATAATTTAACCACCTGTAAGGGAATCACAGGATCCACAGTCGCCATGTCCAAGTGGAGCAACACAGACTTGTCCCATTTAATAGATAGTCCCGAAAGAGCTCCAAATTTAGTAATGCTATGCATAGCCACCCTCAAAGACTGCTGCGCATCTTCCATAATAATAATCCATTGTCCGTGTACAAGGCTATCTTCTCTTCATGACTTCCATATCTATATCCCTTCATATCCCTATCCCTCCATATCGCCGCCGTCAGAGGCTCTATAGCAATCGCAAACAGCAGAGGAGACAAAGGGCACCCCTGCGGCATTGCCCTATACAAGGAAAAATCCCCAGACAGAAGGCCATTCACCTGTACCCTAGCTCTTGGAGAAAGAAGTATATTTAACTACGTGGTTTTATTGTATTTTCTTAGCAGTGTAAAATGTAAACTGCATAGAACCTTATAGAAACTAATGTGTTGTGATTATGTGAAAGGTATAGTATACCGCTGATAGTTTAGAGTAAGAAAGGGAAGTATGCAGTGGTGGGCATATTAGTTATAGGAAGTAAAACACAGGTTTAGATATGGTTAATATGTCCAGCTGCTCATGGGAGGGAAAACGGTCATATAAGAAGGGGACCACTTCCTGGTTAGATTAGTTAGAGATAATGAGATAGTTAAGTAATAGTACAAATTCAAGTCCAGAGGGCTGTAGGGCACGAGAAGTATGCATTGTTCTGGCAGTATGAGAACATCAGAAACAGTCTTCAGCTGACATTCCTGTAACATTTGGGGCCTATAGGTCGATATAGGCACTGGGAAACATGCCTTATTTACTTCCAACAAATGGAAGCCGGACTGGGAAATGTGTGAGGCAGACTGGACGGGTCTTGTGAGTACTTCGGAGCCAGACAGAGAATCTCGAGGGCTGAAAGGACCAGTAAGCAAAGGGATAGCTGAGGCTGAACAAACAGAGAATATGGAAATGTGCTGTGCTTTGTCATCAATTGAATTCAGACTGTTAAAAGTAATGTTGAATTTGTTGTTAAGAAGCGAGTGTCACTTGATTTATGTGCGGCTGACCCTGGCCCAAAGGACATGGATGCAGTGCAGGCCTACGGCCTGAAATTGAGTACTCCACACTGCACACAGCACAACATTGATTGACAGGGACACTGTTTATTTGTGGGGTGCCAGGGCGTGGGAACGCAGCCCCTCAACCATGGCTACCGCCTTGCGCACCTAACACAAGTACAAACTTACTACTATTAACAGAGTTTTGGATTAGGGCTGCGACACAGGAGTGTGTACAACGAGCCTCTGTAGGCTTCTTGGTATCATGGAGACATGCCGGACCACTTGTAAAACCTAACATAGAGCATAGCACAGACAGGTGCAGAACAAAGTTACTGCCTCTCTTGTTAACCATTGCCTAATGAATTTGGTTAACAAAAACTAATCGTGAACTGCAAGGCTGTGTATAATCTGTCCCCTCCATATATCTCTGACCTCATCTCCTGCTTCCTTTCATCACATAATCTATGGTCCTTAAAAAAACCTCACACAAAGGCTTCCAGCCCCCCCAAAAATGTTGTTGGTTTTTTTTTTAAAGGGAACCTACCACCCCGTTTTTTAAAAATGAGATAAAAATAGTGTGAAATAGGGGCAGAGCTGGGCTTTACATTAGGGCCTTTTCGGTGCCTTTACACCCCCGTTAGGCTGCCGAAATACCTTAGTGAAGTGGCCGTTTTCTGCTGTCACTCAAGTGGGTCAGGTCGGATGGGCGTGGTCACAGCGCTGTTTGTCCCCCAGGATCCTGCTCATCATTACGTTGGTGGCGTAGTGGTGTGCGCATGTCCAGCAGGCGAATCCACTGCCCAGGAGATGAATAACGGCGCGGTCTTCGCTATTCAGCCGTTTACCGGTGGGCGCGGCCATCTTTCCTGTGGCCGCGCCTGCGCAGATGGAGTGCTCTGCTGCCCGGGACTTCAGGAAAATGGCCGCGGGATTCCGCGCGTGCGCAGATGGAGATTGCCGCGGCCATTTTCCTGAAGTCCCGGGCAGCAGAGCGCTCCATCTGCGCAGGCGCGGCCACAGGAAAGATGGCCGCGCCCACCGGTAAACGGCTGAATAGCGAAGACCGCGCCGTTATTCATCTCCTGGGCAGTGGATTCGCCTGCTGGACATGCGCACACCACTACGCCACCAACGTAATGATGAGCAGGATCCTGGGGGACAAACAGCGCTGTGACCACGCCCATCTGACCTGACCCACTTGAGTGACAGCAGAAAACGGCCACTTCACTAAGGTATTTCGGCAGCCTAACGGGGGTGTAAAGGCACCGAAAAGGCCCTAATGTAAAGCCCAGCTCTGCCCCTATTTCACACTATTTTTATCTTATTTTTTAAAAACGGGGTGGTAGGTTCCCTTTAAACCAAATAACCGACAATTATTTTTTCCCCTCGAAAATGCTATGTAGAAAATTGCACCCATAAAACGTTGGGCAAAGATTTGCTAGTACAACCTCCACTAGGTTGTGTTCTCAAAATCCACACCTGAAAATCTGTGTCGTGTGTGGATAGGTGATACATTGCATTCATGGTACAATTCTTTAAAGGGAATTTGTCACCAGGTTTTTGTGACCTGACCTGAGAGCATAATGTAGAAACAAACTCAGATTCCAGCAATGTGTCACTTACTGGGCTGCTTAGTGTAGTTTTGATAAAATCAGTTTTATAAATAGGAGATTATCACAAGAAGACTAATAAACCTGCTGCCATGTAGTCCTCTATATTCATGAGCTCTCTATAAATCAGACTCCACCACTGATTCGCAGCTTTTTGTGTATCGCCCTCCGGGCCCCTCCTGTTAGTTCTTAGATCACTTTGCCACCTGGCTTCCACGTTTTCTATCCTATAACATCCCCACCCTCATCATGGAGGACTTTAATCTCTCCTTTGGAGATCACCTCTCCTCATCTGCCACTCACTTTTATCTCTAACCTCCTTCGGCCTTTCACAGCTTACTAACTTTCCTCTGCTCAGTGCATGATTTTACTAACTCCCCTCTCCCGCTCTCTGACCACAAACTTTATTCATTCTCTGTCAAGAATTGCCACCCTGAACAGGACACCCCTACTTTCCATACTCATAGAAATATATTAACACACAGAAACTTATGAAGCATTGGCAGTCATCATTGACTCCAACATCCTTCCTTTCATGTCTTGACTCTGCAATTAAACATTATGATACATTGCAGTGTGTCCTGGATGAAGCTGCACCTCCTACACATAGAACAACTTGGCACAGATGGCGACAACCCTGGCACACGCTGCTATTAAGCTTCCTACAGTATTGCTCCAGGTGCGCTGAACATCTGTGTAGAAAATCCAATCTGGCAAAGATTTCATCCATTATAAGTTTATGCTTAAAACATACAACTCTGCCCTTCACCTCTCGAAACAAACCTATTTCAACACCCTCTTTCCCTCACTTTCCAATGATCCTAAAAACCTCTCTTTGACACTTTTCATTCCCTCCTCAATCCAAGAGTATGGGCCCTGGCCACCGACCTCAGCGCTGACGAGCTGGCCAATTATTTCACTCAGCGCTGATGATCTGGCCAATTATTTAAAAGAAAAAATTTGACCATAGCCAACGGGAAATTCTCTTCCAATTCATTAGTACTGTGTACTGTCCTTCCTCCACCAATGCATCTTGCTCACTCTATGTCTTTGAACCAGTCACGAAAGAATAAGTGATCTGGCTTTTTGCATTTTCTCACCCTACTACCTGCACAAGTGACCCTATTTCCTCACATCTCCTCCAGTCCATTTCTCTGGCTGTCACCACTCACCTTACTAAAATATTCAACCTCTCTCTCTCATCTGGTATCTTTCCCTCCTCATTTAAACATGTCAGCATACATCCATTACTTAAAAAACCATACCTCAACCAAAACTGTGCAACTAACTATAGACATGTCTCTAATCTTCCATTAATCTCTAAACTCCTGAAATGCTTGGTCCACTCCCGTCTAATCCGCTATCTCTCAGATCACTCTCTTCTTGACTCTCTACAATCCGGTTTCCACTCTTTACACTGTAATGAAACTACCCTCACTAAAATCTCTAATGATCTACTAACAAGTAAATCTAATAGTCACTACTCCATGTTGATTCTCCTGGATCTCTCTGCAGCATTTGACACTGTGGATCACCTGCTCCTCCTCACTATGCTCTGCGCTATCTGCCTCAAGGACACCGTCCTCTCCTGTTCTCCTCCTATCTCTCTGACCTCTCCTTCACTGTATCTTTTGCTGGCTCACATTGCATTAGGGCAACTGTTTAATGGATCCATTTGTAAGCAGCTCTAACGGCGAACGCACAGTGAACTGAAACGTTTGTTCTGCATAGAACTCTATTGCAAACGCAGGCAGATGCGCAGCCACATGTTAACGCACGCGTTAACGCGATGGTAAAAATACAAGACAACTTGGGCTCATTTTTAGCGCATCCATTTAATAGATCCGTTAAACGGATTGCCCTAACGCAATGTGGACCTAGCCTTACTCTCAAGGTTCCTCAAAGATCAGTCATAGGCCCCTTCCTTTTCTAATTATATACTGCCCCATTGGACAAATAATCAGTAGATTTGGTATTCAGTACCATCATTATGCTGATGACACTCAATCATACACCTCAACTCCTGACATCACACTTGCATTATTTCAAAACACCAGGGATTGTCTTTCCGCTGTCTCTAACATCATGTCCTCCCTCTATCTGAAACTGAACCTGTCTAAAACTGAACTCCTTGTGTTTCCTCCCTCCACTAACCTAGCTATGCCCGATATTGCCATTTCCGTGTGTGGTTCTACCATTACTCCCCAGCAACATGCCCACTGTCTTGGGGTCATAGTTGATTCAGATCTTTCATTCACCCTCCACATCCGATCACTGGCTCACTCTTGCTATTTCCACCTTAAAACCATTTCTAGAATTTGACCTTTTCTTACCTTTCACTCTGCAAAAACTCTGACTGTAGCTCTTATTCATTCTCGTTTGAACTACTGCAACTCTCTACTAATTGGTTTCCCTCTCCAATTCATCCTGAATGCAGCAGCCATGATCATATTCCTTTACAACTGCTACACCGATGCCTTTACCCTGTGCCAGTTGTTGCACTGGTTGTCCATCTGATATAGTGTTCAATATAAATTTATCGCTCTCAGCCACAAAGAGCTTCACGCTTCACCACCACCCTACATCTCCTACCTTGTCTCAGTCTACCACCATACCTGTGCACTCCATTCTGCTATTGACCTAAGATTCACAACCTCAATAATACGAACTTCACATTTCCGTCTCCAAGACTCCTCGAGAGTTGCGCCAATTCTTTGGAATGCATTACCCAGGACACTTCGATTAATCCTGAATACCCACAGTTTTAAGTGTGCCCTAAAAAGGCATTACTTTAGACTATCCCATTGACTCAACATACTTATCTAACTATCCCTGCTTGCCCATACAAAATTTTCTTCAAAATCAGGACCCTTGTATCATCTGTTCACTCACCCTAAATGGAGTTAACAGCCTTCTGTGTCCATACACATACTGGTTGGTGTTCGGTTTATGCAGCATTATGTGAATACCTTATTTATTATACTGATGGCTGGACTGTACAATGAAAGCAATTGTTACCATCCACCTTTCATGCCTCCCCTATTTCCTCATAGATTGTAAGCTTGCGAGCAGGGCCCTCATTCCTCCTGGTATCTGTTGATTTATGTGATTTTTGTTATTCTGTAATGTATTTTATTGTCTGTACAAGTCCCCTCTAAAATGTTAAGTGCTGTGGAATATGTTGGCACTATAGAAATAAAATTATTATTATTACATGGGCAGAAAGCTGCAAATCAGTTGTGTGGGTGGGGTTATACAGATCTCAGCATTCAGAGAACTGCTAGATCGCAAATAAATCAGTGATTTTATCAAAATGACAGCAAGCAGCCCAGTAAGTGACAGATTGTTGAAATCAGGTTCTCCACTCCTTCATTATGCTGCTCTCAGAAAGGATAGCAAAAACCTAGTGGCAGATTCCTTTTAAAGGGGTTGCCTGGCCCTAGGTTAAAAGTCTACAATCACTCTATGTGCTGGCTCTGGGAGCTGTGGGAGTGTGACCACAAGTATGTGATTTGAATACATGCGGTCACGTAACGACTAGATGGACAATGCAAGCGAGGTTGGACAAGTCTAGTCGGAATGTGTGGCTGGAAGTATGCAAATTGCATACTTGTGGTCAAATGACCACCTGCTCCAATTGTTGGCATGGAGAATCCTCACAGTGAGCAGTCTGCATTGTCTCAAGATTCATTCCTTGCATATACACTATACTAAAAATATCCCCTATACTAAAAAATGCTAAAGTTGTGTGTTAAGTCTGACCTTTCATAGATTCCACCTTGAAAACACATACAATTCATCGTTGTTAGACATGGCACATATCAATGGTACAGCTGTGATTAACACCAACACTCTCACTACACATTCTCTTTTAAGAGAAGTAATAAATGCCTTAGGTGTTAACAGTCTCTAAAACATATTGCAGCTTTTAATCAATATGTTACATGCGACACTTTCCAAGTCTTTTACACCATTTTTTCACATATCACACATTACAAAATATGGCCTCTTATTTTCATGTGGGTTTCCCATCATTATTTCAGAATCCTCCCTCGGCCTAGCAGCTAAAATTATGATCCATTTTAATCATAGATTTTATTCCGTCTGTCGCATAGGGAAATTAGATTACAAGTTTTCCTGGAGAAATAAAGTTCATTTTCTATGATAATTATTGTGAAGTATGCCAGTGCAATTTCAAGTGACAATATTCATAAAATAAAAAATAAAAAACTTAAAAAAGTAGCTGTCATGACCAAGTTAGTGAGTCACACAGTGCTCCTTACTGTCCCAGGATATGATGTCACACAGGTATGTTTCCTAATCAGACCTGTGGCACATAGGGGACAAAAGGTAACATGACTGTGTGACTCATCAGCTTCTTTTATCATCCAGGCAGTAAAAACTCTGAGTAACTACTGTGCTGAAAAAAAAAGAAAGAAAAAAAGAGAAGGTAGCCAGGAAAAAAAGCAGTCTAATGACAGGACAATGGAGAGATAACAGTTCTCAAAAGCAGTGACTTAAGCCCCCGTCTCACTAAGCGATTTACCAACGATCACGACCAGCGATACGACCTGGCCGTGATCGTTGGTAAGTCGCTGTGTGGTCGCTGGGGAGCTGTCACACAGACCGCTCTCCCCAGCGACCAACGATCAGGGGAACGACTTCGGCATCGTTGAAACTGTCTTCAACGATGCCGAAGTCCCCCTGCAGCACCCGGGTAACCAGGGTAAACATCGGGTTACTAAGCGCAGGGCCGCGCTTAGTAACCCGATGTTTACCCTGGTTACCAAAAAAAACAAACACTACATACTCGCCTTTCGGTGTCCAGGTCCCTTGCCGTCTGCTTCCTGCTCTGACTGAGATCCGGCCGTACACTGAGAGCAGAGCGCAGCGGTGACGTCACTGCTGTGCTCTCACTTCTCACTGTACGGCCGGCAGTCAGTGAGAGCAGGAAGCAGACGGCAAGGGACCTGACGGACATCAGAAGGCGAGTATGTACTGTTTGTTTTTTTTCACATTTACGCTGGTAACCAGGGTAAACATCGGGTTACTAAGCGCGGCCCTGCGCTTAGTAACCCGATGTTTACCCTGGTTACCAGTGAAGACATCGCTGGATCGGTGTCACACACACCGATTCAGCGATGTCAGCGGGGCCTCAACGACCGAAAAAAGGTCCAGGCCATTCCGACACGACCAGCGATCTCGCAGCAGGGGCCTGATCGCTGGTACGTGTCACACATAGCGAGATCGCTATGGAGGTCGCTGTTGCGTCACAAAACTTGTGACTCAGCAGCGATCTCGCTAGCGATCTCGCTATGTGAGACGGGGCCTTAAAGGTACCTTCACACGAAGCGACGCTGCAGCGATAGCGACAACGATGCCGATCGCTACAGCGTCGCTGTTTGATCGCTGGAGAGCTGTCACACAGACCGCTCTCCAGCGACCAACGATGCCGAGGTCCCTGGGTAACCAGGGTAAACATCGGGTTACTTAGCGCAGGGCCGCGCTTCCGCGCAGGGTCTGCTTCCTGACACTGACTGAGCTCCGGCCCTAACAGCACAGCGGTGACGTCACCGCTGTGCTTTCACTTTCACTTTAGGGCCGGCGCTCAGTAAGTGTCAGGAAGCAGACGGCAGGGGACGCGCAGGTGAGCATGTACTGTTTGTTTTTTTTACTTTTACGCTGGTAACCAGGGTAAACATCGGGTTACTAAGCGTGGCCCTGCGCTTGGTAACCCGATGTTTACCCTGGTTACCAGTGTAAAACATCGCTGGTATCGTTGCTTTTGCTTTCAAACACAACGATACACGGCGATCGGACGACCAAATAAAGTTCTGGACTTTATTCAGCGACCAGCGACATCACAGCAGGATGCTGATCGCTGCTGCGTGTCAAACGAAACGATATCGCTAGCGAGGACGCTGCAACGTCACGGATCGCTAGCGATATCGTTACAAAGTCGTTTCGTGTGAAGGTACCTTAAGGGTACCGTCTCACAGTGGCACTTTGATCGCTACGACGGTACGATCCGTGACGTTCCAGCGATATCCATACGATATCTCTGTGTCTGACACGCAGCAGCGATCAGGGACCCTGCTGAGAATCATACGTCGTAGCAGATCGTTTGGAACTTTCTTTCGTCGCTGGATCTCCCGCTGTCATCGTTGGATCGGTGTGTGTGACACCGATCCAACGATGCGTTCGCTTGTAACCAGGGTAAACATCGGGTTACTAAGCGCAGGGCCGCGCTTAGTAACCCGATGTTTACCCTGGTTACCATCGTAAATGTAAAAAAAAATAAACAGTACATACTCACATTCCGGTGCCCGTCAGGTCCCTAGCAGTCTGCTTCCCGCTCTGACTGACTGCCGGCCGGAAAGTCAAAGCAGATCACAGCGGTGACGTCACCGCTGTGCTGTGCTTCACGGCCGGCCGGCGCTCACAGTCAGTGCGGGAAGCAGACGGCCAGGGACCTGACGGACATCAGAAGGTGAGTATGTACTGTTTTTTTTTTTACATTTACAATGGTAACCAGGGTAAATATCGGGTTACTAAGCGCGGCCCTGCGCTTAGTAACCCGATATTTACCCTGGTTACCATTGTAAAACATTGCTGGCATCGTTGCTTTTGCTGTCAAACACGACGATACACGCCGATCTGACGACCAAATAAAGTTCTGGACTTTCAGCAACGACCAGCGATATCACAGCAGGATACTGATCGCTGCTGCGTGTCAAACACAACGATATCGCTAGCCAGGACGCTGCAACGTCACGGATCGCTATCGTTATCGTTGCAAAGTCGTTTAGTGTGAAGGTACCTTAACTCATTTTAATTATTTGTGAAAAACACCATGGACTTTTCAAAATCTCTTCCACATTTTTTCTTAAATAATGAAATAAATTAGATGTAATAAAATTGCCATGACGTTTTTCACATTGATCGTTAAAAGTGATTGATATATTATATATATTATATTTTTTATCTTGCAAATGTGTAACTTTTCTTTTTCCACACTTCTTTGATAATCTATAGTAAATAGGCCAGAAAAGTCAATATAGGCTAAGATCACATTCGTACATCTGAAGATATATGACATATGCGTTGGACATATACATAAGACTTTTTAAGTGTGTGCCAAACATAGAACTACATTTGTCTGAATTTTGACATACACATCCATTTATGTCTACATAAATTTTTAAAAAAATCTTTTTTAATTTTTTTTATTCTTCTCTCACTAAAGTTTTGTGATATAGACAGGAAAACAAAAATGTTTTAGTTGGATTGAAACGTACTACATTGCGTTTTATTAAGTCTTCCATTGAGAATAATAGAGAAAATAAATGTGTACATCTTTCATGTGTTTTTTGGATGTCCAAGAAAAATACAATACATCGTAAACTTAACAAAACGTAATAAAAAAAAAACAAAACATTTTTTTTTTACTACATCTTGCCTACTTTAGTCTACGGATGCATTACTATATACATCTAAATAGAGGTTTTTGTCCAGTGTAATGCATTGTATAACTGTGAACTTAATCTATCGAGAGCGTACTGCATTTTAAAAAATGCCACAAACACAGAAGTAAAACACAACAGACATAAATATATTTTATATTATATTGTAATATATTAACATCTCACAGCAGCATTTTTGGCAAAATCAAAATGGTGTTAAAAATGAAATAAAAATATGTTGTTAAAAATGCAATTTGTGAATTCAGGCCCAGAACGGACCACAATGCACAGACTGGCCACAGGTCTCAATCATAGCATGACAGCTTAATATATTTTTTGTTGCGGCTACTCTGTGCATTGTGGTCTGTGCTCGATCCGATTTTCAAGGACTACTGCATGAGCCCTTAGCAGGATTTTAGCCAAGAAAGGCCTGAATATAATTTTTTATTTTAAAATTTTATTTAGTTTGCAAAGCAACATTCAGAAACCTATTTTTCATGTACCTGTTCTTTTTTCTCTTCACAGATAGAACACGTACCTATAATAGACTGTGACCCTGATTCATCAAGGCTTTCACACGAGAATTCTGGCTTTGCAAAGTCACAAAATTTAGGCGCAACCTGGAGTTTTGCCAAAATTATGTGATTTTTTATCTATTCACGCCATTTTCTCCCAGCTCTAACAAAATTGGCGGAGTTCGGGTGGGGCGTGGTGGGATGCCACAGTTCTTCTAATTCATGACGAGTTATGGTTATCTGGAGTAAGATTTATGGCGTAGGGCATGGTGGCGCACACCACTCTTCAGATGCTCCAGATTCATGAAGAGGAGCCTCTGACTGCAGCACGCCTCCTCAACAGCAACTATGGGAACTATGTGTTTTTTGTGGACAAGGTGTCTCAAAAAATTCTAAGACAAAACAGAGACGTGCATTTTTGATCCGAGCCATGTATCAAATTCACTAATGTAAGTTAAAAAACGAAAACATAAAAACATTTCATCCACATGCTTTTCTTTGTTAATGTTTAAAGTGTGGGAGATGGTTTGAGAAAAATATTGTTTTACCTATGAGAAAACTTGATGAACAAGATGAAAACCTGACTAAACGCTGATGAAAATCTTACATGACGAGAGCTTCTGGATCAGATACAGGATGGGATGTTCTTCTCCATTTACTTGTATTTTGCCACGTGCCCTTGTGGGTTGATTTACATAGGTATGACGTCGCGTGAACTGAGACGGAGGGTTCGGGAGCATGTTTTAGATATTGAGGGTGCCATGACAGAAGATGACGTCCAGAGGTTGAAACCCATTCCACGACACTTCAAGCTTAAGCATGATTGCGACTCAAGCGCTTTAATGGTTAAGGGGATTGACAGAGTCTTCATTGGCACAAGAGGAGGCGACTGGAAGAGATTGCTGGCACAAAGGGAGGCGAGATGGATTTACATATTAAATACCATCACGCCTTTTGGTCTTAATGACCACAATAGTTTTGTCTCTTTTTTTGCCCACATAATCAATCTTCTCATATCATTCGCTATTGTGTCTGTTTTATTTTTATTGGGTTCTTTTTCATGTTAGCGCTGTTTTCTGTTTTGGATACTGGTTTTATTTTGTGTCTTTTTTAAGACACAATTTTGTTTTTAACATTTTTTCCTTTTTTTGGACAGAGCCTATCTGCTATGGATTTTACTGTCTTTCGCTTGTCACACCAGTGCCTTCAACTATTAACTAAAGAAGGATTTTCTACGTATGAACATCTATTTATGAAGATTTATCATCCACATTATAGTCCTTCGATTTTTGCGCTATGTGCTGTTTGATTTTTACTTTATCATTAATGATTAAAATATGGGGGTTTTCTCTTAATATGATGTCTTTATATTATTGTTTATGGTATTTTTTGCATAATACTGTCAGCTAGTCTTATTGTTAAGATTTTTAGATATTTCACTATATTTGTACGAGTTCTTGGTATGTTTAATGTTTTTTTCTATTTTTTTATTATACATTCAGTATTTTACACATTCATCGATTTTCTATCTATTAAAATCTGATGTCTTAAATTATTATGTCACTGTTTGACAAAAGTGATTTTTTACATTGCGTTTTGTAACTAACCGCACCTTATTTACTATAGCCTTTTTTGCACGTTATATGCACATTGCACTTTAAGACACATACATATAAGTGTTACTTTCATTAGTTGTTGTTACATTCCTGCTTATTTTTTGTTTGTGTGTATTGTTGATTAAACTTCCTCTTTTATCCCCCTTTTTAGGTCGGTGTTTTCTATATATATTCTATATTCTTTTGCTACTCGACTTTTTTCCGTTTTTTGGCTGCTCTAATATAGTCATGGTTACTATTCAGTAATTGTTTTGGCTTCATTTACTCATTCATGTCTTCGGGTGTGTTCGTCTTGTTTTGAAGCTGTGGGCGTACCTAATGGGTGGCGCCTCACACGTCACAGTAATGTTACGGCATCTGATGCATTGCCGCCTTAGTACAGCGGGTGCATTGAGATGGTGGTCAATAAGGGCTTTTCTGCGCATGCGCTCTTCACTTACCCGGAAGTTATGTGTCTTCTTCCGGGTTTTATTGATGCTGCACGTCTATAACGAACGCCCTTTCTGTTTACCGTTAAGCTGGTTACCCAATCACTGGTATGCCTCTCAGGTGACGCTTTATTGTCCATTAGCTTTCTGGCTTTATTATTGGCTATCTGCTATATATATACTCAACTGGCCAGTACCCAACCACCCCTGGACGAAGCATTTCTTGCAAAACGCACGTCGGGTGTGGTGGGTCCTCCATATACTCCCTTACTGGTAACTATGCCTTATGTCCAAATGTCTGTTATTTGTATGTAGGCTGCTGACAGTGTTACGCTCTGTCCTCATTGTGCTTATACAGGACTTCTGTTATTTTTTGGTATTTTATTACCTTTACCTATATCCTCATTATTTGATTTATATATTAACCCCTTAAGCCCCGAGGGTGGTTTGCACGTTAATGACCAGGCCAATTTTTACAATTCTGACCACTGTCCCTTTATGAGGTTATAACTCTGGAACGCTTCAACGGATCTTGGCGATTCTGACATTGTTTTCTCGTGACATATTGTACTTCATGTTAGTGGTAAAATTTCTTCGATATAACTTGCGTTTATTTGTGAAAAAAACAAATATTTGGCGAAAATTTGGAAAATTTCGCAATTTTCCAACTTTGAATTTTTATGCCCTTAAATCACAGACATATGTCACACAAAATACTTAATAAATAACATTTCCCACATGTCTACTTTACATCAGCACAATTTTGGAACCAAAATTTTTTTTTGTGACGGAGTTATAAGGGTTAAAAGTTGACCAGCAATTTCTCATTTTTACAACACCATTTTTTTTTAGGGACCACATCTCATTTGAAGTCATTTTGACGGGTCTATATGATAGAAAATACCCAAGTGTGACACCATTCTAAAAACTGCACCCCTCAAGGTACTCAAAACCACTTTCAAGAAGTTTATTAACCCTTCAGGTGTTTCACAGGAATTTTTGGAATGTTTAAATAAAAATGAACATTTAACTTTTTTTCACACAAAATTTATTTCAGCTCCAATTTGTTTTATTTTACCAAGGGTAACAGGAGAAAATAGACCCCAAAAGTTGTTGTACAATTTGTCCTGAGTACGCTGATACCCCATATGTGGGGGTAAACCACAGTTTGGGCGCATGGCAGAGCTTGGAAGCAAAGGAGCGCCATTTGACTTTTCAATGCAAAATTGACTGGAATTGAGATGGGACGCCATGTTGCATTTGGAGAGCCCCTGATGTGCCTAAACATTGAAACCCCTAACAAGTGACACCATTTTGGAAAGTAGACCCCATAAGGAACTTATCTAGATGTGTGGTGAGCACTTTGACCCAACAAGTGCTTTACAGAAGTTTATAATGCAGAGCCGTAAAAATAAAAAATCATATTTTTTCACAAAAATGATCTTTTCACCCCCAATTTTTTATTTTCCCAAGGGTGAGAGAAGAAATTGGACCCCAAAAATTGTTGTGCAATTTGTCCTGAGTACGCTGATACCCCATATGTGGGTGTAAACCATTGTTTGGGCAAAGGGCAGAGCTCGGAAGGGAAGGAGCGCCATTTGACTTTTCAATGCAAAATTGACTGGAATTGAGATGGGACGCCAAGTTGCATTTAGAGAGCCCTTGATGTGCCTAAACATTGAAACCCCTAACAAGTGACACCATTTTGGAAAGTAGACCCCCTAAGGAACTTATCTAGATGTGTGGTGAGCACTTTGACCCAACAAGTGCTTTACAGAAGTTTATAATGCAGAGCCGTAAAAATAAAAAATCATATTTTTTCACAAAAATTATCTTTTCACCCCCAATTTTTTATTTTCCCAAGGGTAAGAGAAGAAATTGGACCCCAAAAATTGTTGTGCAATTTGTCCTGAGTACACTGATACCCCATATGTGGGTGTAAACCATTGTTTGGGCGCAGGGCAGAGCTCAGAAGGGAAGGAGCGCCATTTGACTTTTCAATGCAAAATTGACTGGAATTGAGATGGGACGCCATGTTGCGTTTGGAGAGCCCCTAATGTGCCTAAACATTGAAACCCCCCACGAGTGACACCATTTTGGAAAGTAGACCCCTTAAGGAACTTATCTAGATGTGTGTTGAGCACTTTGACCCAACAAGTGCTTCACAGAAGTTTATAATGCAGAGCCGTAAAAATAAAAAATCATATTTTTTCACAAAAATGATCTTTTCACCCCCATTTTTTTATTTCCCCAAGGGTAAGAGAAGAAATTAGACCACAAAAGTTGTTGTGCAATTTGTCCTGAGTACGACGATACCCCATATGTGGGTGTAAACCATTGTTTGGGCGCATAGCAGAGCTCAGAAGGGAAGAAGCGCTATTTTACTTTTCAATGCAAAATTGACTGGAATTAAGATGGGATGCCATGTTGCGTTTGGAGAGCCCCTGATGTGCCTAAACATTAAACCCCCCCACAAGTGACACCATTTTGGAAAGTAGACCCCCTAAGGAACTTATCTAGATGTGTTTTGAGAGCTTTGAACCCCCAAGTGTTTCACTACAGTTTATAACGCAGAGCCGTGAAAATAAAAATTATTTTTTTTTTTCACAAAAATGATTTTTTAGCCCCCAGTTTTGTATTTTCACAAGGGTATCAGGATAAATTGGACCCCAAAAGTTGTTGTCCAATTTGTCTGGAGTACGCTGATACCCCATTTGTGGGGGGGGACCACTGTTTGGGCGCATGACAGAGCTCGGAAGGGAAGGAGCGCCATTTGGAATGCAGACTTAAATGGATTGGTCTGCAGGCGTCACGTTGCATTTGCAGAGCCCCTGATGTACCCAAACAGTACAAACCCCCCACAAGTGACCCCATATTGGAAACTAGACCCCCCAAGGAACTTATCTAGATGTGTTGTGAGAACTTTGAACCCCCAAGTGTTTCACTACAGTTTATAACGCAGAGCCGTGAAAATAAAACATATTTTTTTTCCCACAAAAATGATTTTTAGCCCCCCAAATTTTTATTTTCCCAAGGATAACAAGAGAGCTTGGACCCCAGAAGTTGTTGTTCAATTTGTCCCTAGTACGCTGATACCCCATATGTTGGGGTAAACCCCTTTTTGGACGCACGGGAGAGCTCGGAAGGGAAGGAGCACTGTTTTACTTTTTTCAACGCAGAATTGGCTGGAATTCAGATTGGACGCCATGTCGCGTTTGGAGAGCCCCTGATGTGCCTGAACAGTGGAAACTCCCCAATTCTACCTGAAACCCTACCCCTAACCTCACCCCTAACCGTTTACTGAACATTTTCTGCCACGTATTTCAGTGCCACGTATTTCAGTGCCACGTATTTCAGTGCCACGTATTTCAGGCACTGAAAAATACGTGGCACGTAAATACTTCAGTGCCACGATATTTCAGTGCCACGATAATTCAGTGCCACGTATTTCAGTGCCACGTATTTCAGTGCCACGTATTTCAGGCACTGAAAAATACGTGGCACGTAAATACTTCAGTGCCACGATATTTCAGTGCCACGATATTTCAGTGCCACGTATTTCAGTGCCACGTATTTCAGGCACTGAAAAATACGTGGCACGTAAATACGTGGCACTGAAATACGTGGCACTGAAATACGTGGCACTGAAATACGTGGCACTTAAATACGTGGCACTTAAATACGTGGCACTTAAATACGTGGCACTTAAATACGTGGCACTTATATACGTGGCACTTATATACGTGGCACTTATATACGTGGCCACTGAAATATCGTGGCACTTATATACGTATATACGTATATAAACGTATATTTCAGTGCCACGTATTTCAGTGCCACGTATTTCAGGTTAGGGGTAGGGTTAGGGTTTTTTGTTTTTTTCTTGTTTTCTTGTGTTTTTCTATAAAAACGCATGCGTTTTACCGCGTTTACATGCATTTTTTCACACATGCGGTTTTTTTAAAAAACGCATGCAGATAAAAACGCAAGTGTGAAACCAGACTAAAAGACGCTTTTTATAGCAAAAAAGTTTTTGCGTCTCCACATTTTGAGACCTATAATTTTTCCACATTTTGGTCCACAGAGTCATGTGAGGTCTTGTTTTTTGCGGGACGAGTTGACGTTTTTATTGGTAACATTTTCGGACACGTGACCATTTTTTATCACTTTTTATTCCGATTTTTGTGAGGCAGAATAACCAAAAACCAGCTATTCATGAATTTCTTTTGGGAGAGGCGTTTATACCGTTCTGCGCTTGGTAAAATTGATAAAGCAGTTTTATTCGTCGGGTCAGTACGATTACAGCGATACCTCATTTATATCATTTTTTTATGTTTTGACGCTTTTATACGATAAAAACTATTTTATAGAAAAAATAATTATTTTGGCATCGCTTTATTCTGAGGACTATAACTTTTTTATTTTTTTGCTGATGATGCTGTATGGCGGCTCGTTTTTTGCGGGACAAGATGACGTTTTCAGCGGTAACATGGTTATTTATATCCGTCTTTTTGATCGCGTGTTATTCCACTTTTTGTTCAGCGGTATGGTAATAAAGCGTTGTTTTTTGCCTCGTTTTTTTTTTTTCTTACGGTGTTTACTGAAGGGGTTAACTAGTGGGCCAGTTTTATAGGTTGGGTCGTTACGGACGCGGCGATACTAAATATGTGTACTTTTATTGTTTTTGTTTGTTTTTTTTAGATAAAGAAATGTATTTATGGGAATAATATTTTTTTTTATTATTTTTTTTTTACACATGTGGAAATTTTTTTTTTTACTTTTTTACTTTGTCCCAGGGGGGGACATCACAGATCGCAGATCTGATAGTGTGCACAGCACTCTATCAGATCCGCGATCATACTTTCATCGGAGCAGGCTGAAGCTTTCATCTGCAGCCTGCTCCGACCCGGAAGTGCTCCCTGCAGGACCCGGATACAGCCCCTCGGCCATTTTGGATCCGGGGCCTGCAGGGAGAAGACGTTCGGTACGAGGTGAGTACATCACCTTGTACCGATCGTCTCAGGGAAGCACGCAGGGAGCCCCCTCCCTGCGCGATGCTTCCCTGTACCGCCGGTACACCGCGATCATGTTTGATCGCGGTGTGCCGGGGGTTAATGTGCCGGGGGCGGTCCGTGACCGCTCCTGGCACATAGTGCCGGATGTCAGCTGCGATATGCAGTCGACACCCGGCCGCGATCGGCCGCGCTCCCCCCGTGAGCGCGGCCGATCGCGTATGACGTACTATACCGTCACCGGGAATTAAGGCCCACCCCACCTCGACGGTATAGTACGTCAGATGGGATTAAGGGGTTAAAATCTTCTATATATATGATGGATCGCCCCCACATTAAGGGCAATGGGGTACTCGGTACCGGGTCCCTCTCGGTTCTGGGGATGTCACGATGGCCCGACCCGGTCCGTGGCCCTTAGAGGGACGTCCAGTAAAAGAGTTTATATATAAGGGAATTGTTCGTGACACCACCTGTGGTATTCGGTCAGGGTGACCGACGCTGCTTAGGGTTCCGCTGGGGAGATGGAATGGCAGCTAGATGGTGTTCCTTCCCACAGGTGAAGTGTATCCCCAGGGCTTCCCGGGAGTGTAGATGGTGATGGTGGATGATGTAAGGCGCAGTGAATAACGAGGACACAAAGGGTGCAGTCTCTTTACCTTTACTGAAGACTTCAGCATCCACAGTCCAGAGCACTGATCACAGGGCAGGCAGAGTCCGGCCGGACTGAAGGCACATCCAGAGTTCCCTTATCCAGGTGGAAATCAGTAGCCTTCCTACTAGCGCCTGTGTGTTGTAGTACCTCCATGCTGAGCACCACGGGATAGTCCTCACAACCTTTGTAAATGTTCTTGATGTTATTTCTTCCTCTCTGTCCCCCAGATGGTATGGATAGGACAACCCGTATGACTGGGATAGCCTGGGCTTGTTTGTAGGGACCCTAGAGACGCCCCGACCCCCACAATTTGCCACCGTGTCTTCTTAGGTATTAAGGTCGGGCAGCCAACTTGGAATTGACTGTCCTGCCGGTCTCTGAAGTAAAGCGTAGAGTCTATTACTCCCTCGGTGTTCCGGCCACCGGCTACACGCCTCAGAAGGAGGCTGCCTGTCTCGGGGCAGAACTCCTCCCGGTGTTTTCTCCTTGTGCTGTGACTTCGTTTCTCACTATCCACAATACAATTCCTTTCTTGTCCTTTCTTAGGATGCTGCCGCACGTGGGGCAGGCGCAGCTCCGTGTTTTTCTGTCTCGTGCTAGACCTCTGTCAGGATCCCACCCCTGACAAGGGCCTTCTGTCTGCAGCTCAGATTTTCCTCCTTTCCCCCTGTCTGCCTGACAGGTGTTGCCTGGGCAAAGCCCAGTCAGCTTCTGACTGACTTCCTATCCAACCCACCCACCAGTTTTACCCTAATGTGAGGAGTGCCCTAATAGATAGGAGCAAGGCTCCCCCTGGTGGACTGGAGTGTGAAGTGTAGTGTGTGACTTGTGATACCTGGCAAGGTGAACTCCTTTAATACCATTAGACGTAATATCACTCCCCCTGGTGGAAGAGCAACATTACTGTAACCACCAGGACTCTGGGGCGCTGCAATAACATTGTATATTTATCAGTCCTGTTTCGCTCACTGAGGGCATTTCATGCCTTATTAATCAATTTATGCTTAATCATTTTGTGCAAGCTTTTTGCTGTGCTACTGAGGTGGACTTAGGGAGTTTATCGTTGGTCCCCCACTGTTCTTGTACTTGTGGTATTGCAGTGTATTTTTATACAATAGTCTATAATAAAGATATATGTTTTATGGTACTTTTTGCCTTGTGTGAAGTTTCTCTTCTTTTTGGTTTTCTATGAGAAAGCTTGATGAAAAAGATGAAAACCTGACTAAACGCTGATGAAAATCTTACATAACGAGAGCTTCTGGCTCAGATACAGGATGGGATGTTCTTCTCCATTTACTTCTTGAGACAGCACGGCTCTCAAGTAGTGATGAGCGAGTGTACTCGTTGCTCGGGTTTTCCCGAGCACGCTCGGGTGGTCTCCGAGTATTTATGACTGCTCGGAGATTAAGTTTTCATCGCCTCAGCAGCATGATTTACAGCTATTAGCCAGCTTGATTACATGTGGGGATTACCTAGCAACCAGGAAACCCCCACATGTACTCAGCCTGGCTAATAGCTGTAAATCATTCAGCTGCCATGATGAAAACTAAATCTCCAAACACTAACAAATACTCTAAGGTCACCCGAGCGTGCTCGGGAAAACTCAAGCAACGAGTACACTCGCTCATCACTACTCTCAAGTCAACTTCTGACGCATCTGTCTGGAACACAAATTCTTTGCTGAAGCTGCTTAAATGAAATGCCATCTCTGTCTCAGCAGTCCATTTAATCATTATCGATTTATTGCCTTTTAGGAGATCCATCAACGGTGCAGAAATTATGGCAAAACTTGGGATAAATCACCGGTAATGTCCCACAGTTCCAAGAAACGACCTCACTTGCTTCTTGGAAAGCGGTTGCGACCACTTCTTAATCGCCTGACCTTGTTTTTTTGTGGCTTGATTTCACCCCTCCCGATAACATAGGCTACGTACTTGGCCTCTTCCTTCTCTATGGCACATTTTTTTAGATTTATGAAGAATTCACATTTTCCTTAACATATAAATAAGTTGTTAAGATCTATAGGCTGGACACAGATCTCCCCGAGAATCTGCCTCCAGAGCTTATTTTATATGAAAGGAGGGGTTACCAGTGTGAGACAAGTAGAATGAGAAGATTATCAGTCATTATATGTCTCACCCTGGTAACTCCCTCTTTCATTTAAAGTACAATAAGCTCTGGAGGCAGATTCTCAGGGAGATCCATGTCCAGCCCATAGATCTTAACAGCTCATTTACATATTAAGGAACACGTGGAATTCTATGGAATAAGACAGCAGATCACAGATATCAAGGTATAATTTTATTTAGCTTCCTATTATTATATGCCCTTATAGACAGCTGAGGAGGGTTGATCCTACTGACAGATTCCCTTTAAAGGGACTCTGTCAGTACAGAATGACTGCTCAAACTAAGTCCTGCCGCTCAGTGCTTCAATCATTTATATGCACCTTTTCATTAGTTTGTTTTCCCTCAATCTTCACCCCTCTTCTTTGATTTACAGCTCTGGCTTCATAGAGTCAGAGAAGGCCAGAGATAGATGAAAACCAAGCAGGTGGAAGGTGTATATAAATGATTGGCCCCGCTGTGATGCACCGAGCGCCTGTACTTGATTTGAACAGTCATTCTGTTCTGACAGTCCGTTTAGTGTCTCCCTAATTAAGAAAATATATTGTCATTTACTAAATTACCATGTCAATTTAGATCTTTGGGAATATAACCAATTTCATTTTTAAAACCAATACATTCTTTCAGAAGTGTAAATGTGTTATGTATTGCAGAGTGCTGTAACAGGAAGTATGACACAGATGGTGTGTAGACATTGTGTCAGTGGTTCAGCAGGTGCAGTATTTTGTGACCTATCATTGACAGTAAAGACTTCATGAGCTTTTGTAAATAATATCAGTACAAACCATTTGTGTTATACGATCTATATCTACCACTGCACAATTACATTGATTTAATCTTGATTTCTTTTTATTGATGTGCGACTTTCTAATTGAATATCCATTAACTCTTTATCTGTCAGATTAATCAAATGTACGGGTAGTCTACAGCATGCCATACATGTCCAGATTTGATTTATGTATTCATTCATATCACTTTAAATTGTCATCACTCTCTGTCCCCGTTGGGTCTCACAATCAAAATTCTCAATCAGGATGTCTTTTGACATCATCTGACTTGTGGCAATAAACAACCACTGATCAACTACTTATTTGCTGATCGGTGGTCAATTAATAGCCTATTTAGGCCTCTTTCACACTTCAGTTGTTTGGCGTCAGTCTAAATCCGCCATTTTCCTCAAAAAACGGATCCGTTTGTTTTTTTCGACGGATCCGTTTTTTTCCCCATAGACTTGCATTAGCGACGGATTGTGACGGATGGTCGTCCGTTCCATCCGTCATGCGACGGATCCGTCAAAATTTGGCGGACGTAATCTAGACATTGACGGTCATTGCAACGTTTTTTGTCTGTGTTGAAATGGCGGATCGCGACGGATCTGTCGCGTCCGTCATTTCATAGAATGGCCACCTATGGGCGACGGATCCGTCGCGACCGTCATTTCGGCGGATCCGTCGCCCCAATCCGTTTTTTCAATTTTTTTCAATTGCGCATGCTCCAAAAAGTATATACAACCCCCGAGTAACGGATCCGTCAAAAAAACGGATCCGTTACATCCGTTTTTTCAACTATTGTGACGGATCCGTCGATCCGTCATTATGTCGGAAGTGACTGACGCCAAAAAACTGAAGTGTGAAAGAAGCCTTAGACAGACTAAATTTTCTATGCACATGTAGCGCCGGCGTCTCTGCCTGCAGTCCCTCTCTTCCTGCAGAGACACAAGCATACTCACCGCCACGGCCTCGTCCTACTCCTTCCGGGTCTGCTGCTACCCGTTGTGCGTGCACCACACACAGGTCCCCGGGCACTGTGCATATGGCGCGTGCTAACATCCCCTTTCTTAAAGGGGCCGTGTGCTTTCCTCAAATGTGTCACCAGCAAATAGCTGGAGGGCACTTACTAGTTAAAGCACCTCCTCCAACATGGAGGTGCCTGTGCAATGTTGTGAGTTTGTTTCCTAAAACTCTTGTGAGTTCCCAGGTCCCAGTTTTCGTATCCCAGTACGCTGCACCTTCCAGGGCTCATCTCAATGTTAGCCGGTCCCGCTGTATCCGCCAGTGCTCATGTCAATGTCAGCCTGTCCTGCTACATCTGCCAGTGCTCATCTCAACGTCAGCCGGTCCCGTTACACCTGCCACTGTTCATCTCAACGTCAGCCGGTCCCGCTGCACCTGCCAGTGATCATCTCTATGTCACCTGGTCCAGTTGCACTTGCCAAGGCTCATCTCTCCATCAGCTGGTCCTGTCTGCATCTGTGGTACCTGTCATCTTACTCCGCCTGCCTGCATTTGTTGCACATTCCCTCGGGCTGCCCCAGCTACCCATTCCTAGGGGGTCATCTGTAATCTACCCAAGGTCAGTCCTGGAGTAGCACCTGGACCACCTCCCTTGTCTCCCCTTGGATCTTGGTGTCGTATGCTGCTGCGTATCCATGGTCAGATTGGGTGAGGCTCTTAGTCATGCCCCTCCAGGTCTTCCTTGGGCGTCGGCACAGTGGTTCCATCACCCGGTCCGTTACACAAGATCAGTAAGGCTGTGTGCCCACGATGAGTTTTTGGTGAGTTTTCAGCACTGTGTAGTTATGCTACATCAAAAAAGCAGCGTTTTAGTGTATGTACACACGTTAAGTATTTTGTGCAGAAATTTCTGCAATGTTTCGGCACCTCCTGGTAGGAAAAAAGCAGTGTAAAATAGGTGAGTTTTGATGCATTTTCATGCATTTTTGTTGTAGATTTTTTTAGTCTGGGTGAAATCTGCAGGAAAGATGCTGACAGAATTGACATGCTGCAGATCAGATTTAAATCTGCTGCAAATCTGCAAGGAAAAAATAAGCAACGTGTGCATGAGACTTCAGGAAACCCTTCAGATTTTGTGACAAATCTGCAATGTGTGTGTGACGCCCCAGGGTCCTGGTTGTCATAGTGGCATTGCTTTCCTCACGGGGAGAGTGATGTCACGCTTGGAAACTGGAGGATTCCTTTTTGACAGGTAATAAGCACATACCAACTAATCCCACATAAGTATATGTGAGAAGAAGAAGAGATCCCAAATCATTATTAAAACCAATGTTTATTAATAAATATTAAAAATAACATGATAAAAAAGCAAAAATTACCATAGGGGACACCACCATACGCAGATATCTATACCTATA
The DNA here is from genome assembly GCF_051348905.1 of Ranitomeya variabilis. Lineage (NCBI taxonomy): Eukaryota > Metazoa > Chordata > Amphibia > Anura > Dendrobatidae > Ranitomeya > Ranitomeya variabilis. Next base: position 378,933,961 of record NC_135234.1, read on the forward strand.
CACACAATGTGATATACAGTAAATATTAGCAAGTAACTCCACTGAAAAACAAATCAATCTGCACACAATTCCAAACGGTAATGTCCACAAGAAGGCGGTTATTAAATCACGTAGTCATATAATATAGTCAGCATATACAGCCCAAATAATGCATAACTAACCTATAAGAGGTAATCATAATGGGCACAATGGCCTCTATTTATATAGGCAAAAAATGCTGATAAAGGTATGCGACCCGAAACAACCCCCTAGAGTGGACCAGTGTGGAAGCCAAATATAATACAATGCAGTAAACAGGTATGTTACCTGGTGCTTATGGTGTCCCCTCACCCCAACGCGCGTCTCGCCTCCTGCTTCTTCCGGAAGCCCCTAGGGGAAGAATTAGACAGTTGGTGCCAGACAGCAGACTGGAGCAGTCTGAGGCAGAAAGACAAGTGAGGGGCCATACAGCCTGAAGTGCTGTAGCCCCTGGATAGCGATATACATAAGGAAGAACAGCTTTTAGTGAACATGCTGGAGGGCGAAGCACAGGAAAGTGACAACAAGTGAGAATAGCTGCGAGAGGGCTACCTCCCTGATAGAGCGCAGATACCGGGAACCGGAAGACCGAGGTTGTGTCATATTCTAGGAGGCACAGCAGAAACCGGTAGGACAGCTAGACTACACGTAACCTGTCCGCCCTAATACCCAGGAGACACAGTGACACATAGAGCCCGGGTCATGATAAAGACCCTGTAAAAAGGCTCGAGTCACCTGTGATACGGGTTTGTGTCCCACTTCAAAAAAGGACAGATATAACTGAGAGGACCTTGCTAAGAAGCCATAGGCGTAAGGAACTACACCACAGCACTAGAAGGAAGGCTTTTAACTCCACCTGGTAAAGCTGAACTCTGAAATTGCTTCCAAGCCGGCCGGACCCTGCCTGTACCTGTGATCTGGTGCCTTGGACCGTGGCTGCCTGCTACCATCAGTAAACCAGGTAAAAAGACTGCACAACTGCATCCTTCGTTCTTTACTGCACCACTCACCATCTTCCATCTATTCACCGGGAGCCCTGGGGACCTACTTCACCTGTGGGAAGTTATACCATCTGGCTGCCATAACATCACCCCAGAGGACCTGATTAAGCAGCATTGGTCACCTCTGACCGAATACCACAGGTGGCGTCACAAACTTTCTGTATTTCAAAAACCCCTTTAAAGTGACTTTCCCTTTAACCCCTTCACCCCCAAGGGTGGTTTGCACGTTAATGACCGGGCCAATTTTTGCAATTCTGACCACTGTCCCTTTATGAGGCTATAACTCTGGAACGCTTTGACGGATCTTGGCGATTCTGACATTGTTTTCTCGTGACATATTGTACTTCATGTTAGTGGTAAAATTTATTCGATATAACTTGCGTTTATTTGTGAAAAAATGGAAATTTGGCGAAAATTTTGAAAATTTTGCAATTTTCCAACTTTGAATTTTTATGCCCTTAAATCACAGACATATGTCATGCAAAATACTTAATAAGTAACATTTCCCACATGCCTACTTTACATCAGTACAATTTTGGAACCAAAATTTTTTTTTGTGACGGAGTTATAAGGGTTAAAAGTTGACCAGCAATTTCTCATTTTTACAACACCATTTTTTTTTAGGGACCACATCTCATTTGAAGTCATTTTGAGGGGTCTATATGATAGAAAATAACCAAGTGTGACACCATTCTAAAAACTGCACCCCTCAAGGTGCTCAAAACCACATTCAAGAAGTTTATTAACCCTTCAGGTGTTTCACAGGAATTTTTGGAATGTTTAAATAAAAATGAACATTTAACTTTTTTTCACACACAATTTATTTCAGCTCCAATTTGTTTTATTTTACCAAGGGTAACAGGAGAAAATGGACCCCCAAAGTTGTTGTACAATTTGTCCTGAGTACGCTGATACCCCATATGTGAGGGTAAACCACTGTTTGGGCGTATGGCAGAGCTCGGAAGGAAAGGAGCGCCATTTGACTTTTCAATGCAAAATTGACTGGAATTGAGATGGGACGCCATGTTGCGTTTGGAGAGCCCCTGATGTGCCTAAACACTGAAACCCCCTACAAGTGACACCATTTTGGAAAGTAGACCCCCTAAGGAACTTATCTAGATGTGTGGTGAGCACTTTGACCCACCAAGTGCTTCACAGAAGTTTATAATGCAGAGCCGTAAAAATAAAAAATCATATTTTTTCACAAAAATGATCTTTTTGCCCCCAATTTTTTATTTTCCCAAGGGTAAGAGAAGAAATTGGACCCCAAAAAATGTTGTGCAATTTGTCCTGAGTACGCTGATACCCCATATGTGGGTGTAAACCATTGTTTGGGCGCATGGCAGAGCTTGGAAGGGAAGGAGCGCCATTTGACTTTTCAATGCAAAATTGACTGGAATTGAGATGGGACGCCATGTTGCGTTTGGAGAGCCCCTGATGTGCCTAAACATTGAAACTCCCTACAAGTGACACCATTTTGGAAAGTAGACCCCCTAAGGAACTTATCTAGATGTGTTTTGAGAGCTTTGAACCCCCAAGTGTTTCACTACAGATTATAACGCAGAGCCGTGAAAATAATTTTTATTTTTTTTCTCAAAAATGATTTTTTAGCCCCCAGTTTTGTATTTTCACAAGGGTAACAGGATAAATTAGACCCCAAAAGTTGTTGTCCAATTTGTCCTGAGTACGCTGATACCCCATATGTGGGGGGGAACCACTGTTTGGGTGCATGACAGAGCTCGGAAGGGAAGGAGCGCCATTTGGAATGCAGCCTTAAATGGATTGGTCTGCAGGCGTCACGTTGCATTTGCAGAGCCCCTGATGTACCCAAACAGTACAAACCCCCCACAAGTGACCCCATATTGGAAACTAGACCTCCCAAGGAACTTATCTAGATGTGTTGTGAGAACTTTGAACCCCCAAGTGTTTCACTACAGTTTATAACGCAGAGCCGTGAAAATAAAACATCTTTTTTTTCCCACAAAAATGATTTTTAGCCCCCCAAATTTTTATTTTCCTAAGGATAACAAGAGAACTTGGACCCCAGAAGTTGTTGTTCAATTTGTCCCGAGTACGCTGATAACACATGTTGGGGTAAACCCCTTTTTGGGCGCACGGGAGAGCTCGGAAGGGAAGGAGCACTGTTTTACTTTTTCAACGCAGAATTGGCTGGAATTGAGATTGGACGCCATGTCGCGCTTGGAGAGCCCCTGATGTGCCTGGACAGTGGAAACTCCCCAATTCTACCTGAAACCCTAACCCAAACACACCCCTAACCCTAATCCCAACGGTAACCCTAACCACACCCCTAGCCCTGACACACCCATAATTCTAATCCCAACCCTAATCCAAATGTAAATGTAATCCAAACCCTAACCCTAACTTTAGCCCCAACCCTAACTTTAGCCCCAACCCTAACTTTAGCCCCAACCCTAACTTTACCTCCAACCCTAGCCCTAACCCTAACCCTACCCCTAACCCTAAACGTGACTGAAATACGTGGCACTGAAATACGTGGCACTGAAATACGTGGCACTTAAATACGTGGCACTGAAATATGTGATACGTGGCACTGAAATACGTGGCACTGAAATACGTGGCACTGAAATACGTGGCACTGAAATATGTGATACGTGGCACTTAAATACATGGCACTGAAACACGTGATACGTGGCACTGAAATACGTGGCACTGAAATACGTGGCACTGAAATACGTGGCACTGAAATACGTGGCACTGAAATATGTGATACGTGGCACTTAAATACGTGGCACTGAAACACGTGGCACTGAAATACGTGATACGTGGCACTGAAATACGTGGCACTGAAATACGTGGCACTGAAATACGTGGCACTGAAATACGTGGCACTGAAATATGTGATACGTGGCACTGAAATACGTGGCACTGAAATACGTGGCACTGAAATACGTGGCACTGAAATACGTGGCACTGAAATACGTGGCACTGAAATATGTGATACATGGCACTTAAATACATGGCACTGAAACACGTGGCACTGAAATACGTGATACGTGGCACTGAAATACGTGATACGTGGCACTGAAATACGTGATACGTGGCAGTGAAATACGTGGCACTGAAATACGTGGCACTGAAATACGTGGCACTGAAATACGTGGCACTGAAATACGTGGCACTGAAATACGTGGCACTGAAATACGTGGCACTGAAATACGTGGCACTGAAATACGTGGCACTGAAATACGTGGTACTGAAATACGTGCAACTGAAATACGTGATACGTGGCACTGAAATACGTGATACGTGGCACTGAAATACGTGATACGTGGCACTGAAATACGTGGCACTGAAATACGTGGCACTGAAATACGTGGCACTGAAATATGTGGCACTGAAATACGTGCAACTGAAATACGTGCAACTGAAATACGTGGTACTGAAATACGTGCAACTGAAATACGTGATACGTGGCACTGAAATACGTGATACGTGGCAGTGAAATACGTGGCACTGAAATACGTGGCACTGAAATACGTGGCACTGAAATACGTGGCACTGAAATACGTGGCACTGAAATACGTGGCACTGAAATACGTGGCACTGAAATACGTGGCACTATGACTGTCAGAAAATGTTCATTAAACGGTTAGGGGTGAGGTTAGGGGTAGAGTTAGGGTTAGGGTTTGGATCCCTTTATCACCTTGATGGTGGTGGGTGGCTTTTCAGTGTGTTTTCTGTTTTTTTTCGATAAAAATGCATGCGTTTTTAACGCAAACAAACGCATGTGCTTAAAAACGCAAGAAAATACTGCAGGTTGTATTTCTGAAAATGAACGCATGCAGAAAAAAACCGCATGCGTTTGAAAACGCGACCAAACGCGTACAAAAAAACCGCATGCGTTTTCAATGTTAAATATAGGGAAAAAACGCATGCGTTTTTTTGTGCAAAAAACGCTGCAGACAAAAACGCAAGTGTGAAACCAGCGACGCTTTTTATAGCAAAAAAGTTTTTGCGTCTCCACATTTTGAGACCTATAATTTTTCCACATTTTGCTCCACAGAGTCATGTGAGGTCTTGTTTTTTGCGGGACGAGTTGACGTTTTTATTGGTAACATTTTCGGACACGTGACCGTTTTTGATCGCTTTTTATTCCGATTTTTGTGAGGCAGAATGACCAAAAACCAGCTATTCATGAATTTCTTTTGGGAGAGGCGTTTATACCGTTCCGCGTTTGGTAAAACTGATAAAGCATTTTTATTCATCGGGTCAGTATGATTACAGCGATATCTCATTTATATCATTTTTTTATGTTTTGGCGCTTTTATACGATAAAAACTAAAATATAGAAAAAATAATTATTTTGGTATCGCTTTATTCTCAGGACTATAACTTTTTTATTTTTTTGCTGATGATGCTGTATGGCGGCTTGTTTTTTGCGGGACAAGATGACGTTTTCAGCGGTACCATGGATATTTATATCAGTCTTTTTGATCGCGTGTTATTCCACTTTTTGTTCGGCGGTATGGTAATAAAGTGTTGTTTTTTGCCTCGTTTTTTTTTTTTTCTCTAACGGTGTTTACTGAAGGGGTTAACTAGTGGGGCAGTTTTATAGGTTGGGTCGTTACGGACGCGGCGATACTAAATATGTGTACTTTTATTGTTTTGTTTTTTTTATTTAGATAAAGAAATGTATTTATGGGAATAATATATTTTTTTTTATTATTATTATTTATTTAGGAATTTTTTTTTTTTTTTTTTTTTTTTTTATACACATGTGGAAAAATTTTTTTTTTACTTTTTTACTTTGTCCCAGGGGGGACATCACAGATCATTGATCTGGCAGTGTGCACAGCACTCTGCCAGATCGACGATCTGCTGTGCAGGGCTGCAGGCTTACTAAGTGTCTGCTCTGAGCAGACACTCGGTAAGCCACCTCCCTCCCTGCAGGACCCGGATGCCGCGGCCATCTTGGATCCGGGACCTGCAGCCAGGAAGGAGGTAGGAGACCCTCGCAGCAACGCGATCACATCGCGTTGCTCCGGGGGTCTCAGGGAAGCCCGCAGGGAGCCCCCTCCCTGCGCGATGCTTCCCTATACCGCCGGTACACTGCGATCATGTTTGATCGCGGTGTGCCGGGGGTTAATGTGCCGGGGGCGGTCCATGACCGCTCCTGGCACATAGTGCCGGATGTCAGCTGCGATATGCAGCTGACACCCGGCCGCGATCGGCCGCGCTCCCCCCGTGAGCGCCGCTGATCGGTGATGACGTACTATCCCGTCGGCGGTCATACGGGCCCACCCCACCTCGACGGGATAGTACGTCTGATGTCAGGAAGGGGTTAACATGGGCGCCCAGGGCCACGGACTGGGTCGCTGCCGCCGTGACACATCCCTTTAAGTACCGGACCCGGCACCGAGCACCCCACGTCCCGGACCTTACAGTTTCAGTGGATGGGATTTAGAGCAATCTTATGGCCACTGTACTTCTTTTTTACTCAGCATAAGCTGACCTGCGGTGCGTATTTCAAATTTGCAACTTGTCAATTTCCCCTGCAGGTACGCTGAGTTTTCTGTGCAGATTTTCCCCATAGGGCAGAGACAGACTGCTGTATAAGTTGTGCGATGATCGCATCGCGCTGCACGGACTGGCCCGGCACCTCCCCTGACCTGAGCATAACAGTGTGATGTATTTCTATGCCGCTGTCAAGCTCAGGTCAGGCATACCTCCCAACTTTCGAGGAAGGGAAAGAGGGACAAAGTCAGTGACGCGCACAGCGCGCCGCGGCAAATTTTAGGCCGCACCTCTGACCACACCCATTTCACAACTAGTCACGCTCTAACCACACCCATTTAGCACTGCTGGTCACAATGTTTCATAAACAATAATTATAAACAAAAAAAAATATGGCCACGCATGACGCTCCATACTGTATAATGGCCTGTTGGAATAAGTTTAAATGCAACAACTCCATTCCTGTTGTAGTCTGCATTGAATGTCTATGAGTGTTCATTTGTCAGCTATGCTGTGATTGTTAAAGTTTGTAAAAAAAAAAAAAAAAGGTCAGAGGACACTCACTGATTGCATCAGTCTGCTGCTGTTTCCTTCACAGAGAGACATGTGTTACATGGACTAGATTATATCGGTAGTTACTGTCAAAGCTTTCTTATTTTGTTCCAGTTCAAGCTGCATATATTAAACACAGTTTGCCTTACGTTGGATTCTGCTGCTTATATGAAGTAACACGCGCTGCTGTGGTAATACTCCGGCTAACAGGTTATGGGCCCAGCCACCGGAAAGTAAATGGTAAAAAGCCCAGTCACCGGAATAAGCAGCGAGCCAAGCGCAGACAGCACAGAGGAACCCCCGGAATACAAGGACACCGGAACGCAAAGGTACCGCAGTGTACAGAGCACCGGACAGCGCAGCTTAAAGGGCCAGTAACAAACAAAAAAAAGAGGTACAAGAGACAAGAATGTCTACAGAAAGGAATGCAGTGAAGTACACAGTGCCAAGTCTCACAAATCACAATTACAGCTCCTGGAAATTCAAGGTAAAGATGTTACTTATAAGAGAGGGTACATGGAAATGTATTGAACAGCCTGTGCCTGACCCAGTACCGGGTGATTGGCTAGAGACTGATCAGAAAGCACAAAGCACTATTTCCCTCAGCATAGATGATAACCAGATTGTACATGTATGCAAATGTGATACTGCAAAGAAAATGTGGGAAGAATTACAGAAAGTGCATGAAAGGTCAAATCTCAGCAATAAGCTATATCTTATGAGAAAGCTGTATCAGTCTAAATTAAGTGATGGCCAGCATATGCAGGACTATATCAGAAACACCCTAGAGATTGTGGAGCGCCTAAGGGGTATTGGTGAAGAAATTAAAGATTTTCATGTTGCTGCATTACTATTAAGTGGTCTTCCAGAAAGTTATGACACGCTTGTGACTGCATTAGATGCCAGACCAGATGATGAACTCACACTAGAATATGTGAAAGGGAAACTTGCAGATGAATACAAGAGAAAGTCAGAGACTATTAGCAATAATATATGCAAAGCAGAAACAGCATTAAAGACACAGTACTTTTCTAAAGCTCAGAGTCATTTAAAGGAAACTCGTGAATGTTTTGTCTGTAAAAAGCCTGGTCACCTTAAAGCAGACTGCAGAGTGTGGAAAGCAAGAATGAATCAGTTTAAAAAGCTGGACAGTCATCAAAAGGTTAAAACAGCTGTAAAGAAGGAAGATGCATGTATTGCGACTGCATTTGGGGTCAGCACAAGCCCATATGCAAACCATGTTTGGTGTATTGACTCTGGAGCGACTGCTCACATGACACGTGATAAGGATTTCTTCATTAATCTAGATGAAAGCAAGTCTGAAAAGGTAATTTTAGCTAATGGTCACTATATGACATCAGAAGGAATAGGAGATGGTTATTTCCATTGTCAAGTTCAATCCTCAGCACAAGTCAGAAAAATCCCAGTTAAAGACGTGCTGTATGTTCCCAAACTTGAAAGTAACCTTTTATCTGTAAAGAAGCTTGCACAACAAGGAAATATAGTTACATTTAAGGATGACAGATGCATCATTTCAAAGAAGGGTCATACCCTTGCCGAAGGAAAAATCAAAGATGAACTTTATCAGCTGAAATGCAATGAAACTGTTTACAGTGCTAGACAAGATTTTCATAAGGACTGTATTCATGTGTGGCACAGACGCCTAGGCCACAGAGATCCAGAAGCAGTAAAGAAACTAGCTCAACTTGCAAATGGTATTGCAATCAACCAGTGTAATCAAACAATGAAGTGCACAAGTTGCCTAAAAGGGAAAATGTCCAGAAAATCGTTTCCTAAAGTAAGCACTACTAAATCTGCACAGATACTGGATTTGATACATACAGATGTGTGTGGTCCAATGAGTGTTCTTACTCCCAGCAAGAAGAGATATTTTCTCACATTCATTGATGATTATTCCAGATATACTGTTACTTACCTACTTCAAAGTAAAGATGAAGTTCCACAGAAACTTGAAGAATATCTTGCTGCAGTTCTTAACAAATTTGGAAGAATACCAAAGGTACTGCGAGCAGATAATGGAACTGAATATACAAGTGGTAAAGTGCAAACCATCCTGAAAAAGAATGGAATCGTGTTCCAGACAACCGTTCCATACAACCCAGAGCAGAATGGCACAGCAGAGAGAAAGAACCGAACTCTTTGTGAAAGTGGAAGAAGTATGCTATTTGATGGAAACCTACCTACAACATATTGGGGAGAAGCCATCATGACTGCTACCTATCTTCAAAATCGACTGCCAAGTAAAGCTACAAGTAAAACTCCATATGAGCTATGGAACTGTGAGAAGCCCAACCTGAAGCATCTCAGGATATTCGGAAGCAAAACTTTTGTGCATGTTCCCAAAGAAAAACGTTCTAAGTGGGAATCTCATGCAAAGGAAGGAGTTCTTGTGGGGTACAGTGAAACTCAGAAAGGATACAGAATCCTGCATCCACAGACCAACACAGTAACAATCAGCAGAGATGTAGTGATTGATGAAAACTCAGTATCGCTCAAATTTCATGAGGTTACGCAAATAATTCAACCTAAGGAACAAGAATTTCAGTCAGTGATTCCAGACATTGAAGAGAATCTCAAAGAAAATACTGAAGTCTGGATATGCTCTGAAAGTACTGAAAAAGAAACAGAAGAACCAAGCCAACCTCAGGAGATCAGAAGATCAGAAAGATCAAATAAAGGAATTCCAGCTAAACGCCTTTCTTATATGGTCAGATCAATTCCAGAAGAAGAGCCACAGTCATGGCAGGAAATGCAAAAACTGCCTATTCATAAGAAGCAAAAATGGATAAAAGCTGCTGATGAAGAAATGGAATCCCTTCATAAGCTCAAAACATGGGAGCTCACAGAGCTACCTCAAGGCAAGAAAGCAATTGGATGTAAGTGGGTCTTTAAGAACAAATATGACTCCGAAGGTAATATTCACCGTTTTAAAGCAAGATTGGTCGCAAAAGGATATTCACAAAAATATGGTGAAGATTATGATGCTACTTTTGCTCCAGTTGCCAAGCAAACTACATTCAGAACTTTATTATCCATAGCTGCTGTTCAGCAGATGAAAGTAAGACATTTTGACATCAAAACAGCCTTTCTACATGGAGACATTGAAGAAGAGCTGTACATGACTCAACCAGAAGGCTATGTTAAAAGGGGTAAAGAGAACCTTGTTTGCAGAATGCAAAAATCTCTCTATGGCCTTAAGCAATCAGCAAGAGCATGGAACACTAAGATGAACAAAGTGTTAATCGACGAAGGATTTAAAAGGTCTCAAGCGGATCCATGTTTGTATACAAAAAGTGTATCACAAGATTGGATGTATGTTATTCTATATGTGGATGATGTAATAATAGCGCATCAAGAAGAGAGAGAAATTTCAAAACTAGGTCAAATTCTGAACAAGCATTTCGAGACCAAGGACCTTGGAGATGTGACATACTATTTGGGAATCCAAATCCAGAGAGAGGAAGATGGAAGTTTTCTTCTTAATCAAAATTCTAAAATCTCCACAGTTCTAAACCAGTTTGGAATGTCAGAAGCCAAAGGCATATCAACTCCAATGGATCCATCTTACCTAAAATTGGAAGGAGAAGAAGATCTGCTACCCACAAATGACAGTTACAGACAAGCAGTGGGGGCACTTCTATACATAGCAACCACAACCCGTCCAGATATCTCAGCCACAGTGGGAATTCTCTGCCGACGTGTAAGCAAGCCACGCCAAAGAGATTGGAATGCAATTAAGAGACTTCTTCAGTATCTTAAGGCAACCCAAGAGTTAAGTCTAAAGATTTCTGCATCAGGAGATCTAATTCTCAGAGGATATGTAGATGCAGATTGGGCTGGAGACTCAAGTGATCGAAGATCAACAAGTGGTTACTTGTTCAAGTTAGGACACACTTCAATCTCATGGTCGAGTAGAAAACAAGTGTCAGTTGCATTGTCTTCTACAGAAGCAGAATATACATCAGCTGCTCATGCAAGTCAAGAGTTAATTTGGTTGAAGCAACTTTTGGAAGAATTCGGCAAACCACTAGCTGAACCAACTGTTATCTATGAGGACAACCAAGGATGTATCAAGCTCGCCAGCAGTGAAAGGATAAGTGCAAGAACAAAGCACATTGATGTTAAACATCATCACTTGCGTGACTTAGTAGAGCGTGAAGTTCTAAAGTTTGTTTACTGTGAATCTGACAAGATGTTAGCAGATGTTTTGACAAAGCCATTGTCAAGAGCCAAGTTTGAAGAATTCAGAACTGCAATGGGACTAACAGGATAAGCAGTTGTTGAGTGGGGGTGTTGGAATAAGTTTAAATGCAACAACTCCATTCCTGTTGTAGTCTGCATTGAATGTCTATGAGTGTTCATTTGTCAGCTATGCTGTGATTGTTAAAGTTTGTAAAAAAAAAAAAAAAAGGTCAGAGGACACTCACTGATTGCATCAGTCTGCTGCTGTTTCCTTCACAGAGAGACATGTGTTACATGGACTAGATTATATCGGTAGTTACTGTCAAAGCTTTCTTATTTTGTTCCAGTTCAAGCTGCATATATTAAACACAGTTTGCCTTACGTTGGATTCTGCTGCTTATATGAAGTAACACGCGCTGCTGTGGTAATACTCCGGCTAACATGGCCACATTACGCTCCATACTGTATAATGGCCACACATGACGCTCCATACTGTATAATGGCCACACATGACGCTCCATACTGTATAATGGCCCCAAATGATGCTGCGTACAGTGTACTGGCCCCACGTGATGCTCCATACAGTATAATGGGCCCACATGATGCTGCATACTGTATAATGGCCACACATGATGCTCCATACTGTATAATGGCTCCACATGATGCTCCGTACTGTATAATGGCCATTGGCCACATTATGCTCCATACAGTATAATAGCCCCACATGATGCTTCGTACTGTATAATGGCCACACCTGATGCTGCGTACTGTATAATGGCCACACATGATGCTCCATACTGTATAATGGCCACACATGATGCTCCTTACTGTATAATGGCTCCACATGATGCTCCATACTGTATAATGGCCACACAGTGCCCCATACTGTATAATGGCCACACATAATGTTCCATACTGTATAGTGGCCACATTATGCTCCATACTGTATAATGGCCCCACATGATGCTGCGTACAGTATACTTGCCCCACGTGATGGTCCATACAGTATAATGGCCCCACATGATGCTTTGTACAGTATAATGGCCCCACATGATGCTGGGTACAGTATAATGGCCACACATAATGCTGGGTACAGTATAATGGCCCCTCACGATGCTCCATACAGTATAATGGCCCCACACAATGCTGGGTGCAGTATAATGGCCACACATGGTTACCCCACCCCCATCATTGCCTTCTCCATCACTACACACACACCTTTCACCGCGCTCCCTCGCAGCAGCCGGCAGCTTCCACTCCCACAGCGCTGAATGGTGTCATCCAGCTGCGCCGCTGACTGCTCACGTCGCTGCAGCTGTGATACGCCACTGATAAAGACCTCCTGTGTCTCCTGTGCCAGTCAGTGTCAGAGCGAGGAGCAATATCTGCTCCGATCCGACACAGCCAGCGTCCGCTCCGTACACCTCGTACACATGTGACTCCGCTCTATACACCTTACACATGCGGCTACGCTCCGTACACCTCATACACACACGGCTACTCCCCATACACCTCGTACACACACGGCTCCACTCCATACACTTCGTACACACACGGCTCCGCTCCATACACCTTATACACACACGGCTCTGCTCCGTACACCTCATTACACACACAGTTCCTCTCCATACATCTCGTACACACACGGCTCCACTCCGTACACCTCGTACACACATGGCTCCACTCCATACACCTCGTACACACGACTGCACTCCATACACCTTGCACATGCGGCTCCGCTCCGTACACCTCGTACACACACGGCTCCGCTCCGTACACCTCACACATACACGGCTCCACTCCGTACATCTCATACACACATGGCTCCACTCCGTAAACCTCATACACACACGGCTCCACTCCGTACACTTCGCACACACACGGCTCCACTCCGTACACCTCGTACACACACGGCTCCACTCCGTACACATTGCACACGCTGCTCCGCTCCGTATACCTTGCACAGACGGCTCCGCTCCGTACACCTCATACACACATGGCTCCGCTCCATACATCTCGTACACACGGCACCACTCCGTACACCTCGTACACTCATGGCTCCGCTCCGTATACCTTGCACACACGGCTCTGCTCCGTACACCTCATACACACATGGCTCCGCTCCATACATCTTGTACACACACGGCACCACTCCGTACACCTCGTACACTCGCGGCTCCGCTCCATACACATTGCACACGCTGCTCCGCTCCGTATACGTTGCACAGACGGCTCCGCTCCGTACACCTCATACACACATGGCTCCGCTCCATACATCTTGTACACACACAGCACCACTCCGTACACCTCGTACACTCACGGCTCCGCTCCATACACATTGCACACACTGCTCCGCTCCGTATACCTTGCACACACACGGCTCTGCTCCGTACACCTCATACACATATGGCTCCTCTCCATACATCTCGTACACACACTGCTCCACTCCATACACCTCGTACACACACGGCTCCGCTCCATACACCTCATACACACACGGCTCCACTCCGTACACCTCGTACACACACATCTCCGCTCCGTACACATTGCACAAGCTGCTCCGCTCCGTACACATTGCACACGCTGCTCCGCTCTGTATACCTTGCACACACGGCTCCGCTCCATACACCTCATACACACATGGCTCCGCTCCATACATCTCGTACACACACGGCACCACTCTGTACACCTCGTACACTCACGGCTCCGCTCCATACACATTGCACACACTGCTCCACTCAGTATACCTTGCACACACACGGCTCCGCTCCGTACACCTCATACACATACGGCTCCTCTCCATACATCTCGTACACACACGGCACCACTCCGTACACCTCGTACACACACGGCTCCGCTCCATACACCTCATACACACACGGCTCCACTCCGTACACCTCGTACACACACAGCTCTGCTCCATACACATTGCAGACGCTGCTCCGCTCCGTATACCTTGCACACACACGGCTCTGCTCCATACACCTCATACACACACGGCTCCTCCCCATACACCTCGTACACACACGGCTCCACTCCGTACACTTCGTACACACACGGCTCTGCTCCATACACCTTATACACACACGGCTCCGCTCCGTACACCTCATACACACACGGCTCCTCTCCATACATCTCGTACACACACGGCTCCGCTCCATACACCTTGTACACACACGGCTCTGCTCCATACACCTCGTACACACACGGCTCCGCTCCATACACATTGCACACGCTGCTCCACTCCATATACCTTGTACACACATGGCTCTGCTCCGCACACCTCGTACACACGTGGCTCTGCTCTGTACACCTCGTACACACAGGACTCCACTCCATACACGTTTCACACGCTGCTCCGCTCCATACACCTCGTACACACGTGGCATCGCTCCATACACGTCTTACACACACGACTCTGCTCCATACACGTTTCACACACTGCTCCGATCCATACACCTCGTACACACATGGCTCCGCTCCATACATCTCGTACACACACGGCACCACTCTGTACACCTCGTACACTCACGGCTCCGCTCCATACACATTGCACACACTGCTCCACTCAGTATACCTTGCACACACACGGCTCCGCTCCGTACACCTCATACACATACGGCTCCTCTCCATACATCTCGTACACACACGGCACCACTCCGTACACCTCGTACACACACGGCTCCGCTCCATACACCTCATACACACACGGCTCCGCTCCGTACACCTCATACACACACGGCTCCTCTCCATACATCTCGTACACACACGGCTCCGCTCCATACACCTTGTACACACACGGCTCTGCTCCATACACCTCGTACACACACGGCTCCGCTCCATACACATTGCACACGCTGCTCCACTCCATATACCTTGTACACACATGGCTCTGCTCCGCACACCTCGTACACACGTGGCTCTGCTCTGTACACCTCGTACACACAGGACTCCGCTCCATACACGTTTCACACGCTGCTCCGCTCCATACACCTCGTACACACGTGGCATCGCTCCATACACGTCTTACACACACGACTCTGCTCCATACACGTTTCACACGCTGCTCTGATCCATACATCTCGTACACACACGGCTATGCTACATCCACACTGTAAACACCTCCTGACCTCACACATACGCCTACCTTCCTCCAGCGCCATGACAACCAGCAGAGTCCTGTACACGGAGGTCCTTCTGATCATGTGACCCCCTGACTCCTCCCATCCTGTGACTTTATCACAGGTCCTGTGTCCACAGAGCAGCCAATATGCTGCTCTGCGGGTGCAGGGGCTCAGGGAGCTGACCGGGTGATATACACACCTCCCAACCAGTGCGGGACAACTAATGTCCCGCCCGGGATCGCAGGGCTGACTGTCAAAATCGGAACAGTCCCGCTGGATCCGGGATGGTTGGGAGGTATGGGTCAGGAGAGCAGACAGCCAGTATGAGGTGTACGTTGCGATACTCACACGAGAAATACGGCAGTCTGTCTCTGTCCATAGACTTGCATTAGATGCGGAAAATTTGCAGGTAAAAAACGCACATGCGTTTTAAGTGCGTGTCCACAGCAGAAACACATAAAACAATGCATGCAATCTGCACATGAATATATCAACAAAGTTTTGTCAAAGCCAAATAACAGGAAGTATCAAAAACATAGCTGCTTTATTTAAATGACACACCAACTAGAGAAAAAAAACACAACTTCAAAAACGCAATAAAAATGCATGCACATAAATCACATTAAAAAATATAATGAAAAAAACAAGTCATTTAATTTACATAATAGGTTTATATAATAGGTGCCAAAATTCTGCAAAATATTAAACCCACCAAAAGCACATCATAGGAACTTAGCTTTCCCCAGCTTTTCTCTTGTAGGTTTTAATGTTTTGTGGCCAATGTGAACATGCGTTTAACCTCTGCATGTGTACCAACTCAAGTTAAGCTCAATTTTTGTGTTTTTTTTCTCTCTGTATTGTTGCATTCTGTGCAAGCCAGGGTGTGGCCTCCCTTTTTCTGAGCTAGAGATTATATATAAGGCTTCCACAGTCTGGTGTTTCACTGGTTGGACCCAGTCCTTTTGTCTGTCCTTATTCACACTGAGGTCAACATTGACACATGGTAAGGTTTCAATATTAGACTGTCCCGATCAGAGTTACCTTGACGAGGTGGGATGGCTTTTGTGCTAATTTTTGATCAAAAAACAGTATTACTAAAAACTCTTATTTAAATGCACTTTTGCTTTTTTAAAGTTACAGCAGGGTTTTTTTTCTCTTGTAGGTGTTAATGTTTTGTGGCCAATGTGAACATGCGTTTAACTGCTGTACAGTATGCAGCAATTATTATTCATCATTGATCCACCTCACGTTCTGAGGAAGGCCGATTAGGCCGAAACGTCAACGCTTTTTTTATGTGGAGCTTTCTGTATTTTTCTATTTGTGCAATAAATATATTATTTCAGCAAACGAGTGCCAACTTCTATTTTTCTTCTAATTGTTAGCATGCCAAGGCATGTAAGCATGGGCGATTCTGTATTTCATACTTGATATTGAATAAATCAAGATGTTTCGAAAATGTTGCTTCCATTTTGCCATCATTTGTGTATCATTACCCATTTGCAAATGCTGCTGTACAAATATGTCATGGTGAAGTGCAAAATAGGTCAGTGCTAAAGAGGTTTACGTCTATTGATCTTATGATTTCCATAATTTCACAACTTTTCATTGCAATTTCAGAGTTGAGTAGAGTATATAAAAAACTTGGGCCAAGTTTCCATGATGAGTATTTGGTGTATTTTTGATTCCGAAAATTTTCTGCAGCATTTTTGCACCAATTATTTAAATAAGGTTACTTGCTTTTTTAATGCATCTTGAAGTGCATTTTTATCGTATTGTTTCAGCTGCGATCTTTGTCCCCTTTTGTATGTCATTTTTATAAATCCAACTGCTTTGTTTTTTATATTTCTTGGTATTTGGCTTTGAGAAAACTTTGATACAGTCATTGGTGGAATAAGCACGTTTTTAGCGTGTTTCCACTGCAGGAACACACTAAAACCGCATAGACCTACATTTTATTTCCCTGCAGATTTTCCTCATCTCCTTCAAGCCTATGAGGAAAATAAAAAAATAAAAGACATATTTGCAGCAAGAGAAATTTACATGGCCATATTGACCAAAAAATATAAAAGTTATGGCTCTGGGAAGAAGGGGAGCAAAAAACGAAAAAGCAAAAACGAAAATACCTCCGGACATGAAGGGGTTCAATGGAATATAACAGAAATCAGAACAACTGGAAATAACAGGATCAGTATAAATCACATACATTTGAGTTAAGAGTGGACACCTCCACTGTTCTTGATTATAAATGAGATTCATAAAATCTAGCCCCTTTTTGGAGTGCAAAATCCAACCATATCAGGTTAAAGACTAGTATAATAATGCATTATAGAATTTTAGGGGAAAATTAAGCTGAAGAAGGAACAAACAGCAATCAGAGGATTAGTAAATTAAACATCATATCACTTGCCAGCACTTCAGACACTACCGCTGAGCATCTCATCCAGTCACCTCATTGTTTTCAGAATTCCGTAGTTGCACTCCTCTTGATGTATAGATTTTTTTCCAGCAGACTTGTACTATTCAGGCACTGAATGGTTTCCTGTATTGAGGGTGTATCAGGGCAGCATGGTGGCTCAGTGGTTAACACTGTTGCTTTGCATTGCTGGGGTCCTGGGTGCAAACACAACTAATGACAGCATCTGCAAGGAGTTTGTATCTTCTCCCTATGTTTGCACGCTATTTAGGTAATGAATAATAAATAAGGCGTGATACTAGCCAGGTTTAGTGATAGTCTTTCTAGTTTGGTAGAGTATCTTGGATATAGCCAAGTGCACCAGGGTCGTTCCTTTCCTACAGATCACAGGAATTAGAGAAATTGGGATATTATAGACCTCTTTAATCAGTCTGCCAAAACTCACACTATAACCACCCAGCTAAAGACACCCTAGTTATAAGGGTGGTCCTGACAAAGCCGTGACACATTTAGCAGTGACACGCGCATCGAGGCTGCTCTTTGCTTCCACCTCCATATTATAGACCCATGTAAATACGCTATCTACAGCATTGCTCTGAGTCCCATTATACCTAGGGTGTATTTTATGTTGTGAGGTACTATACATGGGTTTCTTTACTTTCTATATATACATACCATCATATTTGATATATAATATTTTTTTATATATACCTATATACAACTATATTAAGGTTTTATGTATATACGAGACTACCCATGTGGTTATTCAACTAGGAAGTTTTGAGCATCATTGTGTTTCTGCTCATCTGTCCCATTAGTATCTATGTACTTTTTTGTAGATATTTTATTTTTTTTTTGTTTGATATTTATGTGATACATTTCTATTTCATAATGAGCTAATAAAGCCTTTGATTAGTGAATTAGCAAAACTTGGATCCCAGTACTTCGTTCTTTGTCGCTCTATAGGCTACAAATGCCACCTTAGTAAGATCTTACTTGACCAAGTGGAACACTGAATATTGCATTGATTTTTTGGCACCAGATTTCAAGGAATCCATAGTAGAATTTGCAAGTCTTTTGGGGCAGGCAACCAAACAAAGTAATTAATGGAATAGTTGAACTGCAGATCCCAGACACATGGGCAGAATTGAGGTTATTCACTTTACAAAGGGAACAATACTATTAAGTTTGTGGCAAGGGAAATGTAACAGTCCCCTCAACAGACTGTCTAATTACATTCGTCTCTAGACTGGACTCCATTTACACACAACAGATTCCTGTAAACAGCAATCTGTAGTCTGATAACAGGGGAAAGAGAAGGAAATTCGAATGGCCCTCCTCGACAATCCCTATTTTTTGTATGCGCATTAATTAAAGACAGCATTCCATAAATAACATTTTGCTTAAGCAATTCCATAATATATTGCATATAAGTGCAACTATACATAACAATATGCTCCACTGAGCAAACATGTGTTCTCAATGTGAGAGAGGAGAAAACTGCTGACAAGACAAAAGGATTCAGCATAGTAGCTCTTCATTGTCCTGACATTTGCTAATAGAAGAGTCAGGATAAAACAAGGCTGCTCCACCCATTATGTTGGCCCCGACCAAAGGCAACACCCTGCAGGAACTTTAATGGCGAAAAAAATGATAAGCTCACACAGTTCAAATACAGGAAATTTAGGCTAGGTGCCTACTGTATACATCGGGAGGTTTTCCTGACGTACACTATAAAGTTTCTGTATCAGAGCCAAGGACGATGTTGAGAACATCACAGGACTCCACCAGGACACGCTGGATACTGTGTGGACAAATGTGTCATCTGACAGACTGACCAATGGGCACAAGGACTTGTCGTGGATGGCAAATCAGGGCGGGATGCCTGTCCGGTCATTCATGCATGCAGGCTGTGCTTTCCTATACTGAAGGCCACTGAAAAGAAATGTATACCATACACTTTAGTACAATGGATCATTATGGTGGATGGATTCCTTGGCATTAATTCTGACTGCGCACCCTTTCGGGTGCATGTCTCAAGCGTATGTGCCTGACAGTGGGCACAGATGCAGTCTGGTCTGAACTTAAGTTTTAGTCAATACTCGGCCAATCAAACTTGGTGGTTTCAGATATACAGAAGGTTCAACAGGTCTGCGGTTACAGTCTGTTATATAAACGGCAATAACTGAGATCACGAAGTCTACAGTACATGGTGGTTAGCAATTTTGTGGCAGTGAAGGTCCCCCATATAGATAAGACTAATGTAGCCCGAACCTGCCGATATCAATGAGTTCGATGGACACTAATGTGTATGGGTGCACCAGCTGATTGGTTGTTGGGATAGATGCCGGCAGGGCATGTCCAATTTCGGTCTACTAATTGCACTGTTTCCAGGGATAAGGCTGACATGTCAGCTGGTAGCTTTCTCATAGAGAGCACAGAAACGCTCAGCCGAATGAGTACTCCTGTGTGTGGGAGAAACGGTAGAGATAGTTGTCGGCAGAACGTCTGGCCAACAGCACTAATGTGAACGGCTGGCTTAACTCCTGGTCAGAGTTTCAACTTCAAACAAGTTACTCTAAAGGTACCTTCACACGAAACGACTTTACAACGAGAACGACAACGATCCGTGACGTTGCAGCGTCCTGGATAGCGATATCGTTGTGTTTGACACGCAGCAGCGATCTGGATCCTGCTGTGATATCGCTGGTCGTTGAATAAAGTTCAGAACTTTATTTGGTCGTCAGACCGGCGTGTATCGTCAGGTTTGACACCAAAAGCAACGATACCAGCGATGTTTTACGCTGGTAACCAGGGTAAATATCGGGTTACTAAGCGCAGGGCCGCGCATAGTAACCCGATGTTTACCCTGGTTACCAGCGTAAAAGTAAAAAAAACAAACAGTACATACTCACCTGCGCGTCCCCTGCCGTCCGCTTCCTGCTCTGACTGAGCGCCGGCCCTAAAGTGAAAGTAAAAGCACAGCGGTGACGTCACCGCTCTGCTGTTAGGGCCGGCGCTCACACAGTACAGGAAGCAGACGCCGGGGGACGCGCAGGTGAGCATGTACTGTTTGTTATTTTTACTTTTACGCTGGTAACCAGGGTAAACATCGGGTTACTAAGCGCGGCCCTGCGCTTAGCAACCCAATGTTTACCCTGGTTACCCGGGGACATCGGCATCGTTGGTCGCTGGAGAGCGGTCTGTGTGACAGCTCTCCAGCGATCAAACAGCGACGCTGCAGCGATCGGCATCGTTGTCACTATCGCTGCAGCGTCGCTTCGTGTGAAGGTACCTTAAGAATCACTGTCTTTACTCTGCTGCAGGGGGATATTTTAGCCACGTTACATTGCCTCTATATAGGCCAGAACTGATGGTGGAGAGACCCCCATCTTCATCGGCTACTGCAATTATGTAGCTCTCTTTCCCTCATGATGGCAACTTGGGAACTGTTTTTTTTTCTCTAGCAGTTTTTCTGGAAGGAATAAATAACAACCAGAAAGATATTGTGCCCCAACTGTTCTGGCACTTGCTTACCCTCCTCATTGCACTCTGCTTTTTCTACAGCAGACCAATTCTTCTGGCATCAGGACTCACACTGCCGGGAACAAATGGCTGGCTATGTGCGCTGAAATATTTATTAGGCCGGGGTCACACTTGCGAGAAACTCGCACGAGTCTCTCACATCAATACCCGACACTGCCATCGACACTCGGGACCGGAGCATTCAGCTGCATAGAAATACACGCAGTCGCACGCTCCGCTCCCGAGTGCCGGTGGCAGTGAATAAAGTGCAATATCAATTTGATCGGCTCCTCTTGTGCAATAACATCCCGCCTGCAGATCATATACAATTTTTAACATGACAGGTTTCTTTAACATAACATACACAGGTGGACGTCTAAAGCACAATGTCATTAATATTTACAAGGTGCTGTATTAAACTCACCTTATAGATATGATCATAAGAATAAATATACATACAATAACATGGTACACAAGAACACAGAGAGCCCTACATCCTTGGATACTAATTACTCACAATGTATGTTGTTTGTCATAGCCATATCAATACTATTTAAATCAGGGGTCTTAAACTCGGCTAGGAATATGGGCTACATATAAAAAAAATTGACTTTGGGGGCAGCATTATTTGAAGGACAAAGTGACCTTTTTATGCCGGCAGCACATTATTTCAGTGGAATCGGTGTCATTGCCATTGGACGCACATTCAATTGACATATATTGCCATGCAAGACTATCTGCACAGTACTACCAATAACAACCACGCAAAATAGATGATACTGCGGTCCTAAGTATCAAAATATAAACAAACTTTATTATTAAAATCATCAGACACAAGTGAAAGGAAGTGAAGTACAGAGCCACAAACTGTAAAAGTGCTGTACAAAAGAAGCGCGTACCCTGAGCATCTAGTGATAGACATATAATAATTTATGGCCTCTATATGTGTCACAATGGATACACATTAGAATAAAATCTAGAGAGGCTAGATTCAAATACAAAGTCGACTGCTACTTGATAGGTGGCAGAATCCACCATAAACTCTCCGTCAGGTGGTTCTCCGAAATGCGCATTGGGGCAGAGGCGCGTCCCCTGGACATCTAGACTGCACTCACTGACGGGTAGAATCCACCATAAACTCTCCGTCAGGTGGTTCTCCGAAATGCGCATTGGGGCAGAGGCGCGTCCCCTGGACATCTAGACTGCACTCACTGATGGGTAGAATCCACCATAAACTCTCCTCTGGGTCAATATTCCCTGCAGTATATATAGTGAATGAATGGCATAACAGCAATAATAATTACCCATCAGTGACCGGAGTGTGAGGCTGTATGTATTTCTATGCAGCTGACAATTGTTATTTATTTTTTTTGCATCAGCCATTTCAGGACGATATAACACCAGGTTTCCATCGACAAAGAGAAAATTGAATGGTGGTAAAGAACAAGAAGGAAACAATGAAGGTACACTGAAGGTAATTAACTTATCTGATGTTGAATTAATTACTGATCAGATTTCAGTGTTATCTTTAGGTTTGAATTTTTGTCCTACAGCGAAAATAGACCACTTTACAACTATGAAAGATACATTTCTCTTTGCACGTAAACTTTTATTAAAGAAATATCATAATAATAAATCATTTCCTGATACCTTTTCCACAGAAGAAGAATTGGAGGTGTTACAAGCACTAGAAGACCTTCTGGCGGAACAAAATGAAACATCAGGTAAATTTCCAGATTTTATCAAGAAGAAGTCTAAGGCCATGTTCACACTTTGCGGTTTTTCCCGCGGATCCGTGGCGATTTTGATGCTGCGGGTCCGCAGCAGTTTCCATAGCGTTTACATTTACATGTAAACCCTATGGAAACCGCAATCCGCTGTGCACATGCTGCGGGAAAAAACGCGCAGAAACGCAGCGGGTTACATTCCGCAGCATGTCACTTCTTTGTGCAGAATCGCTGTGATTCTGCACCCATAGGAATGCATTGATCCGCTAACTTCCCGCATGGGGCTGTGCCCACGATGCGGAAGTAAGCGGATCATGTGCAGATGGTACCCGGGGTGGAGGAGAGGAGACTCTTCTCCAGGCCCTGGGAACCATATTAGTGTAAAAAAAAAAAGAATTGAAATAAAAAATAATGATATACTCACCTCTCAGCGCTGCACGCGGCCGTCCGGTCTCAGGATTGCTGTGCGAGCAGGGCCTGAGATGACGTCGTGGTCACATGACCGTGACGTCGCAGTCACATGACCGTGACGTCACGAAGGTCCTTCTCGCACAGCATCTTTGGAACCGGAGCGCCGCGTGCAGCGCCGAGGAGATCGGGACGTCAGAGGGTGAGTATATAACCATTTTTTATTATTTTTAACATTACTATTGATGCTGCATATTGCTGCATATGCAGCATCAATAGTATAGGAGTAAACCCGCAGCGGAAACCGCAAAACTAACCGAGATAAATCTGCAGGGATAACCGCAGCGGTTTTGCCCTGCAGATTTGTCAAATCCGCTGCGGGAGAACCCGCAGAGGACCCCGCAAAGTGTGCACATAGCCTAAGTGTTTTTCTTCCCTTACATCTAGTTAATCTATAGATACTTTTGTGAGGATGGTCTGTAGTGAAATACGACAAATACCAGAGTACAGACCATTTGATAACTTAAAGAGGGAACAAAGGAAGGCTTTGGGGGAACTGAATAAAATGAGAGGGGTTGTATTCAAACCCTCTGATAATTGGGGGAAATGTGGTCATTTGGCTGTCCCATTTATATGCAAAAGAGGCATTTAGACAGTTAAATGATCCCCAATGTTATCAGCGTTTAGACCGTGATCCCACTCTGATATATCAAAAAGTTATTTGACATTGTGGATTGGGCTTTGGAAGAAAGGATTATACCCCCCAAAATTTGGGAGGGTTTAAAAGTAGAGTCTCCATCTGTGTCTACATTTTACCTATTGCCAAAGGTCCACAAAAACATGGTTGACCCACCTGGACGTCTAATTATATCTGGCAATGGCAGTCTCTTGGAACCTATATCTAAGTTTTTAGACTATTATATAAAACCTATAGTCTCTGAACTTCCTTCTTATATAAAGGATAGCACTGCAGAGACTGGATGTTGTATATATGAGTGGGGATATGTATTTAATAACGTGTGATGTAGAATCCCTCTATACATCAATCCCTCACGAACAAGATCTCAATGCAGTGAGAAGATATTTATCCAACAGGAATTATGATGTTCGGTTGGTTGGATTTCTCATGCAATTGTTAGAATATGCTTTATCGCATAATTATTTCGTATTCAAGGATAGGTTCTATCTCCAACAAAGAGGCGTGGCCATGGGTGCGGCTTTCGCACCCTCTTATGCGAACCTATTTATGGGTTTATGGGAACATGAATGCATTCTAAATATGGATTACACACTGACAGGATCAGTTGTCTCATGGATGAGATTTATTGATGATGTTCTATTTGATCGGCAGGGTTCAAAAATTGAGTTGGAAAATTATCTGGAAAATCTTAATAGCAATTCTGTAAATATTAAACTCACCTGGACCATTGCACAAGACTTAGTCAATTTTCTGGATTTATGGATATCTATGGACAAATCTGGACAATTACATACTACTGTCTATCGTAAAGAAACAAGTGTAAATGCATTATTACATGCAAATTCATCACATCCATCCCATGTTATTAAAACAATACCCACAGGCCAATTTTTAAGAATGAGACGTATATGTGATTGTGATGAAGATTTCAAACAACAAGCCCAAGAGTTAACATCAAGGTTTTTACAGAGAGGCTACCGGAAAGATAATGTCCAAAAAGCCTATTTTCGGGCTAAGGAGACAAACTACCAATCCCTTATGGTGTCTAATGCGACTCGAGACAGGATGGATAATGGACATGTGCGTTTTATTACGAATTATCACTCTAGGTGGCATGAGGTTACCAACATTATTTCTAAGTTTTGGCCAATTCTTATGCAAGATCCTTCGATATCGAAATTTCTGCCAGATCGACCTTCAATCATTGCGAAATGCAGTAAGACTTTGCGGGATTCGTTAATTCACAGTCATTATGTACCTCATTCTTCGCAATTTATATTTGATTCTAAGGGCCCCAATGGGGTAGTGTCAGTTGTGGCGCTTGCAAAGCTTGTCAACATGTGGTAAGAACGGATGTTTTCCAGGATTCAAGTGGTGAAAGAAAATATAAAATTCTGCATTTTATTAACTGTCGCACGTCAAATGTTATATATCTTGCTACGTGTCCTTGTAATCTCATATATGTGGGGATGACCACACGAGAGTTACGTGTTCGAACCCTGGAACACATCAAAGATATCAAAGCAGCGGAAAAAATTAAAATTGAAGATAATGTGAATATATCCAAACTTAAACCTCTGGCACGCCACTTTCATCAGTACCATCATGGCCAATCTCATTTGTTGAAAATTAGAGGTATTGATCGATTGTACTCTGGGAATAGGAGAGGTAATTGTAATAAAAAATTGTCACAAAAAGAGTGTAAATGGATTACAATGCTGCAATGTATGACACCAAATGGTCTTAACGAACAGTGGGGTTTTTCAAGCTTTTTGTAGTGAGTCTTGCATTTTTTGTCCTCTGATACTTTATTCTAATTCAATAATTTCTTTTTATATTTATTTCTTGGGTTGGTTAGGGTTCCTTAGGGTATACTTCTAATTTTTTAATTTTATTTTTTGGGGGTATTTTGGTATTCTAATATGTATGAGTAATTATGGGTCATCCATCATCTGTATAGATATATATTATTTTATTTGAGTGATCCTTTTACTCCATTTACTTTTTTATTTTTGGCATATGTGAGTGTAAGTAAGGATCATATTATTGTTATAGATATACATCTGTATATCTCTTGAGTAATCCAATTATTTTATTAATTTTGTTGATTTTATGCATGTGTGAGGGTATGTATGTGTTGTTTAATGTTTAGGCAAATAGGTTATATATTTTGTGGAGTAGATATTTTCACTCCTTTTGTATACTGATGAATTTTTTGATGAATTCATTATGAATTTATTAAATTAATTACTTTACTTATTTTATTTTATCATTTTTTTATCATTCATTTGATTAAAAATTACATTTATATATACTTATTTTATGGCTTTAGATTTCATATATATATTTAGCATTCCTCATTATTAGAATCGTTGTATATTTTAGTAGTTGATTATTATATTTACGTATTATGAATTTATTAAATTATCATTGTATGTATTATATTATTCTATTATATATGTCCTTTATTGTCTATTATTATGTTTAAATCATTATATATCATTGATGACGCTTGCTAGTTGATACTAAATGTGACCGTTTACACAGACTACGCCCTTTTCCTCCTATATCATGCTTGAAGACTTTCCCCTTCAAAAGATGGCTGCAGCAGCGCTGTACTCCGCTCTGCGCATGCGCCCGCCTCCCTGCTCAGCTGGCCGCCTGTTAGTCATGTGACTGACTGTGACCTCAGTCGTACTCGGTCACATGCTTCCGGGTTTCTGGCGTGCGGTGATGGCGGCTGCATGACTGTGTGCGGCGTCAGATAATATAGCGCTGATTGATATTACTATCAGCTGTCTCCCTCATATATATACACCCTCCGGACCTCTGCCACATCACTCCCTGATGAAGCGGTAGCGAAACGTACGTGGAGTGGTGTGTGCAGGGGACGGTGTGAGCTCCAGACTGGTGAGCATTGTGGCATTATGTGACTTTTCTTGATTTATATTATTCCATTACCATGGGCTTTCTGAGCACTTGATCACATTTAAGGCATATATTGTTATCAATCTGCCTTTATTTACTAGGTTATTTATTTTTTCTACTTCAAGTTTGTCATTCACTAAAAAAAAAATTTTGTGCACTATTGCATTTATCACTTGGTATGAACTTTGGTATATTTTTATTTTTATCACTACTGATTGTCATTATTTATTTTTGGTCATATATTGGGTATTAATTCACCATTTATTATAAATTATATATATTTTTTTTACACTATCACTATTTTATGTTGCTATAATATTACACAGTTATTCCTTTTATGCTGATGGTATTCTGATTAAATATAGTATATTATATACCTGCTGCTACACGGTCTGTTGCTCCCTGTCCAATGCTGGACACATCTTTTTATATGTATATATATATATATATATATATATATATATATATATATATATATAATTTTATACATTATATTTTTTTATATTGAAATTGGTTCATTGGACATCATGTGGTTTTAATAATTCTTAACAAAGATTTTTTGGTGCATTGTGATGTGTTTATGATTTATTTATAGTATTTAATTTATGCTTTTGTGTATAATCATGATTTGATTTTTAAATAAAAATACATTTATTCAACATTTTAGTCTTTTTTTGAATACTTTTTTGGGGGTATAGATTTAAAGAGGACTTGTGCTCAGCTAATTGCTGCAATCTCAGTTGTACCACAGGTCCCAGCAGAGTGTGGCATATTCATGGCAGGCAGTTGATCGAACATCATTTGGCCGACAGCCATCTAATATTTATGGCTGGATTCAGAGGGCAAATGAACATTCAGCCTAGTTGGCTGGGTTGTCCCATGAACAAAGTTAATTTTAATCAATAGATCTTGGAATAATAATAATTTCCACAATTGGCTGTGTTTAAAAAAATGTTCCTGTGCTGAGATAATCTTATAACTGTGCTCCTGCTATGAACTGTGTAATGACTGTGCTGGAACACGGTCTGATAAAACCACATCTCCTTGGCAGATGGCACATTAAATTATTTGAATTATTATTATTATTCTAAGATGTATTGGTTAAAATCAACTTTAAAATTAGCTTTGTTAGTGGGAAAACCCCTTTAAGGCCATGTGCACACGTTCAGGATTTTTAGCGTTTTTTTCGCGTTTTTTCGCTATAAAAACGTGATAAAAACGCGAAAAAACGCTAACATATGCCTCCTATTATTTACAGTGTATTCCGCATTTTTTGTGCAAAAGTTGCGATTTTTTCCGCGAAAAAATCGCATCGCGGAAAAAAAAGCAACATGTTCATTAAAAATGCGGAATTGCGGGGATTCCGCACACCTAGGAGTCCATTGATCTGCTTACTTCCCGCACGGGGCTGTGCACACCATGCGGGAAGTGTTGGAAATTGGATTCTGGGCTCCCCCGGTGGCCACTTGTGGAATTGAACTTGTGTGCATCATCCCCTCTGTTCACCTGCTCCTATCAGGATGTGGGAGTCGCTATATAACCTTGCTCCTCTGTCAGTTTCTTGCCGGTCAACAATGTAATCAGAAGCCTTCTGTGCTTGTTCCTGCTACTAGACAACTCCCAGCTAAGTTGGACTTTTGTCCTAGTGTGTTTTTGCATTTTGTTCCTGTTCACAGCTGCTGTTTCGTTACTGTGTCTGGAAAGCTCTTGTGATCGGAAATTGCCACTCTGGTGTTATGAGTTAATGCTAGAGTCTTAAAGGAATTTCTGGATGGTGTTTTGATAGGGTTTTTCTGCTGACCATGAAAGTGTCCTTTCTGTCTTCCTGCTATCTAGAAAGCGGACCTCGATTTTGCTAAACCTATTTTCATACTACGTTTGTCCTTTCATCTAAAATCACCGCCAATATATGTGGGGGCCTCTGTCTGCCTTTTGGGAAAATTTCTCTAGAGGTGAGCCAGGACTGTCTTTTCCTCTGCTAGGATTAGGTAGTTCTCCGGCTGGCGCTGGGCATCTAGGGTTAAAAAACGTAGGCATGCTACCCGGCCACTTCTAGTTGTGCGGCAGGTTTAGTTCATGGTCAGTATAGTTTCCATCTTCCAAGAGCTAGTTCTCATATATGCTGGGCTATGTTCTCTCGCCATTGAGAACCATGACAGTTTGACCGGCCCAAAAAAGGGTTAAATTACTGGCTGAGAAAGGAGAGAAAAAAGAAGTCTGCTACAATTTTTTTTTTTTTTCCTCTAGTTCTGAGTGTGCTCTTAATTGAATCACTTGCTAGTCTGCCTATACTGCAGCCTTCCTCTCTTTCTCTCCTTCTAATCCTTGAATGGCTCTGTGTTGACCTGTTTCAAATGGATCTTCAGAGTGTAGCTACAGGTTTGAATAATCTCGCCACAAAGGTACAAAATTTGCAAGATTTTGTTGTTCATGCACCTATGTCTGAGCCTAGAATTCCTTTGCCTGAATTCTTCTCGGGGAATAGATCTCACTTTCAAAATTTTAAAAATAATTGCAAATTGTTTTTGTCCCTGAAGTCTCGCTCTGCCGGAGACCCTGCACAGCAGGTCAGGATTGTAATTTCCTTGCTCCGGGGCGACCCTCAAGACTGGGCTTTTGCATTGGCACCAGGGGATCCTGCGTTGCTCAATGTGGATGCGTTTTTTCTGGCCTTGGGGTTGCTTTATGAGGAACCTCATTTAGAGCTTCAGGCGGAAAAGGCCTTGATGTCCTTGTCTCAGGGGCAAGATGAAGCTGAAATATACTGCCAAAAATTCCGCAAATGGTCTGTGCTTACTCAATGGAATGAGTGCGCCCTGGCGGCGATTTTCAGAGAAGGTCTCTCTGATGCCATTAAGGATGTTATGGTGGGGTTCCCTGTGCCTGCGAGTCTGAATGAGTCCATGACAATGGCTATTCAGATCGATAGGCGTCTGCGGGAGCGCAAACCTGTGCACCATTTGGCGGTGTCTACTGAGAAAACGCCAGAAAATATGCAATGTGATAGAATTCTGTCCAGAAGCGAGCGGCAGAATTTTAGACGAAAAAATGGGTTGTGCTTCTATTGTGGTGATTCAACTCATGTTATATCAGCATGCTTTAAGCGTACTAAGAAGCCTGACAAGTCTGTTTCAATTAGCACTTTACAGTCTAAGTTTATTCTATCTGTGACCCTGATTTGTTCTTTGTCATCTATTACCGCGGACGCCTATGTCGACTCTGGCGCTGCTTTGAGTCTTATGGATTGGTCCTTTGCCAAACGCTGTGGGTATGATTTGGAGCCACTGGAGGCTCCGATACCTCTGAAAGGGATTGACTCCACCCCATTGGCTAGTAATAAACCACAATACTGGACACAAGTGACTATGCGTGTTAATCCGGATCACCAGGAGGTTATTCGCTTTCTGGTGCTGTATAATCTACATGATGTTTTGGTGCTGGGATTGCCATGGCTGCAATCTCATAACCCAGTCCTCGACTGGAGAGCTATGTCTGTGTTAAGCTGGGGATGTAAAGGTACTCATGGGGACGTACCTTTGGTTTCCATTTCATCATCTATTCCCTCTGAGATTCCTGAATTCTTGTCTGACTTTCGTGACGTTTTTGAAGAACCCAAGGTTGGTTCACTACCTCCGCACCGGGAGTGCGATTGTGCCATAGACTTGATTCCGGGTAGTAAATACCCTAAGGGTCGTTTATTTAATCTGTCTGTGCCTGAACACGCTGCTATGCGAGAATATATAAAGGAGTCCTTGGAAAAGGGACATATTCGTCCTTCGTCATCTCCCTTAGGAGCCGGTTTTTTCTTTGTGTCTAAGAAAGACGGCTCTTTGAGGCCGTGTATTGATTATCGACTTTTGAATAAAATCACGGTTAAATATCAATATCCGTTACCACTGCTTACTGATTTGTTTGCTCGTATAAAGGGGGCCAAGTGGTTCTCTAAGATTGATCTCCGTGGGGCGTATAATTTGGTGCGAATCAAGCAGGGGGATGAGTGGAAAACCGCATTTAATACGCCCGAGGGCCACTTTGAGTATTTGGTGATGCCTTTTGGTCTTTCAAATGCCCCTTCAGTCTTTCAGTCCTTTATGCATGACATTTTCTGCGATTATTTGGATAAATTTATGATTGTGTATCTGGATGATATTCTGATTTTTTCGGATGACTGGGACTCTCATGTCCAGCAGGTCAGGAGGGTTTTTCAGGTTTTGCGGTCTAATTCCTTGTGTGTGAAGGGTTCTAAGTGTGTTTTTGGGGTTCAAAAGATTTCTTTCTTGGGATACATTTTTTCCCCCTCTTCCATCGAGATGGATCCTGTCAAGGTTCAGGCTATTGGTGATTGGACGCAACCCTCTTCTCTTAAGAGTCTTCAGAAATTTTTGGGCTTTGCTAACTTTTATCGTCGATTTATTGCTGGTTTTTCTGATGTTGTAAAACCATTGACTGATTTGACTAAGAAGGGTGCTGATGTTGCTGATTGGTCCCCTGATGCTGTGGAGGCCTTTCGGGAGCTCAAGCGCCGCTTTTCTTCCGCCCCAGTGTTGCGTCAGCCTGATGTTGCTCTTCCTTTTCAGGTTGAGGTCGACGCTTCTGAAATCGGAGCTGGGGCGGTGTTGTCGCAGAGAAGTTCCGACTGCTCCGTGATGAGACCTTGTGCCTTTTTTTCCCGTAAATTTTCGCCCGCCGAGCGGAATTATGATATTGGGAATCGGGAGCTTTTGGCCATGAAGTGGGCTTTTGAGGAGTGGCGTCACTGGCTTGAGGGGGCCAGACATCAGGTGGTGGTATTGACTGACCACAAAAATTTAATTTACCTTGAGTCTGCCAGGCGCCTGAATCCTAGACAGGCGCGCTGGTCGTTGTTTTTCTCTCGGTTTAATTTTGTGGTGTCGTACCTACCGGGTTCTAAGAATGTTAAGGCGGATGCCCTTTCTAGGAGTTTTGAGCCTGACTCCCCTGGTAATTCTGAGCCCACAGGTATCCTTAAAGATGGAGTGATATTGTCTGCCGTTTCTCCAGACCTGCGGCGGGCCTTGCAGGAGTTTCAGGCGGATAGACCTGATCGTTGCCCACCTGGTAGACTGTTTGTTCCTGATGATTGGACCAGTAGAGTCATCTCTGAGGTTCATTCTTCTGCGTTGGCAGGTCATCCTGGAATCTTTGGTACCAGGGATTTGGTGGCAAGGTCCTTCTGGTGGCCTTCCCTGTCACGAGATGTGCGAGGCTTTGTGCAGTCTTGTGACGTTTGTGCTCGGGCCAAGCCTTGTTGTTCTCGGGCTAGTGGATTGTTGTTGCCCTTGCCTATCCCGAAGAGGCCTTGGACGCACATCTCGATGGATTTTATTTCGGATCTGCCTGTTTCTCAGAAGATGTCTGTCATCTGGGTGGTGTGTGACCGTTTCTCTAAGATGGTCCATCTGGTTCCCTTGCCTAAGTTGCCTTCTTCTTCCGAGTTGGTTCCTCTGTTTTTTCAAAATGTTGTTCGTTTGCATGGTATTCCTGAGAATATCGTTTCTGACAGAGGGACCCAATTCGTGTCTAGATTTTGGCGGGCATTCTGTGCTAGGATGGGCATAGATTTGTCTTTTTCGTCTGCTTTCCATCCTCAGACTAATGGCCAGACCGAGCGGACTAATCAGACCTTGGAGACATATTTGAGGTGTTTTGTGTCTGCGGATCAGGATGATTGGGTTGCTTTTTTGCCTTTGGCGGAGTTCGCCCTCAATAATCGGGCCAGCTCTGCCACCTTGGTGTCCCCGTTTTTCTGTAATTTGGGGTTTCATCCTCGATTTTCCTCCGGTCAAGTGGAATCTTCGGATTGTCCTGGAGTGGATGCTGTGGTGGAGAGGTTGCATCAGATTTGGGGGCAGGTGGTGGACAATTTGAAGTTGTCCCAGGAGAAGACTCAGCTTTTTGCCAACCGCCGTCGTCGTGTTGGTCCTCGGCTTTGTGTTGGGGACTTGGTGTGGTTGTCTTCTCGTTTTGTCCCTATGAGGGTTTCTTCTCCTAAGTTTAAGCCTCGGTTCATCGGCCCGTACAAAATATTGGAGATTCTTAACCCTGTGTCCTTCCGTTTGGACCTCCCTGCATCCTTTTCGATTCATAATGTTTTTCATCGGTCATTGTTGCGCAGGTATGAGGTACCGGCTGTGCCTTCCGTTGAGCCTCCTGCTCCGGTGTTGGTTGAGGGTGAGTTGGAGTACGTTGTGGAAAAGATCTTAGACTCTCGTGTTTCCAGACGGAGACTCCAGTATCTGGTCAAATGGAAGGGATACGGTCAGGAGGATAATTCTTGGGTCACTGCCTCTGATGTTCATGCCTCCGATCTTGTCCGTGCCTTTCATAGGGCTCATCCTGATCGCCCTGGTGGTTCTGGTGAGGGTTCGGTGCCCCCTCCTTGAGGGGGGGGTACTGTTGTGAAATTGGATTCTGGGCTCCCCCGGTGGCCACTTGTGGAATTGAACTTGTGTGCATCATCCCCTCTGTTCACCTGCTCCTATCAGGATGTGGGAGTCGCTATATAACCTTGCTCCTCTGTCAGTTTCTTGCCGGTCAACAATGTAATCAGAAGCCTTCTGTGCTTGTTCCTGCTACTAGACAACTCCCAGCTAAGTTGGACTTTTGTCCTAGTGTGTTTTTGCATTTTGTTCCTGTTCACAGCTGCTGTTTCGTTACTGTGTCTGGAAAGCTCTTGTGATCGGAAATTGCCACTCTGGTGTTATGAGTTAATGCTAGAGTCTTAAAGGAATTTCTGGATGGTGTTTTGATAGGGTTTTTCTGCTGACCATGAAAGTGTCCTTTCTGTCTTCCTGCTATCTAGAAAGCGGACCTCGATTTTGCTAAACCTATTTTCATACTACGTTTGTCCTTTCATCTAAAATCACCGCCAATATATGTGGGGGCCTCTGTCTGCCTTTTGGGAAAATTTCTCTAGAGGTGAGCCAGGACTGTCTTTTCCTCTGCTAGGATTAGGTAGTTCTCCGGCTGGCGCTGGGCATCTAGGGTTAAAAAACGTAGGCATGCTACCCGGCCACTTCTAGTTGTGCGGCAGGTTTAGTTCATGGTCAGTATAGTTTCCATCTTCCAAGAGCTAGTTCTCATATATGCTGGGCTATGTTCTCTCGCCATTGAGAATCATGACAGGGAAGTAAGCAGATCATGTGCGGTTGGTACCCAGGGTGGAGGAGAGGAGACTCTCCTCCACGCACTGGGCACCATATAATTGGTCAAAAATAAAAGAATTAAAATAAAAAATAGTCCTATACTCACCTTCGATGTCCCCCGCAGTGTTCCCGCCTCACCGCTGCATGCTGCCGCTTCCGTTCCTATAGCTGGTGTGCGGTGAAGGACCTGTGATGACGTCACTGTCTTGTGATTGGTCGTGAGCGGTCATGTGACCGCTCACGTGACCGCTCACATGACCGCGACGTCATGGAAGGTCCTGCGCGCACACACCAGCTATAGGAAGAGGAACGGACGCCGCTGAGGAGATCGTCTGGGTGAGTATAAGCATTTTTTTATTTTTTTTATTATTTTTAAACATTCTATCTTTTACTATAGATGCTGCATAAGCAGCATCTATAGTAAAAAGTTGGTCACACTTGTCAAACAGTATGTTTGACAAGTGTGACCAACAGTCAGTTTTCCAAGCGATGCTACAGATCGCTTGGAAAACTTTAGCATTCTGCAAGCTAATTACGCTTGCAGAATGCTAAAAAAAACGCAAAAAAGAAACTGCGGATTTCTTGCAGAAAATTTCCGGTATTCTTCAGGAAATTTCTGCAAGAAATCCGGACGTGTGCACATACCCTAAGTGATCCCATGTATGGGGGACATAGCTCACTAATATGATTAGGGACCTTTACAGGGACAGTAGATGGCTAGCTAGGCTAATGTTTACGGGCACTTTAGATTTATGTGACTTTGGAGCTTGCTGTAATCAGTGCACATTGATGCAAAAACAAGCCTTGGGCCTCATTCAAATGTCCATTGTATCCACATTTGGCACAGATAGAACACATACCCATTACAATCTGCTAGATGGTAGCCCGATTCTAACGCATCGGGTATTCAAGAATATGTATGTAGTTTATTTATGAAGATTTTCGAATAATACATTGAATACACAGGATTCGGCTGGCTCGGCGCGACCAATTAGCGAAGCGTGGTTCAAATCCCGTGGCAATTCGCAGCCGGACTGCGCCTGTCGCTGATTGTTCGCGGCCGGCCACGGTGTATAACACAGCCCACGTAGTGGATAACAGCCCACGTCGTGTATAACACAACCCACATAGTGTTTAACACAGTCCACGTAGTATATAGCACAGCCACGTAGTTTATTGCACAGCCACGTAGTATATAACACAGCCCACGTAGTATATTGCACAGCCACGTAGTATATTGCACAGCCACGTAGTATATTGCAAGCCACATAGTGTATTGCACAGCCCACGTAGTGTATTGCACAGCCCACGTAGTGTATAGCACAGCCCACGTAGTATATTGCACAGCCCATGTAGTATATAGCACAGCCCACGTAGTATATTGCACAGCCCATGTAGTATATAACACAGCCACGCAGTATATTGCACAGCCCACGTAGTATATAGCACAGCCACGCAGTATTTAGCACAGCCACGCAGTATACTGCACAGCCCACGCAGTATATATTGCACAGCCCACGTAGTATATAGCAATGTGGGCATATATACTGCGTGGCTGTGCTATATACTAAATAAAAAATAGTTGTATACTCACCCTCTATCGGCCCCCGGATCCAGGTGAGGCATTTACCAATGCTCTTCGCGATGCTCCGGTCCCAAGAGTGCATTGTGGTCTTGCGAGATGATGACGTAGCATCGTTGCATAGGCAACATCAATAGTAAAAAGTTGGTCACACAGGGTTAATAGCAGCGTTAACGGACTGCGTTATAACGCGGTCCGTTAACACTGCCATTAACCCTGTGTGAGCTCTGACTGAGGGAGGAGTATGGAGCGGGCACTGACGGCTGGGGAGTAGGGAGGGACTAATTCTCGACCGAACTGTGCTCGTCGCTGATTGGTCGTGGCCTGGCGGCCGAGACCAATCAGCGATGCGGGTTTTCCGGGACAGACAGACGGAAGAGACCCTTAGACAATTATATAGTAGATGGTGTTTTTCACATAGCTATGTTTTTTGCAGACCATTTTTGATCTGAGTCACAGATCAAAATTACCCATACAAGTCTATGGGTCAATGAAAACAAGGCATCTGTGTCCTGTGTGATTGAACATTTCAATAGC
The DNA here is from genome assembly GCF_051348905.1 of Ranitomeya variabilis. Classification (NCBI taxonomy): domain Eukaryota; kingdom Metazoa; phylum Chordata; class Amphibia; order Anura; family Dendrobatidae; genus Ranitomeya; species Ranitomeya variabilis. The sequence continues at coordinate 378,970,341 of NC_135234.1, forward strand.
TAGGTGGAGCTTTAGGCTATGGTCACACCCTCAGAATTTGGTATTTTACCTCAGTATTTGTCAGCCAAAACCAGGAGTGGGTGATAAATACAGAAGTGGTGACATGTTTCTATTATACTTTTCCACGGATTGTCCCACTCCTGGTTTTGGCTTACAAATGCTGAGGTAAAATACTGATGTGAAATACTGACAAAATACTGATAGTGTAACCGTAGCCTTAGGTCACACTTGCGAGTGTGATGCGAGAAACTCGCGCATCAATACCTAGGACTGACGCCGGCACTCGGGACCGGAGTGTGCGGCTGTATGTATTTCTATGCAGCTGACAATTGTTATTTCTTTTTTTGCATGCAAGAAAATCACTGATGAAACACTGATGGTAAAAACAGACAAACTTACCAAACACTGATGAGAATTGGACTATTATGATTTTTTTGCGTACCATAAAAGTCACTGACATTTCAATACGACCTTATTTAGATAGCAAAGCTGTACTGAACAATGGCTGGGGAGTGTATTCCACCCCTTGTAAATACTACCCCTTGTAAATACTACCCCTTGTAAATCTAGAAATAATCATGAAAGAAAGGACTTGATAAGCAGACAACCCGAGAAATGAGTTAATTCTGCTATCTTATCAAATTCCAATGGAACAATAAGACTGGTGTCAGACGTTTATCTAGATGGCAGACAACCCTATACATATAGTAAGGTTATTGCAAAGACTGGCAAGGCATCCATTTAGCACATGGCAACTATTAACACATTTCTCCCAGCTCAGGTAATGAGTTGAGTGGAAGAAAAGCACACAATCAGATATGCATTGCACAGGTCAGCAGCATCTGCTCCAGTTGTGCTTACAGTTGTCTATTACTGCATTTATATGGATTCCTTTCCATCTTAAACACTAAAGACATAAAGGTAGTTTTCAGAAACCTTCCGCTGGGTGATGAAGATAGGACAGGGCATCGCTGAGCAGCGCTGCAGTTGCCATGGTGACAGACATGTACCCTGCAGTGCAGAGAGACTAGCCTAGAAGAGGACATATGGGACAATATATAGACTGACATCAGGCTACTGTGCTCTGCATAGAACAACCACGCACACTCTTCTGGGGTCCTCATTGCTCCATGTGAAGCCATAGCTTACACAGGGATTGTTCCTGGTGCATGCTCGTGTACATACTGTACAGATATAGGTTTTCCCAGTGAATCTATATGAAAGGCTGTTATCAAAGAAATCATTGCTATATGTAGGCTTAGTCCATATTGCCTCTTACTCAAAAAATAAAGATTATTATTATTACTCAAACATTAGATGCCTGGAATGCACAATGCTCTTACATCACCTCGGCAATATGATACTAATCAGTGAGTTTGAGAGACGTCATGTTAGAAAAGGTTGGAAACACCCAATGCATTTTTGTGTAGTAACACAGCTGGGGAACTTGGCAAAGCGGGAAGCACCTGGTAGTTCGCACTGTGGTTGGATGTGTCATTTGTCACAGTCTGAGGGAATCTTTCATGATTACTGTAGGTAGAATCATCCCTTCTCCAATCTCCAGCAATGCTTGTACAGGTGCTTCTTACAAAATTCTAATATCATCAAAAAGTTAATTTATTTCAGTTCTTCAATACAAAAAGTGAAACTCATTATATAGTCATTACACACAAGAGTGATCTATTTCAACTGTTTATTCTGTTAATGTTGATGATTATGGCTTACAGCCAACGAAAACCCAAAAGTCATTATCTCAGTAAATTAGAATTAACAAAAAACACCTGCAAAGGCTTCCTAAGGCTGGGTTCACATTGCATTATGGCAATCCGTTAGACGGACTGCGTTACACCGTGGCATAACGTGGTGTAACGCAGTCCGTTAATGCTGCCATTAACCCCTATTGTCGGGGCATCGCCAACGCATGCCATAATCGGCATGCGCTAGCGATGTGCCGTCATTCAGTGACGGAGCCTCGGATGCGGGCTGCAGCGTCTGAGGCTCCATCACCGCTAGCACAGATGAATCATCTGCACTAGCGGTATAGCACAAAGCGATGGCGTGTATGCTATAGCGTTAACGCAGCCCGTTAACGCTATGCATTGAACGGGCTGCTTTAATGCAATGTGAACCTGACCTAAGCGTTTAAAAAGGTCCCTTAGTCTGTTTCAGTAGGCTCCACAATCATGGGGAAGACTGCTGACTTGACAGATGTCCAGAAGGCAGTCATTGACACACTCCACAAGGAGGGTAAGCCACACAAGGTCATTGCTAAAGGAGCTGGCTGTTCACAGAGTGCTGTATCCAAGCATATTAATGGAAAGATGAGTGGAAGGAAAAAGTGCAGTAGAAAAAGGAGCACAAGCAACCGGGACAAGCCTTGAAAGGATTGTTAAGAAAAGGCCATTCAAAACTTTGTGGGAGATTCACGAGGAGTGGACTGCTGCTGGAGTCATTGCTTCAAGAGCCACGACACGCAGACTATTCAAGACATGGGCTACACGTGTCGCATTCCTTGTGTCAAGCCACTCATGACCAATAGACAACGCCATAAGCCTCTTACCTGGGCCAAGGATAAGAACAACTGGATTGTTCCTCAGTGGACCAAGGTGTTGTTTTCAGATGAAAGTAAATTTTGCATTTCATTTGGAAATCAAGGTCCCAGAGTCTGGAGGAAGAGTGGAGAGGCCACAATCCAAGCTGCTTGAGGTCTAATGTGACGTTTCCACAATCAGTGATGGTTTGGGGAGCCATGTTATCTGCTGGTGTAGGTCCACTGTGTTTTATCAAGACCAAAGTCAGCGCAGCCGTCTACCAGGAAATTTTAGAAACTTCATGCTTCCCTCTGCCGACAAGCTTTTTGGAGATGGAAATTTAATTCTCCAGCAGGACTTGACACCTATCCACTCTGCCAAAAGTACCAATACCTGGTTTAAATACAACAGTATCACTGTGCTTGAGAGTTTTTGTCACGGTGCTAGCGGGGATGTCACAGAGATCACCGCAGTTCAGCCCGGCTGGGAACGGAGCCTCAGTGACCGGACATAACCTCAATGACGTCACCTCCAGTCACTAAGGCTTCGCTCGCAGCAGTTCATTCCCCAGTGGTTCTCAGCCTGGACAGTCGCATCTTATCACCGTCCAGGTTGAAAACTGTTTTTCCCCCAGATATGGATTACGATGTGGGCAATGCACCAGAAATGGCGCATCTAATAGATGTGCCTTTTCTGGGCAGCTGCGGGCTGCTATTTTTAGACTGGGAGGGGGAGACAATATCCATGGCCCCTTACCAGCCTGAGAATACCAGCCCCCAGCTGTCTGCTTTAGCAAGGATGGTTGTCAAAAATGAGGGGGCCCTGACGAAGCAACAATTTCAATGCGAAACGCGCGTCGGGTTACGTGGCCGAGGTTAAGGCAGGACCATCGCCATCATGGGTAATTAACCCCTTTTTTCTTATCAAGATTATTATGTATTGATACTGGGTGCAGCAGTGAGATTTAGGGATCGTTATATTCGACTACTAAGGTTAATATAGCCACACACATGTGATATCTTTTTGTCCATTACAATAGACTACATGCTCCTTTTTTTCCCTCTGATTGCACCTCCTGCATGTGCTGAACCTTTCCTTTTCTTCGGCCCATTTTCTACACCTACAGATTCAATCACTTTGTGATTAAAAACCCATGTATTATACAAGTTTCACTTTTTTTAATATAATTTGTTTTTGTATGTTATTCATTTTTTATTGTAATAATAAACTCTGGTGATATTTTATTGGTACATTTTGAATCGGAGTTCTCCTTGATAATGCATAGTTTGGCGACTCGCCTTTCAAATGGGTGATTGCTGTTATATTACAGGTAATCATATGTGGATCTACTTCAGTGACGTAACTACAAAGTTATGGGCCCCGATGCGAACTTTTAAATGGGGCCCCCACCCATGCCAAAATATATAGGTGAATTAGAAATGGCGACACGCACAAACGAACACGATCTGTTAGTATACATGCACCATTACAGAATTAGTTGTAGGCTGTGTTCACAAGAGTGAAGTTCACGGTCTGTATACAGACCACAACCTCCAGCCTCGCGGAGGGTATCCTGATCCAAACTCACACCCTCGTCCTGGACTTCCTCTTCATGTTCAGTTTGTCCGAAGATGGAGACAGTGACACCAGCGCTGATTGGTGCCGGGAATCACAACAGCACATCACAGCCACTGTGGGAACGGCGCCGGCACAGGAGGTGAGTATAGGCTTTATTAATTTATTGGGGCCGAACATTCAGTTTAAGAAGAGGTTGTCCTAGTGGGAGACAATCCCTTTAAACAGTGGACTCTTTATTAGCCCATGTAACAACATTTCAGTTTCATATCAGAGAATTGTTCAGTTATTGATCCGAAACGTTGCCACATGGGCCAATAAGGAGTCCGACACTTTTATCACAATCAATCAGAGTGCTGTGTGTGTGTATAAAAATATATATATATATATATATATATATATATATATATATATATATATATACTAGATTGTGGCCCGATTCTAACACATCGGGTATTCTAGAATATGCATGTCCCCGTAGTATATGGACAATGATGATTCCAGAATTCGAGGCAGACTGTGCCCGTCGCTGATTGGTCGAGGCAACCTTTATGACATCATCGTCGCCATGGCAACCACATTATGACATCTACGTCGATACTGTGCCTGTCGCTGATTGGTCGAGGCCTGGCAGCCTCGACCAATCAGAGATGCGGCATTTCCATTATGACATCATCGTCGCCATGCTGTGCCCGTCGCTGATTGGTCGAGACCTGGCGTCCTCGAACAATCAGAGACGCAGGATTTCCAGGACAGACAGACAGACAGAAAGACAGACAGACGGAAAAACCCTTAGACAATTATATATATAGATATATATAGACAGACACACACACATACATTATATAGGTGAAACTGCGACATGTACCTTATATAGGTTATACCACTGTGTGTAATGTACTGTGCCCGCTGTGTATAGCTCATATAGGCTAGCCGCAGTGTGTGTGTTATATACACACATATACACACACACACTGCGGCTGGCCTATATGAGCTATACACAGGGGGCACAGTATATTACACACAGTGGTATAACCTATATAAGGTACATGTCGCCGTTTCACCTATATAATGTATATAGACTGCTGCACATACATTATATAGGTGATACTGTGATTGCAGTGTATAGTCACAGTATATATATATATACACACAGCAGTATCACGTATATACACATTAGTCACATTAGTCACAGTTTCACCTATATAATGAATATAGACTGCTGAACATACATTATATAGGTGATACGGTGATTGTATACAGCAGTGTCACCTATATATTGTACATGCAGCAGTCTATACACAGTATACAGGTCAGACTGCAAATGCTGCATATACGTAAAAAGCTTTCATCCTGGTACTCACCTGAGATGGAGTAGGATGAGGAGCGTCCACTGTCCAGGCAGCGTCGGAGGTGCTGAGGACTTGGAGAGGATGCCGACCGGGAATTGGTGAGGAGAGCACTGTTCAGAGTGAGACGCAGGCGTTTATGTGGCCTTTTCGCACAGGCCCTGGTGTGCACTCGCTCTCCTGTTTGCCCACACTGACCAGGGCTGCAGACGCACGCCCAAGCACGAACGAGGGCCGCACTCACAAAGGGCACAGAAATCACAGGGGGCATATAGCTGGGGGGCACAGGGATCATGGGGGAACAGAGATCAGAGGAAGCACATAGCTGGGGGGCACAGGGATCACATAGCTGAGAGGTACAGAGATCACAGGGGGCTTATAGTTGGGGGGGCAAGGTGATCACATGGGGCACATAGATCATATTGGGGCACACAGCGGGGGGAACAAAGATCATATTGGGGCACACAGCGTGGGGGCAGAGATCATATTGGGGCACAGAGCGGGGAGGCAGAGATCATATTGGGGATTGGGGCACTCAGCGGGGGGCACAGAGATCATATTGGGGCACACAGCGGGGGGCACAGAGATAATTTTGGGGCACACAGTGTGGGGGCAGAGATCATATTGGGGCACACAGCGGGGGGGCAGATCACATTTGGGCACTCAGCGGGGGGCACAGAGATCATATTGGGGCACACAGCGTGGGGGGCAGAGATCATATTGGGGCACACAGTGTGGGGGGGCAGAGATCATATTGGGGCACACAGAGTGGGGGGCAGAGATCATATTGGGGCACACAGCGTGGGGGGGCAGAGATCATATTGGTGCACACAGCGTGGGGGGGCAGAGATCATATTGGGGCACTCAGCGGGGGGGCACAGAGATCATATTGGGGTTAACAGTGGGGGGTGGCACAGAGCTGAGGGGCACAGATCACCTGCAGAGAGGCACAAAGCTGCCAGCACAGAGATCGCTCTGGAGTCTCTGTGTCGGGCAGCAGCTCCTATTTCGGGACAGGAGAGCTTTGGGTGGTAAATCCGCCCACCCAGTAACCCCACCCACCTCGATGACATCATTCCTGTGCAGGACAGGCAACGTTCTGTAATGAACGCTGCTTACCCTGCACTCGGTGGTTAACGGATAGGCAGCCGGCACGATGCAGCAGGCTGCCGCCGGAGCATTGCGGACCTGCCTGCGGGCTGCATGAAAAGCCACCCCCTGATTTAAAGGGCCAGCGGACAATTTTGTAGCTCAGTGCTTAGGGGCCCGCCTAGTCTTTGCTGGACTGGGCGGGCCCCTAAGCACTCCGGGCCCAGTCGCAGCTGTGACCCCTGCGACCGCGGTAGTTCCCCCCCTGATCTAATTAGAGTGGATACAGTTGGGTCATAATTTAGAAGAGTATGGCCGGAGTCACACTAGCATATAGTATCGGATGTAATATGCTAATGACCCCCGGCTCCTGCTCTGCTGTGAGTGTGATTCGAGTGTCAGTGCTCTGTGCTCCTATCCTCTGGCATGAGAAAATCACAGCACAGGTGCGGAGGAGACGGAGAAATTAATGTCTACATCTCCTGCATTGCCGCCCTCTTTGGGAATCGCACTGCACTTGAGTGACATCCAAATGCAGTGCGATGCTTTACATGCACCCTAGAACTGTATGGGTTCATGCGATCCGATTCTTGCAGCATGCTGAATTGTTTTTGCATGCTGAAGTGGCATGAGACAATAATCGCAGATATGCACTGTCCTATAGATTAACACTGGGCTGATTTATTCACTCGTGTGAGCGAGCTCTAAGTGCCAATGCTCAGTTACTGTAAAGAACAAGATTTGACTTTCACTATGAGGGGCATGGCGGAACGTTGTGAAATCGGCCATGCAGTTGTTCAAAGCTTCACATCTGACTTTTACTAGAAAGTCAGGCTCTTTCCGAGTCCATTAGGGGCCAATCTGGCCACCTTTGTTAATAGCCGGTATTTAGAGAAATCACCAATTTTGGGCTGCTCACTCTTTTGTTAAATAAAAAGGGCAGCATCAGATTGGTGATAGGTACTCTTTAAAGGGGTTGTCTGTGAATTTTATATTGATGACCTATCCTTAGGATAGGTAATCAACATCTAATCGGTGGAGGTGTGGTACTCCGCCAATCAGCTGTTCCAGGTGCCAGCAGTTGCTGGATATGCTGAGCTGCGGAGCTGAATAGCACAGCTACATCAACGTAATAGAGGCAGCAGCCAGGTGCGACACATCTGCCTCCTATTTGAATCACTAGGGAGAGGATGTGCAGTACCTGGCATGGCCACTATGCAATTGATGGGGTTGTGCTGTGTAGCTGCACAACTCAGCACATACAGTCATCACCAGCAAAGGAAAAAGCTGATTGATGAAGTTGCAGGGTGTCGCACCCCCACCGATCAGATATTGATGACCTATCCTAAGGATAAGCCATCAAAATAAAAGTCCTGGACAACCCCTTAAAGAGGTGTGTCACAATATTTTCTCCACATAGTGTGTTACATTTTTGTTGCAATTTCTGTCTGCTGAATTTGTAGTTATATCCTCAAAATGCCATAATCTGTCCTCAAGTAACCATTTCAGGCTGATGAGAGATGGACTACAGTGTGCCTAATGGGCTTACTGACATAGTTACAGCCTCTAAATTTATACTTTTAGGCTTGGTTCATAGGGTTTATCAAACCTGCTAATTAGTCCTGAGAATAAGGGTACCGTCACACAGTGGCATTTTCATTGCTACGACGGCACGATTCGTGACGTTCTAGCGATATAGTTACGATCTCGCAGTGTCTGACACGCTACTGCGATCAGGGACCCTGCTGAGAATCGTACGTCGTAGCAGATCGTTTGAAACTTTCTTTCGTCGCTGGATCTCCCGCTGTCATCGCTGGATCGTTGTGTGTGACAGCGATCCAGCGATGCGATCGCTTGTAACCAGGGTAAACATCGGGTTACTAAGCGCAGGGCCGCGCTTAGTAACCCGATGTTTACCGTGGTTACCAGCGTAAAAGTTAAAAAAAACAAACCGTACATACTCACCATCTGATGTCCGTTAGGTCCCTTGCCGTCCGCTTCCCGCTCTGACTGTCTGCCGGCCGGAAAGTGAGAGCAGATCACAGCGGTGACGTCGCCGCTGTGATCTGCTTTCACTTTACGGCGGCACTCAGTCAGAGCGGGAAGCGGACGGCAAGGGACCTGACGGACATCAGATGGTGAGTATGTACGGTTTGTTTTTTTTTACTTTTACGCTGGTAACCACGGTAAACATCGGGTTACTAAGCGCGGCACTGCGCTTAGTAACCCGATGTTTACCCTGGTTACCAGCGAACCTCGGCATCGTTGGTCGCTGGAGAGCGGTCTGTGTGACAGTGCAGCGCCCCAGAGTCCTGGTCGTTGCAGTACTGTGGCTCCGCCACTATGGGGAGCTATGGTACGTCCGATGGCACTGAAGGAGTTCATCTGATCAGGTATCACAGACACCAATACATTTCACAGCCGGGCCTCCGGGGGGAGCTAAGGGTTCTATTCACTAGGCCACTCCCCACCATTGTGGGTAAACTGGGGGTCAGGCAGGAAGTTAGTCAGAAGCTGACTGGGTTGGAACCAGGCAACACCTTGTGGCAGAGGGTGTTGTGGGGGAAGATACAGTAGGGTCTCTGTCAGGGGTGGGATCCTGACAGAGGCTTGGCAACTTGAACGAACGTAACGGGACCGTGCCTGCTCAGGATAGCGGCGGTGCCCAAGGAGGGATCAGAAGCTAAATAGATTGTGCTGAGTGAGAAACGAGATCATAGCAATAGGAGAATACCAGTAGGAGTCGTGCTGTAAGACCGAGGCAACATCCTACTGAGGCGCACAACCGGTGGCCGGAACGCCGAGGGAGTATTATAATATCCAGCTTCAAGCAATACTCTAAACAGCGGCAGGACAGTCAGTCTAAGGCGGGCTGTCTAACTCAAATCACCTATGCAGTCTTGGGGGGCAACTTGTGGAGAGGGGCGACTCTAGGGTCCCGGAAGAGCTCCCAGCCTACCCGTCAAACGGGTGCCGTCCCAACCAGAACATCAGGGAGGGACGGAGGATTAGCAGAACATCATCTAATCGAGTTGTGAGGGAACTTAAGAAACAGACACAACAGTTGTGGGGACTTTCCGTAAGCACAGCAGGGAAGGACCACAACACATAGCGCAAGCAGGAAGGCACAGATTTCCACCTGTGAAGAGAACTCTGGAGGTGCCATTGGACCGGGCGGACTTGCGCAGCCTGGTGAACCGTATTCTGGACTGAGGACCCAGAGATCTTCAGTAAAGAGGTAAAGAGACTGCAACCTGGTGTCCTCGTTATTTACTGCGACTTGCACCCCACAACTGCACCGTTACAGTCACCACCATCTACATCTACACCATCATTCACTGTACGCCCCACAGCAGGGTCACGGACCGGGTCTAGCCACCGTGACAACTCCAGAGCAGAGACTCAGAGGCCCGGTACCGGGTACCCCTCGGCCCTGCGGCAGTGGGGGCGCTACAACTTGGCGTCACGAACAGGATCTACTTAAGCCTGAAGAATCAGGTCATGTGTGCCTTGGAACTGTGATTTATTGCGCTTGGACTGTACTTTATTGCAAAGACTGTGTGCTGCTATTTACCGCCAAAAGTTCCCGCCAAAAGTCGCCGCCATTGCTGCGCCAAAGGAGAAGGAGGGCGTGCCATGGGAGGAGACTACCAAAGTGGCGCCAGAAGCGGCGACCGCCCCCTGCACCTCTTGTTGCAAAGCGGTGACCTGCCTCGAAGCAGAGGACCACCCCCTGACCTGGAACGGCGGGAAGCAGGTGACGGAGAAGCTCGGCCCTGGAGAAATGGCGGAGTCCGATGCATGTACTGCCACCGATTATCGGACCCTGACGATGAACAGCAAGTGCCAGAACGAGGGAGGAACGGTCCCGGCTTGCCCTCATTCACCGGAGACAGACCCACGTCCACTGCAGCGGGAGGACCCGAAGTCCTTGGAACCGTCAGCGGAGCTGAACCTACCCATCCCGACCTAGGAGCCAACGGAGGAGGAGTCGCGGAAGGCGGAGCCGCCTCCGGAGACCGCATTGGAGGAGCCGCGGTCCGGGCTGCAGCCGACTCCAGCGTCCTTGTCAACGGACTGGATCGACATCGGTGGAACTACATCAGGCGCAGGTATGGACGGCGCCCCTGCTCCCCTGCCCGGTCCCGCTCTCGTGACCGATCCTCATCACAGTAAGAGCCGCCTCCTCTCGGCAGAGCTAGTGGTGTTGCCCCCCGACGCAATGGGGAAGCTGGTACCACCGCTGCCGACCCGGATGGGGGAACCCATAGACGTGGGCCCAGACGGGGTGATTCTCCAGTGGGACACCCCCCGGATCGGGCCAGATGGAGCTCGGGAGGAAGGTTCCACCCTTGCTGTGCTTACCTGGGAACAATACAAACAATGTTTGATTCTACATTGGAAAAGACAAAAGGAGGCAGAATTAACTGACCCACCGAGAGTACAACAACCGCCTCTTGCGCGTGGTAAGGAAGACGTGGTAAAGCGGGGAACGGTGTTGGCCTTCCACCCGAAGAGGGGGTGGGGCTCCATACAGGAACCGGGGCTACCAACTGACGTCTTCGTTACCAGCTGTAACGTGAAGACTCCCTGCTGCAGCCGAGATGGTGACCCGTTGCAAAAGGGGGATCAAGTGACCTACACCCGTCATCGGAATGCATACGGATGGTACGCCCAGAACGTTCGCCGCTGTGAACTTGGAAGAGTGTCATCTGTTGCTTCAACCATGATGGAACCGGACGTGACAGATCTTACCAACGTTGCCTCCGTACGTCTCCTTGCAGCGACTGAACTGGCGGCTAGGGTCCGCCTTCAGGTTCAGACATCAGGTGGTCTGACCGCACCAAGGAAATCCACCAGTGACACTGGTGCGACATCAGCCGCGGAGCAAGGATTGAAGCCTGCGCAGTCAGAAGGGGTCCACTTTCGGCTGATGTCTTGCGATCTACTATGAGGATAAACCTCGATACCATGCGTATGTATATAGTTACTGTTTACCGTTTGCTGCTAAACCCGTCCAGGGTTAATTCTTTATGGATCCCTTTGTTGACCCGGGATCCCTATTGTTGTTTTGTTTATTTTTTCTGAGTTTTGCACAAGTTTTAAAGACTGCCGCAATCATGAACAGTGCATGATACAAACTTCTTGTACATAGTTTGCACCTTATTAAAGGCGCTCCCTACTGGTTTTACTTAAAGAAGGACTCTTTGTGAAGATACCACACTGGAACCTTTGCTGAGTAAGGACTGATAGCTCGAGAAGACACGCTACCTCATAGAGACTTGTTCCTCTCTTAAAGGGGATGTTCCTTTGTCGCACCTAAATGATGATATTGCTTTAAGACAGGTAGCAATAATGTTTGATGGAAGAAAGTGATGATAATGTTTACATGAGTAAGTTATATGTATTTAACTGGTTAATTGTGAGAAAATGCTGATGATGTTAAGATAATGAGAAGGCTTAATGTTCAATAGAAAATGTTTTGATAATGTTGATAGATAGTTAGGATAGAAGGTAAACCCTGAGTCCTCATAGGAGCCATATAGAGATGGCTCAGTACCCTTAAATTGAGAGAAATGTTATGTTCTATACTGTGTATAGTAGTAGAAAAGGCAGTAGGCCCGGGCTGAAAGGGGCGGTCCTGTAAGAAAGGAGAGGCAGTAGGTCTGGTGCCGATAGGACAGGCGGTCCTGCAGATTAAAGAAGGAGAATGAAAAAGTTAAATTACCTTATAATGTGATTATAGGAAGGTCTTTAGTGGATTCAGAGTGTATGTCCTTAAAGGCAAAGTTAAATTATTGTTCAACAATTTTGCACTAAGTAGAATACCCGGTTGGGTAAGAAGAGTTATTTATAGCATGTTGCTATGATATTTAACCATGTTTGTAACGTTCAAGTGTCCTTACCTCCCATAAAGGGAAGCCTGTTCAAGTATACTTACTGTTATTGCACTCAACAAAACTGTATGTCTTTTTGCTAACTTGTATTGTTGTTTTCTTCCCAGTCCCGGAGTACTGTGTTTAACCAGGGGGGAGTGCAGCGCCCCAGAGTCCTGGTCATTGCAGTACTGTGGCTCCGCCACTATGGGGAGCTATGGTACGTCCGATGGCACTGAAGGAGTTCATCTGATCAGGTATCACAGACACCAATACATTTCACAGCCGGGCCTCCGGGGGGAGCTAAGGGTTCTATTCACTAGGCCACTCCCCACCATAGTGGGTAAACTGGGGGTCAGACAGGAAGTTAGTCAGAAGCTGACTGGGTTGGAACCAGGCAACACCTTGTGGCAGAGGGTGTTGTGGGGGAAGATACAGTAGGGTCTCTGTCAGGGGTGGGATCCTGACAGAGGCTTGGCAACTTGAACGAATGTAACGGGACCGTGCCTGCTCAGGATAGCGGCGGTGCCCAAGGAGGGATCAGAAGCGAGATAGATTGTGCTGAGTGAGAAACGAGATCATAGCAATAGGAGAATACCAGTAGGAGTCGTGCTGTAAGACCGAGGCAACATCCTACTGAGGCGCACAACCGGTGGCCGGAACGCCGAGGGAGTATTATAATATCCAGCTTCAAGCAATACTCTAAACAGCGGCAGGACAGTCAGTCTAAGGCGGGCTGTCTAACTCAAATCACCTATGCAGTCTTGGGGGGCAACTTGTGGAGAGGGGCGACTCTAGGGTCCCGGAAGAGCTCCGAGCCTACCCGTCAAACGGGTGCCGTCCCAACCAGAACATCAGGGAGGGACGGAGGATTAGCAGAACATCATCTAATCGAGTTGTGAGGGAACTTAAGAAACAGACACAACAGTTGTGGGGACTTTCCGTAAGCACAGCAGGGAAGGACCACAACACATAGCGCAAGCAGGAAGGCACAGATTTCCACCTGTGAAGAGAACTCTGGAGGTGCCATTGGACCGGGCGGACTTGCGCAGCCTGGTGAACCGTATTCTGGACTGAGGACCCAGAGATCTTCAGTAAAGAGGTAAAGAGACTGCAACCTGGTGTCCTCGTTATTTACTGCGACTTGCACCCCACAACTGCACCGTTACAGTCACCACCATCTACATCTACACCATCATTCACTGTACGCCCCACAGCAGGGTCACGGACCGGGTCTAGCCACCGTGACAACTCCAGAGCAGAGACTCAGAGGCCCGGTACCGGGTACCCCTCGGCCCTGCGGCAGTGGGGGCGCTACAACAGCTCCCCAGCGACCACACAACGACTTACCAACGATCACGGCCAGGTTGTATCGCAGGTCGTGATCGTTGGTAAATCGTATAGTGAGACGGTACCCTAAGGTCAAGTGATGCCCTTGCCTACCTAGTCACTGTCTTGCTTGTGTTTGCAAAAGCTCCAAGTGATAATAGACAATATACATTAAAATAACCAACTATCTAACTATCATTGTTTAGAAATATTTGCATATATTACATTATAGGCACTAATTAACAAAATGCTAATACCCATATACAATCTTACTGACATATGGTGCACAATTTGTTCTCACATATAGTGTGTCTCCATAATACGGTGGTACACAGCCTACCTAATAAATACCCCATATAGTGTAGTACTTTAATATAATGCTAACACAATGCTCTCATGAAATACCCAAATAATCCTGGTATTATATGTCCAAATAATTTCCCATTTTATTGCCCACATTATACTATCACAGAGTCACAAAAATCAGTATGGGGCAAATAGGAAAGGGAATTATGCCCCATTTAATTAATCAGGCAGAGACTTCATGTAAGGGCTCCCTCACTGGAGTGTATAACACAGACGAGGTGTTATGGGATAGCACTCAGCCGAATGTGATACTTTGGGGCAGTGCAGCGCTATGATTATTTTCTCATGCCGATTCAGCATGAGAAAACAATGGCAAGCATGCTGCGATTGCAAGCGATGATCACATCACTTGCACCCATACAAGTCTATGGGTTTGTGTGAAACATCTAACTGCACTCGGATGTATTCTGATTACTGCAGAAGTAAGTAATGGAGGACATTGAGAAATTACTTAATTTTGAAACATAGTTATAATGTCTACTAAAGGCGTTATCATTACTTATCAAAATTAACCAGATTAGACCTTCATGAATCATAAGACAAACATGGCTAAACCCACCCTAACTTGTTTAAAAGATTATCAGTTTAACCCCTTCACCCCCGGAGCTTTTTCCGTTTTTCCGTTTTCGTTTTTCGCTCCCCTCCTTCCCAGAGCCATAACTTTTTTATTTTTCTGTCAATTTGGCCATGTGAGGGCTCATTTTTTGCGGGACGAGTTGTACTTTTGAACGACATCATTGGTTTTACCATGTCGTGTACTAGAAAACGGGAAAAAAATTCCAAGTGCAGTGAAATTGCAAAAAAAGTGCAATCCCACACTTGTTTTTTGCTTGCCTATTTTGCTAGGTTCACTAAATGCTAAAACTGACCTGCCATTATGATTCTCCAGGTCAGTACGAGTTCATAGACACCAAACATGACTAGGTTCTTTTTTACCTAAGTGGTGAAAAAAAATTCCAAACTTTGCAAAAAAATAAATAAATAAAATTGCGCCATTTTCCGATACCCGTAGCGTCTCCATTTTTCGTGATCTGGGGTCGGGTGAGGGCTTATTTTTTGCGTGCCGAGCTGGCATTTTTAATGATAGCATTTCGGTGCAGATACGTTCTTTTGATCGCCCGTTATTGCATTTTAATGCAATGTCGTGGCGACCAAAAAAACGTAAATCTGGCGTTTCGATTTTTTTTTTCATTACGCCGTTTAGCGATCAGGTTAATGCTTTTTTTTTATTGATAGATCGGGCGATTCTGAACACGGCGATACCAAATATGTGTAGGTTGGGCTTTTTTTTTATTGATTTATTTTGATTGGGGCGAAAGGGGGGTGATTTAAACTTTTATATTTTTTTTATTTTTTTCACATTTTTTTTTACTTTTTTTTTTAACTTTTACCATGCTTCTATAGCCTCCATGGGAGGCTAGAAGCAGGCACAGCCCGATCGGCTCTGCTACATAACAGCGATCATCAGATCGCTGTTATGTAGCTAAAATGCAGGTGTGCTGTGAGCGCCGACCACAGGGGGGCGCTCACAGCCACCGGCAATCAGTAACCATAGAGGTCTCCAGGACCTCTATGGTTACAATGCACAAGCATCGCCGACCCCCGATCATGTGACAGGGGTCGGCGATGCGCTCATATCCGGCCGCACGGCCGGATGCGGTAGTTAAATGCCGCTGTCTGAGTTTGACAGCGGCATTTAACTAGTTAATAGCGGCGGGTGATCGCGATTTCACCCGCCGCTATTGCGCGCACATGTCAGCTGTAAAAAACAGCTGACATGTCGCGACTTTGATGTGCGCTCACCGCCGGAGCGCACATCAAAGCGGGGGTCCCGACATGTGACGTACTATTACGTCACATGTCGGGAAGGGGTTAAATTATTCTGACCTCTGCTTGGGGGGAGAGGTGATAATTAGATTGTAGGTACCTTTAGGGTACCGTCACACAGTACCATTTTGATCGCTACGACGTTACGATTCGTGACGTTCTAGCGATATCGTTACGATATCGCAGTGTCTGACACGCTACTGCGATCAGACACCCTGCTGAGAATCGTACGTCGTAGCAGATCGTATGGAACTTTCTTTCGTCGCTTGATCACCCGCTGACATCGCTGGATCGTTGTGTGTGACAGCGATCCAGCGATGAGTTCGCTGGTAACCAGGGTAAACATCGGGTTACTAAGCGCAGGGCCGCGCTTAGTAACCCGATGTTTACCGTGGTTACCAGCGTAAACGTTAAAAAAACAAACAGTACATACTCACATTCCGGTGTCAGTCCTCCGGCGTCTCAGCTTCTCTGCAGTGTGAGCGCCGGACGGAAAGCGAGCACAGCGGTGACGTCTGACGTCACCGCTCTGCTTTCCGGCTATGGCGCTTACACAGTGGAGAGAAGCTGAGACGCCGGAGGACTGACACCGGAATGTGAGTATGTACTGTTTGTTTTTTTAACGTTTACGCTGGTAACCAGGGTAAACATCGGGTTACTAAGCGCGGCCCTGCGCTTAGTTACCCGATGTTTACCCTGGTTACCCGGGGACTTCGGCATCGCTCCAGCGCCGTGATTGCAAAGTGTGACCGCAGTCTACGACGCTGGAGCGATAATCATACGACGCTGCGACGTCACGGATCGTGCCGTCGTAGCGACGAAAATTGCACTGTGTGACAGTACCCTTAGGCCAAGATTTTACTTACCTAGTGTCCTTATCTAGTCAAATGCAAATCCTGAGCAAATGGTTCCTCCCAAGGACCCCAGATGTTTAAGATAAAAAGACCCCTGGAGTACTTTATCACCATCAAAGTGAATGTAGGAAGGCAAAAAGGTAAAGCTAGGTAAAATTGAAAACTTTCTTTTACACGGTGTATTTGATGCATAAAATATGCAGTGTTTTCCAGTACCAGTAAAATCGCATTTCTGAAAACTCATTCACAAGGTTCTTTTTATTTCAGAACGTATTGGAGCCCTGCTTTTTTTTGTCAAGACACAGCATGTCTATTCTTTCAGCGTTTTTTCTCCTATTCAACTAAAGTGGGGGGAAAAAAGCCGTGAAAATGCATGGAAAAATGCATATCTTAAGCTGCGTTCATCCTGCCAACACTCTGATTTTTAGTGCAGAAAAAAACACTACAATTATGCCACGTGTGAACATCCCCTTAATGGCTTCTACTTGCGAGCAACTCGGATGAGTCTCACATGTTTAAAACCCGACTCTGCACCCGGCACTCAGATCGGAGCGTGCAGCTGCATAGGAATACATGCAGCCGCACACTCCGCTCCTCTGTGCCAGGTGCAGTGCCGGGGTATTGCCGTGCGAGACTCGTCCAAGTCTCGCACAAGTGAGTAGGAGCCCTAAGAGTAATAAATGGACATCACTTGGATGACACACACAGATGGCATTTAAATGCTGTTTTTCTGTCTTTACTTGAATGGATGAGTTTGATTAGGAAACTGGATCACAAATGGAAAGGTCTCCATTTAATTTATTTGCTGAAAAACTGTTTAAAAAAACAAAACAGACAAGCGAATAGCCCCGTAGGCTTCATAGAAAGCTAAAGGCACATTTACAAGGATGGTGTAAACATGCCGCCAATCATCCAACTAAGAGCAAACCACTACATCATAAACAGATCCTCAGTGCATTTGTGAGCAGGGTAGGGATGCAGCGACAGGCAGGAGGCAGAGCAAGGGATAACAACTTTTTGTACCGTTTTAATTGAACAGGGGGTTAAGTCCTCACAGGGAGATGAAGGGTTAAAAGAGGGAATAAACAGTCCAATTGCAAAGGATATGCAGAGTTAATGAACATATTTTTTTAAATTCTTAGTACATCATACACATTACTTACATTTTTTTAAATTAATAGCAGTAAGTGCCGTAATCTCTGTGTATTCACGATTTTTTGTGAAAAATAATAAAACAATACATAATTGCATATTGAATGAGCCTCGTTGACAACACATTGAAAAATTTCTTTCAGAGGAGAATAACTTCATACATGGAGCAAGCCACAATGTTTGTTTTTTCAGATTTGTAACTTTGTGACTTTGACAGAGACATACCCCCTATGCCACTGTTTGAAACTGGAGGCTTAAGGTACCGTCACATTAAGCGATGCTGCAGCGATATAGACAACGAGCCGATTGCTGCAGCGTCGCTGTTTAGGTCGCTAGGAGACATCAGACACCGGCAACAGCAGAACGATGCAGGAGCGATACAGTGACGTACTTATCGTTCTCGCTGGTTGTTCGCTCCAGTTCGCTCCATGAAGAAACATTGCAGGCATCGTTGCTTTTGCTGTCAAACACGACGATACACTCCGATCTGATGACCAAATAAAGTTCTGAACCTCTAGCTCTGACCAGCGATGGCACAGCGGGATCCAGATCGCTGCTGAGTGTCAAACACAACGAGATCGCTATCCAGGACTCTGCAACGTCACGGATCGTTGTCGTTCTCGTTGGAAAGTTGTTTAGTGTGAAGGTACCTTAACAGTCATGGATAAAAGTGCTGGCATCCTTTAAATTGAGTTGGTATTGACATTCCAGATAATTAAGGGTCACCCAGAAAATTGTTCAATTACATATGTTTTGTTTTACACATGTTTATTTCCGTGTATTGGAAGAACACACACAAAAAAAAGAAAAAAAAAAGTAAATTGGACATAATTTCACACAAAACCCCAACAATGTGCCAGACAAAATTGTTGGCACCTTTCCAAAATTGAGGGTAAACAACTTTGTTTTAAGCATGTGATGCTCATTCAAACACACCTTTGGTAAGTAACAGGTATAGGCTATATGAAAATCACACCTGAAACCAGATAAAAAGGGGACTCAGTCTTTGCATTGTGCGTCTGTGTGCGCCACACAAAGCATGGAGAACAGAGAGAGAAGAGAACTGTCTGAGGACTTGAGAACCAAAATTGTTGAAAAATATCAACAATGTAAATATTACAAGTGCATCTCCAGAGATAGTGATGTTCCTTTGTCCACTGTGCGCAATATAATAAAGGCGTTTATAACTCATGGCACTGTGACTAATCTCCCTGGACATGGATGACAGACAGAAATTGAGAAAAGGTTTCAATGCAGGATAGTCCAGATGGTGGATAAGTGGCCCCAATGAAATTTAAGCTGTCCTGTAGGCAGGGCTGTATTTAAAGTTTATGCTGCCCTAGGACTTTTAGTGCTGCCACCCCCATTGGTATGGCCGGGTTCACATTTGCATTCAGGAGCGCTGTGGATAGCTGCGTACTTCCTCCCTTAAGCTCCGCCTACACTCCACCTACTTCTGTATGCGTCCTGCGTTTCCCTGCGTACCTATCTTTAACATTGGGTATGCAGGGACATGCGTTGTATGCGGATGCGGAGACTGTAATGTAAGGCAGCACTCCCCCATAGGCAGACTGTAATGTAAGGCAGCACCCCCATAGGCAGACTGTAATGTAAGGCAGTACCCCCCCATAGGCAGACTAATGTAAGGCAGCACCCCCATAGGCAGACTGTAATGTAAGGCAGCACCCCCCATAGGCAGACTTTTGTAAGGCAGCACCCCATAGGCAGACTCTAATATAAGGCAGCCCCCACACAGGCAGACTGTAATGTAAGGCTGCACCCCCCATAGGCAGACTGTAATGTAAGGCAGCACCCTCCCATAGGCAGACTGTAATGTAAGGCAGAACCCCTCCATAGGCAGACTGTAATGTAAGGCAGCCCCCCATAGGCAGACTGTAATATAAGACAGCAGCACCCACCATAGGCAGACAGTAATGTAAGGCAGCACTCCCCATAGGCAGACTGTAATGCAAGGCAGCACCCCCCCATAGGTAGACTGTAATGTAAGGCAGCCCATAAAAAATAATAAATCCAATATTCACATCTCTTCCTCCTGGCTCCTGCGCTGCTCCGAGCTCCCACTCATCTCCTGACAGCGGGCGCCGGGTAGTGACATCATTGTGCCTGCTGTCAGTGTCTGCAAGTGCATCAGATGATGACAGGGGGATGATGGGGGGAAGAGTAACGCTCCTTCTCTCATCAGTGCAGTCAGCTGTATTGGCCGGATGACGATACAATTGACCCGGCGATGACAAGCGGGGGCCCACTGCTGGCACTTTGCCCTCCCCCGCCTGCTCAGGGGTCCCATAGCGGCAGAGCAGGGAGATCGATTCTCCCTGCTCTGCCGCAAAATGTAACTGTATGGGCGCGCTGTGCATGCCGATACAGTTACAGTAGCGTAGCTCAGGGTGGGCCCCCTCAGAGTGCGGGGCCCAAGGCCCCCGACCCCTCTGCCCCTGGTAGCTACGCTACTGAGAGCAGCGCTCTCCCCTAATATCACACAGCACCAGAATGAGGCACAGGAATGCCACAGATCGCACCCAGTCCACCTCCCGCACACCCACCAGCCCAGCCCCCCACACCTACCGCTTCTTAGGGATGAAAGGAGCTGCAGGGGCCTTGCACTCATTGGCAGTCAGGTCTGCCACAGCCCTGGCCTGCGGGTGTCTGGAGAGGACCCTCAGCCTGCGTTCAGAACAAGCAGACCCTGGGGAGCCATCGGTGGCCACCATGCTTCCGCGTTGTGCTGCGGAGGGGGACTGAGGGGAGAGGTCACAGTGTTGGAGCTCTGTGGCTTCTCATCAGGTAGCACGAAGGCTGTTACTAAGCAACCGCAGAATGCCACAGTATCCAGTGCTCACTGGTCCTCCCTTCCGGATTCACGTGCCAGTGAAGGGGGGCTGGGCGGATTGTCACACGATCCAGACGAGGTGCGGATTTGTTTTGACACTTCAGGGTGTGGGCGACTGAGCGACCGGAAGCGGGACGGAGCCAAAAAAAAATCCTTAGTCAGGTGCCGCCTCCCACATCCTGGCAAGTGCCCTCAAGTGCCTATTGGCAAATACGGTCCTGCCTGTAGGCTTAGGGTGCATCAGTGTCAACACTGTCTATCCGTCGATATATGAATGAAATGAAACACTATGGCAGGAGACCCATGAGGACCCACTGCTCACACAAAGACATAAGAAAAACTAGACTGCAGTGTGCCAAAATGTACTTGAGAAAGCAAAAATCCTTCTGGGAGAGTGTCTTGTGGACAGATGAGATCAAGATAGAGCTTTTTGGCAAAGCACATCATTCTACTGTTTACTAAAAACAGGATGAGGCCTACAAAGAAAAGAACACAGTACCTAAAGTCAAATATGGTGGAGGTTCAAAGATGTTTCTGGGGTTGTTTTGCTGACTCTGGCACTGACTTTGTGCAAGGCATAATGAAATCTAAAGATTACCAAAGGATTTTGGGTCGCAATGTAGTGCCCATTGTCAGAAAGCTGGGTTTGCGTCCTAAGTCATGGGTCTTCAAGCAGGACAATGAACCCAAACATACTTCAAGAAGAACCCAGAAATGGATGGAAACAAAATGCTAGAGAGTTCTGAATAGCCAGCAATGAGTCCGGATCTAAATTCCATTGAACACCTGTGGAGAGATCTTAAAATAGCTGTTGGAAGAAGGTGCCTTCAAATATGAGAGACCTGGAGCAGTTTGCAAAAGAAGAGTGGTCCAAAATTCCAGTTGAGAGGTGTAAGAAGCTTGTTTATGGTTATAGGAAGCAATTGATTGCAGTTATTTATTCCAAAGGGTGTGCAACCAAATATTAAGTTGAGGGTGACAACAATTTTGTCCAGACCATTTTGGGGATTTTGTGTGAAATTATGTCCAATTTGCCTTTTTTCTGTTTTTTAGTGTTGTTTCAACACACACAAAGGAGATAAACATGTGTATTGTAAAAAGTGTAATTGCAATAATTTTCTGTGAAAAATACTTCATTTTCTGGAACAATTTCAAGGGTGCCAACACTTTTGGCCATGACTGTATACTGGTAAGTAAAAGTAGAAAAATGTGCATCAGCATTTAGGGAAGTAGGATTTACACACCCTGACTTAGCTCTCATGTGGCTTGGTTCTTCCCTTATCCAACTGCATGTTGAAAGTAAAACCAAAAGCACTTTCAAGTTCAGCACTGGGCATTTCTAGGAATTTGGGTGATGTCACAAATATATCCCCAGCAATGCCTGAGAATGCCGTGTCAAAACAGGGAAAGTCCTAGTGATACTTGTACTTAGGCTGTAAATAACACAGCTCTGTTACTGTGAGTTTCCCCTAGTTGTACAGAATTAAAGAAAATGGAAACTGAAATGTGTCGATCCAGATGAAAAATAGGGTACAAATAGTTTCTAAGGTAAGACTATAATGTATCGCACATAGTCACTATCCTACAACCCAAAACAACTGTTCAGCACATTTAACTCCCTCCTCCACCCACCACTGCCACCTCCAACTCCCCTCATCTCCTCCAAGGACTTTGCCACCTACTTCAAAAACAAGATCGACCAAACAAGGCAAACCCTAACTGTTCCACCACCCGAACTACTCCATATACTGTACCAGACCTCTGCCCTTCCCTAATAACCTCCCTCTCCAACATCACTGAAGGAGAGATTACTCGCCTCTTTTCCAAATCACACCTCACCACCTGTGCACTTGACCCCATCCCCTCCCACTTGCTCCCCAACCTCACTAACATGCTCATTCCAGCCCTAACCCATCTCTTCAACCTATCGCTATCTTCTGGTACCTTCCCCTCTTCCTTCAAACATGCCTCCATCACACCCATCCTCATAAAAACTAACCTTGACCCTACTGCTTTGCCCAGCTACCGCCCCATATCACTGCTCCCGTTTGCTTCAAAACTCCTTGAGCAGCATGTCCATGCTCAAATTTCCTCCCACCTCTCATCTAACTCTCTCCTTGACAACCTCCAATCTGGCTTCCGCCCCTACCACTCCACTGAAACTGCCCTTACAAAAATTACTAATGACTTACAGCCAAAGCTAACAGACAGTTCTCCATCCTCCTCCTTCTTGACCTGTCCTCTGCTTTTGACACAGTCGATCACTGCCTACTGCTACAGATTCTTTCTTCCCTTGGCATCAAAGACCTTGCCCTGTCCTGGATTGCCTCATACCTTTCCGACCGCACATTTAGCGTTTCCCACTCCCACACTACCTCCTCATCCCGCCCTCTCTCTGTTGGAGTCCCTCAAGGCTCTGTCCTAGGGCCCCTACTTTTTTCCATCTATACCCTTGGCCTAGGGCAACTCATAAAGTCCCATGGCTTCCAGTACCACCTGTATGCGGACGACACTCAGATCTACCTCTCTGGCTCAGATGTCGCCTCTCTTCTGTCCAGAATCCTGGAGTGTCTGTCAGCCATATCCTCCTTCTTCACCTCTCGCTTCCTAAAACTCAATGTAGACAAAACCGAACTCATCATCTTCCCCCATCTCACGTATCCCCCCTACCT
The DNA here is from genome assembly GCF_051348905.1 of Ranitomeya variabilis. NCBI lineage: Eukaryota > Metazoa > Chordata > Amphibia > Anura > Dendrobatidae > Ranitomeya > Ranitomeya variabilis. The sequence goes on from NC_135234.1 coordinate 378,993,812, forward strand.
GATCTATCTATTATAGTAAACGGCATCACGTTCTCTCCCGCACCTGAAATCCGCTGCCTCGGGGTAACACTCGACTCCTTGTCCTTCAAACCGCACGTTCAAACTCTTGCCACCTCCTGTCGCTTCCAACTCAAAAATATTGCCAGAATCCGTCCCTTTCTAACCCCACAATCTACTAAGATTCTTGTGCATGCCCTTATCATCTCCCGCCTCGACTACTGCAACACCCTCCTCTGTGGCCTCCCCGCTAACTCTCTTGCACCACTCCAGTCTGTCCTCAACTCTGCTGCCCGGCTAATCCACCTCTCTCCTCGCTACTCCCCTGCTGCTCCCCTTTGCAAATCCCTCCACTGGCTCCCAATTCCCCAACGAATCCAGTTCAAACTACTAACACTGATCTACAAAGCCATCCACAACCTGTCCCCTCCCTATATCTCTGAACTAATCTCCCAATACCTTCCTTCACGTAATCTCCGATCCTCCCAAGACCTCCGACTCTCCTCCACACTTATTCGTTCCTCACACAACCGCCTCCAAGATTTCTCCCGAATATCCCCCATCCTCTGGAATTCCATGCCTCAACACATCCGACTATCCACCACCCTCGGATCCTTCAGATGCAACCTGAAAACCCATCTCTTCAAGAAAGCCTACAGCCTGCAATAACCATTCTGCCGCCACGCCATCGCCAGAGCAGCCACCTCACCACCGCCAGAGCTGCTGCACCTCCGACCTTCTGTCTCTTCCCCACTATCCCATAGAATGTAAGTCCGCAAGGACAGGGTCCTCTCCCCTCTGTACCAGTCTGTCACTGTAAACTTGTTTACTGTAAACGATATTTATAACCCTTTATGTAACCCCTTTCTCATGTACAGCACCATGGAATTAATGGTGCTATATAAATAAATAATAATAATAATAAATAATAATAGTGAATTTCCCTTACCAGTCTAGCAAATAAAATGGTATTCCCATCTTATCACTAGGATATCGGTAGGAGCTGTTCAGAAAATGAAAAGAAGTTACAGAGAATGTATTAAGTGTTGTGCATTAGCAATTTTGGGGGGGTTGGCAAAATTAGATTCGCACATCTGTGTGAGTCTTACTATTCTAAAGAAACGGACTGATTTTCTTTCTCAGGTGGCATCCTTGTGGCATCAGTTTTTTTCTCATCTGTTTCTTCTTGTTGAAGCACGTAAGCTGAACTTTTTTTATATCCATTGACTCCTAGTAATGTATGAGTTAAAAGCAGATGAAACTCAGATGGAACTGTGCCTTCCGAGTTTTATTCGTGTCTCATAGCCCACAATATACTTTAATGACGGAGCCTGATCCATAAAACGGATGAAAATAAGACATGTGCTGAGTATCATAGATTGGAGACATGGACCTGTTTTCAAACGGAACCTGTCATGTAAAAAAACGCTATGAACCTGCAGATATGGGGTAATCTACCGGTTATTAGAGTTCTAAATCTGTGAGGCTGCTGAGCTGAAAGCGCGGTAATGGGAGGAAATTACCTCTATTTCGCCTAGCAGCCTCGGGCTTTCAGTCATAGAGGTGTAGGCAACGTGGCTTCGGTACACAGTGAGCGGCAGCTGTAACCATGCCTCGCCACTGACTGACAGCCAGCCGTGTACTACTGTAAAACAGATGTGTGAATGTAGTCTAATGGGCACATGCCGTATAGTCTGAAAATGTGACTTTTTCATTTTTATTTCTCCATTCTTGCCATTTTTAAAAAATAAGCTGATGAAGCTTAGGAGAAAGGGGACGTAGTTTCCATGGCTGAACTAATTTACTATAATTCAATTCAGAAACTGGTGAATTTTCATTTAGATAAAGAGTTGTTCAGATGAGAGCATTATTTTACGGCTGGGTTCACATGCAGCAGATTTTATTGCAGAAATTTCTGCTGTTGCTTCAAGGCCCCCATACCCATTAGAATACCATTCGGTTAAACCTACTGATATCATTAGGATCCTCAGACAACCGGATGTATAAAGAGGCTGCCTCCTGACTGTTTCACAAAAGATGATGTCGGGGAGAGAAGGATCTGACATGTCCGATTTTAGACAGCTGACCCGGGAGGATGAGCCGCTGACAGAGGAGTCTGGCAGGGGCTCTCTCATAGAGAACGCAGGCCGAGGGCTCCTCTGAGATGGCTAACGTTTGTATGGCTGGCAGTTATTTAATACTAGCTGTACTACCCAACTTCGCCCGGGTTAATGACTGCTGTTAGCAAAATAGAATGTGTTAACAAAAATTTATTCTGCACACAAAAACCACAAAACAAATAGATAGAAATGTAATTATTAAAAGGCAAAAACTAAGCAAATAGAAGCATTTCACAACATATATTAGCTTTGTTATACTGAGAATGTCTTTGTTGCCTATATTAACCAATCAGAGCTCAGGTTAATTAACTGTAGCAAAATAGAAGCTGAGCTGTGATTGGTTGCTATTGGCAGCCTGATAAATCCCCAGCCAACAGGAAGCCCTCCCCCCTGGCAGTATATATTAGCTCACACATACACATAATAGACAGGTCATGTGACTGACAGCTGCCGTATTTCCTATATGGTACATTTGTTGCTCTTGTAGTTTGCTTATTAATCAGATTTTTATTTTTGAAGGACAATACCAGACTTGTGTGTGTTTTAGGGCGAGTTTTATGTGTCAAGTTGTGTGTGTTGAGTTGCGTGTGGCGACATGCATGTAGCGACTTTTGTGAGATGAGTTTTGTGTGGCGACATGCGTGTAGCAACATTTTGTGTGTTGAGTTGCATGTGACAGGTTAGTGTAGCAAGTTGTGTGCAGCAAGATTTGTGCATGGCGAGTTTTGCGCGTGGCGAGTTTTATGTGTGGTGCATTTTGAGTATGTGCAAGTTTTGTGTGAGGCAACTTTTGCATGTGGTGCAACTTTTGTACATGTGGCAATTTTTCTGTGTGTGCAAGTTTTGCATGAGGTGAGTTTTCCATGAGGTGAGTTTTGCACGTGTGGCGAGTTTTGCGTGAGCCTAGTTTTGCATATGGCGAGTTTTGCATGTAGCGAGTTTTGAGTGGTGACTTTTGTGTTTCGACTTTTATGTGGCGAGGTTGGTGTGTGTGTGTGGTGAAATGTGTGCTGAGGGTGGTATATGTGTTCAAGCACGTGGTAGTGTGTGGCGCATTTTGTGTTTGTGTTCATATCCCCGTGTGTGGTGAGTATCCCATGTCGGGGCCCCACCTTAGCAACTGTACGGTATATACTCTTTGTCGCCATCGCTCTCATTCTTTAAGTCCTCATTGTTCACATCTGGCAGCTGTCAATTTTCCTCCAACACTTTTCCCTTCACTTTTTCCCCATTATGTAGATAGGAGCAAAATTGTTTGGTGAATTGGAACGCGCGGGGTTAAAATTTCACCTCACAACATAGCCTATGACGCTCTCGGGGTCCAGACGTGTGACTGTGCAAAATTTTGTGGCTGTAGCTGCGACGGTACAGATGCCAATCCCGGACATACACACATACATACATACACACATTCAGCTTTATATATTAGATATACCTGTATGTAATCTCCTGTATATAGTATATACCTGTGTGTCATCTCACCTATATATAGTATATATCTGTGTGTCATCTCCTGTATATAGTATATACCTGTATGTCATCTCCTCCTATACATAGCATATACCTGTGTCATCTCCTCCTGTATATACTATATACCTGTAGGTAATCTGCTCCTGTATATAGTATATACCTGTGTGTCATCTCCTCCTGTATATAGTATATACCTGTATGTCATCTCCTCCTGTATGTAGTATGTACCTGTATGTCATCTCCTCCTCTATATAGTATATACCTGTGTGTCATCTCTCCTGTATATAGTATATATCTGTGTGTCATCTCCTCCTGTATATAGTATATACCTGTGTGTCATCTCCCCTGTAAATAGTATATACCTGTGTGTCATCTCCTGTATATAGTATATAGCTGTATGCCATCTCCTCCTGTATTAGCCCTCGTTCACACGTTATTTGGTCAGTATTTTTACCTCAGTATTTGTAAGCTAAAATGGCAGCCTGATAAATCCCCAGCCAACAGTAAGCCCACCCCCTGGCAGTATATATTAGCTCACACATACACATAATAGACTGGTCATGTGACTGACAGCTGCCGGATTCCTATATGGTACATTTGTTGCTCTTGTAGTTTGTCTGCTTATTAATCAGATTTTTATTTTTGAAGGATACCAGACTTGTGTGTGTTTTAGGGCGAGTTTCGTGTGTCAAGTTGTGTGTGTTGAGTTGCGTGTGGCGACATGCATGTAGGGACTTTTGTGAGATGAGTTTTGTGTGGCGACATGCGTGTAGCAACTTTTTGTGTGTCGAGTTGCATGTGACAGGTTAGTGTAGCAAGTTGTGTGCAGCAAGTTTTGCGCATGGCGAGTTTTGCGCGTGGCGAGTTTTATGTGTGGTGCCTTTTGAGTATGTGCAAGTTTTGTGTGAGGCAACTTTTGCATGTGTTGCAACTTTTGTGCATGTGGCAATTTTTCTGCGTGTGGCAATTTTTCTGCGTGTGCAAGTTTTGCGTGTGGCGAGTTTTGCACGTGTGGCGAGTTTTGCATGTGGAGAGTTTTGCGCGTGGCGAGTTTTGAGCGGCGACTTTTGTGTTTCTACTTTTATGTGGCGAGGTTGGTGTATGTGTGGTGAAATGTGCACTGAGGGTGGTATATGTGTTCGAGCACGTGGTAGTGTGTGGCGCATTTTGTGTGTGTGTTCATATCCCCGTGGTGGTGTGATTATCCCATGTTGGGGCCCCACCTTAGCAACTGTACAGTATATACTCTTTGGTGCCATCGCTGTCATTCTTTAAGTCCCCCTTGTTCACATCTGGCAGCTGTTAATTTGCCTCCAACACTTTTCCTTTCATTTTTTCCCCATTATGTAGATAGGGGCAAAATTGTTTGGTGACTTGGAAAGCGCGGGGTTAAAATTTCACCTCACAATATAGCTTTGACGCTCTCAGGGTCCAGACGTGTGACTGTGCAAAATTTTGTGCCTGTAGCTGCGACGCCTCCAACACTTTTCCTTTCACTTTTTCCCCATTATGTAGATAGGGGCAAAATTGTTTGGTGAATTGGAAAGCGCGGGGTTAAAATTTCACCTCACAACATAGCCTATGACGCTCTCGGGGTCCAGACGTGTGACTGTGCAAAATTTTGTGGCTGTAGCTGCTACGGTTCAGATGCCAATCCCGGACATACATACATACATACATACATACACACACACACACATTCAGCTTTATATATTAGACTAGCTGTACTACCCGGCTTCGCCCGGGTTAATGACTGCTGTTAGCAAAATAGAATGTGTTAACAAAAATTTATTCTGCACACAAAAACCACAAAACAAATAGATAGAAATGTAATTATTAAAAGGCAAAAACTAAGCAAATAGAAGCATTTCACAACATATATTAGCATTGTTATACTGAGAATGTCTTTGTTGCCTATATTAACCAATCAGAGCTCAGGTTAATTAACTGTAGCAAAATAGAAGCTGAGCTGTGATTGGTTGCTATTGGCAGCCTGATAAATCCCCAGCCAACAGGAAGCCCTCCCCCCTGGCAGTATATATTAGCTCACACATACACATAATAGACAGGTCATGTGACTGACAGCTGCCGTATTTCCTATATGGTACATTTGTTGCTCTTGTAGTTTGCTTATTAATCAGATTTTTATTTTTGAAGGACAATACCAGACTTGTGTGTGTTTTAGGGCGAGTTTTATGTGTCAAGTTGTGTGTGTTGAGTTGCGTGTGGCGACATGCATGTAGCGACTTTTGTGAGATGAGTTTTGTGTGGCGACATGCGTGTAGCAACATTTTGTGTGTTGAGTTGCATGTGACAGGTTAGTGTAGCAAGTTGTGTGCAGCAAGATTTGTGCATGGCGAGTTTTGCGCGTGGCGAGTTTTATGTGTGGTGCATTTTGAGTATGTGCAAGTTTTGTGTGAGGCAACTTTTGCATGTGGTGCAACTTTTGTACATGTGGCAATTTTTCTGTGTGTGCAAGTTTTGCATGAGGTGAGTTTTCCATGAGGTGAGTTTTGCACGTGTGGCGAGTTTTGCGTGAGCCTAGTTTTGCATATGGCGAGTTTTGCATGTAGCGAGTTTTGAGTGGTGACTTTTGTGTTTCGACTTTTATGTGGCGAGGTTGGTGTGTGTGTGTGGTGAAATGTGTGCTGAGGGTGGTATATGTGTTCAAGCACGTGGTAGTGTGTGGCGCATTTTGTGTTTGTGTTCATATCCCCGTGTGTGGTGAGTATCCCATGTCGGGGCCCCACCTTAGCAACTGTACGGTATATACTCTTTGTCGCCATCGCTCTCATTCTTTAAGTCCTCATTGTTCACATCTGGCAGCTGTCAATTTTCCTCCAACACTTTTCCCTTCACTTTTTCCCCATTATGTAGATAGGAGCAAAATTGTTTGGTGAATTGGAACGCGCGGGGTTAAAATTTCACCTCACAACATAGCCTATGACGCTCTCGGGGTCCAGACGTGTGACTGTGCAAAATTTTGTGGCTGTAGCTGCGACGGTACAGATGCCAATCCCGGACATACACACATACATACATACACACATTCAGCTTTATATATTAGATATACCTGTATGTAATCTCCTGTATATAGTATATACCTGTGTGTCATCTCACCTATATATAGTATATATCTGTGTGTCATCTCCTGTATATAGTATATACCTGTATGTCATCTCCTCCTATACATAGCATATACCTGTGTCATCTCCTCCTGTATATACTATATACCTGTAGGTAATCTGCTCCTGTATATAGTATATACCTGTGTGTCATCTCCTCCTGTATATAGTATATACCTGTATGTCATCTCCTCCTGTATGTAGTATGTACCTGTATGTCATCTCCTCCTCTATATAGTATATACCTGTGTGTCATCTCTCCTGTATATAGTATATATCTGTGTGTCATCTCCTCCTGTATATAGTATATACCTGTGTGTCATCTCCCCTGTAAATAGTATATACCTGTGTGTCATCTCCTGTATATAGTATATAGCTGTATGCCATCTCCTCCTGTATTAGCCCTCGTTCACACGTTATTTGGTCAGTATTTTTACCTCAGTATTTGTAAGCTAAAATGGCAGCCTGATAAATCCCCAGCCAACAGTAAGCCCACCCCCTGGCAGTATATATTAGCTCACACATACACATAATAGACTGGTCATGTGACTGACAGCTGCCGGATTCCTATATGGTACATTTGTTGCTCTTGTAGTTTGTCTGCTTATTAATCAGATTTTTATTTTTGAAGGATACCAGACTTGTGTGTGTTTTAGGGCGAGTTTCGTGTGTCAAGTTGTGTGTGTTGAGTTGCGTGTGGCGACATGCATGTAGGGACTTTTGTGAGATGAGTTTTGTGTGGCGACATGCGTGTAGCAACTTTTTGTGTGTCGAGTTGCATGTGACAGGTTAGTGTAGCAAGTTGTGTGCAGCAAGTTTTGCGCATGGCGAGTTTTGCGCGTGGCGAGTTTTATGTGTGGTGCCTTTTGAGTATGTGCAAGTTTTGTGTGAGGCAACTTTTGCATGTGTTGCAACTTTTGTGCATGTGGCAATTTTTCTGCGTGTGGCAATTTTTCTGCGTGTGCAAGTTTTGCGTGTGGCGAGTTTTGCACGTGTGGCGAGTTTTGCATGTGGAGAGTTTTGCGCGTGGCGAGTTTTGAGCGGCGACTTTTGTGTTTCTACTTTTATGTGGCGAGGTTGGTGTATGTGTGGTGAAATGTGCACTGAGGGTGGTATATGTGTTCGAGCACGTGGTAGTGTGTGGCGCATTTTGTGTGTGTGTTCATATCCCCGTGGTGGTGTGATTATCCCATGTTGGGGCCCCACCTTAGCAACTGTACAGTATATACTCTTTGGTGCCATCGCTGTCATTCTTTAAGTCCCCCTTGTTCACATCTGGCAGCTGTTAATTTGCCTCCAACACTTTTCCTTTCATTTTTTCCCCATTATGTAGATAGGGGCAAAATTGTTTGGTGACTTGGAAAGCGCGGGGTTAAAATTTCACCTCACAATATAGCTTTGACGCTCTCAGGGTCCAGACGTGTGACTGTGCAAAATTTTGTGCCTGTAGCTGCGACGCCTCCAACACTTTTCCTTTCACTTTTTCCCCATTATGTAGATAGGGGCAAAATTGTTTGGTGAATTGGAAAGCGCGGGGTTAAAATTTCACCTCACAACATAGCCTATGACGCTCTCGGGGTCCAGACGTGTGACTGTGCAAAATTTTGTGGCTGTAGCTGCTACGGTTCAGATGCCAATCCCGGACATACATACATACATACATACATACACACACACACACATTCAGCTTTATATATTAGACTAGCTGTACTACCCGGCTTCGCCCGGGTTAATGACTGCTGTTAGCAAAATAGAATGTGTTAACAAAAATTTATTCTGCACACAAAAACCACAAAACAAATAGATAGAAATGTAATTATTAAAAGGCAAAAACTAAGCAAATAGAAGCATTTCACAACATATATTAGCTTTGTTATACTGAGAATGTCTTTGTTGCCTATATTAACCAATCAGAGCTCAGGTTAATTAACTGTAGCAAAATAGAAGCTGAGCTGTGATTGGTTGCTATTGGCAGCCTGATAAATCCCCAGCCAACAGGAAGCCCTCCCCCCTGGCAGTATATATTAGCTCACACATACACATAATAGACAGGTCATGTGACTGACAGCTGCCGTATTTCCTATATGGTACATTTGTTGCTCTTGTAGTTTGCTTATTAATCAGATTTTTATTTTTGAAGGACAATACCAAACTTGTGTGTGTTTTAGGGCGAGTTTTATGTGTCAAGTTGTGTGTGTTGAGTTGCGTGTGGCGACATGCATGTAGCGACTTTTGTGAGATGAGTTTTGTGTGGCGACATGCGTGTAGCAACATTTTGTGTGTTGAGTTGCATGTGACAGGTTAGTGTAGCAAGTTGTGTGCAGCAAGATTTGTGCATGGCGAGTTTTGCGCGTGGCGAGTTTTATGTGTGGTGCATTTTGAGTATGTGCAAGTTTTGTGTGAGGCAACTTTTGCATGTGGTGCAACTTTTGTACATGTGGCAATTTTTCTGTGTGTGCAAGTTTTGCATGAGGTGAGTTTTCCATGAGGTGAGTTTTGCACGTGTGGCGAGTTTTGCGTGAGCCTAGTTTTGCATATGGCGAGTTTTGCATGTAGCGAGTTTTGAGTGGTGACTTTTGTGTTTCGACTTTTATGTGGCGAGGTTGGTGTGTGTGTGTGGTGAAATGTGTGCTGAGGGTGGTATATGTGTTCAAGCACGTGGTAGTGTGTGGCGCATTTTGTGTTTGTGTTCATATCCCCGTGTGTGGTGAGTATCCCATGTCGGGGCCCCACCTTAGCAACTGTACGGTATATACTCTTTGTCGCCATCGCTCTCATTCTTTAAGTCCTCATTGTTCACATCTGGCAGCTGTCAATTTTCCTCCAACACTTTTCCCTTCACTTTTTCCCCATTATGTAGATAGGAGCAAAATTGTTTGGTGAATTGGAACGCGCGGGGTTAAAATTTCACCTCACAACATAGCCTATGACGCTCTCGGGGTCCAGACGTGTGACTGTGCAAAATTTTGTGGCTGTAGCTGCGACGGTACAGATGCCAATCCCGGACATACACACATACATACATACACACATTCAGCTTTATATATTAGATATACCTGTATGTAATCTCCTGTATATAGTATATACCTGTGTGTCATCTCACCTATATATAGTATATATCTGTGTGTCATCTCCTGTATATAGTATATACCTGTATGTCATCTCCTCCTATACATAGCATATACCTGTGTCATCTCCTCCTGTATATACTATATACCTGTAGGTAATCTGCTCCTGTATATAGTATATACCTGTGTGTCATCTCCTCCTGTATATAGTATATACCTGTATGTCATCTCCTCCTGTATGTAGTATGTACCTGTATGTCATCTCCTCCTCTATATAGTATATACCTGTGTGTCATCTCTCCTGTATATAGTATATATCTGTGTGTCATCTCCTCCTGTATATAGTATATACCTGTGTGTCATCTCCCCTGTAAATAGTATATACCTGTGTGTCATCTCCTGTATATAGTATATAGCTGTATGCCATCTCCTCCTGTATTAGCCCTCGTTCACACGTTATTTGGTCAGTATTTTTACCTCAGTATTTGTAAGCTAAAATGGCAGCCTGATAAATCCCCAGCCAACAGTAAGCCCACCCCCTGGCAGTATATATTAGCTCACACATACACATAATAGACTGGTCATGTGACTGACAGCTGCCGGATTCCTATATGGTACATTTGTTGCTCTTGTAGTTTGTCTGCTTATTAATCAGATTTTTATTTTTGAAGGATACCAGACTTGTGTGTGTTTTAGGGCGAGTTTCGTGTGTCAAGTTGTGTGTGTTGAGTTGCGTGTGGCGACATGCATGTAGGGACTTTTGTGAGATGAGTTTTGTGTGGCGACATGCGTGTAGCAACTTTTTGTGTGTCGAGTTGCATGTGACAGGTTAGTGTAGCAAGTTGTGTGCAGCAAGTTTTGCGCATGGCGAGTTTTGCGCGTGGCGAGTTTTATGTGTGGTGCCTTTTGAGTATGTGCAAGTTTTGTGTGAGGCAACTTTTGCATGTGTTGCAACTTTTGTGCATGTGGCAATTTTTCTGCGTGTGGCAATTTTTCTGCGTGTGCAAGTTTTGCGTGTGGCGAGTTTTGCACGTGTGGCGAGTTTTGCATGTGGAGAGTTTTGCGCGTGGCGAGTTTTGAGCGGCGACTTTTGTGTTTCTACTTTTATGTGGCGAGGTTGGTGTATGTGTGGTGAAATGTGCACTGAGGGTGGTATATGTGTTCGAGCACGTGGTAGTGTGTGGCGCATTTTGTGTGTGTGTTCATATCCCCGTGGTGGTGTGATTATCCCATGTTGGGGCCCCACCTTAGCAACTGTACAGTATATACTCTTTGGTGCCATCGCTGTCATTCTTTAAGTCCCCCTTGTTCACATCTGGCAGCTGTTAATTTGCCTCCAACACTTTTCCTTTCATTTTTTCCCCATTATGTAGATAGGGGCAAAATTGTTTGGTGACTTGGAAAGCGCGGGGTTAAAATTTCACCTCACAATATAGCTTTGACGCTCTCAGGGTCCAGACGTGTGACTGTGCAAAATTTTGTGCCTGTAGCTGCGACGCCTCCAACACTTTTCCTTTCACTTTTTCCCCATTATGTAGATAGGGGCAAAATTGTTTGGTGAATTGGAAAGCGCGGGGTTAAAATTTCACCTCACAACATAGCCTATGACGCTCTCGGGGTCCAGACGTGTGACTGTGCAAAATTTTGTGGCTGTAGCTGCTACGGTTCAGATGCCAATCCCGGACATACATACATACATACATACATACACACACACACACATTCAGCTTTATATATTAGATGTATAGGGGCACATAGAGAGCATTGATAGCTCCATACAGGTGACCCCAGACCTTTTTTGTTCTCTTTTATAACACACATACATTTAGGCCTACCTTTACAGGTTTTATGGGTCAGGCTAATTAATTTTACAGCATAATATATAGATTTGATACATTTTTGGTATATTTATATTTCAGTTCTTATCAGATTCAACCTGGGTTATATTTCTTTTTTTAAGAGGAAGTGAATTGATGCTGCTTTACTCATCTTCAGACGTCTCCACAACAGGAATGTTCAAACGTATGCAAATGGCTGCCAAACACTCGGCTCCGTCTGCTTGTTGACTTATAATGGAAAGGCAATGTTACTTATACACTTTTTACAGTGTTGAAGGATGAAGCAGGTAAAGATCTACAGTGCCTACACAAATCAGTATCACCTTACCTTCAGAGAAAGCTGTGGACAATCTGGGGTGTGTCACTCATGGCAGATTTTTTTGGGGGGCTGAAATTTAGTTCAGTGGAGTTGTTTCAGTAGCATGTGTATATATTATATAATCCCCATTTAGATGAATAGGTCAATTTGTACAATTCTGTCGCATGTGAATACTATGCGTAATGTGAACACAGCCTAATGAAGCAATGTGCGTCACGGTGGCTCAGTGGTTAGCACTGCAGCCTTGCAGCGCTGGGGCCCTGGGCTCAAATCCCACCAAGGACAACATCTGCAAGGAGTTTGTATGTTCTTCCTGTGTTTGCACGGGTTTCCTCCGGACACTCCGGTTTCCTCCCACATTCCAAAGACATACTGATAGGGATTCTAGATTGTGAGCCCCATAGGGGACAATGATAATGTCTGCAATGCGCTGCGGAATATGATGGTGCTATATAAGCAAAGCGTAATTAATAAAATAATAATAACGTAAGAACCTCAAAAATGTCTGCCATGTGTGAATTCCCTCTGACTGAGACTGATAAGCTGTAAAATCATAGCATGTGATCAAATGTGATAGGAGATAATACATGTGCATCAATGTATGTTTAACACATGGAAAATCATTTCCATCAGTACAGATTTCTTTAAAAACAAGCCAAGAGGGGCACACAGAGCGAGATCTGGCTCCCTGGTTATTAAAGGTCATAGGCTGCAGGCAAACAGATGGTTATGCTGGGGAAAGCCACAGCCAGACATGTTCCCTGCAGGGTAAATGTAGCATGACATGGTGACCATTTAAATGAATGGCTGTCCTTGTGATACAAGGAGGATTTGAGTATCCCAAAATGGAAGCTGCTCTTACAACAAAACTTTTGAAGTAGGTGCTCCGAGATATAAAGGCTTATGGCACGCTGTGAAAAAAGAAAGGGAGACATTTTTCCCAAAACCTCACCTATAAGTAGAAATCATGTTGCCTCTAAATACATTCCCTGCCCCCCTTCCACCAATTGTATGCCTGTGCTGTGTTTAATGAGGGAATATCCCAGAGTCACAGACAAGACACCTCCCACCAATACAGATCCATCATGGAGTCATCGGTGCCTGGGAGATCTACCAACTCTCGAGGGAGTACCTTTTCCTGGGAGTCTCCAGAAAGTTACCAAGTATTTCTTCCAGGCTAAGATCACACGACCATATTTTCAGTCTTTTTCCAGGAGTCCTATAGAGAAGGAATGGAGCGGTGGTCAGCGATCCGCGCTGCGCTCTATTCATTCCCTATGGAGCTGCTGAGTACTATACAACTTTTTCCAGGAGTCCTATAGAGAAGGAATGGAGCGGAGGTCAGGGATCCGCGCTGCGCTCCATTCATTCTCTATGGAGCTGCTGAGTACTATACGACTTTTTCCAGGAGTCCTATAGAGAAGGAATGGAGCGGAGGTCAGGGATCCGCGCTGCGCTCCATTCATTCTCTATGGAGCTGCTGAGTACTATACGACTTTTTCCAGGAGTCCTATAGAGAAGTAATGGAGCGGAGGTCAGCGATCCGTGCTGCGCTCTATTCATTCTCTATGGAGCTGCTGAGTACTATACGACTTTTTCCAGGAGTCCTATAGAGAAGGAATGGAGCAGTGGTCAGCGATCCGCGTTGCGCTCTATTCATTCTCTATGGAGCTGCTGAGTACTATACGACTTTTTCCAGGAGTCCTATAGAGAAGTAATGGAGCGGTGGTCAGCGATCCGCGTTGCGCTCTATTCATTCTCTATGGAGCTGCTGAGTACTATACGACTTTTTCCAGGAGTCCTATAGAGAAGGAATGGAGCGGAGGTCAGGGATCCGCGCTGCGCTCCATTCATTCTCTATGGAGCTGCTGAGTACTATACGACTTTTTCCAGGAGTCCTATAGAGAAGTAATGGAGCGGAGGTCAGTGATCCGTGCTGCGCTCTATTCATTCTCTATGGAGCTGCTGAGTACTATACGACTTTTTCCAGGAGTCCTATAGAAAAGTAATGGAGTGGTGGTCAGCGATCCGCGTTGCGCTCTATTCATTCTCTATGGAGCTGCTGAGTACTATACGACTTTTTCCAGGAGTCCTATAGAGAAGGAATGGAGTGGAGGTCAGCGATCCGTGCTGCGCTCTATTCATTCTCTATGGAGCTGCTGAGTACTATACGACTTTTTCCAGGAGTCCTATAGAGAAGGAATGGAGTGGAGGTCAGCGATCCGTGCTGCGCTCTATTCATTCTCTATGGAGCTGCTGAGTACTATACGACTTTTTCCAGGAGTCCTATAGAGAAGGAATGGAGTAGAGGTCAGCGATCCGTGCTGCGCTCTATTCATTCTCTATGGAGCTGCTGAGTACTATACGACTTTTTCCAGGAGTCCTATAGAGAAGGAATGGAGCAGTGGTCAGCGATCCGCGTTGCGCTCTATTCATTCTCTATGGAGCTGCTGAGTACTATACGACTTTTTCCAGGAGTCCTATAGAGAAGGAATGGAGTGGAGGTCAGCGATCCGTGCTGCGCTCTATTCATTCTCTATGGAGCTGCTGAGTACTATACGACTTTTTCCAGGAGTCCTATAGAGAAGGAATGGAGCGGAGGTCAGGGATCCGCGCTGCGCCCCATTCATTCTCTATGGAGCTGCTGAGTACTATACGACTTTTTCCAGGAGTCCTATAGAGAAGTAATGGAGCGGTGGTCAGCGATCCGTGCTGCACTCCATTCATTCTCTATGGAGCTGCTGAGTACTATACGACTTTTTCCAGGAGTCCTATAGAGAAGTAATGGAGCGGTGGTCAGCGATCCGCGTTGCGCTCTATTCATTCTCTATGGAGCTGCTGAGTAGTATACAACTTTTTCCAGGAGTCCTACAGAGAAGGAATGGAGTGGAGGTCAGCGATCCGTGCTGTGCTCTATTCATTCTCTATGGAGCTGCTGAGTACTATACGACTTTTTCCAGGAGTCCTATAGAGAAGTAATGGAGCGGAGGTCAGGGATCCGCGCTGCGCTCTATTCATTCTCTATGGAGCTGCGGAGTACTATACGACTTTTTCCAGGAGTCCTATAGAGAAGTAATGGAGCGGTGGTCAGCGATCCGCGTTGCGCTCTATTCATTCTCTATGGAGCTGCTGAGTACTATACGACTTTTTCCAGGAGTCCTATAGAGAAGTAATGGAGCGGTGGTCAGCGATCAGCGCTGCACTCCATTCATTCTCTATGGAGCTGCTGAGTACTATACTATTATTATTATTATTTATTTATATAGCACCATTAATTCCATGGTGCTGTACATGAGAAAGGGGTTACATACAGAGTTATAGATATCATTTACAGTAAACAGGTTTACAGTGACACACTGGTACAGAGGGGAGAGGACCCTGTCCTTGCGGACTTACATTCTATGGAGAAGGAATGGAGCAGTGGTCAGGGATCTGCGCTGCGCTCCATTCATTCTCTATGGAGCTGCTGAGTACTATACTTTTTCCAGGAGTCCTATAGAGAAGGAATGGAGCAGTGGTCAGGGATCCACGCTGCGCTCTATTCATTCTCTATGGAGCTGCTGAGTACTATACGACTTTTCCAGGAGTCCTATAGAGAAGGAATGGAGCAGTGGTCAGGGATCCGCGCTGCGCTCCATTCATTGTCTATGGAGCTGAGCACTATATGACTTTTCCAGGAGTCCTATAGAGAAGGAATGGAGCAGTGGTCAGGGATCCGCGCTGCGCTCTATTCATTCTCTATGGAGCTGCTGAGTACTATATGACTTTTCCAGGAGTCTTATAGAGAAGGAATGGAGCAGTGGTCAGCGATCCGCGCTGCCCTCTATTCATTCTCTATGGAGCTGCTGAGTACTATATGACTTTTCCAGGAGTCCTATAGAGAAGGAATGGAGCGGTGGTCAGGGATCTGCGCTGCACTCTATTCATTCTCTATGGAGCTGCTGAGCACTATACGACTTTTCCAGGAGTCCTATAGAGAAGGAATGGAGCGGTGGTCAGGGATCCGCGCTGCGCTCTATTCATTGTCTATGGAGCTGCTGAGTACTATATGACTTTTCCAGGAGTCCTATAGAGTATGCAGTGGCGGTCAGCGATCCGACCTGCCATTTTGTAACATGGATGAAAGTTCCATAGTCAGGCATGGCTCTCAGTAGTCAGACCCCCACTGATTAGGAAGCTACCACCTATCCAATGCATAGCTATGCCTTGTATGCACTGGACAGCCCCTTTAAGGACTACATTGACGATCCGAATAGCTGAGGGCCTGCCCGAGTGGCCCCTTGTAGCGGGGCCAGAGGCAATTGTCGGAGACCCCCGAGCGGAGTCTTGCTGCTGAGAAGCCCCCCACAGACAGCGGAGGCAGGAAGTGTCTGCCATGGAGGAATGCAGCTGTCCTCACACGCTGACCCCAGGAATGTGGCCCCCGCGGAGACGGCTGAGGCGCGGGGCTATCTGGCCGCCCATCTCCGTGTGTCATCACTTTCATGTGCGCTACATGCACAGGCAGTCCTCGGGCACGTAAACACGCGTGGGAACTCTCCCTCACACGTCCTCTCAGTTACCTCACGGCATCACTTCACCAGAAGCTCATTTTCCTTCCAGGGTTTTTTATTTTTGTAACTGCTTTTTCTGTCCCCATCTTGTGCTCCAGCCCACCCACAGCCCCTCACTATGCATGTGCCGCCATTGTCCACGCTCCGGCCATGCCTGCCTCCATTCTCCCCTATGGAGCGGACACTACTTCCCAATCATTTACCCCAAATCACGTTACCGCTGCCCTGCGCGCTACCCAGGACCTCGCCCTCGCCCCCCTCCTGCTGTCTGCTCATTGGCTCAGCCCGCCCTTCCATTGCTGATTGCAGCATTCCGATTGGCCAGAACGGGCCACAGAAGCGCTATATAAAAGACGAGGGAGGGCTGCGAGCGCAAATCGTGAGGCGGATTCAGAGGGGTCTATGTGATTGCAGCTGTGTGCGCCATACCGTACGGGTGACTACAAGTGTGATCCTCGCTAGCAGACATGGGCAGCACCGAGTCCAAGAGCCAGAACGCGGACACCGCCGCCAGCAAGCCTGCGGACCAACAGGTGAGATGCCGTGGGGAGCGATGGGGTCGGGCTGTGTGAATGCAGGGTGTGTGGTCGGGCGAGCCCTGGGTCCTGGTGAGCCGTGCGTGGGGAGTGCTGCCCCGCTGAGCCCCGTGTATCTGTATAGGGGTGTGGTTAGTTTCGCAGCTGACTGGGTTCGATCGTCTTGAAACCAGGGGCTTATTGCACGAATGGGGGGAGACTGTGGGGTTAATGCAGATCCTCACCCACATGTTTTATTCATCGCAGGAGAATGGTCACGTGAAGACGAACGGTGATACACTGCCGAAAACTAACGGGGATGCCGCCGCTGCCAATGGCTCCGCCGAGCCGGTCACCGAGGAGGTGGGCTCCGGAGAGACCATCGAGCAAGCCCCCCCGACTAACGGCGAGGCCAAGCCCGAGGAGCCCCCAGGAAAAGCGGCCAAGAAGAAGATCTTCTCCTTCAAGAAGAACCTCAAGCTGCCGTTCAGGAAGACTAAGAAGGAGGCGGCAGCTGCTGAGGCGCCCCCTGCTGGGGAGGAAGCGGCTGCCCCCAAGTCAGAAGAGGAGCCCGGCAAGCCTGCGGAGTCCACGAGTGAGACCACCGAGCCCGCAGAGACCCCCGAGCCTGCAGCGCCCGCCGAGGAAGCCGCTGAGCCCGCAACCGCCTCTCCAGAGCAGACCCCCCAGAGCGAAGAGTCCGTGCCCAGTACGGAGGCGCCCACCGAGCCCCAGAAGGAGTAACCCGGCCCCCCGAGACTATACGCTGAGCCCCTTTTTTACACCTGTCATTCACCACAGCCCCGGGTCTTGTGTGAGCAGCCCCTCCATGGTAATAATCACTGCCCTCATTAGGTGTTCTCCTGTCCTGCTGAGGTGAACTGTCCGCCTGGCGCCCTCTGCCGGCCGCTGCGCCACTGACAATCACGGGGCGGCCTATGTAGCGGGCCGGCACATGTAGCGGCTGGCGCCCCCTCCTGGCCCTGTGCACAGGCCTCTCCTCAGGATGGGAGCTGTGAGTGCTCTGCTGTGACTGTCACTTGGGAGAGTGTGTGCATTTCTGTAAATACTTTTTTATGGTCTAGTTCTGTGGTGACTTTTCTAAATTCTTTCAGTTGTGTTATATTTTATTTTTCATTGTGATATATTTTAAAAATAAATTTTAACCCCCTTTACCTTAAGCGTCAGTCATCTTATTGTCCCATTACTTGCTGCATGGTAGTTGTAAGGACACTGGAGGGAGGGGAACAGTTATTGTGGGGGTTTTTTTTTCCCCCCTAATTCCCTTTTTCTTTGGTGTGGGGTTGGCCACTACAGACATGGGAACATGCAATATCTTTGCCTGCACTGAAAACTCCCACCATAATTACTCCCTACTGTTCTTAGAAGTTGTCTTGTACATCTCCATCATGCTCCCCTTTAGCAGATCTTCCTTCTCTACCATGGCACAAAGTGACTATCCAAATCTTAAATAAGACGTCTCCTATTTCCTGGGGGGAGGGGTGCGTGTGTCCTTTTCTTGTATTGGGCTCCCTTTTAAAATGTGTATGATTAAACACGATTTGCCTAATGATGCCTTAACGGGGTTGCACCAACCTCAGCCTAAACACTTCAATGCCCCACTTAAAAGCTGAATACTCACATCCTGCAGTGGTGCCATGAAGGCATATGGGTCCTAGCAGGTCATGGGATGGTGTCAAAGGCCGCTGAAGCCAGTCCAAGCTCCATCAGGGTGGCTGTCTGCTCTGAGGTGACAATCCACTGTTCTGTTAAGTGGGGCCCTAAACTGAGCGACCTGGGGCTGACCAGCAGTGAAGTCTTTAAGGATGAGTGTTTAACATTAACACTAAGCTTTAAACTGTCCTTCATGGGTTAGTGCTAAATGATTGTATAGTGCTGCCAACAAGTCATTGCCACCCTAGTGTGAGGTGCCTGGCACAGGAACCACACATGATGCACCAGTTAATGTGTTGCCCAACTTGTAACAACTATGGAGTCAAGTGACTAGTCTGAAGTTTGTTGTGTGTGTGTATGATATATATATATAAATTTTTCTTTTTTCCTTTACAGGTTTTTTTTACAAAAACGTTTGGGGGGGCAATGTTGTCAATTGAACTGATCCAATTGGCAATTAGACACTTACTAAGTATGTGCCATAAATAAAAGGAGCTGGATCCATTTATTGGGCTCCAGGACGATAGAGCCTGCATTTATAGGAAGGTCAGAACCAACTGTTTGGATGTAATTAAAATCACAGCATGGTGAAGGGCGGGACGTTCAAGTCAGGAAAAAACAATACATAGTAAATATAGGAAAACTGACTGAACAGCAATCTCGTCTGAACTGGTGCAGTCAGTTTTTCTATATTTACTATGTACTATTTTTTCTGACTTGAACGCCCCGCCCTTCACCATGCTGTGATTTTAATTACATCCAGCCACAGTTGGTTCTGACCTTCCTATAAATGCAGGCTTTACCATTTTATTAGCCATAGGTAAGTGTTCACACTAGGCAGACAGGTTAGTTACCCATTCGATCTGAGATTACCTTGACATTTGGTGGATGGGCTCACGTTTTTTGGCCAAATCTTGTGCTAAGCATCTCATGTGTTTTTTCATATATTTTACAAGCCATTATGCTATTCACATTTCATGTATCGCACATTTCCTTGCTTTAGTACAGTAAAATTGAATGCAGCCATTGATCTATTTGCTATGTAAGACTTTTGGTTATGCACCAGTTCAGACTAGATTGCTGTTCAGTCAATTTCCTATATTTTCCAGGATGGTAGAGGCTCCCTTCTCATTGGTTTGTAGTCCAGATCGCAGGAGACCATGCATTCACATCGTTTATATACCAAACACTGAATCCGTAGTGTTTCCCTACTGAACATAGGCACCCACATATGGCCACTTCACCTCATCTGCTCCTCGTTGTGCAGTCAGGTCTCCCCTATTCTGCCAAAATATGGCTCCCTCAGACATAAGCACACAGCCCGCCATTCATAACCTGTCACTACAGAGCTGCTCTTCTCCATGACATGGAAAATGCATGTGACCAGATACACTTTTGTGGGGCTCTTAACCAAAAGCAGTGCAACATGGACCACGCAGAATGGGCACCCTTGGGGTTCTTTTATGACCGCCACTCAGCTCTGTCAGAGACAGTGGTCAAACCCTCCCATATAGGCTGGTCAGGGCCCAATGCCAAACGTTAATCTGACAATCTTGAGCCCACCATCTTTTTGCCCTCAGGTTTGGAAACACAGGCTCAGGTAAACCACAGGATGCAGGCCTGGTTTCTTCTGTCATCCAACGGCAAATCTTCAGCTTAAATATTAAGCAAGGAGTGATAGCAGCTCGAGTAACTTACAGGTACGAAGGAAAACAAAGCCCCAATTCATTAGCCAACTTCTGTTTTTCCTACATTGTTGCATCAACATGAATATAGGATATTAATAACTACAGTTACTTCTCCAAGTACTACATCTAATGCATTAAGAGTTCCCTCACAGCCCCTATAACAGACTCCAATAGCAGAAAACCAGCAACTGAAAGAAATCAACTTACTATATATAAAAAAAAACAAATACATTTATACTTGATATATAAGTACGGTATATGCTTGCTGTTTTAGACCAGCCTAGCGCACAAATATTTTAACTTTTGGCACAGGCTAAAGCAATGATCACACCTGCATTACCATTGGTATATTCCATTTTTAGTAACAAATGGAGGTAAAGGAAGAGAAAAAAAAATGGTTACATAACTGATGCAAATGAAAGGAGGGCTAGCACACCAATAGGGTCCATCTGGGATGTGTCACTTTATAGAATGGAAGCAAACATCATGCAGCACGCGTTCTGACAAATAATACAGAAGACCCCCATACTTAATGGGGTCTCTCAAACCACATACATGAATTTCACTTGTTTTATTTATATATATATATATATATATATAATTCAAAATACAACCAAAATCAGCTTTACATTAATTTCAATGAATAAAGGAATAATAAAAAAAAAAATGTTCAAAGAAGAAAAATGTCCAAGGGGGTGCAGAGGTCCTAACTTTAATTCTGTAGGTCAAACATTCACTCATTCAATGAAGAATCAACATTCAAAAATACAAAATCAGTCCAGAGCTAGTCACCTAGTGTTCCATAGCAAGTTATTAAGGTGAACACATCTGGTTTCTCTAGGCCTTTCTGGAGAGGTGACTCTTCCTTGGATAAACATTTGGCCAGTCATCTGCTGTAGGCTGAATTGCACATTGTGTGTAAATGGTCAGTGAGTGATACAAGCATTAGGAGATCTTGTGATAAAGGCACCCAAGGCTATGTGCACATGTCCAGTAATAAACACCACTTACAAGGGATCCAGCAGCTATTCATTAACTAAATAAGTTGTGCAGAAAACGTTTTTTCTGTTCTAAAAAAAAAATAAAAAAACACCACTGATTTCAACTGGATCCATTTTTAACATTGAAGTCTGTGGATAATGGATCTGTTAATTTGCAATTTTTTTCAGTTGAAAAGGATCCTTTTTTCCTTACTATTGGTTTTAAATGGAAGAAAATAGATGGGCAATTAACAGATCAATTTTCCATAGACTTCAATGTTAAATCCATTGATGTTTTTTTTTAGATGGACATAAAGTTGTGTCTCCACAACTTTATCAACAGATTGCTGCAGGATCCGTTCTAACTGATGATTTCAGGACATGTGAACACAGCCTAATGGGTTCTTCAAAAAACAAAACCACATGCCCTCTGAGTGTTTTTAAACACATGTAACATCAAGGCTTGAATTTTCAGTGCTGGCACACTGGATTACTACAAAATAGTTTTGGTTTTATGGCTTTTATACATGATATTATACCATGTTTCGGTAGTAAAATTTTCATCCATTTTCATCCTGTGTAAAATGGATCACTTATCAAAGTGCTTGTAACCATATGCAACTTTGCAATTTATCCTTTTCTAAAAAAAAAAAAAAGAACTAACATTGTTTTCATTTAAATGGAACCTGTGACCTCCCCCAGGCGTTTTTAACTATAAGAGCCACTTGTGCAGCTCTAATGCTGCATTCTGTCAAGGTGGCTCTTATTTGGGGTCCCTTACAACACTGCAATATTCGTTTTTTTAATTGCCCGCCATACCTGTAGTCAGTCCAGGGGGCATGTCTTTCCCCCCGGACACAAACGCCTCCCAGCCATCGCTCATTTCCTTCGTGCGCCGCCTCCTGTGCATTCATTAACGCCCCCAACGCCTGCACTGTAAGTTCCCATCATGTGATGTGAGTTTAAGGGCAGCGCAAACTGCCCCCCGGACTGACTACAGGTATGGCGGGCAAATAAAAAAAACGAATATTGCAGGGTTGGAAGGGACCCCAAATAAAAGAGCCACCTTGACAAAATGCAGCATTAGTGCTGCACAAGGTGGCTCTTTTAGTTAAAAACACCGGGGTGGGTTGACAGGTTCCCTTTAATTAATGCTTTTGATCTACTGGCCACTTCTGCAGTGTATCAAAAAGGTGGCCGTTTCTTAGGCAAGGAGCACAGTCTTCGCACGCACTCCAGTGCCACTGTACTACTTTGGTGCTGGAAACGCAAAGCTGCCTCTGCGTGTAGCATGTGAGAGCTCCAGAGTCCAGACCACACGGGCAATACTCAGAAGCACATCAGCCCCAGTTAGCCGGGATTTATTAAGGCCGTGTGCCCACAAAAGATGAGAATACAACATTTAATGTGGTCAGCAGAATTGTGCACAGTAACCTACAGACAGTGTCAGGTCGGCGCAGTTAGGCTATGTTCACACGATCCTTTTTTTGCTGCTGTTCCGTAGCGCTTTTCAGGCTGCAGATCCGCATCCTTTTTCCATGCAGGGTACAGTACAATGTTACCCTATGGAAAACAAAAACCGCTGTGCCCACTATCCTTTTTTTCTCAGGCAAATCTGCGCGGATTTGCCTGCAGAAAAAAAGAAGTACCATGTCACTTCTTTCTGCGGATTCAGCTCCTGTTTTCAACAGGCACCAATAGGAAAGTGCTGTTGAAAACCCGCAGAGGAATCTGCAGAAGAAACTGCAGGAAAATCAGCAGTGCAGTTTTGCACTGCGGGTTTTCCAAATCAGGACCTGAAAAAAAAAAAGGATAAAAAAAAAGGATCGTGTGAACATGGCCTTATACTGAATAAAATGATACCTTGGTTGATGGAATCTGTCTTGTGGTTGTTGTTTAATCTTGATTTTCAGTTTTGACTTAAAAATGGTAGGCCCGTGCTCCGAGGCAATACATGCTACTGCGCTGGTGGTATCTTGGAGGCGGCAATTTTTTTTTTCTCTAGCAAGATGGCACCGCTAGCCCTTGCAAAGTAGCAGCTATCGGATCGCTGATAGCTGCTACTGCATAGGCGTGGCCGGCACCATTTTCAAACAGATTTTTTTTTTTAAATGAATTTATTGATACCATTAAAGAAAATAAATACAATACACATTATAAATGTGCCGCCTATATATTATTCACTATGTAAAATAGGGGGCAGGTGACCTGACAGAGGTCGGCATTATGAATACCTAAGCAGAGCACCACATGAAGACCCCCCCCCCCCCCCCTCCAGGCCGCCCTGGAGCAGGAGCATATCATTAGCACAGAACTGAAAATAAGGATTAAACAACAACCAAGAGACGGATTTCATCAAGGTATCATTGTAATCAGTGTAACGGCACCGACTTGACACTGTCTGTAGGTTACTGTGCACAATCCTGCTGACAGGTTCCCTTTAAGGCCACTTTAACATGGTTGTATTTGCATTAGTATTTTTCAGCCAAAACTAGTTGTCGAGTCTAAAACACATTAGATGTGCAAATATTCCCACTCTGCATGATCCGCTCATTTTAGCTTGTAATTGTTAATATAAAATATTGCCACGTACTGCAGTGTGAACCAAGTAGTTCCAGAACACTGGCCAATTTGGAAGGGACAAAAAAAACAAACAAACAAAAAACAACTTCTCTATTCGCCACTTTCCCTTCACAAGTTTAAAGGGAACCTGTCACCCCCAAAATGGAAGGCGAGCTAAGCCCACCGGCATCGGGGGCTTATCTACAGCATTCTGTAATGCTGTAGATAAGCCCCCGATGTATCCTGAAAGATGAGAAAAAGAGGTTAGATTATACTCAACTAGGGGCGGTCCCGCTGCGGTCCGGGTCCGATGGATGTAGAGGTCCGGTGGGTGTAGAGGTCCGGTGCCTCCCATCTTCTTACGATCACGTCCTCTTCTTGCCTTCACGCCGCAGCTCCGGCGCAGGCGTACTTTGTCTGTCCTGTCGAGGGCAGAGCAAAGTACTGCAGTGCGCAGGCGCCAGGAAAGGTCAGAGAGGCCCAACACCTGCGCACTACAGTACTTTGCCCTCAACAGGGCAGACAAAGTACACCTGCGCCGGAGCGTGAAGACAAGAAGAGGACGTCATCGTAAGAAGATGGGAGGCCCCGGACCGCCCCTGGGTGAGCATAATCTAACCTTTTTTTCTCCTCTTTCAGGATACATCGGGGGCTTATCTACAGCATTCCAGAATGCTGTAGATAAGCATCTGATGCCGGTGGGCTTAGCTGGCCTTCCATATTGGGGGTGACAGGTTCCCTTTAATACTCTCCCACATTTTATGTAGTGATACCTCTACGCATACAGCACTGACCCTTAGTCTTCCTACAAAAGGTTCATGATTTCACATTGAAAAAGGGACATGGAACAACTTCTGCCAGAACACATCAATGCTCAGCTCCGTTCCAAGAGTGATTCATTAGACTCCCAAATACACATATGCTGATCATTACACATGGGGTCTAGCTACAACTAGATTTAATGAGATTAACAGATCAGTGTGTTACCACTTATCATTGGGAAGGCAGAAGTTGCATCAGCAGAAACTCGAAATGGTGAAAACCTCCATTGTTCAGTGTGTGAAGAGAATCAGATGCTTATGTAACCAAAGAAAGAAAATCAGAGGAACTAATATACTTCGACTCTATAGTTCATATAACTGATGCAAGCCATCATGTGCTAATGGATTTATACTTTAAGGCAGTGTTGATATGACGCCTCCCTGAGCATCTGCAGTCTTTACTGTTCCACTCCTTAACCCCTTCACCCCCGGAGCTTTTTCCGTTTTTCCGCTCCCCTCCTTCCCAGAGCCATAACTTTTTTATTTTTCCGTCAATTTGGCCATGTGAGGGCTTATTTTTTGCGGGACGAGTTGTACTTTTGAACGACATCATTGGTTTTAGCATGTCGTGTACTAGAAAACGGGAAAAAAATTCCAAGTGCAGTGAAATTGCAAAAAAAGTGCAATCCCACACTTGTTTTTTGCTTGCCTATTTTGCTAGGTTCACTAAATGCTAAAACTGACCTGCCATTATGATTCTCCAGGTCACTACGAGTTCATAGACACCTAACATGACTAGGTTATTTTTCACCTAAGTGGTGAAAAAAAATTCCAAACTTTGCAAAAAACAAAACAAAACAAAATTGCGCCATTTTCCGATACTCGTAGCGTCTCCATTTTTCGTGATCTGGGGTCAGGTGAGGGCTTATTTTTTGCGTGCCGAGCTGGCGTTTTTAATGATAGCATTTTGGTGTAGATACGTTCTTTTGATCGCCCGTTATTGCATTTTAATGCAATGTCGTGGCGACCAAAAAAACGTAAATCTGGCGTTTCGAATTTTTTTCTCATTACGCCATTTAGCGATCAGGTTAATGCTTTTTTTTATTGATAGATCGGGCGATTCTGAACGCGGCGATACCAAATATGTGTAGGTTGGGGTTTTTTTTTATTGATTTATTTTGATTGGGGCGAAAGGGGGGTGATTTAAACTTTTATATTTTTTTTATTTTTTTCACATTTTTAAAAACTTTTTTTTTTCACTTTTGCCATGCTTCAATAGCCTCCATGGGAGGCTAGAAGCAGGCACAGCCCGATCGGCTCTGCTACATAACAGCGATCATCAGATCGCTGTTATGTAGCTAAAATGCAGGTGTGCTGTGAGCGCCGACCAGAGGGGGGCGCTCACAGCCACCGGCGATCAGTAACCATAGAGGTCTCAAGGACCTCTATGGTTACCATTCAGAAGCATCGCCGACCCCCGATCATGTGACGGGGGTCGGCGATGCGCTCATATCCGGCCGCCCGGCCGGATGCGGTAGTTAAATGCCGCTGTCTGCGTTTGACAGCGGCATTTAACTAGTTAATAGCGGCGGGTGATCGCGATTTCACCCGCCGCTATTGCGCGCACATGTCAGCTGTAAAAAACAGCTGACATGTCGCGACTTTGATGTGCGCTCACCGCCGGAGCGCACATCAAAGCGGGGGTCCCGACATGTGACGTACTATTCCGTCACATGTCGGGAAGGGGTTAAATATGAAAAGGTTTTTTTTTTTTTACCTGAGAATCTGCGCACTTTTCCTGTAAAATAAAGTGATCGTGTAAAGGAGTAGTTAAGACCACAGAGGGGGAGAGCTGTAGCAGTTTTCAGCATGTGAACACAGCCTAGGGCTTCATTCGCACGTCATTCCATCAACAGACATGTTATATTCTATGGGGCTATTCACATGTCTTATTCTGGTCTCTTTCAACTGAAAAAGGTTTGTAAAAAATAAAAAAAAGTGCTCTTTCCATTCTTCAGTGACTGCTAGGCGAAGCTAGGGAAACCTCCATCAAACACGTTTTATACAAGCAAAACTGAAGACCATGATAAAAACGGATACTGATCAAAATGAATGAAAATCTGATTCAGCACACAAATAATAAAAAGGCAGACACATTTAAAAAAAAAAAAAAAAAAACTATGCGTCAATTTGATCCAGGAGTAAATTCAGACATCCATGTAACCTGGTCTATGTATGGAATAGGGATTTTTGTGTACTCACCGTAAAATCCTTTTCTCCGAGCCATTCATTGGGGGACACAAACCGTGGGTGTATGCTGCTGCCACTAGGAGGCTGACACTAAGTGATACAAAGAAAGTTAGCTCCTCCTCTGCAGTATACATCCTCCTGCGGGCTCTCCGCTAACCAGTTCGG
This sequence comes from Ranitomeya variabilis, assembly GCF_051348905.1. NCBI lineage: Eukaryota > Metazoa > Chordata > Amphibia > Anura > Dendrobatidae > Ranitomeya > Ranitomeya variabilis. The sequence goes on from NC_135234.1 coordinate 379,020,897, forward strand.
TGCAAAAGCAGTAGGAGATCAATAACAACATATGAGCGTATAGCATGTCAAATTATGAAACAAGCACAAGCTAATAACAGGGTGGGAGCTGTGTCCCCCAATGATTGGCTCGGAGAAAAGTATTTTACAGAGTACACAAAAATCCTTATTTCTCCTTCGCCTCATTGGGGGACACAGACCGTGGGACGTCCCAAAGCAGTCCCTGGGTGGGGACACCATCAAATCAGGCCCTGTGTAACCGCTACTTACAAGTGAACCACCGCGGCCTGTAGAGTCCACCTGCCCAGACTCACATCTGTGGAAGTGTGGGAATTATAGTGCTTCAAGAATACATGCGGACTGGACGAATCCGCAAGCTTGCAGGCGTGCTTGCCGACGTCTGGTGCCTTGATCCCTCGATAGACCGGGAGATAGGCTGACATCTAACCTGGAAGGACTCCTGGATGGTGAAACGAATCCACCAGGCTAACATGGCCGATGTAAAGGCTAAACCCTTCCTGTAACCGTAAGGAAGCCTTTTTCGTATCGTCAGGAAGCCCAAATAAAGCATCCAACCTTCAGAAGGATGCCGTCCTCGATACATACCTACTCGGAGCACTCACTTCGTCCAGATTATAGGGAACCCATTCCGTTTTGTGGACTGGAGCCAAAAAAGAGATGAGGGAAGGACGATGCCCCTGTAACAGTGGGAACACAATACCACCTTGGTAAAAAGGGAAGGGGATGGCCTGAGGACAACCTTGCCTTGATGGTAATAAGGAAAAAAAAGTCTGAAAGAGCAGAGCGGCAAGCTCTGAAAACTCATCAGGATGACAAGATCGCAGAGTAAAAAGGGCGGCCTTCCGATAGAAAAATCTGTCCGGATCAAAAGGAGTCTTCTGCAAGACTCCCAGGACCATTAAGGTCCCAAAGATCCGATAGGGAAGAACTACATGTGGAAAACTCCCTGCGAGAAAGTCCCTACTTGCAGTCTGTTGCAATAAGACGGAAAGATACTAGCTCCGCAAACAAAAAAAACCTGACGTGGTCAGTGCGGATCTCCGAGGATCACTGGGCCCTTTCTGATTCCGAAAGGCTTTCGGGAGTAGTGGAAGAGGGGTTATGGAAACTGGTACCATGGAAGAACCAGAGCATGCACTGCGATGGCTCTTGGATCTCGAGGCCGAATCATGAAATTGAGTACATTGGTCTTTAGTCTGGAAGGCATCCAATCTACAACTGGATAGCTCCAGTGCAGGCAGATCTGATGGAAGACTTCCAGGTGAAGTTCCCACTCACTTGAGGAGAAACCCTGACGGCTGAATATGTCTGCCACCCAGAGTTCTACTTCGGGGATATGTACTGCCGAGATCACCGAATGATAGATCTCGGCCCATCAGAGAATGTGAGGTACCTCGGCCATGGCGCCTGACCGTGGGTACCTGCTAGATGATTGACATATGGCACAGCCGTGGCATTATCCATTTGAATTCGGATGGGGCGACCTGCCAGAAGGCAGTGGACTTGCTGTAGGATTAGCCGTACCGTTCGGATCGCCAGAGCAATGATAGGGAGAAGAAAACTGGCATTGGTAGTCACTAATAACCATTGAACAGGGAGAAAGGCCCTGGATGAGGAAGGAGCTCAGAGACTACCCTTAGAAAGCCTGATTGACTAGCTGAAAATGAGAGGAGAGAAGGAAAATACTTCCATTGTAGTCACCACTTTTCCTCAGAACCCTCCTAGCAAATCGAATGAGATGAGGAGATGAGGGATCAAGTGCGCGAGCTCCCTGTTGAACGGCCACAACCTTGTCTCGAGGGAGAATTACCATCCTTCTGGAAGTGTGCAGGATCATCCTCAAAAAGGATCTGCTGGGCTGGAAATGAGGAAAACTTGTCTAAGTTTAGCTGCCAGCCCAGGTGAGAGGGTATCGCAAGTGATATAGACGACTCAGTGCAGGTATCACTAATAGCACTCGCACAAGCCAGAGAACCATGCTGTGCACGATAACACAGTGGCTAATACTGACCCAGAACAGTGCATGGTACAGGTAAAGGCTTGGGAACAGGGGAGCCCGTGGAGATGCCTGACGCGTGTCGCCATTGCATGATAGTTTTAATTGATGATACATTGGGCAGGGATACTGGTAGGTATACCACAAGATATTCTACCCGGTTAATCTGCCAAGCGGCAGAATGCGCAGCTGCATCCAGCAGGTCAGGAAAAAGCCATCTCTTGCCATCGCCGCTCTCTTGACTGTGCAGAGTAGAAAATTAGGAACCCTCGATCCACCATCCTCTTAACAGGGAAGTGGAGAGGGATCGTCCACCTTCTTGCATCATCTGCTAAATAGTGGTGATGCAAAGGGGGGTGCTCGAACACCAAAAAGGGTGCCTCTGTACATCCACAAAGTTCAGGTCCCCGGGTGGACAGGGCAGGTTGTATGGCGTTAGGCCTGGATGCAGAAGAGGATACATGGAGGCGAAACTCCATGTGCTCGTCTGTTGATGGTGTGGGGAGATCGGTGCCCTTTAAAGGACCAGTCACCCTTAAAAATCAGACCAGGCATGGCATCCCACGTACAGGCTTCTGTCCAGTGAATCGCTTATCCGGACTGAATGGCAAATGCTCTACGAGGGAGTTTAGTTTCATTATGAGGGACACTGCGTTGTCTAGGGCAGAACCGGAGTCCTCGTCCATGTACAGAGATTGGTTGATATAAATAGGCGAGTCCATCTTTTTCTGAAGTTCTGGCAAGTCCAGATCCAAGGCAATATCCGATCCATATTCAGAGCCTTGTTCTCAGCAAATCATTGGGGAGAGATCAGGAAATGAAATCTTCAGTTTTCTAGATGCCTGAACGTTTCTAGAATACTTGCGGCCCCTGCAAGCTGACCGCTCCCAAGTAGGAGAGGGACCATGTATATCGGTCCTGCGAGCTCTCAGAGCCACAGAGGGTACACGGAGGGATTCAATCTCTTGGTCAGAGAAACCATGGATTGCGGTCAGTGACGAAGTCCACTGAGGGGAACTAGGTACTCTGGGATAAACTGGGATCAGCGGCAGAGGGCTTCTGAGCTCATTTTTGGATTGATCATGTGCCCTTAAGACCAGGGAATACTGGTCGTGTCATGTACCTTTAAGACCAGAGAATACTGGTCATGTGCCTTTAAGAACAGAGAATACAGGTCAGGTACTTCTTTACCTGGGTACTGATGTTGCAGAGTCGAGAGCCGGCCGGGTGGACCAAGATGGGCACCGGGAGTTGCAAAGGTGATAAAACCTCGCAGAGAGTAAGAAACACCAATTCGGGGGGATGTGCCACAGGCACAATGTGGGTGGAGCCTCGAGACTTCCACCATGAATAGGCCTAAGCCGAGGGCCTAAATTTCAGCAGCCGGCGGGAGCGATACCAGCGGTAGAAGTGAGGGGTGTTGTAGTGGCCGAGAAAATTGAGCGTTCCCGTGCCGGGTGAGAAGCGACAGAAAAGTGGGCTGAGCCACCTTAGCGCGCCATAATGCGGACGCGGCTTCTGGGATGCGGCCTACACATTGGCCGAAGCCGGGTGCTAAATTTTTGCAGCCGGCTGGAGCATTACCTCAGGGAGGTGGGCCACAGGGAAGTGGCTGAGGCTGCCTGTCAGTATGTGAATATCTCGCTGCAGAGGCCCATCGCTGGCTGGATCCACTCACCATCGGTGCGCATCCCGCCATGGAGCCGCCGTGATGACTGGGTTTCAGCGCTGTTCTGCTGCAGGTCAGGTTTTGCAGCGTGGACGGTGCAGGGATAGAGGGGTAAACTTCAATCCATCATCCCTTTGTTAGGGAGGTGGAGAGGAACCGTCCGCCTCCTTGTGCCATCGGCTTTCACAGTGGTGGGACAGTGGGGGCTGCTCGGACGCCATAGAGAGGGGCCTCTGTACATCCACAGAGTTCAAGCCCCCGGGTGGACAGGGCCAGTTGTCCGGCAATAGGCCTGGCTGGGGAAGAGCGTACGTGGAGGCGACACGCCATGTGCTCGTCTGTTCAGTGTGTGGGGAGATCGGTGCCCTTGAAGGGACCCGTCGCCCCCTAAGAATCAGCTCAGGCTTGGCATTCCATGTCGCAGGAGAGAATACGGAGAGGCGACACTCTCCGTGCTCGCCTGTTGATGGTTCGGGGAGATCGGAACCTTGAAAGGATCCGTCGCCCCATTCGTCCGTGGAAAAAATAAAATCAAAAATGTAAAAATAAAATAATAAAGAGCTTTGGGTCTGAATAGCAGACCCATCCGTGTGCCTCCTACGGACACTAAGCAAGAACTGGTTAGCTGAGAGCCAGCAGGAGGGTGTATACTGCAGGGGAGGAGATCACTTTCTTTGTGTCACTAAGGCCGGCGTCACACTGGCGAGTTTTACGGACGTATGAGCGCAGAAAATACACCCGTAAAATACGCATAACACACAGCCCAATGATTCTCTATGGCCCAGCTCCTATCAGCCATATTTTACCGATCCGTATTATACGGTCTTGTACGGCCGTACAAAATCGCAGCATGCTGCGTTTGTCACCGTAATGCGCAAAAAAAATAAATAAAAAAAATCGCCAATGAAAGTCTATGGGGGCGAGAAAAATACAGATTACACACGGACCAGCAGTGTGACTTGCGAGAAATACGCACCGGTGTTAGAGAGAAAAGCCGGTAATTCAATTGCCGGCTTTTTATTTCTCCTTCCCAAACCCGACAGGATATGAGACATGGTTTACATACAATAAACCATCTCATATCCCTTATGCTTTTGCATATTCCACACTACTGTTAGTAGTGTGTATGTGCAAAATTTTGGCGGTGTAGCTGCTAAAATAAAGGGTTAAATGGCGGAAAAAATTGGCGTGGGCTCCTGCGCAATTTTCTCCGCCAGAGTGGTAAAGCCAGTGACTGAGGGCAGATATTAATAGCCTAGAGAGGGTCCATGGTTATTGGCCCCCCTGGCTACAAACATCTGCCCCCAGCCACCCCAGAAAAGGCACATCTGGAAGATGCACCTATTCTGGCACTTGGCCACTCTCTTCCCACTCCCGTGTAGCGGGGGGATATGGGGTAATGAAGGGTTAATGTCACCTTGCTATTGTAAGGTGACATTAAGCCAGATTAATAATGGAGAGGCGTCAATTATGACACCTATCCATTATTAATACAATAGTACGAAATGGTTAATAAAACACACACACACATTACAAAGTCCTTTACATGTTGTTGTAATATTTTATTAGAATCTTAATCCACCTGAAGACCCTTGTCACCTGGAACAAAGTTAGAAAAAAACAAAACAATATTCCATACCTTCCGTCGTTCTGTCCCACGTTGTAAATCCATCTGAAAGGGTTAACTAATTTTACAAGCAGAAGCCTGTTAATGCAGCCGCTTCTGCCTGTAAAAACCCGGGGAATGAATGGGAAGCAGGGTGACCTGTAGTTAATGCTGCCTATGCACAAGGTATGCTTTATAAAAAATAATAATAAAAAAAAATATCGCAATATTCTCACCTACCGGCGTTCCTGCGCAGTGTCACCGATGTTCCCGACAGCTAGCGTTACTTCCTAGTAATACATTAGGAAATCTCCCGAGACCGCGACTTCTCGCGAGATTTCGCAATGTATTACTAGGAACGCTAGCTGTTGGGAGTACCGCTGCGCAGGAACGCCGGTAGGTGAGAATACTACGATTTTTTATTTTTTTTTAACCTGGTTTGTGTTGTGTATGCATTTTCGCAGCGGAAAACCGCTGTGAAGATGCATACACAACAGGTGCACATAGGCTCGATGGGTCCGTCAGAAAGATGGGCCCAGTGCACACGTTTTCCACAATCTGCACAGGATCCGTCATTTCAACGTCTTGACAGATCCTGTGCAGATTTGGAAGATGGAAGTGTGAAAGAAGCCTTACTCGGACTGTGGTATACAAAAGTCTGAATTCATACATACACATTCTTGTTTCATGGATTGTACATGGAAAGCGATGCAAGGACTGGCCACAGATGGGCTGACTCGAACCATACAAGCTGTTGAGTTTGAACTGGTCCTTTAAATGAAGGTTAATGTACAGACCAGGAAAGATGGGAGTGTAAATCCAGCCTAAGGTCGGTGTCCCACTTGCAACTGCAATGCGAGAAACTGGTGTGAGACTCTCGCTTCAATACCCAGCACTGCTGCCAGCGGTTCGGACCGCAGCATGCGGCTGCATAGAAATCCACGCAGATTCCGGGCCCAACAGCAGTGTCGGGTATTGAGGCGCGAGTTTCTCGCATTGCAGTTGCAAGTGGGACACCGGCCTAAATGTCCATGTGGCACTTTAAACCTTGGTAAATGTGGTTGCAGGTTGGCGCCATGGGCAGATCTTGATGTCCAAACTATGGCTACATATATATGGCAAAAGAAACTGGTCCACGGACCAAAGATATCTTGAGGCATTGTGACCAATGCAATTGGCTTTTCAGAAGACCTTAGAACCAGTTTAAACATAAACTTACAAACACGCAAAGTATGTTCCCATTTCAACTGGGTATTTCTAGTATTTTTTCCTGAAAGTCTTCGCTTTTAGCTAAACCAATTCATGTGACTGTTATTCAGCATATATATCCTGTGACTTTCCTGGGGGGAATGTCCAATTATCATACCAGCAAGAGGGACCATAGCAAATTATCAAATACATGCATATAACTAACCACAGAAAAATTTGCAAAGTATAATGATATAATAGCTTTCTGTGAAAGCACCTATAGAAATAGGGAATGTATGAGTATACTGGTCTGCGGAATAATGTTTTATTACAAAGTTTCTCCACAACTTAACCATAAAAAAAGAAAAAAAAAATCATTGAATCAAAACCCAGTCACAAAAAATGATATATAAACCCGCTGAACTCCATCTGTGCGCCCCTCCAGTCCCAGAGTAATATTACATGTAGAAAACCAAATAGCAACCCCTATGAGGTAACAGATAACTGCTGAACAGGCTTTATAATGGGATGATGTAGCAGCATTACCCCAACAGGAAATCCCTGAAGAGTGATGGGAAGAGAGGCCTGCATGTCTCTGACCCCATTAGGATCATAAGCCCCAACTGGAAGACGGCTGGGTTTTCCCTCTCTCGCCCCATTGGAAATGAACATGCTCTACCAAGGCATAAGAATAAAGAATCTTCAACATCAGAGAGCAAACATTAGGGTGCAGGACAACTGGCTGCAGACAAAGAATACAGCACCGGTGTACTAGAATTAATACTTTAAATCACAGAGTAAAAAAAAAAAAAACTTAAGGTGGTTCATCCGGCTTCTCACATGAAGAGCAGAGTTGGGGTAAAACAGAGTCACCCCCAACAGAGAAAGCGGCATAGGAATTAATGCCTACAAAGACATGAACAATCAGAAAGGCAAGCTCCATCTGGTTTAATTCCCTCCGTCCCCAACCAGAGGGATATAGTAATAATTTAGTCCACGTGAGTCTATTTTGTAAGAGTCACTGTACAAGGCATATATAAAAGTTAAGACCGCAAGGATCTCTTGGTCTTCAGATGCTTTTTTTTTTTTTTTTCACCAGTCACGATCAGGCCATTTTGGTATCTTCTTTTACCCTGTGAAAATATTGAAGGAGAATTCATCAGTGTTGAGTTGGAATGTCTAAAAATTGGACATAAATGTAGGGATAATGGTGTGCACTCAGGTCAGGGACAAGGAGGTGCTAGTAAAACAGACCGTGTGGTCCAGTCAATCATATGGAGAAAATTACCGCACACTCTGAGAATACCAGCCTCCCAGCTGTCTGCTTTAGCAAGGCTGGCTGTTAAAAATGGGGGGCCATTTTATTAAAATTATGTATTTAAATAATCGAAAAAGAAAACAGCGTGGGGGGACTATTCTTGCAGTACACAGCTGTCAGTTTTACATGGCTGGATATCAAAAACACAAGGAAACCAACGCCGATTTATTTATAGCGCAGGCGGCAGCTGACCAATACTCCCATCAGCCGCGGCCTGCTCTCGCTTTTATCAGTTGAATATAACAACATTCTCCCATGCTCGCGCTGATTGCCTGCAGTTCACAGGAGAATGATGAGGGCGGTAGCACCCAGCGACGGGGAACAGGGCTAACTGTACCGCTGCTTCCCAGGCTCCAGTACGTTTGGTACCGATGTGGCACACAGTTGCCACACTTATTATACACACGGACACCGATGCACAATTGTGTGGACAGCGATCCCCAAGCAACACACTTTATTCCAATCATCCATTGCATGTTTCTTTGCACTTTAGTTTGGTTCTGTTGCCTTGTATGATCATTGGGTTATCTATGGTGTTACATAGGACTGCAGGTAATATCTACTACATTACCTGTATTGAGTTATCACTGTGGTATGTGGTGTTACATAGGACTGCAGGTGACATCTGCTACATTTTCTGTATTCAGGGTTATCACTGTTATCAGTGGTGTTACATAGGACTGCAGGTTACTACTACATTATCTGTACTATGTGGTGATACATAGGACTGCAAATGACATCTGCTACATTTTCTGTATTCAGAGTTATCACTGTGTTATCAGTGGTGTTACATTTTTCTTCTCTGGGCCCCTGATCTTTTCTGACCCTAGCAATGCCCCCGATGTTATCTGTTGCTAATGTTTGAGAAAATTTTAATTCATACCGTTTTGCATCCATCTTATCCTCTTTTAGCTTGTCATCTTCTTTAACATCTGCAAAAGGATTAACTTGGTCATAATACTAGTAAATATCAAACATGAACCACCATCAGAATGGGAGAAATCCTTCCTGAAACTTGTTTTAAAGTGGGAACAAGTGGTCTTTTATTCCACTATTGATAAAGATTAAGGGCCCGATTCATCAAGACCAGCGTTTGTTTTAGTAGGAGGGACGAACAAATATAACAGCCATTGTGGATATTTTTATTGTGTATTTTTTGGGGGAGTTCTGCATGAGGGATAAAAAAAAAATGTTTTATAGTATAGGTCAATAATGATTACAGTGATTTTTTTCATGTTATACTAATTTTGCACAAGAAAATCACTAATTGTGTTATTCGCTATTATATTATTAGAGCCATAACTTTTTCAATTCTCTGAGTACAGGGCTCTACGAGGGCTTTAATTTGAGTAATGCGCAGTAGATCTCGTTAGTATTATTCTGGGTTCCAAACATTTTTTTTTTCAGCGTTCACTCTGTGGGAAAATTATATACCTGGCCTCATATGCTGTATGTCATAGTGTTATCATATAAAGTCTTTTCATGCACTGTATATTTACTATTGGATTTAGGTTATTCCTGGGGTGCAAAGATTCTTCTGTTTCACAATCTTTTTACTAGATGCATTGTATTGTACTGGTCATTAAAGATGCGTTTTTAGTATTTAACACGTGTTTATTATATTAATTCGTTTCTATTTCTCCAATAAAAAGTATATTAGTATACATTTGTGTAAGCCGTTTTGGTAAGGTCCAGGAATTAAGATATCTTAACACTCCATCTGTCCTAAAAAAAACATTAACATATCTGCGTTGACAAGTTCTGTAAAAGTCCGATCAAAATCTAATATTATTTAAACCGTAATGTAAAAGCAGTAGAGAAAAAATGAAAAGGCGAGAACTGACTTTTTTGGGGGGCACCTCTATAAAAGATGGTGTATACAAGAAAAAAAAACAAAACACAAAAACAAAACAGAACTCAAACATTGGCAGAATTGCCTTTTTCTTAATTTGCAACTTCACTGCAGTTGGATTTTTTACTTGTTTGATTGTACATTGAATTGTAGAATAAAAGGGGTCATTCAAAACTATAACTCGTCCCAAAATAACATGGAAAAATAAAAAAAAATAAAAAACAGTTATGGTTCTTGGAAGTAGGGCAGAAATATATATATATATATATTTGGCTTTAGTGGGAAGGGGGTTTAACCTGATCGGGACCAGGCCATCTTCATGCTTGCTAACTTGCTAACATGGCACATTTTGGATTTTTTTTTTTTTGTACGTATGCTTTTACCTGCTCTAAAAAATGTTCTTGTTTAAGGATTCAAAAGATTTTTGTCTTTTTTTTCTTCCTATGTGGCTTATTTTTATGTTGTTTTTATCTTTTTTTTGCTGATCAAGGGATGGGGGACATTTAAAAAAAAAAAAGAAAAAAAAAAGAAAAAGGAAATAGCATCTACTATTAAAATTCTATTTTTTTTTTACGAACACTAAGAGCAACTTTTATTTATTGCAATCCCCTTTCTGTATAAATTATTATACATAAAACAAGTACAACTATATTGGATGTACACAGTTGTCTAGAGCGGAAAGACTAGCAGCAGCTGCACAAGTGTGTAGTCTGCAATATACATGGTTGGTCATGGACAGTGCTTGGTGGGTTCTGAACGAAGAAGAAACCCATTTACTTCAACAAGTGCTGTGTGGCCGTTCATTCTCAGGATTGGTTGGTGTCCCACTAATTACTTTATAGCTAAACTATATAGACATCCATCTCAGCACTTGGCATTACCTTTTTGGCTGGAATAACACTAGTATATGGCACCCGATGTGATATGCTAGTGCCCCTCGGCTCCTGCTCTGCTGCGAGTGAGAGCCAAGTGTCATGCGTCTGTGCTCCGAGCCTCTCACTTACACTAGTGTATGTGATTCGGTTCTCGTAGCCATTCGCAGCACGCTGTGGTTCTTTTCTCATACTGATTCGGTATGCAAAAAAAATCACAGATGTGCACTGCCCCATAGTATAACACTGGGCCGAGTGCAGTCTGATTTTTTTTTATCAGATTGCACTTGTCCGATTTATTCGCTTGTATGAATGAGCCCTAAAACAATCAGCAGCCTCACCTTTCTTATCTTCATCTTTATCATCTTCCAATTTGGCACGTTTTGCCTTTTTGAAACTTGCAACATTTCTACGACCTCCATCGCCTTCATCTTCTGAATCGGAGAACTCCTCATCACAAGCAATTCTCTTATCTGAAGATCGAACTGCAAAAAAGTCACAACTTTACTGTCACACTGTCTATATGTTTGAATTAGAAATGTGGCAAACTTTTCATAGACCGCTGGGTTGCTGACCTATCATGCTCTCAGCCCTCAGATAACGCTTGTACGCTCACATATATTCTGTCCATTGCTTGAAGAGCACAGGATGGTACAGATCTGTTAAACAGATGCGCTAACGCTGATGCCCAAAATCTCTTTTCTACAATCGCACTAACGCATAGTACCATTGCATTGGCATGCGTTAGCAATAGCGGTCTATGCACAGCGAACACGTCGGATCGCTGTGCGTTAGACGTAACGTACCCAAAAACGAGGTAGATTGCCTTCGAGGGTGCGTCACATAGTAACGCATCATCGCTAATGCATGCCGATTTTGACATGCGTTCCGATAATGTATGGCATTGGGTGCGTTAACGGATACGTTACATTGCGTTAGTGAAGCTTAGTAACGGATCAGTTAAACAATGCCGTAACGCGATGTGAACCTAGCCTAACAGAGGTGCTCTAGTTTCCCTCAAAGTCCTCATGGGCTCACATTATCCAACTTTAGTACAGAGTTAGCGGCTGATCCAAAATTCAAAAATCATGAAATGTTACACGTTTATTCATCATCCTTGAAGCAGTTTTGTGCATCTTTATGACCTTGGTGTGTGCTGTGATCCTTGACCAAAATTTATGAGTGGGCAGTCAAGCTTAAAGGGGTTGTTTGGTCTAAATCAATATGTCTGCAGTCACTCTGTGTGACTGCAGACTTATGATCACCCCATATTCACCAGTTTCTGACCTGGGACCTTAGAGAATGTAAGCGCAGAGTGACTGCAGACTTATTCATGTGGACTGGACAACCCATTTAACAGAAATATTCAGATGGAGGAACTCCTGGCTGATCAGAAGAGGCAACATTGAGTTGGTTTGTGCTTGGACCTCTTAGGCCCCTTTCACACATCAGTTTTTTGCCATCAGTCACAATCCGTTGGCTCAACGGATCGACAGATCCGTCGCATTCGTTTTTTTGACAGCTCCGACTAGCGGATCTGGCTAATAGGATCGGAGCATGCTCAGTTAAAAAAACGGAATCCGTCGCCGGATTCCATCATTTGACAGATCCGGCGCCATAGGCTTCCATTCTAGCAAACTACGTCCGTAGTCTCCGGCCACTGGACAATTTTCGACGACGAATGAAACGTGAGGCCATCCGTCGCGAATACAAGTCTATGAAAAAGAAAAAAACAGATTTGGCGACATCAGTCACTGGATCAGTTTTTTTTAAATATTCGACGGATTGCGACTGATGGTAAAAAACTGATGTGTGAAAGGGGCCTTAGCTGGATCTTAGAAGTTAGTCATTCCAGTCATACCTTGCACTGTGCGTCCGGGTATGGTTTGGTGTTGGGGCCATCATCTTTCAGAGTTTCTTTTCCTCTAGTCTCTTTATTTACCCTCATATGCTTCTTTTCTCTTTATATAAGCATAGGCTTGTCAGCATCCTATGCAGCGCAGTAGGCAGGTTATTGCAGTTTTGCGTTGGATCCTTCGTATAGCAACTTTAACTACGGACCGCACTCATATATTTAGTATAACATGGTCATTATTTTACCCACACTTGTACTTCATAGATGGGACTTAGGTCTAGAGGCTGGGATGTACAACTTGTAGGTTAACTTTGTATATTCATAGTGATAATGCTTTACCTGCCTGCCGCTTTTCCCTTTACTTTTTGTTTCCTGTGTCTAATTTGACTTAAATATAACATAAATGTGGCATATTGTTATGTTACTTACTGGAAATACGTTTGTCTGGATCATCGTCGTCTTCATCACCACTGTCATCCTGAACAGAGTCCTCGGGGATAGGCTGAATCTGAACACCGGGTGCATGTGGAAGCATTCGCAGGTTCTCAAACAGTCGTTGCCTAAAACAAAATTCCAATATCATGTGGTCTGTTTTGCATTTTTGTCTCCAATACAGTGGACAGCACACAAAGATGTATTCCAGCTCTTCATTCCTCAGCTGGCACACAGACAGAAGATGCAGCAATACCGAGGAGATTATGCAGCAGTGCTGAGCAGTGTTAATGTGAATCCAGCTCTAAGGTGAGGTAAAAACTTGTTAGGCTTTCAAAAGTCCAGGAGTCATTTCCATTTTTTGATCACAAAAATAAAATATTCCAATACAGGACCGATTAATTTAAATGAGAAAGGAAGTCACAACTTCGGATTAGCACTGCACATGTCCAGAACCCTAATGGTGTTCAGAAACACTTGAAATAAAAACTGATCAGTTTCAAACTAAAACGATTGCAAAACAGTATCCAATGTGTTCCTTTTTAACCCCTTAGTGACAGATCCAATTTTGTGTTAAATGACCAAGCCAATTTTTACAATTCTGACCACTGTCACTTTATGAGGCTATAGCTCTGGAACGCTTCAATGGATCCCACTGATTCTGTTTTTTTTTCTTGACATATTGTATTTCATGTTAGTGGTAAAATTTCTTCGATATGACTTGTGTTTATGAATAAAAAACAAAACGGAAATTTGGCAAAAATTTTGCAATTTTCAAACTTAATGTTTTGTGCCCTTAAATCAAAGTGGTGTCACACAAAATAGTTAAATAATATTTCCCACATGTCAACTTTATTTTAGCACAATTTTGGAAAAAAGTTTTTTGTTGTTAGGACGTTATAAGGGTTAAAAGTTAACCAGCGATTTTTCATTTTTCCAACAAAATTTACAAAACCATTTTTTAGGGACCACCTCAAATTTAAAGAGAGTTGGGGAGGGGGTCAATAGAGCAGAAAATACCCAAACGTGACACCATTCTAAAAACTGCACCTTACAAGGTGCGCAAAACAACATTCAAGAGGTTTTATTAACCCTTCAGGTGCTTCACGAGAACTAAAGCAATGTGGAAGGAAAAAATGAACATTTTACTTTTTTCACAAAATTTTTTACTTTGGAACTAAAACGTTTTGTTTTTTTTCACAAGGGTATCAGGAGAAAATGGATCACAAAATTTGTTGTATAATTTCTCCTGAGTACGCCGATACCCCATATGTGGAGGGGAAATCCACTGTTTGGGCGCGTGGCAGGGCTCAGAAGGGAGCAAACACAGTTTGACTTTTTGAACCAAAAATTGTCTGGAATCAATGGTGGCACCATGTCGCGTTTGGAGACCCCTAATTTTAATTCCAACCCCATAACTGCCCTAACCCCAACACAACCCTAACCTTAAGACATCCCTAACCCCGGCCCTAACCATAACCTTAGCTTTAGCCTCAACCCAACCCTAGCTTTAACATCAACCCCAACCCCCACCCTAACCCCAACCTTAATTCCAGCCCTAACCCCAGCACTGCGCCCGCCATTTTATTCCCAGAAGACCCCGAGGGCCGGGGGACATTACCAGGGGATGCAGGAGCTGTGGGGAAGGGGGACCCCATTTCTCTCTGCTTTGATGTGCTAGATCATATAAGAGGAGAGAGAAATAAATAGGAATTCAGACTTTTTCTGTGAATAACGGTGATCCCAACGCCGGGGACAGTAAAAACCGACCAGAATCATTTTCTGACGCTGAGGGGGCACTATAACCTTATTTCTCAGCGCCGTTAATAAGTGGCGGTGAGGAATAAGTATCCTTAACTGCAGCCGTTAAAAGGCGTATGGGCGGTCGTTAAGGGGTCAAACCGACTGTTCAAAAACAGCAGCTTTTGCTTTCAATTCACTGCCCTATACTCCATTTGCAATGGATGTAGTGTGTGTGTGTGTGTGTGTGTGTGTGTGTGTGTGTGTGTGTGTGTGTGTGTGTGTGTGTGTGTGTGTGTATACACACACACATATATATATATATATATATATATATATATACACACACATACATACATACATACAAACACACATACACACACTTTAAAGGCCGCGTCTGTTAGAAAAAGTTGAGACAGACGTGTTAGAAGAGCAGTAGGATATGTTCACATGCAGCAGTTTTGCAGCATTTTTCATGCGTTTTTTGAGTGCGGATTACAAGTGCTTTGTCTACAGTATATGTTTAATAAAGTTTTCAACAAAACCACTTGTGTTTTTGCAATTTTTCACTTTCTTATTGCTTTCTACAGGTGAAAATACGCTGAAGGAATTGACATTGCTGCAGTTCTCAAAGTCGGAGAAAAAAAAAAAAAATTTGCATGAGAACTCTAAATATTTCATAGCTTTTGGTGACAAAGTAAAAAACAGATTATGATTTGCATAAAAAATACCAGCCGCATTTGAACAGAGCCTAAAAAAGCTCAGCAGGATGTTTCCATGTCCCTAGCTGTTACACTGTTCCTCACTCCTCAATAGAGTAGTCCGTATAACCTGGCACCTCACTGCTCTGGCAGGAACCGAGTGGATGGAAGTTCAGGAGAAGGTGGAAACAGAAGCTTGTTTCTCGGATAAGATATATTAAGATAAGAATTTTCTGATCTTCATTTGTACTTTTGATTTATGCAAAGTGTGTTGAATGTACAATGCTCACTTAATTTCATTTTATAAAAAAAAAAAAAAAAAAGTTAGTTACTCACTTGATCTTCTCCAGGTATTCATTAGTGTTTTGGTTCGTCATGTTGGAAGGACTAATGTGAAGCTTAAAATCGGGGCCAAAGTATTCAAAATAATCGTTGTACGGAAGCTCTGAAGAATGAAAAAGCACCAAATTAAATGTTTTCCTCAATAACAAAGGAAATACAGAGATATATGCAAGGCGGTAAATGTGCTAAATATTCAACCTGATGCACCAAAATAATACCTTTTAGTTTAATCATGGTGGCAACAGTGCAACATTACAGACTTTACTAGAAAAGCTCAGCTTTTCCTGTGTCCTCTTCCAATCATCAGTACAGCTACAGTGTGATTTTACATCATTAGCTGCCTACAGCATAGTTCAAGTGTCCTGCACTTCTTTACAACAGCAGAGCAGGGCTGCTGGCAGAAGACATGGGAAACTGTAAATGCTGCTCTGCAGATACATATGAGAGAAGATGATCCTCTGTCATAAGCATCAATAGAGCGGGATTGCAGTTTTACGTCACTGAACTCGTTCTCAGCAGCAGTAAATAAACAGCTCAACTTATCAGAGAGTACACAGTGCCCAATCCTGCAGTACATCTCATTTCTGTACACTCTGCATCAACCCATTCTGTAGTATGTCTCCTTTCTGACCCCTGTATTTATAGCCCATTCTACAGTAAAGCACTCCTCTTAAATTGCTTTGTAGTGAAGGAGGTGCTATCTCTTTCCATCACATCACTCACAGCAGAAGCTCTCTTTCTAGATAGAGCACAACTAATGCTGTCAAAAAGCCAGCTAAGAGCGACTACACTGTGCAGAATTAACCAGGGCCCCTGGAACTACAGAATGGCTCAAATAGCAACTGAAGAGTAAATAGAAGCTGGAGGGGCACATACTTTGGTGAGGTGGAATGTACAAAACTGGATAGATTTAAATATGGGTCATTTTGGCAAAAAGTAATGAAATATGTGTAAACATTACAGCATCATGTTACGGATCAAAGTCCAAAAGAAACCTGTTAAGCTTAACTATACCCTAAAGAAAAAAGTATACAAACCATTGGGGATCTCCGTGTCTAGTGCAACAGCAGTTTCATATGTCCAGCAGCGGGCCACATTCCTGATTGTGTAGCCACCACCGCCCAGCATCAACAATGGAAGGTTAAATGTCTTCATAAACTCCACACACTTAGCATGTCCTAGAAGACAAACATTTAATCATTAGCAGTTGAGCAGAGCCTACTGGCAACTGTCAGAGTATTTCTACATTAGTGACTGTTTTTCCTGAGTGTTTGAACTCTACCTCATCAACGTGCACCTAAGTAATGTGAAAATATAGAATGTCACTTTAAATTTACACTATTAAAAGCAGCTAATTATTTAAAACGTGTTCCCATTTATTTTATTTTTTCAATTCATAGCCCTTCAAAAAAAAATAAAAATAAATATATCTCTACTATATAATTGTCTAAGGGGTACTTCCGTCTGTCTGTCTTTCTGTCACGGATATTCATTGGCCACGGCCTCTGTGTCATGGAATCCAAGTCGCTGATTGGTCGTGGCAAAACGCCCATTGCCACGACCAATCAGAAACGCGCAGTCTGGAAGAAAATGGCCGCTCCTTACTCCCCGCACTCACCCCAGCGCCCGCATACGCTGTCCGGTCACCGCTCACACAGGGTTAATGCCGGCGAAAACGGACCTCGTTATGCCGTGGGTAACGCACTCCGTAACCGCTGCTATTAACCCTGTGTGTCCCCAATTTTTTACTATTGATGCTGCCTATGCGGCATCAATAGTAAAAAAAATGTAATGTTAAAAATAATAAAAAAACAAAAAACCTGCTATACTCCCCCTCCGTAGTTCCGCCATCTTCCGTTCCCAGCGATGTATTGCGAAACTACCCAGAAGACTTAGTGGTCTCGCGAGACCGCTAAGTGTTCTGGGTAATTTCGCAATGCATCCTGGGAAAGGAAGATGGCGGCCGGCGCCAGCGGCTCGGCGGAGCTTCGGTGGATCCCAAGCGTCGGTAACCGCTTCCTGGATCCAGGCGCCAACGGAAGGTGAGTATATAACTATTTTTAATTTTAATTATTTTTATTTTATTTTTTTTTAACAGAGATATCATGCCCACATATACGTGGGCTGCGCAATATACAACGTGGCCTGCGCAATATACTACATGGGCTGGGCAATATACGTGGGCTGCGCAGTATAATACGTGGGCTGCGCAATATACAACGTTACAACGTGCGCGGCACAATATACAACGTAGGCTGGGCAATATACTATGTGGGCTGCGCAATATACAACGTGCGCTGTGCAATGTACTGTGTGGGCTGTGCTATACACTACGCATACATATTCTAGAATACCCTATGCGTTAGAATCAGGCCACCATTATTTATATATATATATATATATATATACATACATATATACATACACACACACACATACATACATACATAACATATATATATTTGCCTAAGGGGTTCTTCTGTCTGTTTGTCTGTCTGCCTGTCACTTCCGTAACGGAAATCCTGGGTCGCCGATTGATGCTACAGATCGCTTGGAAAACGCTAGCATTCTGCAAGCTAATTGCGCTTGCAAAACACTAGTGTTTAGCGGGAATACGCATGCTAATTCTGAATGCGATATCACGGCAGGAGTTGCGGAATTGCCGCGGCAATTCTGCAACGTGTGCACTTAGCCTAAAGGTGCCAGCCACCTCTGCAGTGGATCTGGTCTTCAGCCTCTTGATAATCCAGGCTTTGGTCGCAGGGTGGATTTTTGGCATGTTGTCCGAGTTCAAGATGCAGTTCAAGTGAAGGTCTGGGGTGCTGGGTTTCTTTTTATACACACACACACACACACACACACACACACACACACACACACACACACACACACACACACACACACACACACACACACACACACTAATTAACCGATCATTTACTGAGCACAGGTGAGGATATAAACTAGGATTAGGTGCATTATATGGCCAGGCGTCAAAACTTTTGTCTTGCCAAAATCGGACCATTCTGTGTCCATTAACTGATCAATAATTCTGCATTGATGCCAATGTATTTTCTTAACCTAAATCACATTTCGGAGGGTTTCAGCTTTCAAAAGAATAATTTATACAATCAATGGATGAATTTAACGTCAGGTTCTAAGCTTCTATTTACATAACATGGATAAGCGACATAACTTCTGGTCAGGGAGTGTACAGTCCCCTAAAAAGCAATAGTTGTCAGGCTAAATTTGCCCTATGGGTAAACTGTTGAGTTTGAGCCACAACTATATGTGACAATAAAATAGTAAAGTATAGTATATAGTGCTTAGCTGGGAGCCAGCAGAGGGGTGTATACTGCAGGGGAGGAGCTAACTTTCTTTGTAATACTTAGTGTCAGCCTCCTGGTGGCAGCAGCATACACCCATGGTCTGTGTCCCCCAATGAGGCGAAGGAGAAAGTAAATTGAAATCAGTGCTTACCTTTAATGGTTAAATTAAAGCAGCCAAGTCTGTCTCCAGAGAGCGAGTCTGCACCGCACTGTAGTACTACAGCGCTGGGCTGGTACATCTCCATAACCTTTGTCATTACCTGGAAAAAAGACACACATTGGTTATAAAGAGTTGTATTAAAGTTTAAAACACAAACTTGGCGTTACAAAAAAAATAAAATAAACTTACTGGTTTGAAAATGGCTTCATAGGATTCATCATCGATACCATCTCGAAGAGGGTAATTCACTGCATAGTATTTGCCCTTCCCAGCGCCAATGTCCTAATTGAATAAAGTTATAAACGATAGCAGATCATAAACAAAACATGAAAGACCATATTTGTTTCCACTTCCATCCATCATCTCTGGTTAATATCTCTGTGGTTTTGGTGAGGATATTTGCATGATATGTGGCAAGTATGAACATGTAGAACATTCTATATTAGGAGATGTTCTATCTATCTGTCTATATAATCGTCTAAGGGGCACTTCCGTCTGTTTGTCTCTCACGGAAATCCCGCGTCGCTGATTGGTCACGGCCGGCAGGGCACAGTCCGGGCGCGAATTTGCCCCTTCCTACTCCCTCTGAGCCCCCTCCAGTCAGCGCTCACACAGGGTTAATGGCTGCGTTACACCGCAGTGCAACGCAGTCCGTTAACGCTGCTATTAACCCTGTGTGACCAACTTTTTACTATTGATGCTGCCTATGCAGCATCAATAGTAAAAAGATCTAATGTTAAAAATAATAAAAAATCATTATATACTCACCTTCCGGCGCCTTTCCCTCTCCTCCTGACGCTTCGGGCCATGCATTGCGGTCTCGGGAGACCACTACATCATCTCGCGAGACCGCAATGCATTCTTGGGACCGGAGCGTCGCGAGGAGCATCGCTAAACGCCTCGCCTGGATCCGAGGGCCGCCGGAAGGTGAGTATATAACTATTTTATTTCTTTTTTTTTTTTTTTTAACATGGATATGGTGCCCACATTGCTAAATACTACATTGGCTGTTATATACTGCGTGGGCTGTGTTATATACTACGTCTCTGTGCTATATACTACATGGGCTGTGCTATATACTACGTGGGCTGTGCTATATACTACGTGGGCTGTGCTATATAATATGTGAGCTGTGCTATATATTACGTAGCTGGGCAATGTACTACGTGGCTGTGTTATATACTGCGTGAGCTGTGCTATATACTACGTGAGCTGTGCTATATACTACGTGGCTGTGCAATATACCACGTGGCTGTGCAATATACTGTGTCTCTGTGTTATATACTACGTGGGCTGTGCTATATGCTACGTAGCTGTGCAATATATTACGTGGCTGCGTTATATACTGCGTGAGCTGTGCTATATACTACATGGGCTGTGCTATATACTACATGGGCTGTGCAATATATTACGTGGCTGTGTTATATACTGCGTGAGCTGTGCTATATACTACATGGGCTGTGCTATACGCTACGTGGCCTGTGCTATACGCTACGTGGCCTGTGCTATACGCTACGTGGCCTGTGCTATACGCTACGTGGCCTGTGCTATACGCTACGTGGCCTGTGCTATACGCTACGTGGCCTGTGCTATACGCTACGTGGCCTGTGCTATACGCTACGTGGCCTGTGCTATACGCTACGTGGCCTGTGCTATACGCTACGTGGCCTGTGCTATACGCTACGTGGCCTGTGCTATACGCTACGTGGCCTGTGCTATACGCTACGTGGCCTGTGCTATACGCTACGTGGCCTGTGCTATACGCTACGTGGCCTGTGCTATACGCTACGTGGCCTGTGCTATATGCTACTTGGCTGTGGTATATTTCTCTACTGTATCTGTGCATCATGAATCGTGGTATGTGTTAAAGAGGGGGGCCCACTGAAACTTTCGTCCGGGGTCCTCAAAAACCTGGAGCTGGCCCTGGCTTCACTGATTGTTCGCTGCTGGCCGGGCGTGACCAATCAGCGACAGGCGCAGTCCGGCCGCGAATTGGCGCATAATTTGAACCACGCTTCGCTAATTGGTCACGTCCGGTCTGCCAAATCCCGTGTACAACTGCATTATTCTGAAAACTTCATAAATAAACTACATACATATTCTAGAATACCCGATGCGTTAGAATCAGGCCACCATCTAGTGTCTAATAATCTGGTAATCCTAATTTTAAGCTACACTCACACACTGCAGTCACATTACTTTTTTCTGTCAAAATGCTTGCGGGAGTGGAGGGAGAACAGGGCATGGCCGCAAGGTGTGAAGGCAGACTTAAAGCACAAAATTGTTAGATCCCTTGACTTTACAGTAAGCCCTTCACAGCCTCCGACTTATAAATACATCAAAGGTCGTATCCGTCCCTTTGATGCGGACTCATGCGCTGAGCCCGCATCTTTCCCAACACACGACAGCGGATTTGATAAGCTGTCATGTGCCTCTAACAGCCGCGGGTGCAAGCGCGATCTACCAGCAGCTGTCTATCACGGACAACAGCATTCAACTCGAGTGCGACGGAAGCTCATCATAAGGCCAGCCTATCGGCGCCCCATCACATGATCGCGGGGCTCCAATGGGTTAGCATGACAGTTGTAGGTATACAGGAGACCCCTATGCTTGTCATTGCAGATCCCCTAACGACGCCGGACCGAGGTGATGATTTCTGCTATACATAGCAGGGCTAAACATGCAATCAGAAGATCGCAGCTTCAAATCTTACTGAAACATTGGCAACTAAATGCATTCATTTGATGATCCAAGAGCCTTAGATCGGTAGGTCTCATACTCACTCTTAAGTCCCCAGTGCCTGGAAAATATTCTCCATATTTATGAAAAGAAACAGTCATGACTCTGTCAGTGGTATAAAAGGCTTCCTCCACACCGTCGCCATGATGAATATCAATATCGATATACAGTACCCGCTGATGATATCTAGAACCAGGAAAACATTAGACGTCTGCATAAATAAAGAAAACACCAGTATGTAAAAAAAAATAATAATAATTTACTATAGGGCATACATACTTTAACAGTTCCAGGATAGCAAGGACAATGTCATTGACGTAACAAAATCCTGAGGCTTCAGACTTCTTGGCGTGATGTAGTCCACCTGCCCAATTTACAGCAATGTCTGTTTGCTGCTTGTTTAATTTCACAGAACTTGCTGCCAAGAAAAAAATGAAACCCATGAGTCCTTATTGCCATGTGTTAGAGAAATCTTCGTTGTAAAATGCCAGCTCTCCCCATTTATGTGAAGAGACAGACTGCAAATAAAGGCGAACGGCTCAGCGGACTCTTCATACATAGCACCTCATTACAATACTAATCCCAATCTACCTCATATAAGCACAGTCCGTACTTGGCCATTATCGTATCAGAAAAAGTTCCTTTAACCCCTTAATGACCTTGGGATTTTCCGTTTTTCTGTGTTCGTTTTTCGCTCCCCTCCTTCCCAGAGCCACAACTTTTTTATTTTTCCGTCAATATGGCCATGTGAGGACTTATTTTTTGCGGGATGAGTTGTACTTTTGAACGACATCATTGGTTTTCGTGTCGTGTACTAGAAAACAGGAAAAAAAATTCCAAGTGCGGTGAAATTGCAAAAAAATGCAGTCCCACACTTATTTTTTGTTTGGCTTTTTTGCTAGGTTTACTAAATGCTAAAACTGACCTGCCATTATGTTTCTCCAGGTCATTACGAGTTCATAGACACCTAACATGTCTAGGTTATTTTTTATCTAAGTGGTGAAAAAAATTTGCAAACTTTGCTAAAAAAAAATAAAAAAAAATTGCGTTATATTCCGATACCCGTAGCGTCTCCATTTTTCATGATCTGGGGTCGGCTGAGGGCTTATTTTTTGCGTGCCGAGCTGGCGTTTTTAATGATACCATATTGGTGCAGATACGTTCTGCTTTTTTTTTATTGATAGATCGGGCGATTCTGAACGAGGCGATAACAAATGTGTAGGTTTGATTTTTTTTATTGATTTATTTTGACTGGGGCGAAAGGGGGGTGATTTCAACTTTTATTTATTTATTTTTTCACTTTTTTTTTTTACTTTTGCCATGCTTCAATAGCCTCCATAGGAGGCTAGAAGCTGGCACAACTCGATCGCCTCTGCTACATAGCAGCGATCGTCAGATCGCTGCTATGCAGCAGAAATGCAGGTGTGTTGTGAGTGCCGACCACAGGGTGGCGCTCACAGCTAGCCGGGATCAGTAACCATAGAGGTCTCAACGACCTCTATGGTTACTATGCAGAAGCATCGCTGACCCCTGATCATGTGACGGGGGTCAGCGATGCGCTCATTTCCAGCCGCCCGGCCGGAAGCGCCGGTTAAATGCCGCTGTCAGTGTTTGACAGCGGCATTTAACTAGTTAATATTTCACCCGCCGCTATTGTGGGCAGATGTCAGCTGTTCAAAACAGCTGACATGCCCCGGCTTTGAAGTGGGCTAACCGCCAGAGCCCTGCATCAAAGAGGGGGATCTGACCTCAGATGTACTATCCCGTCCGAGGTCAGAAAGGGGTTAATGAAGTCGGCATAGAAAAAAATTACAGTCGGTGGGTGAGTATCCCAAAGCAGTGTGGCCTTACATGCTGTAATCGCAACCCCTTACCGTCCTGAGCGGCCACGTCATACATAAGCTAAGCCCTAGAAATAGATTTGGTGGGAACTTATTGATCGCTGGAGGTCCGTCCACTGGGGCACCTAGTGACCCTGAGAACGCGTCTCTGGAGAGCCCCATCTGCCTGAAGGTGGTGAGGTTGAGAATCTTCATTCCCTTCATTTACTACGAGACAGCCAGATAAAGTACAGAGCTCGGCTATATAGCTAATACTTCATGGAATCAGGGCACACGTCAAGAAATCATGCTTCCCACAATTAGGACAGGCTCTCTATTAAAAAAACGAAAAACTTACCTACGGAGCCTCCTGCCGACAACTGGCAGAACTCAAACAATCCATCAAATACCGGACAATCCTCCCCAACATTAACTGTAGAGAAAAGGAAAACATTGCTTATCAGCTCAAAGTAACAAATGTACTTTACTGCGGGACCTTAAGGTGGGCACTTACACCTCTGCATCTGCTTGCTGTACTCGGACATGTTGTCTGGCCTGATAGAGCGTAAAAATTTGATGTAATCGTCACTGTGATATTTTGTCATCTCTTCTGCATTGGCTTTGTGGGGTCTCTGATAAAGAACAAAAGAAGATTAGCAACTTATTGCCTACAGTGTTAACGTCATCTAATACCGAATATTCCATTTTATTTCTAACATTCACTGCACACCAATGTCTTGTCACACAGAGCATGCTCTAAAGCGACCAATCTAAACACAGACATACTGAGCTGTCAATGTCAAGTATGACACGAGCACCGACACTGCACCTAGCTTTCAGCACTAGGAGTGCGCCTATATCAGACTGCCAATGATCGCCAAGTAGAAGCACTGCTGAAGTCAGCACATAGCACTCACATCTACACTCCACAGCCCTGCTCACATCATTAGCATCTGACAAGTTAACTTTGGTCCAATTAGCAAAACATATATATACAAATTTATTTTAATGTTTTCTTGGGTCAAATGAACTTGTATGAACACATGAATATAAACATGGTACAAATTCCATCATTTTTTTCTTGTTGTAGACAGATTTTATAGGAAAAGAAATGTACAAAGGCTTTTAGATAACACAATTTTCACCATACACTCAATCTATGAGATGCTCATGGTCCAGTGACATCGAGCTGTTCGGTATTACATGTATATTACACAGTAAACTCAGCCATTTACTACTGGTGCTTGGAGCCAGTCTATCCGCAACCAGCTAAGTGGAGGCGCCAACTACATATAGGAATTTGCATACCGATAGTCCTTTACATCCAGACCTTGAGTTGAAGCCAATAGGTGGTGCTATACTCACAATAAGTGATGAGCGAACTTGCTGGATAAGGTGTTATCTGAGCATGCTTAAGTGCTAACAGTGTCTTTGGTGTGCTCGAAAAATATGCTTGAGTCTCCGCGCCTGCATGTCTCGGGCTGTTCAACCGCCGCAACAGACCCAGGGATTGCCTAACAGGAAATCCCTGCATGTGTTGCAGCTGTCGAACTGCCGAGAGAAATGCAATTGCAGGAACTATTTTTGGAGCACGCCGAAGACACTCGGTTAGCACTTAAGCATGCTCAGATAACACCTTATCCAGCACGAGCGCTCATCACTAATCACAATGCAAGTCAAGACTGAAGTGAGGTGAATTTATCATCATGGGTATTTCATACAATAGTCTTGGAACAAACGTCTGCTGAAGTGGCCAATTGTGAGATGCAAGCCTCTTAACCAGCATTTCCAAAATTAATAGATGGTTTGTACAATCACAAACTGCACACAACTTACATGGACATTGTACAATATCCTTGAATTGACCCCTGCTAATAAGCAAGTAACCTCATCCCTTTAACATTTACATAAAAAACTTACATAGATTTCCATCTTGCGGTAGAGGCCATAGTTCAAAAGCAGATTGTGTGTCATACGAATTCTGTGCGGCTTCATGGGATGTCCCTGCCCATAGTAATAATTGCCCACGTCGCCTAAGAAATAACACAAAACAAGACATATTACGAGAGAGAAGAGCTCGAGTTTCACATTCACTTCCATTGTGCGCGATTCAGTACCGAGTGCTCGATTATCACTAGTCATTACAGGATATCAAATGCACATATAGATCTTACAAGGATCAATTTCTCAATGTGAACCTGAGCCCAATTCTGATCTCTGCAGAAAAAGACAAATGTGCTCACGTGATGGAGAGGACCACAGCTGCACTGGAATCTCACACACTACATTTCTAAAAGACAGAACAATTAAAAAAAAAATCATCCCTATTGCTTGCCAATCTAATGCTGATGACTACGAGTTCCTGAAAATGTTCTGTATTTCCTGCTCCAGTGATGATATTCCAACATAAACTTGTGACTACGATGCCAGTCAATGTCTGGAGCAGGTAACTCATTGCAGACGCTAAGCTGCAGGGTCAGGAAGCATGGGACCAATAATGTGAATATCGCTGTTACTGAATAAAGCTTGACGCCCCATTAGCATATCTATCTAGATTACCCGACACCTGCTGGATGGAGCGCAGCAGTCTTATTGAGTGAGTTTGGACAGATTTGATGCCGTCTGGGCTCCCTGGGACTATTGTAGGGCCCAAAACAACTGTAAAGAGCATGTTCGTTTTTGAACAGGTTTCTTCTTCCATTCCCTGTGTGGATATCCTCATCTTATTTAGTATTGTGGTTTGATAAGAATTGTAATAGGTGTGTGGGGATGGAGTCATCTTATCTTGGCATCATTTAGAACTGCTGTTGGACTTTGTCTTGTTCTGTTCTACTGCACAATATGTTTTGATCTGACTAAGGGTACGGTCACACAGTGCAATTTTGATCGCTACGACGGTACGATTCGTGACGTTCTAGCGATATCGTTACGATATCGCAGTGTCTGACACGCAGCAGCGATCAGGGACCCTGCTGAGAATCGTACGTCGTAGCAGATCGTTTGGAACTTTCTTTCGTCGCTTGATCACCCGCTGACATCGCTGGATCGTTGTGTGTGACAGCGATCCAGCGATGCGTTCGCTGGTAACCAGGGTAAACATCGGGTTACTAAGCGCAGGGCCGCGCTTAGTAACCCGATGTTTACCGTGGTTACCAGCGTAAAAGTAAAAAAAAAAACACCAAGGTTACTTACGGGTAGCCGGTTTTTCCGGAGCCCATGACGGCACACCTGAGAGAGGGGATCCGCCCAGTCAGGACAGGAACCCTACTGAAAATAAAAGGGCGGTACCTCTCCCTCGCTTCAGTTGGTTTTCAGAGCATGAGAGGCCCCCCTGGTTAGTATACATGGCAATCCAACACCACATTATATTAACTAAACACACCCAAAACAATAGTGCACACCGAAAGGGTGAAAAAAAGGGGGGGAATATACGGGTGCCGTCATGGGCTCCGGAAAAACCGGCTACCCGTAAGTAACCTTGGTGTTTTCCCTTCCCCCATGACGGCACACCTGAGAGAATTTTGTAGAATGAAACCTTAGGGAGGGACCACCGCTTGGAGCACCCTTCTACCAAAGGTTAGGTCAGCAGAGGAGGAAAGGTCTAGCCGGTAGTGTTTGAAAAAAGTTGAGGGTGAGGACCAGGTAGCGGCCTTGCAAATTTGGTCAATTGATACCTCAGCTTTCTCTGCCCAGGAGGTAGCCACGGCTCTGGTGGAGTGAGCCTTGATGCCGTCAGGAACCGGAGTGCCACTTGCAGAATAGGATAAACTAATGGCCTCCCTGATCCATCTAGCAATGGTACTTTTAGCTACCCCGCACCCTCTTTTGCTACCCTGAAAGGCTACGAATAGGGTTTGGTCTTTCCTCCACTGATTAGTCACAGACATGTATTGTAACATAGATCTTCTCACATCTAACATGTGGAACCTTTGTTCCCCTGGATTTTTAGGATTACTACAGAAAGATGGTAAAGTAATCTCCTGACTCCTATGGAACTTTTGAACCACCTTGGGGAGATAAGCCGGGTCTGGTCTTAGAACAATCCTGTCATCAAAAACCTGAGTATAAGGAGGGCATATTGACAGGGCCTGTAAATCACTTACCCTACGTGCCGATGTTAAGGCTACTAGTAAAACTGTTTTAAGGGTAAGTAACTTAGGTGATAACTCCTGCAAAGGCTCAAAGGGCTGTTTAGTCAGGGCTTCTAAGACCAAATTTAGATCCCAAGGAGGGATTTTTGGGATAATAACTGGCCGAGATCTACTACAAGATTTTATGAATCGTGAGACCCATTTATTTGAGGCAAGATTACAATTATATAGGGCCCCCAAGGCAGAAACCTGAACTTTAAGGGTGCTGGTTGCTAACCCAAGATGTAATCCTGCTTGCAGAAACTCTAGGATAGGACCTATTGGAGCCACCTCCCCCAATGGTTCCCCCAGGAAGTCGAGAAATTTTTTCCATGTCCTACCATAGATTCTAGAGGTTATGGGTTTTCTGCTTTTCAACAGGGTGGAGACTAACCCTGGAGAGAATCCTTGGCGACTTAGTAACGCCCTCTCAAATTCCAGGCTGCGAGATGGAAGCCCTTCACCTGAGAGTGGGTCACTGGGCCCTGGGTTAGCAGGTCCGGAACCTCTGGCAGGATCCATGGGTCTGTTACCGACATCTGCCTTAGAAGGGAGAACCAAGGTCTCCTTGGCCAAAAAGGAGCTATGAAGATGATATTCGCCTGATCCTCTCTGATCTTCCGGATCACAGCTGGAATCATCACTATCGGGGGGAATGCGTAGGCCAGAGAAAACTTCCAAGGTATCAGTAGGGCATCTACTGCGAAGGGATGTTCTCTCGGATTCAAGGAGCAGAACCTCCTGACTTTTCTGTTGTGGGAGTTGGCGAACAAGTCTATCTCTGGTGTGCCCCAGGCTTGGACTATTTGTTGAAATATCTGGGGGTTTAATGACCATTCCCCCTGCCTTAAGCCTCTGCGACTCAGGAAGTCCGCTTGAGTGTTTTCTGTGCCTTTGATGTGCAATGCCGACAGAGATGACAGGTGTTGTTCTGCTAGTTGAAAGAGTATGTTTGATGCCTGCATGAGGCCTTTGGACCTCGTTCCCCCCTGATGATTGACATACGCCACCACTGCTCGATTGTCCGTCAGGATTCGAGTATGGCGACCCCGGAGTAAAGGAAGAAAATGTCTTAGGGATTTCTCCACTGCCCACAGCTCTTTTTCGTTTGATCCATAGTTCTTTTCTCGTATGGACCAGGTCCCTTGTACAGAGTGAGACCTCAGGTGAGCCCCCCAACCTGTACCGCTTGCGTCGGTCGTGATAATGTCTATGACCGGATTTTGCCACCGGACCCCCATTGTCAGGTGGTTTCTCACAGTCCACCAAACTAGGGAATCCCTTACGCCCAGGGAGAGACATAGATTTCCTTCTAAATGCCCTTTTAGCAGTCTTTGGGCTGAGAGAACTTCCCACTGTAGTTGTCTTAGGTGGAATTGTGCCCATTCTACTGCCGGAATACACGATGTTAACGAGCCTAGAAGGGACATTGCCTTTCTCAGAGTCATTGTCGGCTGGCGTATTGCTGTACCGGTCAGATTTATTATTTTGTCTACCTTGTTTTCTGGAAGAAGGCAGAGCTGACGTTCGGAGTCCAGTATTAACCCCAGGAAGGACTGTAATTTTACTGGCAGCAGTCTGGACTTGGGGATATTTATTATCCAACCCAGCTCCCTTAGAGTTGATGTTACCACTGATACTTGATGAGTGCAGTGGGACTCTGATCTTCCTATTACCAGGAAATCGTCCAGATATGGGACAATGACTACATCCCGGGACCGGAGGTATGACATTACTTCCACCATCACCTTGGTGAACACCCTGGGAGCTGTAGACAGACCGAACGGAAGGGCTGTGTATTGATAATGTTTCATCTGGTTCTGGACATAGAGAGCTACTCTCAAGTATTTCTGATATTCCGGATGCATTGGTATATGATAATACGCATCTTTCAAGTCTATTACTGCCATGAAGCAGTGTTGGAAAAGGAGTTTTATGGTCGTATTTATAGACTCCATCTTGAAAGAGTAGTTCTCTATGGATTGGTTGAGTTTTTTTAAGTTTATAATAGTTCTCCAAGAACCATCCGGTTTTTGGATTAAGAAGAGGGGGGAGTAAAACCCGTCTCCCTCCTCCTGAACCGGAACCTCCAGAAGAACCTTTTTGTGGATAAGTCCCAGGACTTCGGCTTCTAGGGCAGATTGTTCCTGCTGGGACTTTCTTCGGGGAGTTATAATAAAGTTTCGTCTGGGTGGACAGGTGAATTTTATTTTGAGGCCGTCTCTGATTATATTTATGACCCAGGTACTGGGGGAGATGTTTACCCAGGCCGGAAAGAAGAGGGAGAGTCTTCCTCCCACTTCTGGCGTAATGTCATTGGGGGGATTTCTTTGCCGATGTAGAGGGCCCTTTGAACATGTAGCCTGAGCCTCTCTTATCCCTAAAGTCCCAGTTTTTTCTTTCTCCTGGGGGGCGACCTCTATTAAATCTTCTCCTCCGAAAAAAGGGTTTTTTGGACTCTTTAGGGATATTGGGAAAGCCTTTCTTTTTATCTCCTGCATGTTCCAGGATTTCTTCAAGTTTTTTCCCAAAGAGGAGTTGGCCATCACATGGGATGGAGCACAGCTTGTGTTTAGATGGTAAATCCCCCGGACAACCTTTGAGCCAGAGGGCTCTTCTTGCCGCATTAGACAAGCTCGCTGCTCTGGCCGTTAGTCTTGCGGAATCCGCAGAAGAGTCTGCTAAAAAGGCTGCTGCCCCTTGCA
This sequence comes from Ranitomeya variabilis, assembly GCF_051348905.1. Lineage (NCBI taxonomy): Eukaryota > Metazoa > Chordata > Amphibia > Anura > Dendrobatidae > Ranitomeya > Ranitomeya variabilis. The sequence goes on from NC_135234.1 coordinate 379,051,351, forward strand.
CCAAGGATATATTGGCAAGGATGTCGGATCTGGGTACCTTGTCCCTTAGCTGATCCTCTATCTGCTGTAGCCAGACCATCAGAGCGCGGGCCGTACAAGTTCCAGCGATTGCTGGCTTCAGGCCCCCCGCTGAGGCTTCCCAGATATGTCTGAGAAAACCATCTGCTTTTTTGTCAAGCGGGTCTTTAAGAACACCCGAGTCTTCTAATGGAAGGGACGATTTTTTTAAGCATTTGGCTACCGCTCCGTCAATTTTGGGGATCTTTTCCCAAGGTTCAGAGTCTTTATTTTCAAAGGGATATCTCCTTTTGGATGAAGAGGGCAAAGAACCCATTTTTTCAGGTCTTTTCCACTCTTTCTCAATTAATGCTTTTATTTTTGCATTAACTGGAAACGTGCGTTTCCTCCTCTCTTCTAAGCCACCAAACATGACATCCTCTAGTGACCTAGGTGTCTTCTCCTCTTTAAGGCCCATTGCAGACCTAACTGCTTTGACTAATTTGTCCACGTCCTCCGTGGGAAGGCACGGACGACCTCCTGAATCACTGTCCGAGGAGGAATCTGAAGAGTGGACCGAGGCTGGGGAAGTAGAGGGAGATCGGGATGTTTTATGACTCCCTTGTCTCTGAGAGGTATCCGACTCTGTAGACGCCCTATGGCTTCCCCCTCTTGGTTCGCTAAGGGCCAATTTTAAGGAGTCTTTTATTTCCGCCTGTATTATGGCTTTAAGGCTAGTGGTGAAATTAGGGGTTTCTTCTTGAATAGTCTTATTTATGCAGTCAGCACAGAGATCCTTCCGATACTGCACTGCGAGCGGGTTTTTACAAAGGGCACACTCTCGGTTCTTTGTTTTACCGGTAGCTTTCCTGGACCCCTAGTGATCAAAACAGAAAAATGGACCCTGTTACCATAAGGGATACATTCACGTAGATCACTCACCACCGCCGACAATCAAGGGTACCGATTTTTGAGGCTGGACAGATGCACGTGAAGCGTCCCTCCTGGACGTTGACGAATCTTGCCGGACGGAACGACCACTGTTTTTACCACTTGAGCGGCTGCTCCTGGTATGTTGGTGGCTCGGCAAGGCATCTGGTGAGAGCTCCGGCTGCTGCTGCTGTGAAGAAGACTGCTGCAGCTGCTCTTGTTGTCCTACCTCCATGGCGAAGTTTTTGGACATGAGCGCGTCTTCTGTGGTCCAGCACCCTTTTATGGGGCGACCACTGCACTCCCCGCCTCTCCGGTGCCCAATAGTGATCCCTCCCCCTCTCTGCCATGCCGCCGGAGTCTTCATTCACCGGCCGGCGTTTTCTTCATGGGCGCCGCCATCTTGGATCCGGCGCCTGCCTCCGACGTCACACGGGCACGCCCATTCACAGCGGGCCTGACGTGCGACGTCAGAAGAGCGACCCGGAAGCGGCCGCCGCGCCGGCAGAGAGGGGTGGGCGGCGTGGCAGCCATGGAAGGAACCCGGTCCTCCAACCATGCTGCATAACGCCCGCACGGACGCAGTGACCCGGGGGGACCTGCGGACGGCGCCTCCAGGACCCGAACTTCCGACGCACAGGCGCTGCCTGTTCTTCCACGCCGGGACGGGACCTGGGTAAGTCGAACCGCCGTGTTCAGCACAAGGGTCCCTGTCAGGACAGGAAACCCAACTGAAGCGAGGGAGAGGTACCGCCCTTTTATTTTCAGTAGGGTTCCTGTCCTGACTGGGCGGATCCCCTCTCTCAGGTGTGCCGTCATGGGGGAAGGGAAAACAAACCGTACATGCTCACCATCTGATGTCCGTCAGGTCCCTTGCCGTCCGCTTCCCGCTCTGACTGTGAGAGCAGATCACAGCGGTGACGTCACCGCTGCACTCTGCTCTCACTGTACGGCGGCTCAGTCAGAGCAGGAAGCGGACGGCAAGGGACCTGACGGACATCAGATGGTGAGCATGTACGGTTTGTTTTTTTTTACTTTTACGCTGGTAACCACCGGGTTACTAAGCGCGGCCCTGCGCTTAGGCTACGTTCACATTTGCGTTGTGCGCCGCAGTGTCGGCGCCGCAGCGCACAACGCAAACAAAAACGCAGCAAAACGCATGCACAACGCTGCGTTTTGCGCCGCATGCGTCCTTTTTTTTAATTGATTTTGGACGCAGCAAAAATGCAACTTGCTGCGTCCTCTGCGCCCGGACGCGGGCGCCGCAGCGACGCATGCGGCGCAAAACGCAAGTGCGACGCATGTCCATGCGCCCCCATGTTAAATATAGGGGCGCATGACGCATGCGGCGCCGCTGCGGCGCCCGCCGCTAATGTGAACGTAGCCTTAGTAACCCGATGTTTACCCTGGTTACCAGCGAACCTCGGCATCGCTCCAGCGCCGTGATTGCAAAGTGTGACCGCAGTCTACGACGCTGGAGCGATACTCATACGACGCTGCGACGTCACGTATCGTGCCGTCGTAGCGACGAAAATTGCACGGTGTGACAGTACCCTAAGGGGGAAATGTCTTCCAAGAGTTCATTCTAATTGTACTCCATTCTTTCTGATACTCTAGTTTGGAAGCCAAAAATTGTGATCGTTTTGTCTTATTTTATAAAATGTAATAAAAATTACAGTTATTAAAAAAAGGATATCTATCTGCATGTTTGGTTAGAATAATTGTGGTGTGAATGGGAACGATCATACCACATCTGCTAATTTACAATTACAAGTTTAAAGGGAATCTACTACCAGGTTTTTGCTACACGATCTAAGAGCAGGATGATGTAGGAGCAGAGACTAATTCCAGTGATGTATCACCTACTGGCTGCTTGCTGCAGTTTTGATAAAATCACTTAGCTGCTGCAGATCCACAAGGTTTCTCAATACAGAGGCTATTGAGGAGGCATGACTATGCAGCACAAGGTTTACTAAGCTACTAGTGATCATTTTTATCATCAGGAAATCAAGACTACAGTAAGCAGCCCAGTAAAGGTACCTTCACATTAAGCGACGCTGCAGCGATACAGAAAACGATGCCGATGGCTGCAGCGTCGCTGTGTGGTCGCTGGAGAGCTGTCACACAGACAGCTCTCCAGCGACCAACGATGCCGAGGTCCACGGGTAACCAGGGTAAACATCGGGTTGCTAAGCGCAGGGCCGCGCTTAGTAACCCAATGTTTACCCTGGTTACCAGTGTAAAATGTAAAAAAACAAACAGTACATACTCACCTTCGCGTCCCCCGGCGTCCGCTTCCTGCACTGACTGAGCGCCGGTCCTAACAGTAGAGCGGTGACGTCACCACTATGCTGTGCTTTCACTTTACGGCCGGCCCTCAGTCAGTGCAGGAAGCGGACGGCGAGGGACGTGATGGACATCAGAGGGTGAGTATGTACTGTTTGGTTTTTTTTACTTTTACGATGGTAACCAGGGTAAATATCGGGTTACTAAGCGCGGCCCTGCGCTTAGTAACCCGATATTTACCCTGGCTACCATTGTAAAACATCGCTGGTATCGTTGCTTTTGGTGTCAAACACGACGATACACGCCGATCTGACGACCAAATAAAGTTCTGAACTTTCCTAAACGACCAGCGATATCACAGCAGGATCCAGATCGCTGCTGCGTGTCAAACACAACGATATCGCTATCCAGGACGCTGCAACGTCACGGATCGCTAGCGATATCGTTTAGTGTGACGGTACCTTAAGTGATACACAACTGGAATCAGGTTCTCTTGTCTACATTATTCTGCTCTTAGATTAGGTAGCAAAAATCTAGTACTAGATTTCCAATGAAAAAAAGGTTGTTTAGTAGATGTTGAAAACAGAGAGAAATACAAACTCTCCTACAAATGAAGCAATGGGTTAGCTATTTTTTCTAATGCAGAAAAATGTCATGATTGTGTGCAATTACATATCTGGAGTTCTGATCTTCTGGAAACCTTCACATCCACCCTGTATTCTAGCAGTCATGTCATGTCGACTACTAAAGCATATAGTATGTAGCACATGTTCATCGCTGGCATACCGATGCCTCAGTCCTGTCTAGACTCCCACTCCCCCCCAAGGTAAGTGACAAGAAATGAGAACAATGATATATTATTTTTTTCTAAAAGCATAATGAAAGAACTAAGATAGCGAGGAAGTCTCTTAAAAAGTGATTGCAGGCGGGTGACTTGTCCTATAAAAACACTTGTTACACAAAGGACTAACAGAAGAAATGGGGAATACCAAAAATGCCCTAATGTTTAGAATTGTCCCTACTGCATCATCAATTATCACTAGAATGGGAAAGAAAAAGAAATCTAGGCTCCATATACAGTATATCTAATGTCTATGGGACGCTTACACAGCTATCAGACCTTTGCTGACACCCACTGCTCCCCTCCATGCCTTACATAAGGACCCTCAGGGGCCAAAAGTTCCTGTGTTAAGAGCAAATGGTAGATGATCGGCTGCTGAAATTCAACAGCCTGGATCCATTTCTCCCGTAACATGTCTGCCAGGGAACAATTGGGAGGTCTCTTCATACATATTAGATGGTAAGCTGACCCCGCTGAAAGTGGCAGGTTCTGCTGACTATTATGTAATGCACAGACACATAAGATAACATCAATAGGGTGCTCTGCCTAAAGGTACTGTCACATTAAGCGACGCTGCAGCGATATCGACAACAATGCCGATCGCTGCAGCGTCGCTGTGTGGTCGCTGGAGAGCTGTCACACAGACAGCTCTCCAGCGACCAATGATGCCGAAGTCCCCGGATAACCAGGGTAAACTTCGGGTTACTAAGCGCAGGGCCGCGCTTAGTAACCCGATGTTTACCCTGGTTACCAGTGTAAATGTAAAAAAAACCAAACACTGCATACTTACATTGCCGTGCCTGTCGCGTCCCTCGCCTTCAGCTTCCCTGCACTGTGTAAGTGCCGGCCCTAAAGCACAGCGGTGACGTCACCGCTGTGCTTTGCTTTACGGCCGGCACTGACACATTCAGTGCAGGAAGCTCTGAGCAGCAGCGCGGACGCCGGGGGACGTGACAGACATCAGAGGGTGAGTATGTTGTGTTTTTTTTTTTACTTTTACAATGGTAACCAGGGTAAATATCGGGTTACTAAGCGCGGCCCTGCGCTTAGTAACCCGATATTTACCCTGGTTACCACTGTAAAACATCGCTGGCATCGTTGCTTTTGCTGTCAAACACGACGATACACGCCGATCTGACGACCAAATAAAGTTCTGGACTTCTAGCTCCGACCAGCGATATCACAGCGGGATCCAGATCGCTGCTGCGTGTCAAACACAACGAGATCGCTATCCAGGACGCTGCAACGTCACGGATCATTGTCGTTCTCGCTGCAAAGTCGTTTAGTGTGAAGGTACCTTAACCTTTTGCTCTGTCAGGAGATTGACCAAGATGATAAAGAGTCTGGCAGTGGATTTCCAACTCTTTCCAAGAAGGTAGGGCGAAATTAGAGGTCAGCCAAAAGATCAATGGAGGCATAACTATCTTATGGGAATGTAGGAAATCCACACGCTTACAAAATAAAGTACGGTGCATTTTCAGATTCATCCATCTTTAGATGATACACTTGGCAAACAGAAATCCTTTTGCTGACCATCAACAAATGTCGCAGCAAACTCAAAAATACAAACTGCCAAAAGAGGCACGTGGGAACTTTTCTCCATGTACGAGAAAAACAGATGACACTTGGACCATGCACTGATCAAAATAATGGGTCTGTTTTTCTCCTACGTGAGAAACATGGGTCTCTGATTGAGGCCTAACGAAGCATCTGGGAGCCTACAGAACAAATGGATAGGGCGAGTCATATAATGCTACTGATACTTATTCCCTCCCAATATCATCTGTTGGAGAGCCTATATGTATAAGATTGTTGGTTGATCCCACTGATATCAGCTAGTTTAACTGACTTCTCTAACGCATATGTATGCAGGAGATAAGTGCATCTAAACTGGGTGAGAAATGCCGGGATTTTCTTCAATAAACGGTCTTAAAAATCCAAGAACATAGGGGTTAGTTTCTGGCTCGTCCATTTCATGTTTTGGTTTGTAGCAGTTTAGCAGTTCCAGCAGCGTTGGAGCTCATGTGAGGTTGTCACGTCATGTAAGCACTGAGCCCAATCAGCGCTGGCGTCACTGTCCCTGCATTCGGACAAAGCCAACATCAAAAAGTCAAAGAGCAATCACAGCCCTGACTGCCTGCTGATGGGGACAGTGACGCCAGCACCGACTGGGCACAGAGCTTATGTGACGCAGCAACCTCACGTGAGCCCTGGAAACATGACTGCCGACACCACCGCAATGGCACAGGCGTGTACAAGTGTATAATGGGTGTTTAACCCCAATTTAGTCCACCACAGAGGTACAGTCCTCATTGCAGTATGGCAGATAGGGCAGCCAGAACAAGCATTCTGTCACAGGAAGAAGAGGTAAAGGGACACTCCAGTGCTGCTCCCTTCCACATTGGCAGATGTCTGTCAGGATACATGTGTGATCAGCAGCTACGACACCTTCCAGTAATGCACGGGATAGCAGACATCTGCTCCAGCAGTCCTTAGCACCACCCCTGAGGAGCTCTGGGGCGCCATTTCTGCTTACAGGACCTTCCACAATTAAATGGCGACTGTCCTCCAAATGCCGCTGCTCCATCGATTATGGATTTTTTTTTTCCTTTTTGTGCAGCTCCTTTCCAAAGTTATGCCCCCGAAAATAAATATGCTAATTTACAACTAACTTGGCGTATATGCCCAGTTTTTTTTTTAAAACAAAACATATCCTTATTACCAGCGCGAATAAGTTTGGAGTGGAAGGACACAAGAAAAAGAAAAAAAGAAGGAAGAAAAGCGGTTCCAGATTTAGTGGAGCTGCACCAATTAGAGGAGCCACTCTCTATGGTGTGATAGTAGAGCCCTCAGTACGTGGGGTTATGGCTGCCCCCCATTCTCCAGCAGATGCATGCCGCTCACAGATGACAGTACGACCCATTCATCTGAACGGTCACTATGAAATACCACAAATGTACGGGGCCGGGTGATGGATTGTGTCGGAAGTGTGAGGACCAGAGATTGCACAACTGCTCTTCAGTCTGATGATGAACGGGTGCGGACCCAATATATGAGCTCAGAGGCCCCTGTCCTGGCAATTGGAGGGTCTCAGTGATCAGGCCATCATTACGTATGCTGTGGATAATCCATAACCATTTCTCTATACCGGAATAACCCTTTCAGTGACCATGCCGATGAAATGTTTGATTTTTCGCTTTCATGGGTAACAATACGGTGTGTATGAGTAATATTCTCGCCAATCGCCATCTTCAGTGGTGCGCCAGGGTCACATGACCTGCCGAATCACAGTGTCTGCTACGTGGGGGGAGGGGTCACCTTTTCGTAATGAATGAGACTATAGGGCCTCGCTCTGACTCTCGCCTTGTAACTGCCCCGATCCGCTGGTCATAGGACAGTGCGCTAAAGACTACAAGATGGCACCCGGGCACTACGTTACTGCGCTCATCACATATACACACCTGACTGCTGACAAAGGGGGATAAAACATTTCCCCAGGGAGCCCCTTTAGGTGCCCATTCTGGAAACCAGTCACTATGACCCACTGCTGCAGTTACCCAAGCCCTGCATAGGCCCGAGCCTGCACAGTACACAAGGTAACCCCTAGGGGCAGTACACAGGGTAACCCCTAGGGGCAGCACATGCAGTCCCTCCCGCTCCCTGCAGCCCACTTCCTGCCCGGACCACGCTACCTCCCGCAGACCCCGCCAATCCCGTGCCCGGTTCTGGCTCCCGGAGCGACCTCTGCTCTCCCCCCACAGCACTGACCCCTCCATTCACTGCGTACCCTCCGCGCCCTCTTACCATCGTAATAATAGCACACTTTCTTCTTTGTTCCCTGGGTGTACGCCATTTTCCTTCCTGGGCTCCGGATCCACTCCTGCTCTGCGACCCAGCGTCCGCCTACGTGCTAGACTGACTCAGCCAATCCCCACACGGCTCCCAGAGTCCGGATTCGACGGACAGTTCTCCGACCAATGAACAGTCGGATCGAACAATAAGAAGGCGGAGCCTCCCGTGCACTTTGCAGATAAGAACAAGTTAACGTCTCAGCCAATCCAAGCACTGACTCGGGAGTCGGCATTTAGATGGACAGCTGACAGTCCAATAAGCAGGGAGATCGGACAATGGGTAGGCGGATCTTCTCCGATATCTGAAAACAGGTTAGGATGAACTGTAGCTGTAAATCGTGTGCCCAAGTTAGCATGCATCGCAAGTTATCGCGAGAGTCAGTTCCCGCCCTTTGTCTGGCAGTGAGGGCACGACGAACCAGATCTCGTTACAGAGCAATGATATGATATTACTATTTTAGTTCTGCAAGTAGGTCAGAGGGCGAGTCACAATATGGCTGCAGTAGGAGCTGTAGCTGTGGTTCCATGCTTATGGAATTAGTCCCTTTTTTTTTTTTTTTTTTAACCCCTTCACCCCCAAGGGTGGTTTGCACGTTAATGACCGGGCCAATTTTCACAATTCTGACCACTGTCCCTTTATGAGGTTATAACTCTGGAACGCTTCAACGGATCTTGGCGATTCTGACATTGTTTTCTCGTGACATATTGTACTTCATGTTAGTGGTAAAATTTCTTCGATATAACCTGCGTTTATTTGTGAAAAAACAAATATTTGGCGAAAATTTTGAAAATTTCGCAATTTTCCAACTTTGAATTTTTATGCCCTTAAATCACAGACATATGTCACGCAAAATACTTAATAAGTAACATTTTCCACATGTCTACTTTACATCAGCACAATTTTGGAACCAAAATTTTTTTTTGTGACGGAGTTATAAGGGTTAAAAGTTGACCAGAAATTTCTCATTTTTACAACACCATTTTTTTTTAGAGACCACATCTCATTTGAAGTCATTTTGAGGGGTCTATATGATAGAAAATACCCAAGTGTGACACCATTCTAAAAACTGCACCCCTCAAGGTGCTCAAAACCACTTTCAAGAAGTTTATTAACCCTTCAGGTGTTTCACAGGAATTTTTGGAATGTTTAAATAAAAATGAACATTTAACTTTTTTTCACACAAAATTTATTTCAGCTCCAATTTGTTTTATTTTACCAAGGGTAACAGGAGAAAATAGACCCCAAAAGTTGTTGTCCAATTTGTCCTGAGTACGCCGATACCCCATATGTGGGGGTAAACCACTGTTTGGGCGCATGGCAGAGCTCGGAAGGAAAGGAGCGCCATTTGACTTTTCAATGCAAAATTGACTGGAATTGAGATGGGACGCCATGTTGCATTTGGAGAGCCCCTGATGTGCCTAAACATTGAAACCCCCCACAAGTGACACCATTTTGGAAAGTAGACCCCCTAAGGAACTTATCTAGATGTGTGGTGAGCACTTTGACCCAACAAGTGCTTCACAGAAGTTTATCATGCAGAGCCGTAAAAATAAAAAATCATATTTTTTCACAAAAATGATCTTTTCGCCCCCAATTTTTTATTTTCCCAAGGGTAAGAGAAGAAATAGGACCCCAAAAATTGTTGTGCAATTTGTCCTGAGTACGCTGATACCCCATATGTGGGTGTAAACCATTGTTTGGGCGCAGGGCAGAGCTCGGAGAAAAGGAGCGCCATTTGACTTTTCAATGCAAAATTGACTGGAATTGAGATGGGACGCCATGTTGCGTTTGGAGAGCCCCTGATGTGCCTAAACATTGAAACCCCCCACAAGTGACACCATTTTGGAAAGTAGACCCCCTAAGGAACTTATCTAGATGTGTGGTGAGCACTTTGACCCAACAAGTGCTTCACAGAAGTTTATCATGCAGAGCCGTAAAAATAAAAAATCATATTTTTTCACAAAAATGATCTTTTCGCCCCCAATTTTTTATTTTCCCAAGGGTAAGAGAAGAAATAGGACCCCAAAAATTGTTGTGCAATTTGTCCTGAGTACGCTGATACCCCATATGTGGGTGTAAACCATTGTTTGGGCGCAGGGCAGAGCTCGGAAGGGAAGGAGCGCCATTTGACTTTTCAATGCAAAATTGACTGGAATTGAGATGGGACGCCATGTTGCGTTTGGAGAGCCCCTGATGTGCCTAAATATTGAAACCCCCCACAAGTGACACCATTTTGGAAAGTAGACCCCTTAAGGAACTTATCTAGATGTGTTGTGAGAACTTTGAACCCCCAAGTGTTTCACTACAGTTTATAACGCAGAGCCGTGAAAATAAAAATTCTTTTTTTTTTTCACAAAAATGATTTTTTAGCCCCTAGTTTTGTATTTTCACAAGGGTATCAGGATAAATTGGACCCCAAAAGTTGTTGTCCAATTTGTCCTGAGTACGCTGATACCCCACATGTGGGGGGGAACCACTGTTTGGGCACATGACAGAGCTCGGAAGGGAAGGAGCGCCATTTGGAATGCAGACTTAAATGGATTGGTCTGCAGGCGTCACGTTGCATTTGCAGAGCCCCTGATGTACCGAAACAGTACAAACCCCCCACAAGTGACCCCATATTGGAAACTAGACCTCCTAAGGAACTTATCTAGATGTGTTGTGAGAACTTGAACCCCCAAGTGTTTCACTACAGTTTACAACGCAGAGCCGTGAAAATAAAAAATCCTTTTTTTCCCACAAAACTTATTTTTTGGCCCCCAGTTTTGTATTTTCCCAAGGGTAGCAGGAGAAATTGGACCCCAAAAGATGATGTCCAATTTGTCCTGAGTACGCTGATACCCCATATGTTGGGGTAAACCCCTGTTTGGGCACACGGGAGAGCTCTGAAGGGAAGGAGCACTGTTTTCCTTTTTCAACGCAGAATTGGCTGGAATTCAGATCGGATGCCATGTCCCGTTTGGAGAGCCCCTGATGTGCCTAAACAGTGGAAACCCCCCAATTATAACTGAAACCCTAATCCAAACACACCCCTTACCCTAATCCCAACAGTAACCCTAACCACTCCTCTAACCCAGACACACCCAACCCTATTCCCAACCGTAAATGTAATCCAAACCCTAACCCTATCTTTAGCCCCAACCCTAACTGTAGCCCCAACCCTAGCCCTAACCCTAGCAATAACCCTAGCCCTAACACTAGCCGTAACACTAGCCCTAACCCTAGCCCCAACCCTAGCCCTCACCCTAACCCTAGCCCTAACTCTAGTCCTAACTCTAGCCCTAACCCTAACCCTAATGGGAAAATGGAAATAAATACATTTTTTAATTTTTCCCTAACTAAGGGGGTGATGAAGGGGGGTTTGATTTACTTTTATAGCGGGTTTTTTAGCGGATTTTTATGATTGGCAGCTTCACACACTGAAAGACGCTTTTCATTGCAAAAAATATTTTTTGCGTTACCACATTTTGAGAGCTATAATTTTTCCATATTTGAGTCCACAGAGTCATGTGAGATCTTGTTTTTTGCGGGACGAGTTGACGTTTTTATTGGTAACATTTTCGGACACGTGACATCTTTTGATCGCTTTTTATTCCGATTTTTGTGAGGCAGAGTGATCAAAAACCAGCTATTCATGAATTTCTTTTGGGGGAGGCGTTTATACCGTTCCGCGTTTGGTAAAATTGATAAAGCAGTTTTATTCGTCGGGTCAGTACGATTACAGCGATATCTCATTTATATCATTTTTTTATGTTTTGGCGCTTTTATACGATAAAAAACTATTTTATAGAAAAAATAATTATTTTGGTATCGCTTTATTCTCAGGACTATAACTTTTTTATTTTTTTGCTGATGATGCTGTATGGCGGCTCGTTTTTTGCGGGACAAGATGACGTTTTCAGAGGTACCATGGTTATTTATATCAGTCTTTTTGATCGCGTGTTATTCCACTTTTTGTTCGGCAGTATGATAATAAAGCGTTGTTTTTTGCCTCGTTTTTTTTTTTTTTTCTTACGGTGTTTACTGAAGGGGTTAACTAGTGGGGCAGTTTTATAGGTTGGGTCGTTACGGACGCGGCGATACTAAATATGTGTACTTTTATTGTTTTTTTTTTTTTATTTAGCTAAAGAAATGTATTTATGGGAATAATAAATATTTTTTTTTTTTTTTATTTAGGATTTTTTTTTTTTTTTTTACACATGTGGAGAATTTTTTTTTTAACTTTTTTACTTTGTCCCGGGGGGGACATTACAGATCGGTGATCTGACAGTGTGCACAGCGCTCTGTCAGATCTGCGATCTGCTGTGCAGGGCTGCAGGCTTACCAGCACCTGCACTGAGCAGGCACTCGGTAAGCCACTTCCCTCCCTGCAGGACCCGAATGCCGCGGCCATCTTGGATCCGGGACCTGCGGCGAGGAGAGAGGTAGGAGACCCTCAGAGCAACGCGATCACATCGCGTTGCTCCGGGGGTCTCAGGGAAGCCCGCAGGGAGCCCCCTCCCTGCGCGATGCTTCCCTATACCGCCGGTACACCGCGATCATGTTTGATCGCGGTGTGCCGGGGGTTAATGTGCCGAGGGCGGTCCGTGACCGCTCCTGGCACATAGTGCCGGATGTCAGCTGTGATATGCAGCTGACGATCGGCCGCGCTCCCCCCGTGAGCGCGGCCGATCGCGTATGACGTACTATCCCGTCGGTGGTCATACGGGCCCACCCCACCTCGACGGGATAGTACGTCTAATGTCAGAAAGGGGTTAAATATATATATAAACCGCACAGCCACTTTTGGTCTAGTGATGGGCAGTCCGGCTCTTTCGGCTCCGCTCACTATAAAGAACCGGCTCTTTTTTTAACTAAAACTAGATTTTACTCTGTCATCGTTCCCAGTCTTTGTCTGTAAAGTGACAGCCTCATGATACACCAGTATAAGTATTTAGTGAAGCAGTAAAGACTGTTTTTTAGCATTGCTGTTTCCTCAGATTGTTGGCTCTTGTGAACAGAGCCCGTGCTACTCGGTTGTAGTCCTAAGGCCAGGTTCACACTGCGTTAGCAGCAGCCCGCTCAGCACATACGGTAACGGGCTGCTATTAACGCAAGTGCCAACGTTTACATCGCGCAAGCGCAGATAGAGCTCTGGTAGCTCTATCTGCGCTAGCAGTGACGGACCCGGAAATGCTGCAGCCCGCGTCTCAGGGTCCGTCACTCAATGACGGCATATCCCTAGCGCACGCCCATTGTGGGCGGGCGCTAGTGATGCATCCGACATTGGAGTCAATGGCGACCGTAACAGACTACGTTACACCGCGTTATGCCGCTGTGTAACGTAGTCCGTCTAACGGACGCCACTAACGTAATGTGAACCCAGCCTAACCTGTATTACTTTGTAATATGTGCCGTTTTTTGTACACGTCCTTTCTGAATTAGTAAGTGCTGTGCTATATGTTGGTGCTGTATAAGATTGTAATTCATAAAAATAAAGGCATGCTGCAAGCACTGTGCTAAGGCTGCTTTCACATTAGCGTCGGTACAGGGCCGTCGCTATGCGTCGGCCCGATGTACCGACGCACGTTGTGAAAGAAATGAACAACGGGGGCAGCGGATGCAGTTTTACAACGCATCCGCTGCCCCATTGTAAGGTCCGGGGAGGAGGGGGCGCGGTCGAAAATGGCGAACGCGACGCACAAAAAAAGTTACATGGAGCGTTTTTTTGTGCCGACAGTCCACCAAAACACGACGCATCTGTCGCACGACGGATGCGACGTGTGGCCATATGTCGCAATGTGTCGCTAATGAGAGTCTATGGAGAAAAAACGCATCCTGCAGACAATTCTGCAGGATGCGTTTTTTCTCCAAAACAACGCATTGCGACGTACACCAAACAACGCTAGTGTGAAAGTAGCCTTAGACGCACACTGTATACACACACTACACACACATACACAATGTATACACTGCACACACACACAGACACACATTGTGCAAAGCATACGGAATAGTAAACTCGGTTTATTTCAACACAACGTGGAACAGAAATGTATAAATGCTACTATACCATGGTATCAACTTCTCCTGCTGGTGGTGCACAGCACTACAAATCCCAGCAAGTCAAACAGAATATGGCACTGCAACCCTAGTTACATACCAACTGTATTAACAGTTAAGTTACAGTAAATATAATTGAGGTAGTATTACACGTAGAACAAGTTTAAAGAGATTGTCCATGACTAACATTGATGGCCTGGCCTTAGGGTACCGTCACACATTGAAATTTCCATCGCTACGACGTTACGATTCGTGACGTTCTAGCGATATCGTTACGATATCGCAGTGTCTGACACGCAGCAGCGATCAGGGATCCTGCTGAGAATCGTACGTCGTAGCAGATCGTATGGAACTTTCTTTCGTCGCTTAATCACCCGCTGACATCGCTGGATCGTTGTGTGTGACAGCGATCCAGCGATGTCTTCACTTGTAACCAGGGTAAACATCGGGTAACTAAGCGCAGGGCCGCGCTTAGTAACCCGATGTTTACCCTGGTTACCAGCGTAAACGTAAAAAAAACAAACCGTACATGCTCACCCGTCGGTGTCCTTCAGGTCCCTTGCCGTCTGCTTCCTGCTCTGAGTGCCGGCCGGAAAGTGAGAGCAGATCACAGCGGTGCTGCGATCTGCTCTCACTGTACGGCTGCACTCAGAGCAGGAAGCAGACGGCAAGTGACCTGAAGGACACCGACGGGTGAGTATGTACGGTTTGTTTTTTTACGTTTACGCTGGTAACCAGGGTAAACATCGGGTTACTAAGCGCGGCCCTGCGCTTAGTTACCCGATGTTTACCCTGGTTACCCGGGGACTTCGGCATCGCTCCAGCGCCGTGATTGCAACGTGTGACCGCAGTCTACGACGCTGGAGCGATATTCATACGATCGCTGCGACGTCACGGATCGTGCCGTCGCAGCGATGAAAATTTCAATGTGTGACGGTACCCTTACTATAGGTGATCAATGTGTGATCACTGGACTCACATGCAAGTAGTGATGTGTCGTTCACGAACGAGCCGACACAAAGAGCCGGCTCCCTGCTGTGAACGATGGGAGCCAGCACACCAGTGAGAGCCACTAAAATTCCTGAATGGCTCTCACTGGGCGTAAAATCCCAGACTTTGGGAGGCGTAACTCCGCCCACCTGAGCAAAACCCCGCCCACACTTCAATTTAATTGGCTCTAACAAGTGGGTGGGGTTTCTGCGGTAGGTGGGCAGAGTTTCTGACGCCTGAATAGATATTGAATAGGGATCCATTTAGGATCCAAAAAGAGCCGGACTGCCCATCACTAATGCATTTATTCACACTCCACATCTCCCTCTCTGCTGACTGCTCCTCCCACATGAGTCACACTTCACTGGCTGAATCTGATAGGCTGCAGGCGCCAGACAAGGAAGGAAAAAAAATAAAAAAAGACTCGGCTCACTCACGCTGCAGAGCCGACTCCTTTCGTTCACAGCAGGGAGCCGGCTCTTTGTGTCGGCTCGTTCACGGATGACATGTCACTATTTTGGTCAGTATTTATAGAGCTTGAAGTAATTCTGCAGCTATAGGCCATGTTCGCATGTTGAGTTTTTGGTGAGTCTTTTACATCAGTATTTGTAAGCCAAAACCAGGAGTGGGTGATAAATACAGAAGTGGTGCATATGTTTCTATTATACTTTTCCTCTGACGGTTCCACTCCTGGTTTTGGCTTACAAATACTGAGGTAAAATACTGATCAGCTAGTGAATGTGGCCTTATACAACCTGGTGTTGTACTTTTGGGCGATGGGAGTTGGGGAGTCACAGCATCATCCGGAGGCCATGTTTCCCTTTCATTTGATGCATTTTGGGGGCACATTTGAGGCTTAAGTTCACATTTGCGTTTCTGTGCGCTCTTACCATCTGCAAATGCATGCTTACACTGCATTTTTACTCCGTATCTTGCGCATGACGCAAAAAAAGTGTGCAGGCATTTAAATGCGTTTGGCATGTGTTTGCTTTGTTTATGCGCGTGGTGGAGTTTGTGACATTCCTGGACATGCGCAGTCTGAAGTACGCATGTCCTTGCATACCAATGCGTTCCCATAAACAGTAATGCGTTGTTTTGATGCACTCATACAGATGCCTGTGCATAATTGACGCCTCAAAAAATGCATCATGCTGCGTTCGCTGGACACCGCAAAACGACGCATGCGTACGCATCTGAAGCGCTCCCACGCAAGGGCAATGGGGTACTCGGTACCGGGTCCTTCGGTTCGGGGGATGTCACGGTGGCCCGACCCGGTCCGTGGCCCTTTGAGGAACGTCCAATAAAGAAGAGAGTTTTTATGGTTTTGGGAAAGGTCTTTAAAGGGGAAGTGTTCGTGACGCCACCTGTGGTATTCGGTCGTGACCGACGCTGCGGTGAGGGGTCCGCTGGGGTGATATTATGGCAGCTAGATGGTATACCTTCCCACAGGTGAAGTGGGTCCTCAGGGCTTCCCAGAAGTGTAGATGGTGATGATGGACGATGTGAGGCGCAGGGAATACCGAGGACACAAGGTTGCAGTCTCTTTACCTTTTACCGAAGACTTCAGCATCCACAGTCCAGGGTACAGACCACAGGGTAGGTAGAGTCCGGCCGGTCCGAAGGCAAATCCAGAGTCCCCTTATCCAGGTGGAAATCAGTAGCCTTCCTACTAGCGCCTGTGTGTTGTAGTCCCTCCCTGCTGAGCAACTCGGTAAGGTCCTCACAACTCTTGTAGATGTTCTAGATGTTATTTCTTCCTCTCTGTCCCCAAGATGGTGTGGATAGGACAAACCCGTATGACTGATGGCCTGAGGCTTGTTTATAGGGACCCTAGAGACACCCCGACCCCCACAAGTTGCCACTGTGTCTTCTTAGGTATTAAGGTCGGGCAGCCAACTTGGAATTGACTGTCCTGCCGGCCTCTGAAGTAATGCGTAGAGTCAATTACTCCCTCGGTGTTCCGGCTACGCGCCTCAGAAGGAGGCAGCCTATTTCAGGGCAGAACTCTTCCCGGTGTTTTCTCCTTGTGCTGTGACTTTGTTTCTCACTCTCTACAATACAATTCTCTTCGTGTCCTTTCTTAGGATGCTGCTGCACGTGGGGCAGGCGCAGCTCCGTAGCTTTCTGTCTCGCTAGGCCTCTGTCAGGATCCCACCCCTGACAGGGACCCTCTGTCTGCAGCTCAGATGTTCCTCCTTTCCCCCTGTCTGCCTGACAGGTGTTGCATGGGCAAAGCCCAGCCAGCGTCTCTCTAACTTTCTATCCAGACCACCAGTTTTACCCTTCTGTGAGGAGTGCCCTAGTAGATAGGAGCAAGGCTCCCCCTGGTGGTCTGGAGTGTGAAGTGTAGTGTATGGTTTGTGATACCTGGTAGGAAGATCTCCTTTGTTACCTTCAGACGTAATATCACTCCCCCTCGTGGAAGAATGACACTACTGCAACGACCAGGACTCTGGGGCGCTGCACATCCGCATGCAAACGCCATGTCCCTGCGTACACAATGTTAAATCTATGTAAGCAAGACGCATGCGGATCGGTACGCTGGTATATGCTGCGCACACATATGCTTATGTGAACGCGGCCGAGGGAACATTTTCAATGTTTTGTTTTTTGTTTTTTTTACAGAAAAATTGATACTTGCACTGTAACTTGCATTTTTCTCAATCTCCCCATTGTAGCACAGAGAAAAAGTACACTGTACAGTTCAGTTGTTTCTTTATACGCACAATGGCTATGAGTAATTATTAAAGGGGTTTTCCACTGGCTATAGCAAGGACACACATTGGTCACTTAATGTCACCAATGAAACCAAAATATCGACGCTGGACCAAGAGAGGACGAGTACTTGCTTAGATTATTTTAGGTATTTCACACAGTTTGGGGTCCACTTTCATTAAAGTGACAATTTTCTTTCAATCTCAACTACTGTGATTGAACTGTTAGGGTACGTGCACACGTAGAATGGTCCACTACGGATTTTTCTGCAGCGGATTTGATAAATCCGCAGGGCAAAAACACTGCTTTTTTCCTGCGGATTTATCTCTGATTTACTGTGGATTTAATGCGTTTTTTTTGCGGATTCTACTGCAGTTTTACACCTGTGGTTTTCTATTATGGAGCAGGTGTAAAACCGCTGCGGATTCCGCACAAAGAATTGACATGCTGCAGAATGTAAACCGCTGCGTTTATGCGCGTTTTTTTCTGCAGCATGGGCACAGCGTTTTAGGTTTCCCATAAGTTTACATTGTACTGTAAACTCATGGGAAACTGCTGCGGATCCGCAGCAAAATCCGCATTGTGTGCAAAGAGCCTTATAAAACAGAAGATTTTCTGCACAAAAAACTACAACATTTAGCCCGACGTCACACTGGCGTGTTTTACGGACGTATGAGAGGCACAGAAAATACGGATTGCATACGGTACAATGATTCTCTATGGCCCAGCTCCTATCTGCCTTATTTTACGGATCCGTATTATACGGTCTTGTACGGCCGTAGAAAATCGCAGCATGCTGCGTTTGTCAGCGTATCGCGCAAAAAATCTGCCAATGAATGTCTATGGGGGCGAGAAAATTACGGATTACACACGGACCATGCGTGTGACTTGCGAGAAATACGCAGCGGTGTTCTCTAGAAAAGCCGGCAATTCAGTGCGGTGTACAATAAAATCACACTGACAGAATAGAATAGGTAGAATAAATGTGTACACATAGAATAGGTATATATGTATGTAAATCCATCTGAAGGGGTTAAATCATTTTACACCCAGGAGCTCTGCTAATGCAGCTGTGCTCTTGTCTGTAAAACTTTGTGAATGAATGGAATGCAGGGGAATGTCCTGTAGTTACCTCGAGTCGCGGTGCTGCGCCCTCTGCTGGATGAATTCATATGAACTCGAGCCTGGGTACTTTTCAGAATATTTTCCCAGGCTCGAGTTCATATGAGTTCATCCAGCAGGGGGCGCATCACCGCGACTCGAGGTATCTGCAGGACATTCCCCTGCATTCCATTCATTCACAAAGTTTTACAGACAGGAGCACAGCTGCATTAGCAGAGCTCCTGGGTGTAAAATGATTTAACCCCTTTAGATGCATTTACAGCGTGGGACAAGACTGAACGACGGAAGGTATGGAATATTGTTTGTTTTTGTTTAACTTCATCTCTCTAGTAACCCCCCACGACAGCACACCTGGAGGATGTTACCCCTTTCCTAATAGGGACAGGAAATGACAAAGAAGTTAAATAACCCCTCCCTCATCCTCCCCTCAGTGTTTTTTCCTGTCCCTACTAGGGATGAAGAGGTCATCCCAAGTGTACTGTGCCGGCAGCGGTCACTGGGGGGGGGAAACTTAACGCCGGGCAGCTGGGGAGCAGACTTACCTCTCTTCTCCGTGCGCTGCTCCCGTCTCCTCTGGACTCGGGACATCCGCCACCAGTCTGTACCTGCAGGGCAAGGTCTGGGCAGCATTCTTCGGCTGCAGACCGCTCTGAAGCTCTCCAGCCCCTCTCCTCCTCCAGCGGTATGCGCGCGATGAGGACTTCCGGTCTGAAGCCGGCGGCAGGATGTGACATCAGACGCCGGCCGGCTTCAGCGTTCAGGAAGGTCCTTTTGCATTCCACACTGGAACGCATGATAGAGCGGCGTGGATGATGTCGGCGGCCTCCCCCCACATACGTCCGGACATTGGAGGAGGAGGTCCTCTCACCAGGAGGACAGGTGCTGTGTCCAGTCGCCTATTTAAGAGCCCCGGACAAGAAGACATCTCAGGTAGGACCACTGTGCGGTGAAAATCATGGAGATGTCCACTGCCTCGCGCTCTGCTCCTGCAGATCCCAGCACTATCCCAGCCCCAGTAAGTAGTCTGGCCCAGGGTGTCCATTCCCTCATGCGGGTTGCAAACTTATGATTCCTTCTCCCCTTTATTTCAGGGGGACAAGGAACCCGCATCAGGAGGCAGATCCAAAGCTACGCGCAAATGCGCAGTTTGTGTAAAGAAATTGTCCTCTTCATACAAGAAGACATTGTGCAAAGAATGCACAGAGAAAATTATTAGGGAAGAGCAGCCATCTCTCATGGAAGAGATCAAAAGCTTAATCCAGCACGAGATCAAAAGCTCTCTGGCCACCCTTTCCCAACCTGCACCCTCCCCTAGTACTCCTCCGGAGGCTAAGAAAAGAAGGCTTAATCCAGAGGATGAAGGGCATGAGGATTCTCAAGGGGAGATGTCGGATGAACCTTCAGAGGAGGGTGAAATATCCTTAGACTCAGAGGCTTCTCAGCAGGAGAGATATTATTTCTCCAGTGACATAGAAGAACTCCTTACAGCAGTGAGGAAGACTATGGAGATTGAAGAAGAAAAAACGGCTCAGTCAGTACAGGAAGAGATGTTCAGGGGTCTCCGTTCTAAGAAGAAACAAGTATTTCCCATTCACAAAAATATCCGTGACTTAGTCCTAGAAGAATGGGAATCCCCAGAAAAGAGGCTGACCACCCCAGCAGAAATTAAGGATCGGTTTCCGGTAGATGACGACACTGCTTCATGCTGGTCGGAGATTCCAAAGGTGGACGTCCAGATCGCTAGGGTAGCTAAAAAAACCACGCTACCATTCGAAGATGCCTCCCAGTTGAAAGATCCTCTGGAACGTAAAATGGACGGGCTACTAAGGAAATCGAAACGTCAGCATCCTTACTGAACATCAATTCTGTATCTACCTGTGTGGCTAGGTCAATGCACCGTTGGCTGGGACAACTAGAAGAGCACCTGTCCTCAGGCACTCCCAGAGAGGATATTCTAGCCTCCCTACCCATCTTCCAGAAGGCGACAGGATTTCTAGCAGATGCCTCGGCTGAATCGGTGAGGGTGGCAGCAAGATCATCAGGGTTGTCAAATTCCGTAAGACGAGCACTCTGGCTAAGATCTTGGTCTGGGGACATGACTTCGAAGATGAGGCTGTGTTCTATTCCCTTTAAAGGAAAATATATGTTTGGGCCTGCCCTGGATGATCTATTGGAGAAAGCCTCAGACAAAAAGAAGACACTGCCAGAGCCTAGAAACCCTAGAAAGAGACCCTTTTCCTCTCAACAAGAGCATACTCCTCAATACAGGGGTAAGGGTAAGTCGGGGCATTGGAGTTATCCAAAAGGGGGAAAAGACAGAAATCTTTTTCTTCTCCAACCCCAAAATCAAAGAAAACAATGACGCCACCACGGTGGGGGGTCGTATCTCAAATTTCTTCCCATACTGGCAAACAATCTGCTCAGACCAATGGACCTTAACATCAGGCAGAGATGGGATAAAAATAGTTTGTATCATATCCTCAAAAGATGTTAAAGACAACATCTTTGTCCACACCAAAGCTACAATCCACATTGACAGCGGGAGTACAAAATCTCCTAGTCAACAATGTGATCTCCACAGTCCCGGAGAACGAGCGGAACAGAGGACATTATTCAAACTTATTCCTAATAAAGAAACCGAATGGGTCCCATCGTGTGATAATCAACCTAAAAACCCTGAATCGATACGTCGCCTACAGAAGGTTCAAGATGGAATCAGTAAGATCTACAGTACCCCTCATAGGACAAGATTTCGTCATGGCAACTATAGATTTACAGGACGCATACTACCACGTCCCAATCCATCCAACTTATCGGAAATTCCTAAGATTTGCAGTCGCCAAGGGAGAAAACACAGACCATTTTCAGTTCAATGTCCTCCCGTTTGGGCTATCCTCAGCCCCAAGAATCTTCACAAAGATTATGTCCAAAGTAATGGCCTACATCAGAGGTTAACAAATATGCATAATTCCATACCTCGACGACCTCCTGATAGTGGCTCCCGCAGTTCCCATTCTACAAGAACACCTTCAAAAGACAGTCCAGATCTTATCGTCCCTAGGCTGGATAGTGAACCACAAGAAATCTGATATGGTTCCGTCAACAACAAAGGTCTTTTTAGGAGTCCTACTAGACTCTCACAGCCAAACATCTTTCTTACCAGAACAAAAACGGACCTTGCTTACAGCAAAAATAAGAATTTGGCGGGACAAAAGGATAGTATCTTTAAGATGGGCCATGTCGGTTCTCGGGACCATGACATCATGCATCCAGATGGTGGCATGGGGCACAAGCCCACACCAGAATACTCCAAACTCATATTCTGTAAAACTGGGACGGATCCCCAAATTCTCTAGACAAAAAGATCAGAATACCACCGCACGTAAAGTCCTCTTTGACATGGTGGCTACGAAAGGAAAACTTAATCAAAGGAGTTCCCTGGTCGCAGGATCCAGCAATCTCTATAACAGTAGATGCCAGCGAAAGAGGTTGGGGAGCTACGGTGGCCCAACACATATTTCAAGGAGACTGGCCAAACGAGATAAGTCAACGATCCTCGAACTTCAGAGAACTGAAAGCGGTAGAGGAAGTTCTCAAAGCAGCAGTAACTCTTGTTCAAAATTCCCATATCAAAAGCTACTCGGACAACATGACAACAGTTGCCCACCTTCGCCATCAGGGAAGTACAAGACACGAGGATCTAAAGGCCATATCAGCCAGAATATTTTCCTGGGCCAAAGAACATGTTCTCTCACTTTCCGCCCTACACATAAAAGGGGAAATAAATATGCAGGCCGACTTCCTGAGCAGGGAAAGGATCCATCCAGGAGAATGGGGTCTAGACCCGGAAATTTTTCAAATTTTGGCCAGAAAGTGGGGACAGCCAGAAGTGGACCTGTTCGCAAACAGTCAGAACACAAAGGTGGACCAATTTTTCTCGCTAGATCCAACCAATCCGGGGCTAGGTGTAGACGCATTGACACAACCATGGACATTCTCACTGGCCTATGCTTTTCCACCGTTACCAATCCTACCAAAGGTCCTACAAAAGATAAGGACAGAAAAGGTCAGGGTAATCCTAGTGGCTCCTTTTTGGCCCGAAAGAAGCTGGTTTGGGACCCTCATCAGCCTAAAAGTAGATGGACCGATGGCACTATCCCCGGTCAAGAACCTTCTATATCAGGGGCCAATACTTCATCCAGATCCTGAGAGATTACACCTGAATGCCTGGCTTCTGAATTCTCAATTCTGAGGCCTATCAAAGAACGTCATTAGAACGCTACAGAAAAGCCGGAAAATGGTAACCAATTCCATCTATCAAAAAATATGGAAGACCTTTATCACATGGAGTGCTCCTGAACGGCCTAACCCAGACTGGCCGAACCTAGCCAGAATCTTGGATTTTTGCAGGATGGGCTAGAAAAGGGTCTCAGACCCAGCACCCTCAAGGTACAGGTGGCGGCCCTGAGCTCGTATTTTGACCAGCCTTTAGCCGACCACAGATGGATAAGAAGATTTATGATGGCAGCATCCCGCATATCTCCAAGATCCATAAATATAGTCCCATCCTGGGACCTCAATATAGTCCTCAAGGGACTTACACTTCCACCTTTTGAACCCCTGTCATCAATAGGAATGGATAGACTTGCCTGGAAAACCACCTTCCTGATAGCAATAACTACAGCCAGGAGAGTAGGTGAACTACAGGCCCTGTCAATCAATGAGCCCTACATGAAGATTCTACAAGACAGACTTATCCTGCGATTGGATCCACCCTTTCTCCCAAAGGTCGTCTCTGACTTCCACAAGTCACAGGAGTTAATTCTCCCCTCCTTCTATCAGGAACCAAAAAATGAGGAAGAAGAACAGTTCCATACTTTGGATGTTCGGAGAACGGTACTTTATTATCTTCAAGTTTCAGACAAAATTAGAAAGGATCAGAATTTGTTTATTCACCTTCACGGCCAGAATAAAGGGAAGAAGATTTCCAAATCTACAATTGCCAACTGGATCAAGAGAGCAATCTTGGAGGCTTACCAGATCCAAGGCCTTCCACCGCCAGAAAAATTCACAGCTCATTCTACCAGAGCAACAGCTGTCTCCTGGGCCGAGAAAGCCAGTGCTTTCATCGAGCAAATATGCAGAGCTGCTGCATGGTCCTCGGTCCATACATTTTCCAAACATTACAGGCTAGACCTAATGTCAAAAGAAGACTTAACTTTTGGAGAAAACGTCCTTAAAGCTATAGTCCCTCCCTAAATATTACTCTTGGGTAGGGTTGAGCGACCTTCAGTTTTTTAGGGTCGAGTCGGGTTTTGTGAAACCCGACTGTCTTAAAAGTCGAGTCGAGTGAAATCGGCCGACCACAGTGAAAAGTCGGGTTTCGGCCGAAACCCATTGAAGATAATTTTTTTTTTATTTATTATTATATGTTTTTTTTTTTATTGTTTGTTTTTTTTTTTTTTCTCTCTCTCTCTCTCTCTCTCTCTCTCTCTCTCTCTCTCTCTCTCTCTCTCTCTCTCTCTCTCTCTCTCTCTCTCTCTCTCTCTCTCTCTCTCTCTCTCTCTCTCTCTCTCTCTCTCTCTCTCTCTCTCTCTCTCTCTCTCTCCAGAAAATTTCGATTTGCACATTCCAAATCGCTACTGCGCACAAGCAATAACATGACGATAGGCGTTCACTCCCCTAACACCTATGTCATCACTCTGCCCACGCTCATTCATTGGCTGAAAAAATGGCGCTAATCGCGTCATACGAAACGCGACTTTGGCGCCAAGATCGCGTACCGCATGGCCGACCCCACACAGGGATCGGGTCGGGTTTCATGAGACGCCGACTTTGCCAAAAGTCGGCGACTTATTAAAATGAACGACCCGTTTCGCTCAACCCTACTCTTGGGTACTGCTCCAGGTGTGCTGTCGTGGGGGGTTACTAGAGAAAATAGAATTATTCTTATCGTTAGTTCGGTTTCTAGTAACCCACCACGACAGCAGGAGTAATCCCTCCCTTTGCTTAATATACGTTCTGGAAAGAATAAATATAATTTGAAGCATTACTTCTCCTGTGGTCCTTTATAATAACACTGAGGGAAGGATGAGGGAGGGGTTATTTAACCTCTTTGTCATTTCCTGTCCCTATTAGGAAAGGGGTAACATCCTCCAGGTGTGCTGTCGTGGTGGGTTACTAGAAACCGAACTAACGGTAAGAATAATTATATTTTCAGGTGACAAGGGTCTTCAGGTGGATTAAGAGTATAATAAAATATTAAAACACCATGTGTCTTGTTTTATTAAAATACTTTTTAATAATGTGTGTGTTTTATTAACTATTTCATTCTATTGGATTAATAATGGATAGGTGTCATAATTGACGCCTCTCCATTATTAACCTGGCTTAATGTCACCTTACAATAGCAAGGTGACATTAACCCTTCATTACCCCATATCCCACCCCTACAGGGGAGTGGGAAGAGAGAGGCTAACTGCCTTTTCTGGGGTGGCTGGGGGCAGATGTTTTTAGCCGGGGGGGGGGGGGGGGGGTCCTGTAACCATGATCCCTCTCTAGGCTATTAATATCTGCCCTCAGTCACTGGCTTTCCCACTCTGGCGGAGAAAATTGCACGGGAGCCCACGTCAATTTTTCCCGGGATTTAACCCTTTAATTTAATAGCTAGAGACCCCAAATTTTACACAGAGACACTTGTTACATTAGTAAAGAGGAATATGTAATAAAAGAAGTGATATGAGATGGTTTACTGTATGTAAACCATGTCTCATATCCTGTCTTGTTTGTGAAGGAGATAGCAAAAGCTGGCAATTGAATTACCGGCTTTTCTGCTATCTAGCGCTGAATTAAATATAAATAAATATATATGTATATATGTTTTTAAGAATATTTGAGCCGATGGATCCATGATATGTCCATTTTGCAAGCCTGCGAGAAAAAAATCGCCGTACGGAAGCCATACGGATGACACACGGATAAATTTGTGCATAAAAATCGCATCCTTGCATTGAGTACGGAACAGTGTTTTGGGACAATTTCTGCGTATTACGGTCGTAAAAAACGGACCGTATTTTCATACGCCTAGTGTGACGCCGGCCTTAGGGCTCATTCACACCTCAGTCTTTCACATATAAGTGCTATCCATTTTTCATAGCTAGCATTAAAGGGAACCTGTCACCCTCAAAATCGGGGGTGAGGTAAGCCCACCGGCATCAGGGGCTTATCTACAGCATTCTGGAATGCTGTAGATAAGCCCCCAATGTATCCTAAAAGATTAGAAAAAGACGTTAGATTATACTCACCCAGGGGAGGTCCCGCTGCTGGTCCGGGTGCGGCACCTCCCATCTTCATCAGATGACGTCCTCTTCTGGTCTTCGCGCTGCGGCTCCTGCGCAGGCGTACTTTGTCTGCCCTGTTAAGGGCAAAGCTAAGTACTGCAGTGCACAGGCGCTGGGAAAGGTCAGAGAGGCCCGGCTCCTGCGCACTGCAGTACTTTGCTCTGCCCTCAACAGGGCAGACAAAGTACGCCTGCGCAGGAGCCGCAGCGTGAAGACCAGAAGAGGACTTCATCTGATGAAGATGGGAGGTGCCGAACCCGGACCAGCAGGGGGAACGCCCTTGGGTGAGTATAATCTAATGTATTTTTTACTCTTCGCCACGACAGCACCCCACTGGAGAGAGGGATCCGCCCCGCAGGAACAGGAAACCTATTGAGAAATAAAAGAGGGCGGTCCGCCTCTCCTCCTCAGTTTAGGTTTCCTGTTCCTGCAGGAACGACAGGAGTTCTATGAAGAAAAAAATACCTGGGCATGCACGCCGCCTGTGCGGTGTCTTTTAAGAACGGCAGGGGCTGCAGTCCAGAGGCAGCGTCGGGGGAGATCCGTTTGACGGCTCCCTCCTCGCCTGACAGAAGCCCGGATGATGACCTGGTCCGGGTAAGGCCGCCGGGCATCGTTTCCGAAGCAGGTGGCAATAGCAGGCGCCGGAATCCTCGCTGAGCAGGTGAGGACAGCGTTCCGGAAGTGAGTCCGGGGCTCGGACTGCGCACGCGCCGACCACCACCCAGGATTACCCGGAAGTATAGTTTGAACTTCCGGAGTATCCAAGCTGCGGCCGGCGGCGGGGGGAAGGTGCGGTCCTTGCGCATGCGCAAGATGGAGGACGCTTAGGCGCCATATTTAAATCAAATGAGCGCTACTATCTGGCGATGTAAGATGTCATCCCCAGGTGCCATGGACTCTGAAACAGGAGACCAAGTACCCCCTGCCAAAGATCGTCCCAGCAAAGGATCTTCAGACACCGGTCATAAGAGCAGTTCGGTGATCAGATCCAGGACAGGATCTCGGGCTTCTGATCCGGTATTATCAGCTTCACTGGGTGAGTGTGAGTGACTCTACCTATTAAGCTAATGCTATTTCCCCTCTCTCTCTCTCCCTCCTCCTTCTCTCATCAGCGCACGGGTCAGGGTAAAAAACGTGAAAAAACAAAACATAAAGAATGTGCTCTATGTAGCCAGCCCCTACCCGACTCATACCCCAAAAAACTTTGTCAAGGCTGTATATCTGAAACCACACAAGGAGCGGCAATGTCCATTACGGACTTGCGTACCATTATCAGGGAAGAATTAAGAGCCATATCCCAAGATAAACCGCATAAAGCCAAACCCAAAATACCGACACCCTCGTCAAATTCAGACAGTGACCAGGTTATGTGTTCAGACGCCTCCCTGTCGTCATCATCATCATCATCATCTTCATCGTCTGAAATTGAGGGACGTCCTTGCTTCCCGGTGGAAAGTGTGGACAATTTAGTGAAATCAATACGAGACACTATGGGGTGTGAAGAGACAAAAGGAGCACAAACCACGCAAGATATAATGTTTGCGGGTTTGGCAGAGAGAAAAAGGAGATGCTTTCCGGTCATACCGGCAGTGAAAGCGTTAATAAAAAGGGAGTGGGAAAAGCAAGATCAGAGAAGCTTTTTACCCTCATCGTCAAAACGAAAATACCCGTTTAGTGACGACGAGCTTCTCACATGGACAAAAGTCCCTAAAGTTGATGCTGCTGTAGCCTCTACCTCGAAGCAGTCAACTCTGCCTGTAGAAGATGCGGGACTGCTCTCGGATCCTCTAGATCGCAAAGCCGAGTCCTCCCTAAAAAGATCCTGGGAGGCAACTACGGGAATATTTAAGCCAGCAGTAGCAAGCACTTGCACAGCCAGATCAATGCTCATATGGATAGATCAATTGGACCAACAAATTGAGAATAAAACCCCAAGAGAGAAATTACGGGCAGCCATCCCCTTAATACGGGGTGCAGCAGCCTTTATGGCGGACGCATCCGCGGACTCCCTTCGGTTAGCGGCAAGGTCTGCAGGTCTGGTAAACAACGCAAGGCGTGCACTATGGATGAAAAGCTGGAAGGGCGATGCGCAGTCAAAATCTAAAATATGCGCCATCCCATGTGAGGGTGAGTTCCTCTTTGGCAAAACTCTAGATGACATACTAAAGAAGGCGAAAGACAGGAAAAAAGCTTTTCCTGACTCTTCCATTCCCTTTTATAGGAGAGCCTTCAAAAGGAGACCGTTTGGCAAAAGAAAGCAAACGGATAGGTCTACAACATGGACCGCTAAAGATGAAAAGCAGAGAGGTACCATGTTCAGAAGACCCAACCCCTCGAAAGATAACAAATACTGAGGATATACCAGTTGGGGGTAGATTGAAGTTTTTCGCCACTCAATGGGAAAAGATAACATCTAGCTCGTGGGTTTTAAATATCATCCGAGATGGAATTAAATTAAAATTCTCTCGTGTCCCCCACGAGTCTTATATTATAACATCTTTCAGCTCGCCTATACAGCAACAGGCGTTAGAGCTTGAAATTCAAACCCTATTATCAAAACGGGTCCTAGTCCAAGTTCCGGTGGGACAGGAGGGTAGGGGGTTCTACTCTCCCCTATTCTTAATTTCTAAACCCGACGGTTCTTTCAGGACAATCATTAACCTTAAAAAACTCAACTTATTTATCAAAAATTATACCTTTAAAATGGAGTCCATTAGATCCACCATAAAGCTCCTCTTCCCAAATTGTATGATGGGGGGCATTGATCTAAAGGATGCATATTATCATCTCCCTATTCATAACAGATACCAGAAATTCCTCAGGGTGGCGGTAAAAATCAACAACGAGGTTCATCATTTTCAATATGTGGCCCTGCCCTTCGGCCTCTCAACAGCACCGAGGATCTTCACCAAGATAATGCTAGAGGTGATGGCCTACCTTCGCCAGAAGGAAACCTTGATTGTGCCCTATCTGGATGATTTTCTGGTAATAGGAAATTCAGCTACTCAATGTACTGACCGTTTAGCTCACACAATTTCCTCTCTACAGGGCCTGGGCTGGATAATCAATACCGACAAATCCAGACTCACTCCACTTTCCCGTCAAGCGTTCTTGGGGTTCCATTTAGACTCTATATCTCAAAAGTGTCTTCTGCCACAGGTAAAAATTTCACTGATCAGACACAAAGTCCTAGCCGCAATAAACAATCCACGTATATCCCTAAGACAGGCTATGTCATTATTAGGGTCTCTAATCTCTTGTATACCTGCAGTAAGATGGGCTCAACACCACACTAGAACACTGCAACATCAAGTTTTACAAGAGGATAAACGGTTATTGGGTCATCTAAATGCAAAAATAACCTTATCTCAGGAGGTTTTAACTTCCTTAGAGTGGTGGCTAGACTCAGACCATTTGATGAGTGGGGTTCCATGGGTAATAACGCCATCTCATACCATAACCACTGACGCCAGTCCTCATGGATGGGGCGCTCATATGGGGAATGATTATTGCCAGGGATCATGGAGCATAGAGGAAAGCTGCAGCTCCTCTAACTTCAAAGAACTAAATGCTGTAAAGTACGCCTTATACCATTTCCTCCCACAGCTTCGGGGGAAAAACGTCAGAGTCCTGTCCGACAACACCACCACCGTGGCGTATCTAAACCGTCAAGGAGGTACGCGATCAGAGACTCTGATGTCTTCTGCTACGGAAATTTTAAATCTAGCAGAAAATCATCTAGCATCCCTTACTGCGTTGCACATAAGAGGAGCAAGCAATCAGCAGGCGGACTTTCTAAGCCGACACACCCTAAGACAAGGGGAGTGGTGTCTAAACCAACAAATTTTCCTGGACATAGTATCTCTTTGGGGCCATCCTCAGATAGATCTCTTCGCCACAAGAAGAAACAGAAAAGTTCAGAGATTCGCCTCCCTATCACCAGCGGATCATCCGGACATTCTGGACGCTCTCCAAGCCCCTTGGCAGTTCAGTCTGGCGTACGCGTTTCCTCCGATCATATTGCTACCTCAAGTCATACGCAAAATCAGGGAGGAAGGGGCGAGAGTTGTACTGATAGCTCCATTCTGGCCCAAGAGACCATGGTTCTCATGGCTACAGACTATGTCGATCTCAGATCCTTGGGTCCTCCCCTCAACGCCCAATCTTCTCTTCCAAGGTCCGTTTTTCCACCCTCAGGTGGACAATCTTCACCTGACGGCCTGGAACTTGAGAGGCAGATGCTAAGGTCAAGAGGGTTCTCGGGGGGTTTGGTTGATACACTTCTCCATAGTAGGAAACCCTCCACCACAAAAATCTATACGAGAGTATGGAAAAAATTCCTGCAATTCCATACATCTACCAATACATCAGAAATTCCTATATACTCTATCTTGGAATTTCTTCAAAAAGGGAGAGAACTGGGTCTAACTGTAAACACCTTAAAGGTTCATGTTTCAGCACTAGGAGCCCTCTATGGCCATAACATCGCGGGGGATAGATGGGTATCCAGATTTATTACGGCCTGCGAAAGAATGAATCCAGTTAACATACCTAGGATTCCACCCTGGGATTTAAATTTAGTCTTACAAGCCCTAACAGACTCTCCATTCGAGCCAATAGACTCAATATCAATTAAATGTCTATCACTAAAGACGGCCCTCTTGGTAGCACTGACTTCAGCTAGGAGAATCAGTGACATCCAAGCACTCTCCATAGATCCACCTTTTTTGTTAACCTTTCAGGATAAACTAATTCTTAAACCAGACCCTTCCTATCTACTCAAAGTAGCGAAAAAATTCCACAGGTCACAAGAAATAATCTTGCCCACTTTCTTCAGTAATCCATCCACTCCTGAAGAACAAAAATATCACACTCTAGACGTTAAAAGAGTAGTGTTAAAATACATTGAAAAGACCAGCAGCTGGCGACAGAGTAGGGCTCTGTTTATTTCCTTCCAGGGTGTCAAGAAGGGTCATGGAGTAACAAAAAGCACCTTATCCCGGTGGATCAGAGAATCTATCAGACTGGCTTACTCCGCGAGGAAAGAAATCCCTCCGGAAGGCATAACAGCACACTCCACCAGAGCGATGGCATCCTCCTGGGCAGAGAGGGGAGACGTCCCGATTGAAACTATATGTAAGGCGGCAACGTGGTCAAATCCTTCTACATTTTATAACCACTATAGGCTAGACCTATCGTCAACTTCTGACCTAGACTTTGGCAGGACTGTCCTCAGCACGGTGGTCCCCTCCCTAGGTGATGGTCTCTGAAAGATCTCCAGTGGGGTGCTGTCGTGGCGAAGAGTAAAAAGCCGGATTACTCACCGGTAATGCTCTTTTAGTGAGTCCACGACAGCACCCTCTTACATCCCGCCCTAGATCAATATAATACTGATTGAGTAAATTCCTTTTAATCATAAGCAAATAAGTTTAAAGAATGAAATAAATGATATTTGCCTAATACTGGCGGTCCTCCGGGTACTCTGAAATCAAAACTGAGGAGGAGAGGCGGACCGCCCTCTTTTATTTCTCAATAGGTTTCCTGTTCCTGCGGGGCGGATCCCTCTCTCCAGTGGGGTGCTGTCGTGGACTCACTAAAAGAGCATTACCGGTGAGTAATCCGGCTTTTCCTCATCTTTTCGGATACATCAGGGGCTTATCTTCAGCATTACAGAATGCTGTAGATAAGCCCCTGATGCCGGTGGGCTTACCTCACCCGCGATTTTGGGGGTGACAGGTTCCCTTTAATATTTATGAAAGTCTATGTGGCTGTACACATGTTCATGATTTTTTACATGTCCATTTTTGCTGCAGATTTTACTAATATTAATGAGTGTAAAAATTTTTTTGTAGTGAAATGCATGTAAAAAAGTGGCAAAAATATGTATTTTATGCAGTGTTTTTCCTGCCAAGAGATGCAGAAATTTCTCCTGCAAATCCTTAAACGTTTGCACATACTTAGACTGATTTGTCCATGCAAAATAGCGGAGACCTGTCATTGATCCGAGTATTGGATCAAACTTTGCAGTGAAAGTCCATGGGTTAGGCCGGAGTCACATTAAACATATGGGAAATCGGTCCGAGTTTCCCTGCCGAGAGTCACACGCGTGTTCTCCGTATGGTCATCCGTGTGTAATGCATTTGCAATGCAGTGATGCGATTTTTCTCGTACCTATGTATCCGTATGATATGCGTATGGCTTTACATTTCTCACTGACTTTCCCCATTGAATTTAATGGCTCAATGGGCTGAAATGAGGAAAATGTGTGTGTATTTGTTGCAAGCTAGAAGGATCTCGTTCATGTGACATCCAAGGTTTTATTGCACCCATAGGCTTGCATTGGCGAGACTCGGATGATATACGCATACAATCGCCGCATGCTGCGATTTTACACACACGTCGAATACGCCTGAGAAAAAAAAACAGTGATGTGAGCTGCCCCATAGATTAACACTGGTCCAAGTGCTATGCGTTTTATCGCATAGCACTCGCTCGTACTCTACAGTAGTGTGACGCCGGCCTAAGGCTAGGTTCACATTGCGTTAACAGCAGCCCGTTCAACACATGTGTTAACGGGCTGCTAACGCAAGTGCCGACTTGTCATACCGCTAGAGCAGATAGAGCTAGCAGATGCTCTATCTGCGCTAGCAGTGACAGACCCGGAAACGCTGCAGCCCGCGTTTCCGGGTCCGTCACTCAATGACGGCACATCGCTAGCGCATGCCCATTATGGGCGTGCGCTAGTGATGCGTCCGCCATAGAGCTTAATGGCGGCGTCAACGGACTGCTTTACACCGCGTAATGCCGCAGTGTAACGTAGTCCGTCTAACGGACCGCTAAAACGCAGTGTGAACCTGGCCTTAGTGGAAAAATCGGACCGCACTCATATCATCCATGTGCTATCCATTTTTCAATGACTATTAGGAGAAGGAGGAGAAATGTTTTTTTTATCTCAGTGAAAAATCTAATGAAACTGACCAAACTGATGATGTTCCTGATGATAATCTGACGAAAATGACTGTGGGATAAAACCACATTTCAAAATTATGTTGATAAGGACATGGTCCCTAGGGGACTTTGCATTAAGAAGATCTCCACTACCGTATACTCTCAACAATTTGTAGGTGAATGGAACCAGCTACTCTCATCATGCTCGATTAATCATCAAATACGAGGAGCAAAAACAGAAATCAATTAAATGAAACTCACATTGGAGCAATATAAATCGAAAATCGAGTACGAGTCTTTCTTGAACAAAATGCACCAAACTATGTCAAAATTGAAAGAACATCATGTCAAGAAAGAATACCAAATTTCAACTCATTGCTAATGACTATGCTCTTAATCAGGTGTATGAATTGGGTAGATGGAATGACGTTAAACACACCCCTAAATCAATACTGAAGTGCCACAATTCATACTGCTAATCTGCTTCCAAAGCCCACATCTGTTTTAGTTCTTCGGAATTTCATTCTTCCAACACTACTTTCCATGATTCTGACTCCAACGACTATTTGCCTAACCTCTCATATTACCGCAATAACAAAAATTCCTAGCGTTCAAAAAACAACAGACGTGGCGGCTGAAAACATAGGAAGCACTTGACGACCCATCGCAGAAATATGACTTTGATCATGATTGCACAAATAATGTGCTAAATTTGTCTTCAGTGAAACTCAATGTGGATCAACTGAAGGTGTTATCCGATGGATTTAAATTCGCACCTGACCACAATTTTGATTTGCTTTCAACCTTACTGGATATCCATAGTCTTATTCGTAACTGTTACGGATCTGCAACACAGGACTAAGGTACTGTAGAAGGGGGAAAACTGACCCTGCACTAGGACTAGGCTGAAACCCTACTATGGACTGGGCGACTCATTCCTTGCGAATAGACAAAAATAGACTTTTTAGAAGGGATCGTCAATCGCAGATTCCTAGAGGACAACCAAACCATGTCCCCAACAACAAACCTCGCCTCATTTCTTCTCTTGTCAAAAAATTTCTTAGACCTCCTATTAGCCTGTTTAAGATTATGGCGCACACTGGTCCAAACCTTTTCCAAATTTCCAGAAAAACTCTCCTCCTCAGGCACCGCCGCCCCAATCCTAGAAAAAGTTACCGAAAGGTGGATTCTTCCCAGTACAACAAAAGAAAGGAGAACACCCAGCCAAAGAAGACATATGAATATTGAGAGCAAACTCAGCTAATGGTAGATATTCCGACCACATCTCCTGATTGTCCGCTACAAAACATCTCAAAAACTGCTCAGTGTCCTGATTCTTTCTCTAGGTCTGTCCATTGGACTGCGGATGATAGCCCGATGAAAATGACAAATGAACCTTAAGTCTGTCACAAAAGGCTCGCCAAAAGCGAGCCACAAACTGTGGTCCCCTATCGGAGACAATGTCCATGGGAACACCATGGAGTCTGACAATCTCACAAATGCCCTGGCAAGTTTATTAACGCAGGGTAATTTATTGAACGGGACCAGATGACACATCTTACTAAACCGGTCCACAACAACCCAGATAACAGAAAAACTCAACCGGCAGGTTGGTGATAAAATTCATTGCAAGATGCATCCATGGAGAACTAGGATCCTCTTAACGGCAAAGCAACCCTGCCACCGGAGCATGAGAAGCCTTAGATCTAGCGCACACGGTACAGTGACGCACCCACTTGACCATTTCTCTTAGCCACCCCGGCCACCAGAAATTCCGACTGATCAACTTTCTTGTTTCCGCAATCCCTGGATGACCCGCCAAACAAGACTCATGACATTCTGTAAACAAAGCTCTCCTCAGGGCTTTAGGCATAAATAATTTCCCATACGGAGTGTTAGTTGGTGCCGCATCCTAGGCTTTAAGAATGCTATTTTCCAACTCAGAGCCTAATGCTGCCACCACTGTTGTGAATTCTGCTTTTGGGTTCCCTCCGGTGGTAGTAGGTGGTAATGCAGTTGTCCCTGGGTTGCAGTCCTGGTCAGGTGTGTCTGCTGATTGCAGTTCTGACTGGGGTATTTAGGTGTGCAGGATTCATTAGTCCTTGCCAGTTGTCAATTGTTGTTGGGAGGTGTAGGACCTCTGCCTGGTTCCTCCTGCCTTTCTGCCAAATCAGCAAAGATAAGTGTCTGTTTTTTTCCTGTGGCACACATGCTGTGTGCTTCACAATTCAGTGCTATTCTTTGTGTTTTTTTGTCCAGCTTAGATTGTGTCAGTATTTTCTCAGTCTTGTTGGATTCTCTGGAGTGGCAGATATACATTCCATGTCTTTAGTTAGATTGTGGAACTTTTTGTATTATCTGTTGTGGATATTTTTGGAAGGGTTTTAATACTGACCGCCTAGTAATCTGTCCTATCCTTTCCTATTTAGCTAGAGTGGCCTCTTTTGCTAAATCCTGTTTTCTACCTGCGTGTGCCTATTCTTCTCCTACTCACAGTCATTATTCGTGGGGGGCTGCCTATCCTTTGGGGGTCTGCTCTGAGGCAAGATAGCATTCCTATTTCCATCTATAGGGGTATTTAGTCCTCCGGCTGTGTCGAGGTGTCTAGGGTTTGTTAGGCACACCCCACGGCTACTTCTAGTTGCGTTGTTAGTTCAGGATTTGCGGTCAGTACAGGTTCCACCGACTCCAGAGAAAGTTTTCATGCGGCTCCAAGGTCACCAGATCATAACACACCACCACCCCTATCTGCAGAATAGATTCTTCCTTTTCACTATTATCCGCTGGGGAGAAACATCGAGACAAAGCGTCAGCTTTAACATTTTTTGTCCCAGGGATATATGTCACAGAGAAATGGAACCGGGCAAAAACAATGCCCACCTAGCTTGACGGGCATTCAAACGTTTAGCAGCATCCAGGTAGATCAGGTTCTTATGATCAGTAAAGGCTTGTATAGGATGTCTAGCGCCCTCCAAAAAATGTTGCCAATGCTCAAACGCAAGCTTAATAGCCAGCAATTCTCGGTTTCCAACATTGTAGTTGAGCTCCGCCTTTGAAAATTTTTTTTAGAAAAGAGCACAGGGACGCACCCCATCCTCCCCCTCCTGGGACAGAACAGCCCCCACTCCTGTTGATCAGGTGTCCACCTCTACCAGAAAGGGCTTAGTCTCATCTGTCTGGATCAAAACAGAGCTAAACCTCTCCTTGAGATGCTCAAAATCCTTAGCAGCCTCAGGGGACCATTGGACAGTATTGGAACCCTTCTTAGTAAGATCAGTAAGGGGTTTTGCATTAACAGAAAAATTCTTTATGAATTTTCTATAATAATTAGCAAACCCCAAAAATCTCTGAATCGACTTCAAGCATTCAGGTCTAGGCCACTACAATACCGCCTGAACCTTCACCGGGTCCATCTCAAAACCATTACTGGAAACAAAGTACCCAGAAAAACTAATTTTCTGTACTGCAAACTCGCATTTCTCCAGTTTAGCAAAGAGTGTGTTTTTTCTCAGAATCTGCAGAACCTCACGGACTCTGCCAATGCGACTCCAGATCGGGCGAATAGATCAAAATATCATCCAAATAAACAATCACACTCCTACTGATCAACAGCCTCAGGATGTCATTAATGAAATTTTGAAAGAACACCAGAGCATTTGTAAGGCCGAAAGGCATAACTAGACACTCAAATGACCTTCCGGGGTATTAAAGGCTGTCTTCCATTCATTGCCTTCTTTAACCCGCAGCAAATTATATGCCCCACGGAGATCGATCTTAGAGAACCACTTGGCTCCAACTAATTGGTTAAACAAATCCGGAATTAGCGGCAAGGGGTAAGGATTGCGCACAGTGATCTTATTAATCTCCCTGAAATCCAGATGCGGCCTAAGACCCCCATCTTTTTCTTTTACAAAAAAGAACCCCACTGCCACAGTGGACTTAGAGGGTCTTATATGACCTGCAGCAAGACTAAGTCTGCAGGTATTCCTTTAAGGCCTCCCTCTTGGGAATCGTCAGATTAAATAAACGACTCTTAGGGAGAATAGCACCTGGGATTACCTCAATAGCGCAATCGTAATCTCTAAGAGGTGGTAGAGCTTGTGACTCCACTTCTGAAAATACTTTCCAGAATTCCTGAATAGCTTCAGGTAGCTCATTTTTCACCACAGCAGCAATGTGTACATCACAACATTTCCCATAACACTCATGACC
This sequence comes from Ranitomeya variabilis, assembly GCF_051348905.1. Taxonomy (NCBI): domain Eukaryota; kingdom Metazoa; phylum Chordata; class Amphibia; order Anura; family Dendrobatidae; genus Ranitomeya; species Ranitomeya variabilis. The sequence goes on from NC_135234.1 coordinate 379,088,629, forward strand.
CCAGGATCTTATTGTACTTGACGACCAGTCCAGTACAGGATTGTGCATTTTTAACCAGGGCAACCCCAGAACAACTGGAAAAGGGAATTTATCAAGTACAAACAAATCTATGGGTATGTTTCCACGTTAAAGGGAACCTGTCACCTGAATTTGTCGGGACAGGTTTTCGGTCATATGGGCAGGGTTTTCGGGTGTTTGATTCACCCTTTCCTTACCCGCTGGCTGCATGCTGGCCGCAATATTGGATTGAAGTTCATTCTCTGTCCTCCGTAGTACACGCCTGCACAAGGCAATCTTGCCTTGCGCACGCGCAGTATGCTTTGCCCAACTGCAGGCAAAGCCGAAAAGCATTAGTGCGCATTCGCCGGCACACTATGTCCCGGAACACAGCAAAATACTTCCGGGACATAGGAAGGGTGAATCAAACACCCGAAAACCCCGCCAATATGACCGAAAACCTGTCCCGCCAAATTCAGGTGACAGGTTCCCTTTAACAATTGCATAAGGATTTGACGCAGGTAAAATCTGCACCTGAGGTCACTGGCAGGTCACCTGCGTTTTTTGATGCGTTTTTCACACATTTTTTTCATGCGGCTTTGTATGTGTTTTGTAAGCTCAATAAAGATATACAAAAAAAAAAATTGTAATTTCTTGTCCAACCTCTTTATTTACATACTCCATTGAAGAATATACACACACAGCTAGATAGATACGTTAGATGAATACAATAGATAGATAGGATACATATCTATCGTATCCATCTATCGTATCTATCTATGGATCTATCTATCGTATTTATCTATGGTATCTATCGATATATCTATCTATTAACTACCGATATATCTATAAATACACCTATATATAAATATATCGATAGATAAATACCGTATATACTCGAGTATAAGCCGACCCGAGTATAAGCCGACCCCCTTAATTTTGCCACAAAAAACTGGGAAAACTTATTGACTCGAGTATAAGCCTAGGGGGAAAATGCAGCAGCTACCGGTAAATGTCAAAAGTAATAATAGATACCAATAAAAGTAAAATTAATTGAGACATCAGTAGGTTAAGTGTCTTTGAATATCCATATTGAATCAGGAGCCCCATATAATGCTCCATACTGTTCATTATGGCCATTCAGATTGTGAGCCCCATCGGGGACAGTGATGATAATGTGTGCAAACTGTAAAGCGCTGCGGAATATGTTAGCGCTATATAAAAATAAAGATTATTATTATTATTATGGCCCCATAAGATGTTCCATATTAAAATATGCCCCATATAATCCTGCATAAAGGTTAATAAAGGCCCCATAAGATGCTCCATAGACACATTTGCCCAATATAATGCTGCACAAATGCTGATTATGGCCCCATAAGATGCTCTATAAAGATATTTGCCCCTTATAGTGCTGCACAAACGTTATGGCCGTATAAGATGCTCCATACAGACACTTGCCCCATATGCCGTAGTGCCCTACAAACGTTAATTATGGCCCCATACAGACACTTGCCCCATATAGTGCTGCACAAACATTATGCCCCTATATAGTGCTGCAGAAACGTTATGGCCCCATATAGTGCTGCAGAAACGTTATGGCCCCATATAGTGCTGCAGAAACGTTATGGCCCCATATAGTGCTGCAGAAACGTTATGGCCCCATATAGTGCTGCAGAAACGTTATGGCCCCATATAGTGCTGCAGGAATGTTATGGCCCCATATAGTGCTGCAGGAATGTTATGGCCCCCATATAGTGCTGCAGGAATGTTATGGCCCCATATAGTGCTGCAGGAATGTTATGGCCCCAAATAGTGCTGCAGGAATGTTATGGCCCCATATAGTGCTGCAGGAATGTTATGGCCCCATATAGTGCTGCAGGAATGTTATGGCCCCATATAGTGCTGCAGGAATGTTATGGCCCCATATAGTGTTGCAGGAACGTTATGGCCCCATATAGTGCTGCAGGAACGTTATGGCCCCCATATAGTGCTGCAGGAATGTTATGGCCCCATATAGTGCTGCAGGAATGTTATGGCCCCATATAGTGCTGCAGGAACGTTATGGCCCCATATAGTGCTGCAGGAACGTTATGGCCCCCATATAGTGCTGCAGGAATGTTATGGCCCCATATAGTACTGCAGGAATGTTATGGCCCCATATAGTGCTGCAGGAATGTTATGGCCCCATATAGTGCTGCAGGAATGTTATGGCCCCATATAGTGCTGCAGGAACGTTATGGCCCCATATAGTGCTGCAGGAATGTTATGGCCCCATATAGTGCTCCAGGAACGTTATGGCCCCATATAGTGCTGCAGGAACGTTATGGCCCCATAGATGCTCCATACAGACACTTGCCCCATTTGCTGCAATAAAAAAAATAAATCACATACTCACCTCTCCGTCGCTCAGGCCCCCGGCACTTTCAATAGTCACCTGCTCCTCGTTCCGGCGCCGATCTGTCTCCAGCACTGACGTTCAGCAGAGGGCGCCCACTGACCATGTCACCGCGCCCTCTGACCTCAGTGTCACTGCTGGAGACAGATCGGTGCCCGGAACGAGGAGCAGGTGACTATCGCGCAGCGCTGCGCTCCCCTCCCCGTATACTCACCTGGTCCTGCCGCTGTGTAGATCCTGCTTCCCCGACGCCGCAGCGCTTCATCCTGTACTCAGCGGTCACATGGTACCGCTGATTACAGTAATGAATATGCGGCTCCACCCCTATGGGAGGTGGAGCCGAATATTCATTTACTGTAATGAGCGGGACCATGTGACCGCTGAGTACAGGAAGAAGCTGAAGCTGCTGCTGCCGGCGCCGGGGAAGCAGGGACCGCGCCTGGACTAGGTGAGTATTTTTAGACAGCCCCCGCTCCCCCTCCCCTGCCGACCCCCGGTATGACTCGAGTATAAGCCGAGAGGGGCAATTTCAGCCCAAAAAAGTGGGCTGAAAATCTCGGCTTATACTCGAGTATATACGGTAGATATATTGATTGATGATAGATACGATAGATATCTATCATATCTATCTTATCTATCTATTGTATCCATCTATTGTATCTATTGTATCCATCTTTCGTATCTATCAATATATCTATAAATATATCTATCTATATATAGATATATTGATAGGTAGATAGAGAAGATAGATGATACGATAGATGGATCACACAAGCGAGAAACTCGGAATAGTCTCTCATCTTAATACCCGGCACTGCCGCCAGCACTCCGGAGCGGAGTGTGCAGCTGCATGTATTGCTATGCAGCTGCACGCTCCACTCCGAGCCAGTGTTGGGTATTAAGATGCGAGACTCGTCCGAGTTTCTCGCATGTGTGATCCCGGCCTTAAATAAAGACGCACACATGAAATCTGCGTTAGGCCGGGGTCACACTCGCGAGAAACTCACACAAGTCTCTCGCTTCAATACCCGGCACTGCTACCGGCACTCGAGAGCGGAGCGTGCAGCTGCATAGCGTGCGGCTGCATTTATTTCTATGCAGCTTAACGTTCCGGTCCAGAGTGCCCGCGGCAGTGCCGGGTATTGACCCCGGCCTTAAACGCAATATGTTTAATTTAAAAAAAAAAATGGTGTGGGCTCCCGTGCAATTTTTTGCGCCAGAGAGGGAAAGCCAGCTCCTGGGGGACTGATGTTTGTAGCCTGGGAAGGGGTTAATACCCATGGAACTTCCCAGGCTATAAATATCAGCCCACAGCTGTCCGTGTAGCCTTTACTGGCTATAAAAAATGAATAGGGTCCCCTTATATTTTATAGCCAGAAAGGCTACGCAGACAGCTGCGGGCTGATATTCATAGCCTAGAGAGGGGCCATGGATATTGCCCCCCCGGCTACAAATACCAGCCCCCAACCACCCCAGAAATGGCGCATCTGTAAGATGCGCCAATTCCGGCACTTAGCCCCTCTCTTCCCACTCCCCTGTAGTGGTGGGATATGGGGTAATAAGGGGTTAATGTCACCTTGCTAATATAAGGTGACATTAAGCCCAATTAATAATGGAGAGGCGTCAATAAGACGCCTATCCATTACTAATCCTATTGTAGTGATAGTGTAAAAAAAAAAAATAGACAGCCAGAAAAAAGTATTTTATTATTCTTAATTTCACCATACTTACCATACTTGAGCGCCTGCAAAAAAAGTAAAAATAATAAACCAACCGTATACTTACTTTCCGCCGTAGTCCAATTAATAACGAATGTCCCACGACGATCTCCCCTATAGAACAGTGACATCGGGTGATGTCACCGCTCTATAGGCCCTCCAGTGACACACTGACAGGAGACAATGGCTCCTGCAGTGTATCACTGAGGTTACCTTAGTTCAGAGTCTCACTTTATGGCAAAGCTGTGTGGGAATTTTCCCACACAGCAGTGCCACGAGTGAGACTAGGGACTTTTCTCACAGGGGCGGAGGAATACATTGTGGGGAATACATTGTGGAAGAATACCTTCCATCATTGTATTCCTGGAGCCCCTGGAGTGCGGTCACATCATCTGATGTGGCTGCTCTCCACGGGAGATCGTCGTGGAACACTCGTTTTAATTGGATATCTGCGGATCAGGGAGTATAGTGTTTGTTTATTATTTTATTATTTGTTACACGTGACAATGGCTTCGGGGATCAAGGTGATGGTGAGTATGTACTCTGTTTAATGTACTGTATGTCTATATGTATGTATTGTATGTACTGTATGTATGTTATGAATGTTGCATGTTCTGTATGTATGTACAGTATGTTGCCTGTGGTATGTCGCATGTTGCACGTCACATGTCGCACGTCACATGTCGTATGGTGTATGTTGTGTGTTGTATGTGCACACAGTCTAGACGAGTCCGGCTCTGCTACATCTGGAAGCCTGACATCCAGATGTAGCAGAGCCTGTAGATGATCGCCGGAGATAACTCTCCAGCGATCACCTACACTGCAGCGTTCTCACAATCAGCTGTTTATGAGAACCAGACTAGTGACCGGAGATAACTCCCAGTCACGTGCACGGCAGTTCTCGCGATAAGATAAGTTATCATGAGAACTGCAGTGGACGAGGGACTTCCGGCGGCGGGACTGGTGAGCTGGCATGGACATGCGTAGTAAGCTGCGTTAACGCGGTTTCTACGCATGTGACTAATCATTAGATGCAGTTTTACCGCATCTAATGATAGTCTATGGTAAATTTACGGCGCGGCGAAAGAGCGTCGCCACGTTGTAAACAGACATGCTGCGTTCTGAAAAGACGTGCCGCATGTCCGTTTACGCGTGTCTGCCGCCTGCGTGTTTTACCGCATAGTGGAGACGGGATTTCATGAAATCCCCTCCACTATGCTGTAACATCTGGACGCTGTATGTTTGACGCAGTTCTACGCAGCGTCAAACACGCAGCGTTTCCTGAACGTGGAAGCATACCCTAAAGATTAATGGTGTTCCATGTTCACAGTGAGTGGAAACTCTGTGACCTTTCGAGAAACGCACCCATGCTCTAGAGGAGTGTTATCAATCGCAACTACAGGAAAAGGGCATGATAAAGGTACGGAATCAATCTTATACTTGTCTAGAAATTGTTGATCAATCAAATTAAGTGCAGAACCACAGTCCACCATCACTTGAAAATCAATTGAATGACCACGACAGGTAGAACTACCAGAAAAAGAAACTCCTGCCGACCGCAAAAATGCAATGAGAAAGGGAGGGTTATTCTGATTGACTTTTTTTTTTTCTCTTTTCCTTGTTTGTGTCCTTCACATTGCTTAATAAAATGGTCAGCCTTACCACAATAAAGGCATATCCCTTCAGAGAATCTTCTCTGCCTTTCCTGGGAACGAGAGGACATCGCCCCCAGTTGCATCGGCTCCCCACAGTCAACGGGGCTCTCCAGCAAAATTGAAACCTCCTCATTCTGTCTACCTCTCAATCTTCTGTCCACTCGGATGGCTAATTGCATAGCAGCCTCAAGCGTAGCAGGTGCAGGATATGCAATGAACAAATCTTTAAGGCTACTTTCACACTAGCGTCGTGCACTGCACGTCGCTATGCGTCGTTTTGAAGAAAAAACGCATCCTGCAAAAGTGCTTGCAGGATGCGTTTTTTCTCCATAGACTTGCATTAGCGACGCAGTGCGACGCATTGCCACACGTCGCAACTGTCGTACGACGGTTGCGTCGTGTTGCGTCGGTCCGTCGCCACCAAAAAACGTTGCACGTAACGTTTTTTGGTGCGTCGAGAACATCTTTTCCGATTGCTCATGCGCGGTCGGAACTCCGCCCCCGCCTCCCTGCACCTCACAGTGGGGCAGCGGATGCGTTGAAAAACTGCATCTGCTGCCCCCGTTGTGCGGCGCTTGCACAGTATGCGTCGGAACGTCGCATTGCGACGTGCGTCGTACGACGCTAGTGTGAAAGTAGCCTAACCCTGTAATTCAAACCTGCTAAAAACTGACTCTTGAGTGCTGAATCATTGCAGCTGACCTGTGCAGACCATCGTCTGAACTGGTTACAAAATCTCTCAGCGTCGCCAGAACCCTGTTTCAGCCGCCTGAGTTCTGCCTCGGCTGTAGTAACCCGATCAAGATCATCATATCATACCCCCATAACAGAAAAAATGCTTCTGACATCAAACAAGGGTCATCCAGACACAATGAAAATGCCCAAACTTGCTGCTCACTTCACAATAACGACATACCGTATATACTCGAGTATAAGCCGAGATTTTCAGCCCAAATTTTTGGGCTGAAAGTGCCCCTCTCGGCTTATACTCGAGTCATGATCGGTGGTGGGGTCGGCGGGTGAGCACTGTCATATACTCACCTAGTCCCGGCGTTCCTGTCGCTCCCCCTGCCTGTCACACTGTCTTCGGTGCCGCAGCCTCTTCCCCTGAGCGGTCACGTGGGACCGCTCATTAGAGAAATGAATAGGCTGCTCCACCTCCCATAGGGGCGGAGCCGCATAATTCATTTCTCTAATCAGCGGTGCCGGTGACCGCTGACAGAGGAAGAGGCTGCGGCACCGAAGACCAGCTGTCCGGGGGAAGGAGCGGGACGCCGGGAGCAGGTAAGTATCGCATATTCACCTGTCCTCGTTCCACACGCCGGGCGTCGCGCCATCTTCCCGGCGTCTCTCCGCACTGACTGTGCAGGTCAGAGGGCGCGATGACGCATATAGTGTGCGTGCCGCCCTCTGCCTGATCAGTCAGTGCAGAGAGACGCCGGGAAGATGGCGCCGAGGAGCTGCAAGCAAGACAGGTGAGTATGTTTTTTTTTTTTTTTATTGCAGCAGCAGCAGCTATGGGGCAATAATGGACGGTGCAGATCACTATATGGCACAGCTATCTATGGGGCAATGGTGCAGAGCACTATATGGCACAGCTATGGGGCAACGGTGCAGAGCACTATATGGCACAGCTATGGGGCAATGGTGCAGAGCACTATATGGCACAGCTATGGGGCAACAGTGCAGAGCACTATATGGCACAGCTATGGGGCAACGGTGCAGAGCACTATATGGCACAGCTATGGGGCAACAGTGCAGAGCACTATATGGCACAGCTATGGGGCAACGGTGCAGAGCACTATATGGCACAGCTATGGGGCAACGGTGCAGAGCACTATATGGCACAGCTATGGGGCAACGGTGCAGAGCACTATATGGCACAGCTATGGGGCAACGGTGCAGAGCACTATATGGCACAGCTATGGGACAATGGTGCAGAGCACTATATGGCACAGCTATGGGGCAACGGTGCAGAGCACTATATGGCACAGCTATGGGGCAATGGTGCAGAGCATTATATATATGGCACAGCTATGGGGCAACGGTGCAGAGCACTATATGGCACAGCTATGGGGCAATGGTGCAGAGCACTATATGGCACAGCTATGGGGCAACGGTGCAGAGCATTATATATATGGCACAGCTATGGGGCAACGGTGCAGAGCACTATATGGCACAGCTATGGGGCAACGGTGCAGAGCATTATATATATGGCACAGCTATGGGGCAAAGGTGCAGAGCATTGTATATATGGCACAGCTTTATGTGGAGTATCTATGGGGCAATGGTGCAGAGCATTGTATATATGGCACAGCTTTATGTGGAGCATCTATGGGGCCATAATGAACGGTGCAGAGCATTATATGTGGCACAGCTTTATGTGGAGCATCTATGGGGCCATAATGAATGGTATGGAGTATCTATTTTTAATTTTGAAATTCACCGGTACCTGCTGCATTTTCCACCCTAGGCTTATACTCGAGTCAATAAGTTTTCCCAGTTTTTTGTGGCAAAATTAGGGGGGTCGGCTTATACTCGGGTCAGCTTATACTCGAGTATATACGGTAATAATCCCCACACGCTGTAATTCAGCTCCTGAAGACCTGGGTCTAAGCCGAAAATAAAGTACACATGCATTTTTAAATGAAAAAAATTGCTGCCGTTTACCGGAAAAACATTCAGGCAAACCCATCTTATATTCTTCAGAGCGGATTCCAGGGCAATTACTCACGTGCTGTTGTAAGCTGGCAACTTCCAATGTTAACCCTTGCAGACGCTGAACAAGATCTTGAACGCTGTTCATATTGCAGAAATCCGGGAGGGGAGGGGTTTTTTTTTTAAACTTCTTTCTGGCTGGACAAACTGTTACAGATCTGCAACACAGGACTAAGGTAGAAGGGGGAAAACTGACCCTGCACTATGACTAGGCTGAAACCCTACGATGGAGTGGAGTGACCCATTCCTTGAGAATAGACCCACCGACGATCCTAGGATAATCTCAAGCGAAGACCTATAGATAAGGGGAAGGGGTTCTCTAAAAGACCTAAGGACTGGGTACAAAAAACGGGTCACCTCCTAATAGAAAACAAAGAGAAGGCTGCAGAAACCAATAGAAAACAGAAACTAAGGCTAGCAGAACCAGAGGTACCAACACTGCTCAAATAACACACACAGAATACAAAGCAAAGCACCAAGCTAGAGGTCAAGCAGATAAACACTGTTGTCCAGCAAGGACTGGGAGGCAGGTGCTGGTTAATAAAGAGTGAAACAAACACCTGACCCAAGACAAACCCAGCACCAGAGGAAAAAAGACCAGCAGCCAGAACTCCACAAGAAAATGGCGGATATTAACAAACTAAACAGATTCTAACAGTAACCTGACGGTTAAAAGACATTTCTGGACACGACACTTCCTTCTCAGAACCCGATTCAACTGATAGTGTTAATTAATTTTCCAACTATGATTTTTGTGAGCAACCATCTATTATATATTTGCAGAATGGTACTCAGTCTGTGATAACATCAGTAAATCAGGTTAACGGATTTAAAGCCAAAAATCCTTATCCAGTGCAGTCTAGGACGGACTACATGGATAAATTACAGGATCACGTTGAGAGGGAATTATAAACTCTACATGCGTCGGTTCAATCCAATACAAAATCCTACTTGTAGCAATACTGTTATGCTGTCACTGAATATGCAATCACATCAATAATATATATTATCAAATTACATCTTTTTGAGTTGTTAATATCGAAATAATAGGGTACAATTAGTTTATTGTAATCTCCCATGGAGTAGTCTCACTAGAATTATATAATTAAACAATCAGATATAAGATCTTTCTTTTTGCTTCAAGCAGATCTGGGGAGATTGGTCGTGCGCATGCGTGTCTGTCGTATCCCTTCTGACTTCCAGGAATGCTTTATCACACTGATATGTGTTCCAGCATGAGGTCCCATTCACATTATCCTGGAAATACCTTTAGTATCAAGGAACAGAGCAGACACACAATGTGCCGCTTACACCAACACTCGTCTAATTCATACATGACGTGGCAGCATCCTATTGGTAGTGTAGGAATATATGTAGTACTGGGTCCCCTATGGTTAGCTATTCCCCCCGGAAGAAGCATAGGCAACGTGGCATCAAGGTGGGGAGACACAGTTTCCATTTTTCCCTCTGATGGTTCTTGGATTTAGGTAATATACCTTTTACTATTTCTACAATGTTTTGCTGCTGTTTTAGCCTGCCCCGTGAGTCACTGATGTTGAATCCATGCATATAAGATTATACAAGAGGGAAGACATTCTAGTCTTAATTAGACTAGCACTTTGATTATGAGTTATGCCATTGTGGCAGAAATAGCCAGTAAGCTTGAATGCCCCTCTCCTTTTGTTCATTTTTTCTACACCTGTATTTTCACTTTGCTTATTATGCTTTGGATATATCTGCATATAGAAATTCTATCAAAGTATTTAGACTTGTGATATTGTGTCTGTGTCTCCTTCTTGAAATGGAGCACTACGGCACTCGTAATGTGTGAGATAGGTGCTCAAGTAGGGTATCCAACCCAAAACAGTCCAAAACCAGAAAAGACTTGGCACTCTGAAGGAAATTTTGGTGTGCAATGAAAATGTTTATTGATGTGCATCCATAAAGGCAAGTTGAACGTTTTCGGTCCACATCCGGACCTTCATCAGAACTAATATACTGGTATTGAGAGAAACATGTATCCTGTCTCTATCAGTTCCAAATGACGTTTTGGGGTAGCCTGGATGCAGCCGGGAGTCGTGTATGAGTCAGCGCATGGGGAGAGCGACTGAAGTCGCTTTAGGAGTCGCGCTGAATAAACAATTTCATTGCACGCCAAAATTTCCTCCAGATTGCCAAGTCTTTTCTGGTTGTGTCTCCTTCTTGGAGGTCTTTTGCCCTGTCTTTGTATATACTGTTTTATGCATTAATTGAATAAAAAATTATATTTTTTAATACTTAGCTGAAATCTCTTTTTAACCTGCTGCACTTGATTTGCTGTTATGGATGCTAGTTGTGAATCTGTTGACAAATTGTCTAGCAGTACATTATTCTTTTTTGGGACATATGTGATTATATATAAGAAATGTCCTGCTTTCTGGGAGATATTGTGGACTCACGATCCATTTTTTGGATTTCTGGCAGCTCTGGTTCCACTCAGTTTAAAACTTTTTTCCTTTTGGACTATCGGGGGTTAATGTCAGTCCCCCCACCCCACTTGCTGGCAATCTGGTGTTAATGCAGTGCTGCTGGCTCAGCTGATACAGATGGTGTCCACTCCCATCCTTTAAAAGGTCACCTGATGCATCAGCTGACTGTTGGTGATACAGTTTCTTTCTGGAGACTAGCCTAGCAGGAGCAGCTCTGGTCTGGTGATTGGAGTCCAGTTGCTGTTATCTGCGGTGCGGAGCTTAGCAGCAGTGTTCATAAGCTAAGTGTGGTGTTTTTTCACCTCCCATTGGTGTTTGTCACTTCCCTCTGTGTATTATCTGCATAGGTTAGGCTAGTGCTCCTTGCCGGCCAGTGCACTAGCCAGGGCAGTAGTAGGTGACTACTAGGGACAAGTTATCCTGACAGCGGTGGGGGGAAGGACCCACATAGGGCGTTAACAGAGTTCAGGGACAGGCTCAGGTTTGAGCTCAGGTGGTGACCAACCCCCATTCCCTATGGGTAGTGCCTTCCTCTCACCTTTTCTATCCCATTATTTGTGAGTTGTGCTGTTCATTGACCGACCACCCGTTCGGTCGGGTCCCACCATGACATATTGGCAGCACTCTTGAGATTTGTCAACACATCAGGAGAGTCTCACGATTTTGCAAGAGCCTTCCAAATTTTGCTAGGGCAAGTAGGAGCTAAATATTCCGCTCCTTGAAAAAAATGTAAGGGTTGCTCACAAAGATAACTCCTGTTTATATGTCATATTCAAGTTTAAGGACATCTTTGACATAAAAAAAAAAATCTCTAACACTTCATTGGGGGACACAGGAAATTATGGATGTATGCTGCTGCCACTAAGAGGCTGACACTATACAAACAAAAGCTCCTCTCTAGTAGTGTACACCCACTAACTGGCATGACGTTAATCAGTTTTAGCTTTGTGTCAGTAGGAGGCAGACAGAGGTCTAGACCCAGGCTTGTTTCTACCTTAGGTTTTGTTTTTTTTTTGTTAATGATTCCCCTTTTTCTTACAGATATGGCTTGTAAGTGCAATAAAGTGGAGTTGTTTTATTCTGATCTCTAACCTAGAGTCCGAGAGCACATTGTGGAGTTGTGTCACTGTATCCCATCTGGTCTGAGGCAGGACCTTAACCCCCTAACACAGCAAAAGTGTTTGGGGCTCCCGGGCAGATGGTCCTTGCCACCAATCTCCTGGCCACTCGCCCCCCAGAACCAGATGGACTGGGGAGGGAAGACGGATCCGTTACCTGCCAGCCACTTCGGCTTGCGAAGAAGGATTCAGGATCTTCAGGACAATTATATCCAGTTCAAGCGTGGCTGTGAAGGGGGCTCGCACTAGCTCATTATGTAGTTCTTCATCACCCTCCACGTCCTTCAGGATTCCATCCCTTTCTCCCTCTTCCGATGCTCTGGCGGTCTAGGAGTCAGACTTCTGTTCTGAGTTGGATTTCTATCTGGACTCCGAAAAAAGCCCCAAACTTTAGGGCATGGTGAATAGTCTAATTCTAGCTATTAATTAGACCATTAACATGAAGGACGTGGAGCCCTCACACTCTGAGTAGACCGTATCCTTCAGAAAGACGAAGAGCCTGCTTCGTGTTTTCGCCAACCATGAAGAATTCAAGGGAATTTTACCAGGGAATGGGAGGATCCAGAAAATCTTTTTTAGAGAAGAAAGCGCATGGAGGTCTTATATCCATTGGCTGTCGACGTGCTACAGAGATGAGCAGAGTTTCCCTCAGCGGATCCCCCAGTCTCCAGACTTTCCACTAACACCATCCTACTCCTTTCTAATTGAGCCTCTCTAAACAAGCCCTTAGACAGACACACCGAGGCTCTCGCCTAATTGGCCTTCAAGGCTTCATGTTCGGCCTTCTGCCTGTCTTTTGCCGGAACGTGGGTCAGTCGGTTTTGACCTGGGCGAAGCTCCTCTGCCAAGGTATTCTGTCAGGTGCTTCCTCTTCCCAATTGGCGAATTTAGTAGACCAATTGGTCACAGAGGGAAGTATCTCCTGCCAGCTTCAGGGGGTCGCACATTCCGTTCCCCTTACCGGCCCCTGGTAGAACCTTTGCACCTCAACTTAGTTTGAGATGTCCTTCAGGAGTCCCCATTTGAACCACTACAAAAAATCTCTCTCGCCTTCCTCTCATGGAAGATTGCCTTCCTTTCTACCATCACCTCAATCAGACGAGTGTCCGAACTCCCGGCTCTTTCTTAATGTTCCTCATACCTGGTGTTCCACCAGGACAAGGTGATCCTGTGTCCAATTCCATCTTTTCTTCCTAAGGTGGTTTCCTCATTTCACCACAGTGAAGACATTCTACTTCCTTTTGTCCATTACCCTCTCTTCCTCAGGAGCGATGACTAAGCAAACTTCATCTATACCGTACTTCATCTTTTGGACTTACTCAGTGATCCTCCTCAGCCACCCACACAGACGGACACACATTAGACCTGGTCTTCACCCACTGCTCCCTATCTTCACAACCTCCCTTCTCCCTCTATCTGACCACCATCTACTCACTTTCTCATTACTGTCCTCCACACCTGTCACCCATGTCCAGCAACATGCACACCCCCCGCAGAAACCTCGCACACCTAGACCCTCACACACTTTGACTTTATTCAGCCACTGTCCTCCATAGCTTCACGACACAGACACTGCCACTAGTTTCTACAATGCTACTCTGGCATCAGCCATCGACTCGGTCGCCCCTGTCATGCATAGCAAAGTGCGATGAATCAATAGACAACCCTGGCACAATAACATCACTAAAAAGCTTCAGCTAGTATCCAGAATTGCAGAACGGCGTTGAAAGAAAATGCATTCACAAGATGATTTCACTGCACTCTGTAATATTTCTCTTACTGAGAGTGTTGGGGGACACTCACTTGGCCGCGATATTCAAGCACACGGGCACGGGTTTATAAAACAAAGCAGTCCATGCGGTTTATTAAGCTTCATAAACCGGGGTACGCACAGTTCATAACATGAAACACTACAGGCACCAACTGGTGATATTTACTTGCAGCTTCTAACACTTCAGTGTACGGCTTTGCCTCACGGCCACTAACACGCTGGTCCTCCCTTAACCAGTTCCCAAGGGAGACCACATAGTTCATAGAACTTCACAAGCACTACCGGCCTGTACGATACCTGACGGGAGCTCCGACTCCACCTGCTGACTCCTCGCCAGTCCACACCTCCGGGTAAGCTGCCTTACAGGGATCACCAACTTGCCTGGCCGGCACGCACTAGTCAGTCCAGACCTCACTGAAGGACTCCAGCTTCCCCAGACTCCGTTATCACTCTTCTGGGTAAGCTGCCTAACAGGGATCCCCAACTTGCCTGTCCGGCATTCAGTAGTCAGTCCAGACCTCACCGAAGGATTGTAGCTTCCCCAGTTCCACTGTGCACTGCTCCGGGATCCGGTCCTCCTACTAGGACCTCCCACGCCAGCAGGTGCTTTCCAGGAAGCCTCCTCTCAGGCTTCCAACACAGGAACACACCGAGCCCTCAGGAACTCCCTCAGGGATTTTGCACTTGGACCCTTCAGGTCCAAACACTGGAACCACACAGGAACATGTGACCCACACTCTGGTCACGTTATGTACCTGTAACCACACCCACAGTAATGGATCACATGGACTGGTCACGTGATCCTGACATCACTGCAGGTCAATTCTCACGGCCTCAATACAACTCCGTGCAGATCCCGGGGAGACCATGCAGCGCCCCCTACCTGTTACAGGGGTTACTGCATCACATATATCACATATCCTCCCCCTCTGTTCACACCTGTAGGGTTGAACACCTGCCATACACGTGGGATCACGGGATATGTCATGCACGTTGCCTTGCCCTACCTGTCGAGAGAACCGTCTCAGTCGGTTTTGAGCATCACACAGACCCATCCAGTTGTTGAGTTTACCCCGCCCCCAACGGTCAACATGTAGGCCTTGAGGTTTGGCCCTTAAGTTACAGTCTGTCCGTGACACCAAACCTTTAGTCAAGTTTGTCTTTTTACTCGACCTTTCTCTCCAGGGTCGCCACCCACGGTTGGTACGGACATTAGTCCCACTTACAGTCGAGACTAGCAACTGATCAGAGTCTGACCCTCCATCACTACGTCTACTACTGTACATGTCCTTTTTGTTTCCTTTTCGTTGGGAAGAAGGCGGCTGCCACCTTGTGTTCTGCAGCTGTTTATTGACCTGCCGTCTGTACAGTCTCAGCTGCTCTATTTCTCTCAGGTAGGCCACGCGATACTTCAGGAGCATCCGGATATTCGCTAGACTCTCCTTGGACCCGACAACCAGGAATGACACCATTCCATCTTCACCCACCTGAGCCTTGTCTTCAGCCGGAATCCTCAGTCTCTTCACACCGGACACATCCACCATCTCCTGCATCGCTTTTCCAAATCGGCCAGTAAGCTTCGCTACCAGAGCTCTGGGCACTTGGACTGTGTCCTCCACCAAACCCAGACGACTTTGAGCTTTCCTGGCTTGCTCCAAACAACGAGTGGCCTCACCATTCCCCAACAGGACCCTCTGTTTCGTGCAGAGGCACCGTAGGTGCATGTCCCTCAGGACAGCCACCCTCTTCACTGTGACTTCCTTAGTAGACAGTACCACCAACTGTTTCGTCTCCAGTGCCCAGTGCACACTACACGCTTCCACTGCCTTTTTAAAGGCCTCATGCACACCCTCTCAGGTACATGCATCTTGCGCCTCTATGGGTACATCTATCACGCACTTGAAGAGCGGAGTCTCACTTCCTTCAAGAACAGATGGCTCCTGCCTTGCCATGGACCTTTCCATCAAGACACCTGTCACAAATGGGTGACCATCTTGTTCTGCTTTTAGCGCCAACTCCTCTTCAGCTTTACTCTCATTACCACTCTGGTACTGGCACGAGAAGTCTGCGACCACCACCTCTTTTCCTTGTAGAGGGCCTTTTAGTGTTTCTCTAAGCACTACAATGTCTTCCTTTAGGGTCTGATACACACTTTGCCATCTGAACAGGTGGCCTCTGAGCTCAGAGACTTCCTTCTCCAGCTCATCCACTCTGCGCTCAGCCGCTTGTCTCAGGACCCTTTCTCGTTCGACATGGTCGTTCACCGTCTCTATAACCAGTTCCATCTCGCTTCTCCCATCCTCCGGACTGGTGAAACATCCATCACTTGAGGAGGTATTCACTTCCGGCACCATCTCCTTGGTGGCCTCCTCCACTTCCGCACCCTCCGACTCTGCACTGTCAGGGTCGGCCCTCTCTTGGGTCTCAGCGGTGACGTCATTAGGTTCGTCCCTTTTCCCTGGGACTTCAGAGTACTTCATACACCCCAGGTCCTCAGCATCTTCCGTCAATTCCTCACACGGAGCAACTGGTTCAGCCCCTTTGGCTCTTTTACGTCTCCGGCGACGGGAGGAAGAATTGCCTGAGTCAACCTTATTACACTCTTTTCCACTGGCGTCACCGTCTGAATGGGAGTCGCCACCAATCGTCACCACAGGTCCTGGACCCCGTCCTCCACCCGTCAGCACAGGTCCTGGACCCCGTCCTCCACCCGTCACCATAGGTCCTGGACCCCGTCCTCCACCTGTCACCAGGGCATATGCGCTTGTTACTGGCCATGATTTGTCACAGTCACCCCCAGAATCTGTGTCACACCCCACAGTCTGATGACCCTGCAAGTCACTCTCTGTCTGGGTGTCAGCTCCACGTGTTTTATCCAGCAGACCACTATCAGTCGTATTGTGGCACACTTCAGGTGACGTCAGGTCAGTTAGTTGGACAGTCGCACCTTTCCCTCTGGTCAGGCCTGCCTTCTCAACATTACTAACTGACATCCACATTATATCCACAAACACTTCAGCCTTTTCCCACAGTGCTACCAAATCTTGTCCTATTACCATAGGATACGGCAAGATCGGGTCTACAACCACCTCATGGTATGTGGAAACCTCCGCTGCGACAATGTAGATAGTGGCTACCTGGAGATATTCAGTGTCGCCAGGTGACACAGAATCTCCTGGACGGGTTCTCAGCACAGACTCTTCTCTCCCCGGGTCTATCAACCCTTGCACACACTTTCCATCCAGCCAAAAAGGACACAGTCGTGACACCTCACTGATTGCCGCCCCTTTTTTGGCTCTGCCCCCTTTCTGGGCAAGTGCTCCACTTTTTGATACCACCCCGGTTCGAGATTCAGCCCCCCTTCGGGATTCCACCCCTTTTTGGGCCATTACCCCTATTCGGGTTACCGCCCCTTTTTGGGTCTCCGCCCCCTTTTGGGCAACCATCCCCGTTTGGGCCACTGCTCACTATTAGGGATAATCCCCTCCCTGGGATACACCCCGTGGACTCCCCCACGGTACTCAGACCCCAGTTCACACAGTACACCCCAATGTCTCTGGGCTTGTACTGGCCCTTTAGGAGTCTGCACAAAAAGAAAAAATTTTATTTTTTTTTTCTCTATGTCACTTCACCAGCTCCTGCTGGTACCGCCACAGCTCCCGCTGCAGTCACACACAACCGGCACCTCCATGTGCTGCCAACCACAAGTCACAGTAGCTCCGCCTGCTGTGGAACCTCTCGCTGCAACCGCGGCTACTCTCCACACGGCTCTGCACGGGTCCACCGCTGCCGTTTGTCACCTTCGTGACCCCGCCGAGTCACAGCAGACGCTTGTCACTTTCGTAACCCCACCGAGTTACCGCTAGACGCTTGTCACCTTCGTGGCTTTGCCACAGCAATTAACTCCACGTGTGCTAGCGGGATTGTTGCCAAAATTCTCCACCAATTGTAAGATTTCTCTTACTGAGAGTGTTGGGGGACACTCACTTGGCCGCGATATTCAAGCACACGGGCACGGGTTTATAAAACAAAGCAGTCCATGCGGTTTATTAAGCTTCATAAACCGGGGTACGCACAGTTCATAACATGAAACACAACAGGCACCAACTGGTGATATTTACTTGCAGCTTCTAACACTTCAGTGTACGGCTTTGCCTCACGGCCACTAACACGCTGGTCCTCCCTTAACCAGTTCCCAAGGGAGACCACATAGTTCATAGAACTTCACAAGCACTACCGGCCTGTACGATACCTGACGGGAGCTCCGGCTCCACCTGCTGACTCCTCGCCAGTCCACACCTAAGCTGCCTTACAGGGATCACCAACTTGCCTGGCCGGCACGCACTACTCAGTCCAGACCTCACTGAAGGACTCCAGCTTCCCCAGACTCCGTTATCACTCTTCTGGGTAAGCTGCCTAACAGGGATCCCCAACTTGCCTGTCCGGCATTCAGTAGTCAGTCCAGACCTCACCGAAGGATTGTAGCTTCCCCAGTTCCACTGTGCACTGCTCCGGGATCCGGTCCTCCTACTAGGACCTCCCACGCCAGCAGGTGCTTTCCAGGAAGCCTCCTCTCAGGCTTCCAACACAGGAACACACCGAGCCCTCAGGAACTCCCTCAGGGATTTTGCAATTGGACCCTTCAGGTCCAAACACTGGAACCACACAGGAACATGTGACCCACACTCTGGTCATGTTATGTACCTGTAACCACACCCACAGTAATGGATCACATGGACTGGTCACGTGATCCTGACATCACTGCAGGTCAATTCTCATGGCCTCAATACAACTCCGTGCAGATCCCGGGGAGACCATGCAGCGCCCCCTACCTGTTACAGGGGTTACTGCATCACATATATCACAACTCAAACAAGCAACACTCCCATTCAAATCAGCTCTCACCTTTGCTAAACAGGCCTACTTTACATCCCTTGTGTCTTCCCTATTCCACAACCTCAAACAGTTGTTCAACACCATTAACTCCCTCCTCCACTCACCACTGCCCCCTCCGACTTCCCTAATCTCTGCTGAGGACTTTGCCAAGCACTTCAAAAATAAGATAGGCCAAACAAGGCAAGTCTTTGCTGTCCCACCACCACAACCCTTTTGTATGCCAGACCAATGCCCTAACCCCATAACTTCCCTCTCCAAAATCACTGAAGGACCGCTTGATCATCTTCTCTCCAAATCACAGCTCACCACTTGTGCACTTGACCCCATCCCACCTCTTCACCAATCTCACCACTACACTAATCCCATCCCTAACCCATCTCCTAAATCTATCACTAACTTCTGGTACCTTCCCCTCTGCTTTCAAACATGCCATAATCACACATATCCTCAAAAAGCCATCCCTTGACCCGAGCGCTATGCCCAGCTACCGCCCCATATCTTTGCTCCTATTTGCTTCCAAACTACTTGAGCAGCACTTTCCTCTCACCCTGCATCTAACTCTCTCTTCAACAACCTACAATCTGGCTTCTGTCATCACCATTCCACTGAGAGTGCCCCGACCTAACTTACGAACGACTTACAGCCAAAGCTAACAGACAATTCTCTATACTCCTAGACTTGTCCTCTGCCTTCGACACAGTTGACCACTGCCTCCTACTACAGATCCTCTCTTACTTTGGTGTCAAAGACCTCTCCCTGTCCTGGATCTCCTCATACCAACTGCACATTTAGCTTTTCCTACTCCCATACTACCTCTTCATCTCACCCCCTCTCTGTTGGTGTCCCTCAAGGCTCTGTCCTAGGACCCCTTCTTTTCTCAATCTATACCCTTGGCCTGGGACAACTCATAAAGTCCTATGGCTTCCAGTACTATCTATATGCCGATGATACTTGGATCTATCTCTCTGGCCCAGATGTCACTCTCTGCTCTCCAGAATCCCAGAGTGTCTATCAACCATATCGTCCTTCTTCTCTCGCTTCCTCAAACTCAATGTGGACAAATCTGAACTAATTATCTTTCCTCCATCTCGCACACCTTTCCTACCTGATCTATCACAATAAATTAATTCATACTTTACCCTGTCCTGGTAATCTGCTGCCTCGGAGTAACCTTTGACTCTGCTCTGTCCTTTAACCCCTTAAGCCCGTATGACGTACTATACCGTCGAGGTGGGGTGGGCCTTAATTCCCGGTGACGGGATAGTACGTCATACGCGATCGGCCGCGCTCACGGGGGGAGCGCGGCCGATCGCGGCCGGGTGTCAGCTGCATATCGCAGCTGACATCCGGCACTATGTGCCAGGAGCGGTCACGGACCGCCCCCGGCACATTAACCCCCGGCACACCGCGATCAAACATGATCGCGGTGTACCGGCGGTACAGGGAAGCATCGCGCAGGGAGGGGGCTCCCTGCGGGCTTCCCTGAGACGATCGGTACAAGGTGATGTACTCACCTCGTACCGAACGTCTTCTCCCTGCAGGCCCCGGATCCAAAATGGCCGAGGGGCTGTATCCGGGTCCTGCAGGGAGCACTTCCGGGTCGGAGCAGGCTGCAGATGAAAGCTGCAGCCTGCTCCGATGAAAGTATGATCGCGGATCTGATAGAGTGCTGTGCACACTATCAGATCTGCGATCTGTGATGTCCCCCCCTGGGACAAAGTAAAAAAGTAAAAAAAAAAATTTCCACATGTGTAAAAAAAAAAAAAAAAAATTCCTAAATAATAATAATAAAAAAAAAAATATTATTCCCATAAATACATTTCTTTATCTAAAAAAAACAAACAAAAACATTAAAAGTACACATATTTAGTATCGCCGCGTCCGTAACGACCCAACCTATAAAACTGGCCCACTAGTTAACCCCTTCAGTAAACACCGTAAGAAAAAAAAAAAAAAAACGAGGCAAAAAACAACGCTTTATTACCATACCGCCGAACAAAAAGTGGAATAACACGCGATCAAAAAGACGGATATAAATAACCATGTAACCGCTGAAAACGTCATCTTGTCCCGCAAAAAACGAGCCGCCATACAGCATCATCAGCAAAAAAATAAAAAAGTTATAGTCCTCAGAATAAAGCGATGCCAAAATAATTATTTTTTCTATAAAATAGTTTTTATCGTATAAAAGCGTCAAAACATAAAAAAATGATATAAATGTGGTATCGCTGTAATCGTACTGACCCGACGAATAAAACTGCTTTATCAATTTTACCAAGCGCAGAACGGTATAAACGCCTCTCCCAAAAGAAATTCATGAATGGCTGGTTTTTGGTTATTCTGCCTCACAAAAATCGGAATAAAAAGTGATAAAAAATGGTCACGTGTCCGAAAATGTTACCAATAAAAACGTCAACTCGTCCCGCAAAAAACAAGACCTCACATGACTCTGTGGACCAAAATGTGGAAAAATTATAGGTCTCAAAATGTGGAGACGCAAAAACTTTTTTGCTATAAAAAGCGTCTTTTAGTCTGGTTTCACACTTGCGTTTTTATCTGCATGCGTTTTTTAAAAAAACCGCATGTGTGAAAAAATGCATGTAAACGCGGTAAAACGCATGCGTTTTTATAGAAAAACACAAGAAAACAAGAAAACAACAAGAAACCCTAACCCTACCCCTAACCCTACCCCTAACCTGAAATACGTGGCACTGAAATACATGGCACTGAAATATACGTTTATATACGTATATACGTATATAAGTGCCACGATATTTCAGTGGCCACGTATATAAGTGCCACGTATTTAAGTGCCACGTATTTAAGTGCCACGTATTTACGTGCCACGTATTTACGTGCCACGTATTTACGTGCCACGTATTTACGTGCCACGTATTTTTCAGTGCCTGAAATACGTGGCACTGAAATACGTGGCACTGAAATATCGTGGCACTGAAATATCGTGGCACTGAAGTATTTACGTGCCACGTATTTTTCAGTGCCTGAAATACGTGGCACTGAAATACGTGGCACTGAAATACGTGGCACTTATATACGTGGCACTTATATACGTGGCACTTATATACGTGGCACTTATATACGTGGCACTTATATACGTGGCACTTATATACGTGGCACTTATGACTGTCAGAAAATGTTCAGTAAACGGTTAGGGGTAGGGTTTCAGGTAGAATTGGGGAGTTTCCACTGTTCAGGCACATCAGGGGCTCTCCAAACGCGACATGGCGTCCAATCTCAATTCCAGCCAATTCTGCGTTGAAAAAGTAAAACAGTGCTCCTTCCCTTCCGAGCTCTCCCGTGCGTCCAAAAAGGGGTTTACCCCAACATATGGGGTATCAGCGTACTAGGGACAAATTGAACAACAACTTCTGGGGTCCAAGTTCTCTTGTTATCCTTGGGAAAATAAAAATTTGGGGGGCTAAAAATCATTTTTGTGGGAAAAAAAATATGTTTTATTTTCACGGCTCTGCGTTGTAAACTGTAGTGAAACACTTGGGGGTTCAAAGTTCTCACAACACATCTAGATAAGTTCCTTGGGAGGTCTAGTTTCCAATATGGGGTCACTTGCGGGGGGTTTGTACTATTTGGGTACATCAGGGGCTCTGCAAATGCAACGTGACGCCTGCAGACCAATCCATTTAAGTCTGCATTCCAAATGGCGCTCCTTCCCTTCCGAGCTCTGTCATGCGCCCAAACAGTGGTTCCCCCCCACATAGGGGGTATCAGCGTACTCAGGACAAATTGGACAACAACTTTTAGGGTCCAATTTATCCTGATACCCTTGTGAAAATACAAAACTGGGGGCTAAAAAATCATTTTTGTGAAAAAGAAAAATAATTTTTATTTTCACGGCTCTGCGTTATAAACTGTAGTGAAACACTTGGGGGTTCAAAGTTCTCACAACACATCTAGATAAGTTCCTTGGGGGGTCTAGTTTCCAATATGGGGTCACTTGTGGGGGGTTTGTACTGTTTGGGTACATCAGGGGCTCTGCAAATGCAACGTGACGCCTGCAGACCAATCCATTTAAGTCTGAATTCCAAATGGCGCTCCTTCCCTTCCGAGCTCTGTCATGCGCCCAAACAGTGGTCCCTCCCCACAAATGGGGTATCAGCGTACTCCAGACAAATTGGACAACAACTTTTGGGGTCCAATTTATCCTGATACCCTTGTGAAAATACAAAACTGGGGGCTAAAAAATCATTTTTGTGAAAAAAAAAAATAATTTTTATTTTCACGGCTCTGCGTTATAAACTGTAGTGAAACACTTGGGGGTTCAAAGCTCTCAAAACACATCTAGATAAGTTCCTTATGGGGTCTACTTTCCAAAATGGTGTCACTTGTGGGGGGGTTTAAGGTTTAGGCACATCAGGGGCTCTCCAAACGCAACATGGCATCCCATCTTAATTCCAGTCAATTTTGCATTGAAAAGTAAAATAGCGCTTCTTCCCTTCTGAGCTCTGCTATGCGCCCAAACAATGGTTTACACCCACATATGGGGTATCGTCGTACTCAGGACAAATTGCACAACAACTTTTGTGGTCTAATTTCTTCTCTTACCCTTGGGGAAATAAAAAAATGGGGGTGAAAAGATCATTTTTGTGAAAAAATATGATTTTTTATTTTTACGGCTCTGCATTATAAACTTCTGTAAAGCACTTGTTGGGTCAAAGTGCTCACCACACATCTAGATAAGTTCCTTAGGGGGTCTACTTTCCAAAATGGTGTCACTTGTTAGGGGTTTCAATGTTTAGGCACATCAAGGGCTCTCTAAATGCAACATGGCGTCCCATCTCAATTCCAGTCAATTTTGCATTGAAAAGTCAAATGGCGCTCCTTCCCTTCCGAGCTCTGCTCTGCGCCCAAACAATGGTTTACACCCACATATGGGGTATCAGCGTACTCAGGACAAATTGTACAACAACTTTTGGGGTCTATTTTCTCCTGTTACCCTTGGTAAAATAAAACAAATTGGAGCTGAAATAAATTTTGTGTGAAAAAAAGTTAAATGTTCATTTTTATTTAAACATTCCAAAAATTCCTGTGAAACACCTGAAGGGTTAATAAACTTCTTGAAAGTGGTTTTGAGTACCTTGAGGGGTGCAGTTTTTAGAATGGTGTCACACTTGGGTATTTTCTATCATATAGACCCGTCAAAATGACTTCAAATGAGATGTGGTCCCTAAAAAAAAATGGTGTTGTAAAAATGAGAAATTGCTGGTCAACTTTTAACCCTTATAACTCCATCACAAAAAAAAATTTTGGTTCCAAAATTGTGCTGATGTAAAGTAGACATGTGGGAAATGTTATTTATTAAGTATTTTGTGTGACATATGTCTGTGATTTAAGGGCATAAAAATTCAAAGTTGGAAAATTGCGAAATTTTCAAAATTTTCGCCAAATATTCGTTTTTTTCACAAATAAACGCAAGTTATATCGAAGAAATTTTACCACTAACATGAAGTACAATATGTCACGAGAAAACAATGTCAGAATCGCCAAGATCCGTTGAAGCGTTCCAGAGTTATAACCTCATAAAGGGACAGTGGTCAGAATTGTAAAAATTGGCCCGGTCATTAACGTGCAAACCACCCTCGGGGCTTAAGGGGTTAAACCGCACATCCATGCTCTCGCCACCTCCTGTCACCTCCACCTCAAATATATTGCCAGAATTTGTCCTTTCCCCAGCCCTCACTCTATCAAAATGCTTGTGCATGCTCTCATCATCTCTCGCCTCAACTACTGCAACATCCTTCTCTGTGGCCTACCTTCTAACACTCTCGCATCCCTCCAGTCCATCCTTAACTCTGCTGCCTGATTAATTAATCTCTCTCCTCGCTACACTTCTGCTTCCCCTCTTTGCAAATCCCTTCACTAGCTCCCAATTTCCCAGCATATCCAGTTTAAACTACTAACACTGACCTACAAAGCCATCCATAACCTTTCTCCTTCGTATATTTCTGAACTAATCTCTCAATATCTTCCCTCACGTAATCTCCTGTCCTCCCAAGACCTCCTTCTCTCCTCCACGCTTATTCTCTCCTCACCCAATCACCTCCAAGACTTCTCCCAAATATCCTCCATCATCTGGAATTCTGTGCCCCAACACGTCCGGTTATCCACCACATTTGGATCCTTCAAATGGAACCTGAAAATTCATCTCTTCAAAGAAGCTTACAACCTGTAATGACCACACGGCCACCTCATCACCATCAGATCTACTGCAACCCCTGACCTACTGTTTCCTTCCCCACAATCCTGTAGAATGTAAGCCCGCAAGGGCAGGGTCCTCTTCCCTCTGTATCAGTCTGTCATTGTTAGTTTTGTTTACTGTAAGTGATATTTGTATTTTGATGTAACCTGTCTAATGTACAGCTCCATGGAATTAATGGTGCTATATAAATAAATAATAATAATCTATACCTTTCTAAAACTGCACCTTTCAGATGAGCGGACTCTCTGTTCATAATTCCTGCCTCGAGGCTTTCCAGGTCTACCATTGCCCGTTGTGACCGTTCTGCCATTCTGGAAGCCTATTGAATAAGGGACAGAGCACGTCCACTCAGGGTCACGGCTCACTCCGCTCATGCAATGGGGGTCTCCTAGGCTGTTTGCCACCAGGCGTTGGCCTTGCAGCTTTACAAAGTTGCTACATGTTCTTCCATTCATACCATTGCAAAGTTCTACATGGTTCACACGTACCCCTCGTCAGCTGTGAAACTCGGTAGAAAGTAATGTTCTATTTATTTGCTTTCTTTCTTTATGTTTAATCTGTTTTATCTGCACTCTATAACATTTTAGATACTTTATCCTCTCTACACTTTGTGTACAACCTCCTCCCTCCTGGTATCTCTGAAGCCTAGATACAAAGTGTAAGGGAAACTATAACATCAGCAAAATAACTTTTTAAGTCTGCATGCACATGACTGTCTCTACACAAAGGACATTCCCTTTGCCTTCAGGTACTCAGAGCCATAGCGGTTCTCCTGGACGAATACCAAGAGGTGCCAATCGTCACACATTAGTCTAGTGAGCCAAGCTTCAGTGTGGCAGATGGTGAGTGTAGCTATGGCTCATTTTGTGTATAGGAAGCTCTGTGGGGCCTCATGCTGTATAAAGGAGTCTATGTGAGGGCTCATGCTGTACAGTATGTAGGAGGCTATGTGGGCGGCTCATGCTGTATATAGGAGGCTATGTGGGGGCTCATACAGTATATAGAAGGCTGTGTGGGGGCTAATATGGTATACTGGAGGCTGTGTTGGGCTCATGGTATATAGGAGGCTACGTGGGGGCTCTTTCGGCAATATAGGTGTTTGATGGCTTTTTTGGAATATAGTGGGCTGTGTGGGGGCTCTTTCTGTATATTGGGGGCTCTTTTGGGCTGTGTGAGGGTTCTTTTGACATAGGCTGTGTGAGGGTTCTTTTGGTATATAGGGGATCTGTGTGAGGGTTCTTTTGGTATATGGGGGGCCGTGTGAGAGTTTTTTCAGTATATAGGTGGGCTGTGTAAGGGTTCTTTCAGTATATAGGGGACTATGTGGGGGCTCTTTTAGTTTATAGTGGGCTGTGTGAGTGCTCTTTTGGTATATAGGGGCTGTGCGCTGGCTCATACGGTATATAGGGGATGTCAGCAGACTTAACTTTGCACAATAATGAGTGACACTAGTAATATAAATAATGATAGCATGTGGCTTCTAAGTGTTGCTCTATAAGTATGCTGCAGTAATATACCAGGAATAGACCAGAAGGGAACAGTTCCCTCTCTCTGGAACGCCCGCTCTATCTGCAATAGGCATCATGTGATTCAAAACCTCTTTATTTTTTGCAATCTTTCCTTCCTGGGCCTCACATAAACCTGGCTGATGGCCTCCCCTGCTGCCCTGTATTACGGTGGCCTCCACTTCACCTAAACTCCTCGCCCTGACAACAGACATGATGGAGGAATGGGTCGTCTCCTTTCTACCAACTGCACCTTTAACCTGATCCCACCTCTACCCTCCCTTATCCGCCCTTCTTTTGAAGTAAACTCTGTCCACATCTACTCTCTTTCTAAGCTCCAAATGGCCATCATATACAGGTCTCTGGGCTCTGCCAGTCTCTTTATTGACCAATTCTCAACCTGGCTTCTTCACTTTCTCTCCGCTGACATTCCCACCATCATCATGAGTGACTTTAACATCCCTATGGACACTTTTCAGTCAGCAGCCTCCGAACTCCTGTCGCTAACTTAATCTTTTGGACCTACTTAGTGGTCCCCCTTCGCCACCCACACAGACAGACATAGATTAGACCTCATCTTCACCTGTCCCTGCTCCCTATCTAGCTTCACAACCTCCCTTCTCCCTCTATCTGATCACCATCTACTCACTTTCTCATCCCTGTCCTCCTCACCTGTCACCCTTGTCCACCAACTAGCGCACCCCCACAGAAACCTTGCACAGCTAGACACCCACACACCCTTTGACCTCTATTCTACCACTGATGTCCACATCTTCACGACACACACAGTGCCACTGCTTTCTGGAATGCCACTTTCACATCAGCTATTGATGCAATCTCCCCTCTCATGCATGGCAGAGTACGATAAATCGATAGACATCCCTATTCCACTGACTCCGTGCTTTAGAAGATCACCTCACTCAAGGAATTTCTATGGAGGAAATTCTTGACTCTTTTTTTCCCCTACTTCAGAAATCTACAGGGTTCCTTGTTGATGCTTTTGCAGAATCAATACGTGTAGCAGCCAAGTCCGCAGTCCTCTCCAACTCAGCTAGGAGGTCTCTGTGGCTGAAATCATGGAGTGGCGATGTCACCTTTAAGGCCAAGCTTTGCGCCATTTTCTTTCAGGGACACTACGTTTTCTGTTCGGCTCTCGATGAGATCTTAGAAAAAGCTACGGACAAAAAGAAAGCTCTACCTGAACAGAAGAACCCTAGGAAACATTTTTTTTCTCCAGTCACCTTCCTCGCCAGCATAGGAGGTTGTCTCTTCACCCTAATGGGGGACGGGAAGCACAAAGAGGTTAAAAACCCTTCCCACCTATTCGCCAGTGTCTTTACTGTCCCCCATGGGGCATGGAGAGGTTTTTTTTGTTCGGTATGCTGCGTGACCGGCACTGCAGTGTACCTGTGTTTTATTTTAAGCCGGGCTGTGGTGGTCGTGGGCTCCACTCTCCTCCGTTCTGCTTCCGTCTCCCCACTGGCAGTGGATTCGGGACCTTCCTGGCCCACCTGCTCCCCTCCTGGGGGTAAAGCGGGCCAGTGATCCACATAGCCGGAGGCCTCCCTGAGCTCTCCGGCCTTCCTCCTCAGCGCACGCTGTTCCACGACCCTGAAGTGACATCACACGTGGGTCACTTCCGGACCTTGCGTTCCAGGCTGGAACCCATGCACTTCCGGTTTCTGAGCTCTGCAGCCTCCGGATGTTCGAATGGCGTGCAGAGCACGCCGACCAACTGATGCCTGCTCAGGACCCGGAGGCGGAGGAGGGGAAAATTGTATAGCGCTGAGGGCAGGGTTTATTTCTATATATACCTCCTGGAAGACACCTCCAGGTAAGACTAAATCCTCGGTATGGATGGTGTGTCTGCTTCCTGCCCTGCATCTGCAGAGCCCAGCGCTGCCCCAGCCTCAGTAAGTCTTGGGGGGAGTCCTAGTCGGGGTCCTGTGTTCAGTAATAGCGGGTCGCTTTTTAGATATACTTCTCTCCATTCTCTTCCTTGGGAGACAAGTCTGCCCACAAAATCCCGACTAGGAAGGTCCTGAAATGTGCCATCTGCAATAAGAAACTTCCCTCTAAATGGGAGAAGAAGCTATGCCAGGAGGGTACAGATAAGGTAGTCAGGGCTGAACATCCCTTGCTCCTGGATGAGATACGTACCCTGGTAAAGCAGGAGGAGGAGACAACTCTTGCAGCAGGCAACCTAGTCACTGGCTGTCATAGGGTGTATTCAGACAACATTACGACTGTAGCTCACCTCAAACATCAGTGGAGCACGAAGTTCGACAGCTTGAAAAGCATATCAAGCCAAATATTTTGTTGGGCCAAAAGACATCTCTATCTGATGGCTGTTCACCTAAAAGGGTCCTCCAACCTTCTGGCAGTCTTCCTGAGTTGTCAGGATATACAACTGGGGGGAATGGAGCCTGAATCAAGGAATCTTCCGGATGATGGTAACAAGATGGGATTTGCCAGAGATCGATTTATTCGCCTCAGGCCAGAATTCGCAAGACAGACTATATTTCCCTAAACCCCAGGGACAGGTCCAGGGGAGTAGACGCCTTCGCTCAGCAGTGGAACTTCCCATTAGCTTATGTGTTCCCTCCGATTCCGATGCTGGCAAGGGCCCTTCAGAAGATCTGGGAAGATTGGGTATCAACCATCTTGATGGCTCCAATGTGGCCCAAAAGGAGCTGGTTCAACTTTACCATCGGATACAGATCTTTTCTCACAGGGACCTCTGCATCATCCAAATCCTCAAAAAATGAAATTAGCAGCTTAGCTACTGAGGCCCAGGTGTTACATGCATAGGGGCTTTCAGACAAAGTAATTGGCACCTCACAGATGTCCAGGAAACCAGTCACCGATGCCATTTGCAACAAAGTATGGAAAAATGTTCACCCTGGTGCATGCCTAATGCACCAGACTCATTTCACCCCAACATCTCACAAATATTGAACTTTTTACAGAAGGGGTTAGAGCTAGGCCTCAAGCCTAGTACCTTAAAGGTTCAGATCTCTGCTCTAAGCTCTGCATTTCATCAAGGCATAGCCGACCACCGTTGGAATAAAAGGTTCATGGTGTCAGCCCATAGATGGTGTCCCTGGAAACAGACTGTTATCCCCTCATTGGATCTAAATATAGTCCTCATGGGCCTCACACAACCCCCATTCGAACCTTTATCCTCCTGTACCCCTCAGCTTCTTTCTTTCAAAGCAGCCTTCCTAGTAGTTATTACTACGGCAAGACGTAAGGGAACTGCAGTCATTGTCTGTAAGACAACCTTATCTAATAATCAGAGACGATAGTTTAGTTCTCCATATTGATCTGTCTTTTTTGCCCAAAGTTGTGTCCGATTTTCACCATTCACAGGATATCGTGCTCCCCTCCTTTTGCCAGAATCCAACAAATGCACTCGATGTGCAACATATGATTTTGTACTACCTGGAACAAACGAAATCGTGGAGAATTGACCAGAATCTGTTCGTTCATCTATCAGGTCGAAATAGGGGTAAGAAGGTGACGAAGAATACCATCGCAAATTGGATCAAGAGGGCTATCTCTGAAGCATATTTAGCCCATAACATGACACCCCCCGCTGGGGCTACGGCTCATTCTACAAGATCTACCTCAGCCTCCTGGGCTGACAAAGCTGGCGCATCCACCGCGCAGATTTGCAGGGCTGCTACGTGGTCTTCGCTTCATACCTTTACCAGACACTATAGATTGGACTTGTTGTCCAATAGGGATTTAGCCTTCGGAGAAAAGTTCTTCAGGCCATTGTCCCCCCTCCCAGTGCAGAATTGGTTGTATTCCTCTTATGCTGTCGTGGAAGGTGACTGGAGAATTAGAATTAGACTTACTGGTAATTCGGTTTCTAGGAACCTTCCACGACAGCACTAATTCCCTCCCTATGTTCCTTGGATAATTCCTGTGATTCTAAAGGTAACCTGTGCTATTGTGTTAGTTGTAAGTCACTGGCGAATAGGAGGTGGGAGGAGCTTTTAACCTCTTTGTGCTTCCTGTCCCCCATTAGGGCATGGAGACAACCTCCTATGCTGTCGTGGAAAGTTCCTAGAAACCGAATTACCGGTAAGTCTAATTCTGTTTTCATCTTTCCCGAGATCGGTCTTCCCAGGGGGAATATAAAGGGAAAGGCAAATCCGTCTGTTGGAGCTATCCAAAGGGTGGTAAGGGCAAAAATATCCTTGTCCCTCACCACCAGCAAGCCCCAGACAAGCTGTGACTGCTCCCCTGTCGGGGGTCGACTCTTGGACTTCCTCACTCAGTGGCAATCCATTTCTATGAACCAGTGGGTTCTCCGTACCATTCGGGATGGATTAAAGCTAGAGTTCGTGAGTCTTCCCCCTCAATACTTGAGAATTACCTCATTACAGAGTCTACGCCTTCAAAACTCCTTGCTGTTCGCTCTTCAAGGTTTGCTTCTAGCAAATGTGATCTCTCGAGTACCCCTGCAAGAGATAGGCAGGGGCCACTATTCTTGCCTCTTCCTGGTCGAGAAGCCCTCAGGGAAGCACAGAGATATCATCAATCTGAAACTCCTGAATCAAGTGATCACATACAGATGGAAACGATCAAGTCAGCAATCCCCCTTATTTCACAGTTTTGTAATGGCTGCGATAGATCTGAAGGATGCCTATTACCATGTACCAATCCACCCAGACCATCAGGGGTTCCTCAGATTCGCAGTTTCCCATGGTCACCGGGTCATAAAATTACCAATTCAATGTCCTCCTGTTTGGCATTTCATAAGCACCACAGGTATTCACCAAATTTATGGCAGAGGCAGTAATCTTCATTCGCCATCAGGGGATTTGCATCGTTCCATATTTAGACGATTTCCTCATCGTTGCACCATCTATTCCCCATCTAAAACTAGATGTGGCGAAGACTTTAGAAATTCTGGAATCTCTGGACTGGTTCCCAAAATTGGAAAAGTTGGATCTTCATCCTTCACCAAGGAAGAAATTCCTGGGAATACTCCTGGATCCAGAAAAAAAGAACATCCTTCTTGCCCAGAGATCAACAGCTCAATCTTTTTCGGAAGATCTCAAAATTCAGAGACCAGAGGGCTTCCACCCTGAGGCACTCGATGTCGATCCTGGGATCATTACCATTATGCATCCAGGCAGTGTCCTGGGCCCAAGCCCATACACAAGTCCTCCAGACTCATGTTCTTTTATCTTGGGACAGGCATCAAGATTCTCTGACCAAGAGAGTTTCTCTTCCCGGTCATGTGAAGGCTTCCCTTGCATGGTGGCTAAACTGCCTGAATCTCCAGCTAGGGGTCAGCTGGGATCAGCTTCCCCTGAAGATTCTCACTTCGGATGCCAGTCAGAGGGGCAGGGGCGCGGTGGTAGAGAAAACACACTTCCAGGGTTTATGGTTGCAGAAATCAGAACCAGTTCCTCAAACCTCAGAGAACTGAAGGTGGTAGAACAAGCATTGAAAGCCGCATCTGCCTTTTTCCAAGTTCATCATGTACATGTCTACTCCAACAATATGGCCATAGTGGCATATCTCCTTCACCAGGGGGGCACAAAGTATGTTAGATTGAAATTGGTTGCTGCAAAAAAAATTTCCTGGGCAGAGAAACATCTTCTGTCCATTACAGCAGTCCATCGGAAGGGGTCCGCCAATACTCAGGCAGACTTCCACAGCAGAAGGGACGTCCATCCAGAGGAATGGTGCTTCGACCAAGCAATCTTTCTATCCCTAGTGACAAGATGGTGAATTCCAGATGTGGCTCTATATGCCAATGGCCAGAACACAAAAGTGAAGACATTCTTCTCCCTGAATTCCGCAGATGGGGCATTAGGCATAGATGCCTTTTCTCACCCTTGGAAGTTCAACCTGGCCTATGCCTTCCCACCGATCCTGATTCTGGCAAGGACTTTTCAGAAGGTACGGTCCGATCAGATCACCATGATTCTAATTGCTCCCATGTGGCCGGGAAGGAGTTGGTACATCGCTCTGATGGACATGGCCCAGGAGGGTCCACTGCCGCTTTCCCAGAAAGACGACCTCCTCCACCAGGGTCCCCTGTTACATCCGGACCTTCACAAATTGAACCTTGCGGCCTGGATACTGAAGCCAGAATCCTAAGAGCAAAGGGGCTTATGGATGAAGTGATACAAGCTCTCCAAAAGAGTAGGAAGCCAGTGACCAACGCCATTTATGGCAAGGTTTGGAAGAAATTCTTGTCATGGTGTTCTCCGAACATGCCTGATCCCTTACATCCTAACTTTGCTCAGATTTTGGACTTTCTTCAAAAGGGTCTTGATCTAGGTCTTACACCTTGTACCTTGAAGGAGCAGGTGCCAGCTCTTAGTTCTTTCTTTGACCAGAACTTAGCTAGTCATCGCTGGATAAAGCGGTTTATGACCTCAGCAGCTACACTCCGGCCCAGACTTCGGAGCGTATTCCCCCTTGGGATTTAAATATCATTCTTAATGGCTTAACCAGAGACCCATTTGAACCTTTGCCATCTACCAGTCTAAAAAAACCTTACCCTTAAGACTGTCTTTTTGGTAACAATTACTTCTGCTAGGCATGTAAGGGAGCTACAGCCACTGTCACTACAAGAGCCCTACTTAACAGTGATGTAGAACAACAAATGTCGGTTTGTAGAAGGAGCGCTAGCTGCCGTCCCAATGAGGAGGAAATAAGTGCGCAGGTCCCCGCAGCTCCAGCCGGACACCCCACAACGGGGGAGAAAAACTTGCAATAAGAACAGAATAGTCGGTCTCAGGAGCGCAGAAGGAAAACACAGACACCAGTTAGGGTAAAACCTACTTAACAGTGATGACAGATAGCATCATCCTCCGCCGAAATCCCTCCTATGCCTAAGGTAGTCTCGGATTTTCATAGAGGTCAGGATATAGTGCTACCATCATTCGGCCAAATCCTTCCAATACAAAAGAAGAGGCCTTTCACACCCTTGATGTTCGTAGGGTGGTTCTCTACTATCTCCAGCAGACTGAAGTTTAGAGGATCGACTGAAACTTATTCATTCAGCCCTCGGTACGGAATAAGGGCAGGAAGGTGGCTAAGAATACAATTGCCTATTGGATCAAACAAGCTATCTATCTTGCATACTCGTCACAGTATTTATCTCCTTTTACATCACTAAAGGCTCATTCCGCACTTGCAATATCAGCATCATGGGCAGAAAGAGGGGACGCATCTACTGAGCAGATTTGCAGAGCTTCCACCTGGTCTTCTGTCCATACATTTACCAGACACTACAGACTAGATTTTAATAGGAATTTAACATTCGGCAGACGTGTTCTGCAGGCTGTTGTCCCTCCCTAAGAAATTAATTGTTGGTATTACTCCAATGCTGCTGTCGTGGAAGGTGACTGGAGAAAATAGAATTAGTCTTACCAGTAATTCTGTTTCTAGGAACCTTCCACGTCAGCACTAATTTCCCTCCCTATCTGATGTTCTTATTGGATGATTCCTGCACTTTGGTGGTAACTATTCATGCTAGTGTCTCCGGAAAAACACTGGTAGTTGCAGAAAGAGGAGGAGTATTTAACCTCTTTATGTTTCCTATCCCCCATTAGGGCAGGGAGACATCCTCCAATGCTGCTTTTGCGGAAGGTTTCTAGAAACCGAATTACCGGTAAGACTAATTCTATTTTCTCACAGTGCGAAAAATGGCTGTCATAGATAAAAAAACAAAATAATATCTCCAATATATGTGTAAGCTAAACAATAATAAAGAATAAGAGCAATATACCAATAGATGGTAACATTAACTATATTTTTTACCATCTGGGTAGGATTTGAAAAATAGAGATATTGCAGAATGCACCAATATAACATAGTCACCTATGTAACCCAGATCAGAGTTGCTAATACAATACATAAGAAACATATTTGGTCTCCAGTGGTCTGCCCAAAGGACTTTTTGCTATTGCGTTTTCTCATAAAGACAGCTTTCTGTTAAGGCTCACCTGGTGAGATAGATCAACCGAAGAGCAAGTTAAGATGATCACAAGGACCAAGGCTGATGACACACCCAGGCTCGGACTGGCCCATAGGGTAACGGGAATCCTCCGGTGGGCCTCTGTTCAGATCTGGGCCCCCAACCCCATTATATGGGCATTATTTGGCATAATTCAATTGATTCACTCTGTACATAAAAACACGGCATATCATCAATCATTAACCAAATTACCCAGTTTATTATTATATAGAGATATAGGCAAATTTGTGAATGAGGATAGTGTAATATTTGTATGCAGGTGAAAAGTGGGTCCCCACAGTCAATGTTACTGGTGGGCCATTAGCACACCAGTCCGACACTGGACACTCCGATGAGGAACTGGACAATGGACTTTGCTGGCTGGCAATCAAGCAGAGCGGGACGCAACAGAATCCAGAGCCAGAAATGTAGATAAGCACATGAGAGCAGATGAAGGTTCAAAAAGAAGGTCTTAACCAGGATGTAGATGCAGGTGTGACACGGAACTTGTAAGAAAAGTGGACCCTCTAGACCGTAGGCAACGAACCCCCCACAGACGAGCTAACCAGATGGACCTCCCCCTATACAGGGAGCGTTAGGGACAGGCCCGTGAGGGACTATCGCCACAGAAGCTGGAGGACCAAGACGGAAAAGAAATACGGTGGAGAAACAAGAACCAGCAGGGAGAACGAAGACACAGAGACTGGTAGGAATGCAGCAGAGACACGGAAACTGGCGGGATGCCCCGGAGACACTTAGACTGGCAGTGTAGCGGGAAACACACAGAGACAGGCGGGATACTGAGGTGGGATGGAGACTAGCAGGATACTGCAGAGAAACAGACCGACAGGATGTGGTGGTGAAACAGAGATTGGCAGGATACTGCGGAGACACGGAGACTGATGCAAGCTGCGGAGAGAAGAGGAGAAAACCTAGAGTCAGAAGGCAAGGAAATGCACAGAGACGTAGGCAGCCTAGAACACCTGAAGCACAAATGATCATAGGCACAGGGAAGAGGAAGAGACCAGTATTTGAAGGAGCGCTGCGCATTACCTCCGGGTGAAGGTCCTCCAGGATAGTAGAGAGGCCAGAACAGGAAGTACAGGGAAAGGTCAGAAGTGCGCGCGCAGAGCTGAACCTGGCGTGCGCGTGCACTCGACAAGCAGCAGGAGCCAGGAGCGGACGCTGAAGGAGGGACGCTGCAGAGGAGGAGCCACGCCGGGACGCCGAGGACCGGTAAGTATGAGAAGACGCGGCAAGCGGCGGCAGGAGCGGCGTGACAGCAGGTTGAGAAATATTCAGGATTTTGCAGGGATGATTGCAGTGTAATGTGATCCGTCTCCAAGTAACAGTTCGTAATAAATACAGCAGATAATTGGCCAATCAGTTGGTCTGAGAAGCAGTAGATGCAAGTCGTAGCGCCCACAGGAGTTTGCAGAGATGATTTCAGCATAATGTGAACAGTTTCCAAACAACTGTTTGTAATGTTTCGGAGCAGTACATGAAAGTTGTTGAAACACGTGCTTTTGCAAAGATGATTACGACTGAAGGAACTGGATTGTGGCAAACTATAAGCCAAAAAGGCAACTGATCACAATGTTCACTGAATACTCAAACACCACATGTTTACCTAAGTAAAATTTAAAGGAATATTCTCATATCATAAAATTAGTATAGTTAAATAAGATGAAAATAAAAAGTTTGCAATTGATCTGCTTTTTCTATCAGCTTTCATTCTCCATCTTTGGAAGCTTTTACCTGACATAGTGTATAGCTTGTTTCCAAGGAAACTGACCACTGGAGCCTGGTCCTATGCACAGTAGTTACATTCAGGGCTAAGGCATTAACTCCTGAGATGTTAGACATCTCACCAGCTCATTGATTTTCATACAGCAGATAAGTTGGTTAGCTCCTGACCATCCTGTCATTAATCCTGCAAAATCACAATCCCTCGACCCCACCACCTGCAATTTAAAGAGCAGTTTTCCTATCTCATTATTAGCTCTATATGCAAATATAAGGATAACAGTTTAGTCTTCAGAATAAGCAGTAGGACAAACCTACTTAAAGGGAACCTGTCACCAGGTTTTGCAGATAAGAAACATGTCCATCACCTTTCAGGGCTGATATACAGCATACTAAAATGCTGTATATCTGCCTCCAACCCAACCTGTAAGCAAAGAAAAATAACTTTTATTATACTCACCTGCAGGGCAGTCCGGTCCAATGGGTGTTGCTCTACTTGGTCCAGCGCCTCCCTTCTTGTTGCAATGCCACCCTCCTGCTTGCTTCGTGTGGATGATGAGTCTCCTCAGCACTGCAATCCTGTGCAGGTGTACTTCTCTGCCCTGTGGAGGGCAGAACAAAATACTGCAGTGCACAGGTGCTGGGAAAGGTCAAAGAGCCCCGGTGCATGCGCACTGCAGTACTTTGCTTTGCCCTCGACAGGGCAGAGAACTATGCCTGCACAGGAGTCCTGTGCCGAGAAGACTGTGGATGACAAACGGACGTGTCATCCACACGAAGCAAGCAGGAGGACGGAGGTCGTAAGATGGGAGACGCCGGACCAAGACCAGCGACGCCCATCGGACTGGACCACCCCTCATAGAAGTATAATAAAAGTTGTTATAGAAAAAGATATTATAGAATGCGGTTTATCAGCCCTGAAGGGTGATGGCCGTATCTCTTATTGGCCAAACCTGGTGACAGTTTCACTTTAAGGAGTAGCTTTATCATTCTGCTTGTGGCTCTTCCCCCCCACTAACAAGGAAGTAAAAGAAGCTGTGTGGGAGTGTGTTGTTGAAGGCGCAAATTGAGTATATCAAATTAAAAGGCCTTGGATGATGATGTCAGTGAGGTACGCCAAGCAACTTGTGAATCCTGCCATGAAGCACAAGACCTGCAGCCAATTACTTAAGGGAGCATAGAGACAGGTGAGTAACACTTTCTTTAGTACAGTTGGTCCTTTGTGGAGCTGTTTCCAAATCACTAATTGGAAATTTATAGTTTTATTGGGGACATGTTCTTCTGTTGGCCTTGGCCATATCTACTTCAGACTAATGATCAAACAGAAGGTGAAAACCGAAATCCGGTTGATAAAATTACACCAGTTGGTAAATATCCATTAGTCTCACACATTCTTCCCTTATTTAAGTCCACAAAGACACAGGAGTGTAATCTTATAGATGTATTTATTTTAGCTTTAAAATGCACAAGTATATGTTACACAGGGTTTAGTAAAGTGATCGCAAAACAATGTTTTTTTTACATCTAAAGTTAAATGAAAAACACATTACTTGGTATTAGTTTTTTTTCTTACAGATAGGGAAATAAAGATACGGCAAGAGTTACAGTCCCACATAATGAAGTGTTTCTTGTTCATTGATAACTTCTGCCTAGAAGACTGAAATAAAATGGTTTAAAAATTGTACTTGTTTGTTACAAGTCTATTAATTTAATCTCAAAATTATAAAATTGAAAACACTGCCATTTTCTTGTCTTGCTCTTCCTACTCCTCCGCAATCAGTGGACTTGTACATGCTCTGCCGTCGTCAGTCCAAATGCAACAAGAATGGCAGTGAACCAGCATGTAATTGATAGGCAACTATAATGCAAGCTTTGTAATATTGCAAATATGAACCCATTAAACTTTGAATAATCACTTTATTCATGGCAATACCCTCAATATATACTTGATATTTCTGCAGTGGTGATCGCATCTCTACAACAATGCTTGTTCTTATATAAAAATGCTTGAATAAAGTAGGTCATAAATACAAGGTGACTATGGCCACAACTTTCATCGGGAATGTCAGGATAGTTGTTATTCTTGAACTTTAATCTAATGTCTGTACACAGTTTAAGGCTGAGTCTGGTATTGGCCCTCTGTAGCTGTGAAAAAATCTTCCAAATAGGAGCGAAGAAATTCAAATGTGGGCCTTTCTTCAGGGCATTCCTTCCAGCATCGAAGCATCAAATCATAAAGTTCCTTAGGGCAATCTTCTGGTTTTGGCATTCGGTACCCACGCTCAAGGTGATCTATTACTTCGGGATTAGTCATGCCTGTAGAATGGAAAACATATTTCCTTATGTCATTGAACATTTGGTTTCAGTGTACACCAGTACTTCTCAAACTGTGATGTGGGTCTCCGCAGTGACACGCCACTTGGCACCTCACTTGCTGAGCTGCAGCTAGGGAGGCTGTTTCCACAGAAGAGATCACAGGATACCGACTAGATAAGCTGAGCCTGCCTCAATTCACTTGTATTAATGCCGAGTACGTCTAGTCAGGATGTGGCAAGGGAGTACATGAATTTAAAGGACGTATAGTATTCTGAGCATTTAGCTCACACTGAGCATGCATTGGAATTGACAATTGATGCATGCTCAGCAAAGCAGGGACTAGACCAGCCCCCAAAGTGGGCGTTACTGATGGTTTGTTTGAAGGTGGGGAAAGCATATGCGACAGTGAGGGTATGTGCACAGGTCAGGATTTCTTGCAGAAATTTCCTGAAGAAAACCGGAAATTTTCTGCAAGAAATCCGCATTTTTTTTTTTTGCGTTTTTTTTTCGCTTTTTTTCGCATTTTGCAAGCGTAATTAGCTTGCAGAATGCTAAAGTTTTCCAAGCGATCTGTAGCATCGCTTGGAAAACTGACTGACAGGTTGGTCACACTTGTCAAACATAGTGTTTGACAAGTGTGACCAACTTTTTACTATAGATGCTGCTTATGCAGCATTAATAGTAAAAAGATATCATGTTAAAAATAATAAAAAAATTTAAAAAAATGGTTATACTCACCTCTGCAGACAGCCGATATCCTCAGCGGCGTCCGTTCCTATAGATGGTGTGGTTCAGGACCTTCGATGACGTCGCGGTCACGTGAGCGGTCACATGAGCGGTCACGTGACCAATCACAAGACAGCGACGTCATCGCAGGTCCTTCACCACAGTGACCACACCATCTATAGGAACGGAAGCGGCAGCATGCAGCGCAGAGAGGCGGGAACACTCCGGGGGCCATCGAAGGTGAGTATATGACTATTTTTTATTTTAAATCTTTTTTTTTGACCAATTATATGGTGCCCAGTCCGTGGAGGAGAGTCTCCTCTCCTCCACCCTGGGTACCAACCGCACATGATCCGCTTACTTCCCGCATGGTGTGCACAGCCCCGTGCGGGAAGTAAGCAGATCAATGCACTCCTAGGTGTGCGGAATCCACGCAATTCCGCATATTTAATGAACATGTTGCTTTTTTTTCCGCGATGCGATTTTTTAGCGGAAAAAAATGCGACATTTGCACAAAAAATGCGGAATACACTTAAAATAATGGGAAGCATATGTAAGCGTTTTTTTTTGCGTTTTTATCACGTTTTTATAGCGAAAAAACGCGAAAAATACTGAACGTGTGCACATGGCCTAACACTGACTGTTGGTAACCTTACACATTACCGTCATTCACAGGGCTGCAGTTCCCATGCTGTCCACAGATGACAGCGTGTGAGCCAGCAACTTTGACCGCAGGTGAAAACGTTACCTGTGTCTTGGATGCTGGGCTGAGCGGTTGCATTACTTATGTCACCGCTCAGCAATGAATCCATATGTAGCAGATCTGGAGCTTGTCGTGAGACACTTTGATTATCGGCGGACAAGTGAGGATTACTTTGATTTTTTCATCTTAATAAATGGTTAAAAGAGGGGATTTGCCTGGGAGTGTTTTGTTCAATTAAATACTTTTTCTGTGTGTGTTTATATTAATTTTCTCTACGGGGTTAGTAATGGAGGCGATAGACGTATCTCCATTACAAACTCCATTCCTTGATGTCAGCGGACATAAAACAGCTGGCATCAACCCCAGAACTATTACCCCACTTGCCAATGCCCCAGAGCAAGTGGGAAGAGCCGAGCAAAGCATCTAATGCACCTTTTCTGGGGTGGCTGCGTGCTGCTATTTTTAGGCTGAAGGGGGTCAATATCCATGACCCCCTTCCCAGTCTGAGAATACCAGCCCCAAGCTGTCTGCTTTAGCTTGGCTGGTTATCAAAAAATGGAGGTGACCCTACGCCGGTTTTTAAAATTATTTAAATTGTTTAAAACAATGGCATGGGAACCCCTTTATTTCTGATAACAAGCCAAGATAAAGCTGACAGCTGAAGACTTTAGCCCACAGCTGTCCGCTTTACCTCAGTTATCAAGAATAAAGGTGACCACACTTTTTTTATTGTTTATGTTGTTACACAGTGCGCCGGCCAATCACAGCCATGCCAATACTTGACATGGCTGCGATGGGGCCAGAAGCCTTTCAGCAAGCTTTGTTTGGGTTACCGAACCCAAACAGTAACATGTAGGATGGCAATACCATTACTTTCATGATCTTTTTCATGTACTTTCTAATTTGCCAACTTACCTGGGTATGGAATACGCCCATATGTGATGATTTCAGTTAAGAGAACACCAAATGACCACACGTCTGATTTAATGGTAAATGTTCCATAATTTATAGCTTCAGGAGCTGTCCATTTTATTGGAAATTTGGCACCTGCAGATAAGAAAACATTTTCTGATCATTATCATGTGAGCTACAACAATAATCTAGTGCTGTGAAGAAAGCAGACAGTCACGTCTGATGCTATTTTGTATATACAGATACTTTAAACTTTATTTCAAGACAGTAATGAAGAGTTATCAAAGTCAATGGGACAAGGCAGAACAGAGAGCCAATTTAATCAACCAAAGAATGATCCCTATTGTATCATTGTGTTACACTACCAACCTTTTAATCCAAAAAAAGCCTTAAATTGCCATGCAAAGCAAAAAGACTCAATATACAATGCACTATGATATATAATTCAATAATATTTATTAATAATTAGCACCATAGAATTAACAATAATAATTATTCCAGTGAAGACCTCCAATAAATAGTGGAGCGGATTTTATTCACATAACATCTAAAATTTACCCATGTGAGAAATCACTAGCCAATTGTCCAGATGAAAGAACCTGCATAGTAAGTACGCCTATACACAGCCGAGCAATGTAAACATTAAGCATACGGCACAATGAAACAAAAGTGGTTTAATTGAGGGGGCTTAGTAACTTATTATAGCCACGGGCCTCTATATAATAGTGTTCCCCGTCTCTTAAACCCATTCCCTGAGGAAGTGTTACGAAACGCGCGTCGGGGTAAAGGAACGGAGACACGTACATCATACCCATGTGAGTTATCTTGGCGTGCCCATGTCTTTATTTTTACCTGTTATAGTTATTGGATAGGTGGGTTTAAGAGACGGGGAACACTATTATATAGAGGCCCGTGGCTATAATAAGTTACTAAGCCCCCTCAATTGAACCACTTTTGTTTCATTGTGCCATATGATTAATGTTTACATTGCTCGGCTGTGTATAGGCGTACTTACTATGCAGGTTCTTTCATCTGGACAATTGGCTAGTGATTTCTCACATGGGTAAATTTTAGATGTTATGTGAATAAAATCCGCTCCACTATTTATTGGAGGTCGTCACTGGAATAATTATTATTGTTAATTCTATGGTGCTAATTATTAATAAATATTATTGAATTATATATCATAGTGCATTGTGTATTGATTCTTTTTGCTTTGCATGGCAATTTAAGGCTTTTTTTGGATTAAAAAGAACAGAGAGCCAGTAGCTTTTTCAAAGAACTATACTTTTTTATATC
The DNA here is from genome assembly GCF_051348905.1 of Ranitomeya variabilis. Taxonomy (NCBI): domain Eukaryota; kingdom Metazoa; phylum Chordata; class Amphibia; order Anura; family Dendrobatidae; genus Ranitomeya; species Ranitomeya variabilis. Next base: position 379,130,803 of record NC_135234.1, read on the forward strand.
TTTTTTTTTATTAGAAAGGCACTCTCCCAATTCCATGTCAGACTTTTGGAAAAATGTAGCAAGTCCAGAATGTTGTCTTTAATAATGCTTTGCATATGTATTTAAAGCTATCCAATCATAGGTGATCCAAATTGATTTTAGATACAAGAGAATTGGATGGTCGTTCAGGTATACACATGCACATAAAATACAGTTAGGTCCATATATATTTAAACAGAGACAACATTTTTCTAATTTTGGTTATAGACATTACCACAATGAATTTTAAACAAAACAATTCAGATGCAGTTGAAGTTCAGACTTTCAGCTTTCATTTGAGGGTATCCACATTAAAATCGGATGAAGGGTTTAAGAGTTTCAGCTCCTTAACATGTGCGACCCTGTTTTTAAAGGGACCAAAA